>NC_143479.1:60527101-61226075 GCF_027475165.1 Benincasa hispida | reverse complement strand
TTCTTATTCTCTCATTTCCAGCACTTGGATAATAGGAGAGGAATTGGTGGTCAGATGATCCAGTTAGATGGTCCGTTGCTCCGGAATCAAGGATCCACGATTTATCTCCCTCAACAAAGAAACAAAAGGAATGGGGAGTACCTGACTGTGCAATATTGCCGATTCCGACCGTACCTGGATCCACCTGGCTCGTCCCTGGAGGGGCACCATCAACTGCTTCACTAATGAAGGCTCGATCGGACTTAGATTTGTCGTTCAGAGGACGCCGCTTGCCATTTGGAGGTCGGCCATGTAATTTCCAGCACTGATCTTTCGTATGCCATGGTTTCTTGCAATGCTCACATATTGGAGGGGTCTTTCCATTCTATTTGTCATTTTCTGAACCCGATGACTTGACTCCAAACGCAGCAGAGTCCAGGGTATTAAGCGTTGTACCATTCATAGCGCTGGTTTGATCATCTTCTAATCTGACCTCTGAGCAAACTTCCATTAGGGACGACATTGGTTTTTGTCCCAAAATTCGGCTCCAACCACCATCAAACTTCGAGTTTAAGCCAGCCAGAAAATCATAAACACGGTCAGCCTCCTCAATCTTCGAATACTGAACCCCCATCAACTGGGCAATTCCAAACTATTTCCCGACATAGATCCTTCTCTTGCCACAACAGTGATAATTTATTGAAATAGGATGTTACGTCGAGTGTCCCTTGCTTGCACTTATGTACCTGTTTTCTCAAGGTATACAGATGTGAAGCATTCTGCCTCTTCGAATAAAGTTTCTGGACAGCTTCCTAGATATCCCGAGCAGAAGCTGAGTAAAGAAGAGGCTTCCCGATCTGAGGCTCTATACTATTTATTAAAATTGAGCGAAGGAGAGAATCCTCCCTCTTCCATATCTGTTCCTGAGGATCCCCAGGGTTTGGTTTGGGTATTTCTCCTGTTAGGTATCCAAACTTGTGTCGCCCCTCGAGAACCATCCTCACAGATTGTGACCAAGATAAGTAATTCTGTTCATTAAGTTTTTCGCCAATAGAAATTCCTGCAGAATTGCCTACAGACCCATACATAATGTTTGTGAAAGGTAAAGTAGAGTAAGTAGTTACCGGAGTTTCTGAACATAACGGAACCCCCGGGTATGTATCTGGTAGAAACTCTGTTGATAGATTGGTCGAAGATCTAACGGCTGCCCCAAGTGCAGAAATTTGCTGCTGAAGGTTTGCCAGTTGCTGTTGAACACTAACAATCCCACCATGAATCGTTGTAGGTTGTTTCTGCCTATAACCCCTGAAGATATCGTTTCTGTCGGTGTGGGAAAACCAATGGGAGGAGTCGGCTGACCAGAGGGCAAATAGCGGGAGACAAGAATTTGCTGTAAGGGGTTCGGTTGGACCGGCTGGTTCAAGTGGTGTTGTGGGTTCTGGTAGACCGACATATTGGGCATATTCGGAGGGTTCGGAAGACACGATGGCTCTGGTAGATTAGGAGATCGGGTGTGTTCGGAGGGTAGGAAGAGCTGGGTAATGTCGGAAGGGAAAAAACCGGAGAAAGGGAAGATGACTGACCTGGGAAATTTCCGCCGACGGGATTTGGAGTGGAATCGGGTTTGCGATCTGTAAAACCCGACGGCTGGAATACAGAGGACGTTGAAGGCAGACGCTTGTATCTGGGCTGGACTAGCAGCGTGTGGTCGAGTCTCGACGGCAGCGGCGATAGTGTGGTTGAAGTCGTCGACAGCAGCGGTGGGGGTCCTCCGACGGCAGTGATGGCTGGATCGATTAGGGCTGGTTGGATCTGAATTGATCCAAGTAAAGACCGTAGATATTGGTCGATGGTAGCCCTAATTTCAGCACTGTTAGAATTTTCTCTTGGAGTTCCATCCCCTACTAGAGTCGAAGACTGAATCTCTTCTATTCTAGCGACGTTCTCATCACCATGCTCTGATACCATCTTGAAAAGTTAGGGAAGAAAAAGAAAACACCAGAGTTTCGTGGAAAACTCTAGACTAGGTAGAAAAAACCACGATAAGAGTTTTTTATTTTTAATTCAGATACACAATACACAATACAGGAACAGGTATAAATAACCATACAATGAGAAACCCTAGACTGATAAAAGACAAAAACGCCCTTAGGGCTAAAATATAATTTCAACAAGTACCTTTAGTTGGAGTGTAATTTTTCTGCTGATAAAACTCCTCTATTTTCATTCCCTAGAGAACCAAATAGTTGGTGAAGGGAAGGTATGTACTAGATATTATAGAGACTATATATATGTCTAAAGATTTACCACATTGGTCATCTCATGAGAACTCTCAAGTGGAAGACTATATATATATGTGTCTAAAGACTATATATATATGTCTAAAGATTTACCACATTAGTCATCTCATACTACCAATGTGGGACAAAGGTAGCCTACCTTAGTTCCTAACAATACCCCATCCCTGGAAAGCTGACGTTCCGATGGCTAGACCGATAGTACTTCACTCAGAAACACCCGGTCAGAACCCTCCGCTGGTGCTATTCTCTGGCACGTCGACGCCGGCTCTGAAGTACACCTTGGAGAAAAGCCAGCTATTGAAGTGTGAGAGAACCAAGCCACTTAAGTACCACATTGATCATCCCATTCTAACCAATGTGGGACAAAGGTAGCCCATACTACCTTGGTTCCTAATAGCTTATCTTACTTTCCATTTCATTTGGAAGTGGCTCTTCTTTAACTCAAACCCCCTTGAGCTGAGGGTTATTTTCCATGGGTTCAAAGTGAGAATTCTTTAACTCAGAATGGTCATTGCTATTTTCGATGTCCAATGCATATCAGCTTGAAACTGTGATCTTACTTGAAGATTTTTTAATATATAAGTAGCTTCGTATGATTTCACTTCAAAATCTATTCAAGGAACATCTATGAATTTGCTATTAGGATGACCTATTATAAGCTTCTGGACAAATAAAGTTTATGTTGATGTCATTCTACTATGAGCATTTTTTGATGGATTCTGATATGTTGAGCAATTGAACATAGCTCATCTTTAGCATTGTAGATACAAATCCAGCACAGATCCTCAGCCAAAAATTAGAGTTAATCATTATATAACATTACACAACTAACTGTTATTCTAGGCTATTTTAAATAATAAAGCAGCTTCCATTAAGATGAATGAAAGTATGAAAAATAGCTGGGTCTATAATGAAAAAAGAAAAGCCTGAACACAACCTACTAGGTCGTGATGTTGTGATTTTATTGCTAGATTGCATTGTACAAAAAGGAGCACATTGCTATTTTATGGGAACCATGCTGAACGGTACCGCTTTTTTAATTATCTGAACCTAAATTTTGATGAACCTTTTGTTTTGTGAGTTTCTAGCTGTTATAGAGCTTGAACTTGATTATTGGAATAAATCTACCGTTCACTTGTCAGTTGGTTATACTGGGAACTTGTTTCTGTGACACATTCTGAGGTGGCACTTGTTGTTCTTATGTACTCTCTCTCTCTCTCTCTCTATCTCTCTCGTGCAGTATGTTGATTGGGATCGTAGGAAAACACACATTTACCACTGTTATGTTGCTTTGGATGGGAGGTACATGTTCAAGGTCAGTGTACGCCAGTAGTATTTAACCATGGATAATATTGCACATATGATGACTTATCCACCAATTTGGCTTCAAGTTTGACTCTCTTTTTTTTATGTTTGCTGTCAACTTTTATAGTTAGTGTATAAATGCCATGTCTTAGTTGCTGTTCTATCTATCCCAGATAATCCCCCCTCTTCTGAAGATACATTGATAGGTTGAGTTGAAAAGATATACTCAGTTTTAAAAATACCTCGAATCACAGAAATTCAGTTCTCAATCCTAGATCTTAGTATTACTCAAAAAGATCGTTGTATACCCCAGATAATATTCTGAAATGATGAACTATAAATTTTCAATTTTCCTTTCAGATTTTTTCCAGCACAATGCTACAACTTTTAAAGTAATGATCAGAATAATTTTACTACATGGTAATGGAACAGATCTTTTATATTCAAACATTTCTTTTCCTTCCCAAATAGTTGGATCTTATGCAAATTTTTAAGCTCACACGTAAAGAGTTTTATAGTATCATTAAAAGATTAAATTTACCATGAAATTGAGCCTTGGTCTTTGGTTCAATGGTGATTTTACAGTACAGACAGCAACCATGCGGATAATAAATTGAGACTTGAACCATTAAACTTTATTTTTCCACGTGCCTTTTTTGGTTTTTGCCCAAAAAACGTAAATTTGACAGTCGCAAGGAAATGTTGAACTTTGTCGTGAAAATAATTGTATTTGTGTTTAATGTCAGGCGTCAAATTAATCTTAGTGGTTCTACCCAACTTTTGCATAGACTCTCTCTCTCTCTCTCTCTCTCTCTCTCATATTTCCTCCATGCGTGCTTGATTACTAATTGACTACGATACCTGCATTTGTAAAGGTGAAATAGGAGGCCTTTGCTTTACTAAGCTTAAGCTTTTAACCTAACTTGCATGGAATTTGGCTGACACTAAATTGATGTTTAATTATTCTTTTATGAAGGTGTTCTTTTATCTTCCTCTTTTGTCCTTTAGCATTGCCGATTTTGATGGATGGACAATATTGAAATAAATAAGCCAACTTACCCAGCATCCCAAACCAAAATTTAGCAATCAACATTGTAGGTGTGTTCAACTTTTTTTTTTCCAGAGGGGAATGACTTTACGTGCAAAATCTCTATATTTATACGTGCTGTATACAATAAACAATTATTTGCAATTGTGTGAGTTCAATCTTCTTGGCAATGTCATTCACTGTTGAAGAAGTTTCTGAGTTGCAGTTTCACATGGAATCTTTGTTCAGGGTCCATTTTTGAACGATACTAGAACTCATCTGCAAAGGGTTTTAGGCGATGACAATGTTTTGATGGTCAAGTTTGCTGAAGACGTAGCTGATAGATATTCAATAAGCCATTCTGGTGGTTCTTTTTATGCTTATAATAAGATTGCTAGAGATGGCATTGTTGTTGGATTGCGTCGATATCGTTTTTTTGGTGAGTTTTTATGATTCTTTTTAATGGATTCTTTTGTTGTGCTTGTCTCTACCGGCAGCATTGACAGTCACCATTGTTGTATTTGTTTCATTGTGCATGTTGAATACAAAACTTTTCTTATATTTCTTATGATGATTTTACAAGAGGGAGCATCCCTTATATATACACCTATGATAGCTAATTAAGGAAAACATTATAACAATAAAAAAAATGTACATATGGAAAGAATAAAAGTAAACCCAAATTACAGGGAATAAAATCATATGTATAAGGTAAGAGGTGATTTCTCATATTCAACACTCCCCTTCAAGCTGGGCAATATATGTTGATTAAGTCCAGCTTGATTTTTAAGTCTTCAAACATATTCTTGGAAAGGGCCTTTGTTAGTATGTCAACAATTTGCCTCTTGGTAGGTATGTAGTTGAGTGAGATGCTTTTGTTTTCAATTTTTTCTTTAATAAAGTGCCGATCAATGTCCACATGTTTTATACGATCATGATGGGCTGGGTTTTTGGCGATCCTAATAGTAGCTTGATTATCACAGTGTATCTCCATTGGTTCTTCTGATTTGATTTTAAGTTCAGATAGAATGCTTTTAAGCCACATTCCTTCACATATTCCTTGAGCTAGAGCTCTTAGTTCTGCTTCGGCACTGCTTCTGGATACTATAGATTGTTTCTTGCTTCGCCAGATGACTAAATTTCCCCAAACAAAGGTGCAATATCCGGAAGTTGACCTTCTGTCTATTTTTGAGCTTGCCCAATCGACATCTGTGAAGATTTTGATGTTTCTTCTCTTAGATTTCTTGAAGTATAATCCCTCTCCTGGAGTTCCTTTCAAGTACCTGAGTATTCTGTATACAGCTTGTATATTGTCTTCTGTTGGACTATTCATAAATTGACTTACAAAGCTAACTGCAAAACAGATATCAGGTTTTGTGTGAGTTAGGTAAATCAATTTTCCAACTAGCCTTTGATACTGATCTTTGTTAACCAGTTTGTGATTGTTTTCTTTGATTATGTGATTGTTAGTGTCAATTGGAGTATTAGCAGGCTTGCATCCAAGCATTCCAGTTTCTTTTAACAGGTCAAGGACATATTTTCTTTGAGAAATGCTCAAGCCTGTTTTTGAGCGGGCTACTTCCATTCCTAGGAGGTATTTAAGGTTGCCTAAGTTCTTTACTTCGAATTCCTTGACTAAGAGAAGTTTTAGATTTCTTATTTCTTCTTCATGGTCTCTAGTAAGGATAATGTCATCTACATAGACAATGATAATTGCTATTTTACTTGTGCAAGAATGTTTGACGAAGAGAGTATGGTCAGATTGACATTGTGAGTACTCGTTTTCCTTTACCGCTCTTGAGAATTTATCAAACCACGCCCTAGGGGATTGTTTTAGGCCATATAGGGATTTTTTGAGTTTGCATACCTTATTTATGGTTTGAGTAGATTCTACACCGACCGGTATATCCATATACACTTCTTCTTCTAAGTCTCCATTAAGGAAGGCATTCTTTATGTCTAATTGGTGAAGAATCCAATCATTATTCATAGCTAGGGAAAACAGGACACGAATAGTATTTAATTTTGCTACGGGGGTAAATGTTTCTTGATAGTCAATGCCATAGGACTGGGTGAATCCTTTGACGACGAGTCTAGCTTTGAACCTATCTATTTCTCCATTAGTCTTGTACTTGATGGTGAAGATCCATTTGCATCCTACTGTTTTCTTTCCTGGAGGTAGGTCTATTATTTCCCATGTGTGGTTCTTTTCCAAGGCCTTTATTTCGTCTAATACAACTTGCTTCCAATTGATGTCATTGAGGGCTTCATAGACATTGTTCGGAATGTAAACTTGGGATAGTGTGGTTGTGAATGCTTTAAACTTGGGAGAGAGGTTTTTGTAGGACAGGTAGTTTTGTATGGGATGCATCGTATAGGTTCTTACCCCTTTCCGTTTTGCAATAGGAAGATCAATCTTCATTAAGTGTTTCAGCTGTGGAGTTGGAGACATGATTTTCTTGTATTTCGGTTGGGTTTTGATTGAGTACTGGTGCATGTTCAAGGGTGTTCTTCCTTCTAGTATAGACTATAGGGTCTTTCCTACTTTCTGGTGGACCTTGATTGGGAATATCTATTTCATGTATATAAGGAACATATGGAGCACTCTCTTCAAAGAGATCTAGTTTTTGGGTTTCTTTGCTTTCCAGAAGTTTTCTGTTTTCTATGAGGGTGGAAGGTTCAATGGTGTCTTGCTTTTTGAAGTAAGGTTGAGTTTCAAAGAAGGTTACATCCATGGATGTATAGAACCTTTTTGTAGTTGGTGAGTATTATTTGTATCCCATTTGGCTTGGAGCATAACCGAGAAAGATGCATTTTATTGTCTTAGGATCTAACTTACTCCTATTGGGTCTATGATCTTGGACAAAGACTATGCAACCAAATATTTTTAAAGGGACTTGAGTAAATAGTCTATCATGTGGAAATACTTCCTTAAGTTTTTGTAAGGGAGTTTTGAAGCCTAATATTTGAGAGGGCATTCTATTAATAAGGTAGGTGGCTGTTAGAACCGCTTCTCCCCAAAAGAGGTGGGGGGTGTTAGCGTGATACGTTAAAGCTCTAGAAACTTCTAGGAGGTGTTTGTTTTCTCTCCGCAATTCCATTTTGTTGGGGAGTGTTAGGACATGTACTCAGGTGGGCAATACTTTTTTTGTTTAGAAAATTTTTCAAGGAAGTGTTAAAATAATCCTTAGCATTGTTAGTGTGAAGAATTTAGATTTTGGTGTTAAAGAGATTGAAAATCATGGCAAACAGATTCTGGAATATGGAAGTAACTTCAGATTTTTCTTTCTTTAAAAATACCCAAGTAAGTCTAGTGTGATCATCGATAAATGAAACAAACCATTTAGCTCCTGTTACATTTTGAACTCTATCAGGTCCCCAAACATCACTATGCATCATAGAAAAGGGATAAGAGGGTTTATATGCGCTTACGGGATATGAGGATCGAGCCAACTTTTCCATTTCACAAGACTCACATTGAAACAGCTGAGAACTTTTATTGAAAATATTTGGAAACATTCGTTTTAAATATAGAAAATTGGGATGTCCTAAACGATTATGCCATAACATTATTGTACTATCATAATTGTCTTTAGAAGCAACAAAAGTAGACGTACTAACATAATCATCTTTAGAGACAACAAAATTAGATGAACTAGATGTACTATCATAATAGTCTTTAGAAATAAAAGGAGATTTGCTAAGACCTAACTCCTTGACTTGAGGTTTAAGAGCATTTAGTATGTAGAGACCCGAGGTTTCCTTAGCATTGCCAATCATCTTCCCCGAATTCAAATCCTGAAATATGCAATTATGTGAGTAGAAAGTTGCACTGCAGTTTTTCATATACGTTAGTTTGCTTATGGAAAGAAGATTGCATTTAAGATTTGGGACATGCAACACATTTTCTAATACTAGATCTTTAGATACAAACACATTTCCAGTTCCCATTACTTTAGAATAGGTACCATCGACAATCTTTACAGTAATTTGACTGTTACAATGTGTGTAGTTAGTTAAAAGTGAGATGTCACCTGTCATATGATCTGATGCACCAGAGTCAATAATCCAAGTACTACAATTTTCTTTGGTTGCATTAAGGGCCCAAAGTAAGTTACCTGATTGTATCATTGTTGCTATGCTGGTTTCTGATGTTTTTTGAGTAGGTTTCGGTTGGCCGAATAGTTTTTGGAGAAGGTCCAACTGCTCCTTAGTAAACACATTATATTTAGGGTTGACGTTACCTTCTGATGATGTACTTGCTTGATAGGCCTTTCCACGTCTGTCTCCTGTACCTTTGTTGGGCTTCCAATCTGGAGGTTTTCCATGAATATTCCAACACACTTCTTTAGTGTGTCCTGGTTTTTTTCAGTGTTCACACCATGGTCTTGGTTTTCGTTGTCGATTCTCAATTCCTGTGTAGTTCTGGTTTCGATTGTAACGGTTATCATGAATATTTGTATGTACCTCATTACCAAGGTTTCGAGCAAGTAAGGCTGATCTTTCAGGTTCTGAATTGGCAGTCACTCCTAACATTAGTTTCTTCCTGCTTTCTTCTCTTCTCACTTCTGCAAAAACTTCTCTGATGTTAGGTAATGGTTTAATAGCTAAGATTCTACCACGTACCTCATCGAGTTCTTCATTAAGGCCAAGCAGAAATTTGAACACTCGTAACTATCTTTTTGAATGTAACTTCATCTGCAGCGCATTCCCACTCATGGCTTTCAAATACATCCAGTTGTTGCCAAAGTCGAGATAGTTGAGTAAAATAGTGAGTGACTTGCATATCCCCTTGCCATAGCTCATGACTTCAATGTCAAATGACTCTGCAGTATTTTCTTGGTCAGAATAAGTTTCACGACCTGCTTCCCAGATTTCGCTTGCAGTTGAGAAGAGTAAAAAACCTTTACCAATCTCTGTCGTCATGGAGTTGATTAGCCATGACATAACCATATTATTTTCCGCTTTCCATGTCTTGTATCTTTGATTAGCTTGGTCTGGGATATGATTTTTGCTTGACAGGTAATCTTCCTTTCCTTCTCCACATATGAACATCATAACTGATTGTGACCAATGCAAGTAATTCCTTCCATTTAATTTGTGATTAGTAATTGGAAGTACGGTCCTTTCAGTATTGTTAGAATTTATGGATGTCATAAAAGATTGTTGATTGGCAAAATAATTAATTAAGCAGGAAATAGGAAAAAGGAAAAAAAAAACGATGAAAAACTGATAAAAAATCGTCAAAACTGATAAAAAAAATCGGCCAGACCCGAGATTTCACCCGATCTGATCCAGAAGACTTCGACCCGGTTTGACTCGACTCCGTTCACGCGACCCGTGCAGTTTCTGACACATTCACTTGCGGTTCCGTCAACCCGACCTGACCCAGAAGACGCTGACCCGACTTCGTTTGCTCGACCCAGCTCAACTTAACCCGTTCCCTCGAGATTTCGTCGATGATGCTGCCGCGATTTCGTTTTCGGCAATCTCCACCCACGATCCGCGACTACTCATGATCGGAGACGAGACTTTTGGGAATCGGCACCCACGGTCGATGACTTCCGGTTGATGAACGTGTTTGTGGTCGTCGGATGAACGTTTTTGCTTTAGAGAATGTGTTTGGGCTGTGAATCATCGGTCGAAGACTTTGTTCTTCAGATTTTCGGATTGTTGGTTGGGTTTAATGCGTTTTTCTTTGGGCGTGAAGCTTCACGCAAGGAATCGATGGAGCTACTAGGTATGTTTGAGGTTTTCTGTTTTCTTTTCTAGGGTTTCGGACGTGAAACCTATAGAAAAGATTCATAGGGTTGACTCTGATACCATGTTGAATATAGAACTTTTCTTATACGATACCATGTTGAATACAAAACTTTTCTTATATTTCTTATGATGATTTTACAAGAGGGAGCATCCCTTATATATACACCTATGATAACTAATTAAGGAAAACATTATAACAGTAAAAAAATGTACATATGGAAAGAATAAAAGTAAACCCAAATTACAGGGAATAAAATCATATGTATAAGGTAAGAGGTGATTTCCCATATTCAACAGTGCATGATGACTTTCTTCACAAATAATCGGATTTTGGGTTCAATGGTTAGTATGGATGCATGAAAGACCTTTGTTCAGCACATTGGTCCAAGTGTATCGATACTTGGCTAGTTAAATCTGTTATCTTATGCCTGGTTGTGTTTTTTGTTTTCATTGCTCATGTAGTAATATTTTTGGGCATTTACGTAGTTATGTTCTCCCTAACGTTATATTGTCATCCAAAATTCAATACACGTGTAATCACCGCAGTACATTAGTAGAATGGTCCTAGGTCTTTGAGACAATACCTTCTAGCTATTCTATCTTCACAGACTACACAGTATTTTAGCTGCAGTCTGCATGTGATATTTTCATCAGACAAATGATTAAGATTCAGAATTCTAGGTTCTTTTTTTTGCCATTACTGACTTTTTAGCCATTTTCTTATGTTTTCGTGTATGCATTATGGGGTAATTTTTATTACGATGGTTATGTTTATGAAATAGTTTTCAAAGATGGTGGGAAGGAGGAAAAAAAGAAGAATCCAACCACATCAGCTGTGAAATGCTATTTTGTCAGAATGGAGTCAGATGTGTATATTGATAAGATTGAACCTTATAAATTATCAAATAGAACAGTTTTTGAAGCTCGGAATCTTTTCATGCATGCACATATGGTGTCTAGTGTAGCAAGCTACATGGCTAGGTATGCTGGTGATAGAGATTTCATATGTTTTTCTTGGCAACTTCTATGCCATTGTCCTGAATGTTCTTAATTAGTAATCTTATTTGTGTTATATAGGTTTTCACTCATTTTGTCGAAGACCCTAAACCTCAAAATTGATTTATCTACTGTAAATGTTCAAAGAATCAGGGATATACCCTGCAAAGTACGATACTCTACCACTCCTGCCTTTTGGTGGAGGGGATGGGGAGGGGGAGGGGGCGTACAGTTGAAAATTCAAATCCCTCTTACTCCATCCTTCTCGTCGTAATGATTATGGACTTTTTTGCTGCACATTCTATTTATGGCTACTTATTTTGGTTTTTTCCAAGCTGTAGGATGTCTATGGTAATGTCATCTATAGAGATGGAAAACCTCTTATACATACAGACGGAACGGGATTTATATCGGTGGACTTGGCTTTGGAGTGCCCTATGAATGTATTTAAAGGGCAGGCAAAGCATGATGCTGATCTTAAGGTTTGTGATTTCATGTTTATAAAAAATTAGACAAAAAATAAAAATAAAATTTTTTCCTAACTTGATATGATATTTCAAGTTTTCAACTTGAACCTAGAAATAAATTAAGTTTGCAATTTTTACCATATCTTTCATTTCCACGAAATTTCCTTACTTTTTTCTTTGGGAAAAAAAGCATAAGTAAAAATATATAAAGAAAAAAACCCACTAAAAATCAAGCATTTTACTATTAACCAAAATCAAGCCTTCCACAAAATTATGCTTGGTAATGTGCAATGCTGACCACTGAAAAAATCTCTAAAAAATTATAAATTTCAACAAGGATCAAGCTCTATGGTTTTCTTTTGAAGCCCCATTGCCAAGTTTTTGCGGGAGAATTGATTATCTTTTGCCTCTTAGAATCAATGTTTTATACCTGTATAAGTAGCATTAGTGTCAATTATTATTTATATCTTAAGGTTAGTGATGTAATACCAAATGACTGAATTTGAATGAATGTAATTCTCTTCCTCAAAATGAGCGGAGATGCTTTATTTATAGATGAAATGATTATAAGCTTGTAGAATAACAAACTAACTAACTACCTATTTTAACTAACTCAGTATTACTTTCAAACTCTCGTTCAAATTCCACCCTCCTAAAATCATACTCAACCTTGAGGATGACAATTAGGACGCCAATTGGTAGTCGTCGGGGGAAAATAAGATTTGAGATCGACAACATTGAATATTGGATTAATATGTAGGTCATAAGGTAACTCAATGCGATAACTTAGTTTGCCATCGGTCTGCGAATGAGAAGTAGAGCTTAAATGTAGTCTTCCACTTATCCCTCGACCTTTTTCGAATCTGGTGGTGTTCACTCTTCAAGTTCTCTTTTTAAAAACTCAAGGTTCCTCCAAGTTGATCAAGTAGATCACTTATTCGAGGAATTGGAAAGTGGTATTTCACAGTGATTCGATTGATGGCTTTACTATCCACACACATCCTCCAACTACCATCTTTTTTAGGGGTAAGAAGGGTTAGCACCGCACATATGCTAGGGCTTGATTGAATGTGCCCCTTTTCAACAATTCTTCAATATGTTGGTGGAGGATCTCATACTCTTTAAGACTCATCCTATAGTGAGGAAGATGAGGGATTGCAGCACCCGGAACCAAGTCAGGGTGTTTTTGTATTTTTTGTCTCTTCAGCAACTACAAAGACCTAATATATCAGTCTCTCTCTTTAATAAACATTTTGCAATGTATTTGAGGATTAAAATCTCCTTTTGGAGCAATTGGCACCGTTTGGAGAACACAAGACACCCTATTACCTTCATCCGTATCAATATAATTGTCTTCTTCTTCATTATCTTCGCTGCATCCAGCCAATGAATCCTCTTCTTTATCCACATATGCTGCTGTTTTTTGTTGGGGACACTCATTAGACAAGTACCCCACTTGGCCGCACCTTAAATATTTTCCCAATGTAAGCCAGTTTCCTTCTCACCAACCTATTTTTGCTTTTCTTTATTCTTTTCCTTGGATGAAATTGGTGGAGTAGGATGGTCCAAGGTATTGTTTACTCTTTTACTTACAGAAGCATCCCAATGAACTTTTCTTGAAGTTTTCTTGGAGCGTAAATCATTCAACTCCTCTACTGTTTCAGCATAACAAATTGCATCATCCAAAAAAAATAGTGTTGTAATTTTACCTTCTCTTTGATGTCCACCCGTAAGTCGCTAATGAATCCACCAAATTTGTTCTTGCTCCCAATCGGTGGAATCCTTCCACATAATTTGCCACTGCCCTTGTCTACAGTTTTGGTATTGTTTGTAAAGGGTCTGCTCATAATTGGGAGGAAGGGACCTCTGTTTCATTAACCACTTCATTTTTCCCCACGTCGAATTGGTCTCTTTGCCTTGCCATTGCTGATTGATCTCCAATTGATCCCACCAAGTGGAAGCTCCCCCTTTTAACTTGAAGGTTACCAAACGTACCTTTTTGTGATCCAACGTGTTCATATAATTGAAAAAATTCTCAGTGTTCTTGATCCAATGGAGGAATGTATCGATGTCACGCTTCCCATTGAAAGTCGGCAAGTCAATCTTCACTTTGTAATCATATGAGTCACCTCGACCTCCATACCTCTCTTCTCATTGCCTCCTTGGAGCATATAACTCTTCTTCTTGATCATACTCACTCGAAGCATCCCAATCTTGGAATTCTTGTTGTCATTCTTGCACATTCAAACGTCTTCTGGGATCTTCTTGGAGCTACCCATGCAATCTTGGAGTTCTTTCTTGATGAATTTCTTGCTGAAATTGGAAATTTCTTGGTTGTCCAGCACCACGCTTACCTCTTCTTCCCCGTTCTTGCACGAATGGTTGAGCGTTCTCCCGATTTTGAGGTGTTGCAGCCAGTCTCTCAACTCTAGAGCGAGGGTTTCCATACTTTCTTGAATGCTAGTCACTGTTCCATGAATTCCCCCCAAAAGTTCTCAACGGACAGCAAGTGTTGTGTTGTTGTTCTTGGAGAGAGGGTGGGGGTTTCTTCCACCTCTTGATCTTGGCACAGGTTGTCTCCTCCTCTCGAGTGGGCAGTCCTTCCCACCATTAGCCCGGATTCTTGAAGTGCTCTGATACCAAGTTGATGTTATACCAAAGGACTGAATTTGAATGAATGTATTCTCTTCCTCAAAATGAGGGGGAGATGCTTTATTTATAGATGAAATGATTAAAAGCTTGTAGAATAACAAACTAACTAACTACCTATTTTAACTAACTCACTCTTAGCTCACTTACAAACTCTCGCTACACCAATTAAGCTCACTGACGTTCTCGATTATCTTGTTCAAATGTACAAGTGGTGTTGATAAGAGTGAAATCTTTTTTTATTATACTTTGAGTTACAGCTCAATGTACTAAATATTTTGATACCGCAGACAAATATTTTTTTACCTACACACATGCCAATTACCTCTCTTGACATAAGGTTAACCTTGAGGCTAGAAGGCTGCTTGAAATGTCAATTAATTTTTTCTTGACTCCAGCTCATGAATAGAGTCGTAATTCCACGCGACCATAATATCCTAAGTAGAAGTTTTCATCAATATTTTGACAAGAATATCATCTATATTACCTACAAACATGTTAGGAATGATTAGCTAACAAAGTCAACAACTGACCTTGAGATCTATTATCCCATTTTCTTTATTTTATTTTATATTTTCCTCGATATGAAGTTTTATTTCCTTTGAAAAGTAACTCAAGAAGTATTCAGCATATTCAATTTATTTGTTGAACCACATTCACTGTAACCTTGTCTAAAATCTACTGCTGACCTATTCAGATAGGGCAACTTCCCACCCCACCTAATATAAGAATAGGGGTTAATTGGGTAATTAAGTAATATTCTAGATTAATTCTCTTTTTATCCCAACTTGTAGTAAAACTCTATAAATAGGAACTTCCCCCTCTGGTATGAAACACATTATTCATTCTAATAAAAGATCAACAATCTTGATCCTTGGAGAGAATTCTCCTTTTATTTCCTTTAGGCTACATCACCACCAAAAAGAAGCATCACTGTTGGACGAAAGATTGGCTACCTGGGCAGTTACAGAATTTTATTCCTTATATATTTCTTGAAATAGTTTACCTAAGTTTTAATGGGATGAGATACGTTGGTTCCCTTTTCCCCCTCTATACACTACTAAGATGTATGGCTTCTAATATGGGAGAGGGACCCAATACATAAAAGGAAAATGAAACTAAGGATAACATTAAATCATTGATGATTCACATATTAAACCAATACTCTCGGATTAATTATATCTTCCATTGCTCGTTAGTTGATCATTCTTCTAAATTGTACTTTTGGACGTCCTTTACTGTGAAGACAATATTTGGATGTGTGAGAGACATGGATAAGTTTTTCCAACATGGGTTTGGTATCGTTCCTTATTTTTTGATGCTTCATCTTTTGCACTTCCAATTTCAAGTTTGGTTCAGTAGATGTCTTAGTTATTTTGCATCCAAGTAAACCCTTTTTCTCCAAGTAATTCTATAATATATTTTCTTGGACTCACAAAGATACTTTTTTTGGAACTCACGAACTTCATTCCCAGGAAGTACTTTACTGGTCTTGGGTTGTTGATTCGAAAAACACTTGCAAGCTTCTTCTTTAAAGTGGTCAATGTTGCTTTGTCATCACACACTTCATGAAACTTGGAAAGGTTGATTTTCTAGAAAAGACACTTTCCATACTCAAATATTTTTTTTGTCTGAAGATCAAAAAATCTATATCCTTTTTGGCCAGTAGCATGGCCCAAAAAAATATATTTAATATCCAGATAACCTAATTTTGACTGAAAAGGACTTGGAATATGCACATAACTTCATGTATATCTTAGCAAATGTGTTACAATGCATCGGTTTAAATCTTTGCATGTGAATCTGAGAAAATCTATATTGTTTAGTCGAGTCCCAGGATATGATGTCTGTTTGTTTTTTTTGGAATTTGTCACTTCCCTCTGCTACCTTGTCTTCTTTGCATAATGTTTTTTTTTTTTTTTTTTTTACCTTCTCGCATTTTTTACTGGTTATATTTTTCTAAAGTATGTAAATTCGGTAGAGAATTCCTGCTTTTGAAGGATTTCAGAATAAGACTTTGCAACTAACGCTTCCAGGACTTGAACTGCGAGAACCAGTAGGTGTATCTTGATTTTCTGTTTAGTTTTCATCGAATGTGTGGAGTTTATTTTTATGTGGACACTTACTTTTATTTGATTCTGTTTCTGTTGGAAGCCCTTGCTAATTCAGTTCCGACTTTTTTACAACGGCCTTGCAGTTAAAGGAACATTTCTAGTGAATAAACAGGTATAGTTTTCTGGTACAAGAGGAGCATGAATTATATGCTTTTTTTTTTAATATCCATTTTGCTCCTGAGTTTTGTAGTAACGATTACTCCTTAATTATAAGCTACGCTTGTAGGTAATTAACCGCATATGTATGTATTGCCTTCTTTATTTAGGTTCTAAAATTTTCTCCATCGAGTATGATTATCCATTTCTGTACCCAGAAGAAGTGATCATGATGCTTTATATTCCAATATCATATTCACGGTTACTCTTCTACTATTACAGAGCATTTTAAAAAGTCATGATCCATGAAAATGTGATGACTGGGATTTGTAAATATATTGACACATATAATTGGTGTTTCCATTTAGAAAACCTACTTCGGCTCTATCATTATTCATTGCTAATAATTTATTTGGGCTGAGAAAAGATGGCCATTCTTTGTGTGGAGGATAATCATTTTGTTTTATCTTTATTTTTTGATAAATTGTGGTGGCTATATCTAATATCTATATTTATTTTCAGAAGTGAGTGTTGAGTTACATCTGGAGTATAATAAGACATACAACAGTGGGGTTATGTGTTGATCATGCGGCTTATGCCAATCAGTTTGTGAATACATGTTTACCAATGAGTTGGATTTCCTGATGTCTTCATGTTTTTTTCAAACCATTGTATAATTGAATGCAACATCAGTATCTTTTGTTTGGAACTTTTGTGTGCAAGTCTCACAAATAAAGAGATAAATAGAGAGGCCTTCAAGTTACCAATATCATAACGTGAAATCTGATTATCGTATGATTTTATAAGATTTATGCAATTAGAGAATTCCCCTCCTATTTGTATTGCTGTAATTTTCTGATAGAATCAATGTTTCTGCTATGTTTAATTCTACTGTTTCTTGTTACTCATTGTTAGTTAACATAAAATTTTCAGCTTCCTTCTAGAACAATTCAAATTCGCAATTCTATGATCAAAGTTGAAAACGATCCGGATCTTGAAAATGCTGAAACAGAGAATTCACTGGAGTTAGTAGGGACCAGGTATCCATCATTTTATTTTATTTTCCCCTATTTTGCGTTTGGCATGCTAATTGTTAAATGTCAATTTCCTTTCAATTTGCCTTATTTACATGCCCAGTGCAAATTGGAATGGTTCATGATTTTTCTTTACTCTTGTTTCAGATGAAAGTATCTTGATTTTGAGGGTATGGAATCTTTGATATAGTTACCAATTGTGTATCAATTTCTAGAGAGTTGCAATTTTTTTATTTTTAAAATTTTTAAATTAAGTTCCATAAGATTTCTAAATTCTGCTACCTGCAGCTCTAGGGACGTGATCTTCTTATGAGAGAAGATGATAGTTTTGTTATTATTTTGTATTATAACTGTTGCTGCATCGACATTTTTTACCATTGGAAATAGGAAATTTATGTTTGAGGATAATTTAGAAAAAGCAATTGATTCTGCTTACAAAGAATTATTATTATAATTAATTATTTAATTTTAACAAAATGGTTCTGTGGGCTTTTTTGTTGGACATAACAACCAATGATGGTTGCTAATCTCTTTAAAGGTCTTATTGCAAGTTCCCCTGCAATGGCCTTTTACTTGTATTTACCTTCAAAGAGTTTCTGAATAATGTGGCAGTTTCCTTTCTCTAATCATCTGTCAGCAATCCCCCGAAGAGGACATTTCTTTCAAGAAATTTAATAGCACTCTTGAACTATGGAGGTGTCCCGAGAGAGTATTTCATGAATATCCTTGTGGATTCTTTGAAAGATGTTCAGGGTGTTTACTCTAGTAAGCGTGCGGCTTTAAGAGGTATTAGTCGTAACTGACCTGGTTTCTTTTCATCTCTTTCAAACTAACGCGACTTATTTATTGTTACTCTCTCTCGGTTGATCTCTTGCAGTATCCATTAACAATGGTGATATGGATGACTTTCTAGTTGCAAGGATGATTTTATCTGGAATTCCTCTTGATGAATCATACTTGCAATATCGGCTGTCTATGCTACTGAGGGAGGAGAAAAAGAGCTTGAAAAGTGGAAGGCTTCACGTGCCTGATTGTTATTATTTAATGGGGACAGCCGATCCCACCTGTACACTTGAAAGCAGTGAAGTCTGTGTTATCCTGTACGTATTACATTACATGCATGATATTTCAATTAGTTTTAGTTGATTCCATTGAAGCATTGAGGTAAGCGTTGTAATACGTGTTAACCCTCTAGTCAGCTTCATAGCTAGGGGAGGAGAAATGGAATGACGATAAATATACATGTTAAAAATAAAAGAGTAGGGAAGAGAATAATAATACAGTTACGTGGAAACCCTGATACAGGGAGAAAAATCACGATAGAGACTAATTTTTATTATTAATTCTGATACATAAAGTACAAGAGAATAAGCCAAATAAATAGACTAGTGGGAAGCCCTAGGGTACATATAATTACTAAAATACCCCTAGGGTTACAAGCTGTTTTTCAACACTCTCCCTCAAGTTGGAGCATAAATATCAATAAGGCTCAACTTGCTGATACAGTAATCAAAGCTTTGTCTCAGTAACCTTTTTGTGAGCACATCTGCAATTTGCTGATTTGAGGGAACATAAGGAATGCATATACTTCCGTTGTCAAGTCTCTCCTTGATGAAGTGTTGGTCGATCTCAATGTGATTTGTTCTGTCATGCTGAACAGGATTATTTGCAATACTTATTGTTGCCTTATTATCACAAAACAGTTTCATTGGAAGGTCATTGTCTTGATGAAGATCTGACAACACTTTCCTCAACCAGATTTCTTCACATATCCCTAAACTCATGGCCCGATACTCAGCTTCCGCACTACTTCTGGCCACAACTCCCTGTTTCTTGCTCCTCCAGGTCACCAGATTACCTCAAACAAATGTGCAATACCTAGATGTTGATTTTCTATCAACAATAGACCCTGCCCAATCAGAATTAGTGTAGGCTTCAATGCAACGTTTATCAGACTTCTTGAACATTAACCCCTTACCTGGTGTACTTTTCAGATATCATAGGATGCGCTCAACAGCTGTCATGTGTTCCTCACAAGGGACCTGCATAAACTGACTGACAACACTCACTGCATATGAAATATCGGGTCTCGTATGAGATAAGTATATCAATTTCCCAACTAACCGCTGATACCTTTCTTTATTGACCAGGACACTGTTACTAGTATTGCTAAGCTTTGAATTATATTCAACCGGGGTGTCAGCAGGTTTGCACCCAGTCATTCCTGTTTCCGTTAGGAGATCAATTGTGTATTTCTGTTGGGACACTGAGATTCCATCCCTTGACCGGGCTACTTCCATTTCGAGAAAGTATCTTAACTTCCCAAGATCTTTAATTTCAAATTCTTTGGCCATCTTTGCTTTGAGTTTCATAATTTCATCATCATCATCATTGGAGAGCACAATATCGTCAATGTACATAATGAGAACTGCTACCTTCCCTGAGTTGACTTCTTTGTAAAAAGTGTGTGACCTGAGTACCCTTGGGTATACCCTTGTCCTTTGACAAAGATGACAAATCTGTCAAACCAGGCTCTCGGAGACTGTTTCAACCCATATAGCGACTCTCAGCTGGCAGACTCGCTGCTTGAACTGATCTTCAAATCCGGGATGAGGATTCATGTAGACTTCCTCTTCAAGTTCTCCATTGAGAAAGGCATTCTTTACATCCAGTTGATGTAAAGGCTCTGTTAATTGCAACTAATAGCAATATTCGGATAGTATTGAGTTTAGCTACGGGAGAGAATGTCTCGGAGTAATCTACCTCAAAGGTTTAAGTAAACCTTTTGGCAACTAACCTGGCCTTGTACCGATCAACAGTCCCATCTGACTTGTACTTTATAGTGAAAACCCATTTGCATCCAACTGTCTTGTGCCCTTTGGGTAGGATCACCTGGTCCCATGTTCCATTTTTCTCCAGAGCCCTCATCTATTCCATAACAGCAGCCTTCCAAACTTCAGTTCCCATTGCTTCCTGTATGTTACTCGGTATCACCCCTGTATTTAAACTAGTGGTAAAGGCCCTAAATTCAGATGACAGGTTACTGTATGTCATGTAACTATGCATAGGGTACCTTGTACATGACCGAATACCTTTTTCAGGGCTATTGGAAGATCAAGAGAAGCATCATACTCCTTCAGACTGTCAGAGTTTCCACTGTGATCACTAGTCTCCTCTGCCTGGGTTTCATCTTCAGAAATCACCACCTTTTCACCATTATCTCTAGTATCACTCACATTTTCTAGAGTTGTGTCTGAATCGTCATTCACTGTTGTCTTCCCATCTGCTATAGTGGTGTTGTTAGCTCCTTTTCCTCATTTTTCCTCTCTGCACTCGTTAGTCTTAGTACAAGTATCAATCTCATTAATTTCAAGAATACACGTACCTGATGTCGGGTTTGACTCATGGACCGGAGCTTGAGATGCAACAGGTGACGCTGCTTCCTTCCTGAGATTCTTCCTATAGTATGTTATCCATGGGACTTAATTGGTAGGGAGGATAGGACCGACATGTTCAGGAATAGGAGATGACTCAAAGGGAACTGTATATGTGGACCAGTTAGTCTCTTCACTAGAGATCTCCCCCTGAAGATGGCCAATAGGGAAGAAGGGCTGATCCTCAAGGAAGGTGATATCCATGGAAACAAAATATGTGCGAGAGGATGGGTGGTAACATTTATACCCACGCTGGTGGAGTGGATACCCAACAAAGACGCATTTTTTAGCATGGGGGGTAATCGTGTGGTTTGGATCATGGGAGTGAACAAAGGCAACACAGCCAAAAACTCGAAGTGATACATCAGAGACTAAACGAGTAGTAAGGTAGGACTCTTTCAAACAGTCTAATGGGTTTTGAAAATTGAGGACTCGGGAAGGTATTCAGTTGATTAGGTGAGTAGCAGGAAGGATGGCATCACCCCATAGGTAAGATGGAGTGATGTGGATAGCATTAAGGACCTGGCAACTTCCACCAAATAACGATGTTTCCTCTCGGCTACCCCATTTTGCTGGGGAGTATAGGCACACGAACTCTGATGGATAATCCCTTTGGATGCAAGGAACTCCTGGAAGGAAGCGTTAAAGAATTTCCACCCATTGTCACTTCTCAAAATACCAATCCTAGCATTAAACTGAGTTTCTACAGTGGCATAAAATTGCTGGAATACAGATAACACCTCGGACTTATCAGTGAGAAGAAAGACCCAAATAAGCCGAGTGTGGTCATCTATAAAAGTGACAAACCAGCGTTTCCCTGTAGAGGTTGTGGATGGTGAGGGACCCCAAACATCATTGTGGACTAAGGTGAAGGGTTTGGGTGGTTTATAGGGTTGAGAGTGGAAGGAGACACGACTCTCTTTGGCACGAACACACTTCACACTTAAAGAAGACATATTAATATAGCGAAATAAATGCGGAAATTAGTATTTCATGTATTGAAAGTTTGGATGTCCTAAGCGGTAATACCATAAACAGAAAATCATTCTCAGAGCAGAAAAATTTAAGGAGACAAGGCTAGTCCTATATTCATTCCTAGAGAAAGCATCATCAGTCAGGAAGTAGAGTCCCCTATCGTGCCGGACAGTGCCAATCGTCATCCCCGAGCTTAGATCCTGAAATAAAACAGAGTCGGTGAAAATACTGCTTGACAATTCAGATCTCTTGTAATCTTATTGATGGATAACAAATTATATGAAATTTTAGGAACATGCAAAACATCCCGCAAAACCAAACCCTCAAACGGAGATAAATGCCCTTTTCTTGCAACAGGTGCGAACGACCCATCTGCAATCCTAATTCGTTTGTTACCAACACTTGGATAATATGAGAGAAACTGATCAGAGGTACCAGTAAGATGATCCGTCGCCCCTGAGTCAACAATCTAATGTTTTTTACCGTGAACACTAATAAGACCAAAAGACTATATATTGCCTGACTGAGCGATGGTACTGATTCTAATCGTACTTAGGCAGGTCGTATTGTCTGTTGAGGGAAACCCAGGCAAAATATTTGTAGTGGGTAAAATAGGGAAAGAATTTACTGGGTTTTCATAGTACAACTGAAGATTGGATGGCTCTGGTTGAGCACTTGGTGAGTTCGTGCCAAGAATCGTACCAAAATTCGCGAGTTGTTGCTGAAGAACAAATCTTTTCTGAATCTCTTCGGGAAAAACCTTACTTGCGGCTGCTGGAGAACTTGCCGGAAAAAGAATGGGACCTGCGCCACTGTAGTCGGACTGGGCAGGCTGATCCACCGGTGGCTGCTGGTCAAACCCAAAGCCACGACTAGTCTGCTGTGCTCAAGCACCCGACGGATCCACTGAGTAGCCGAGCACTCGAGAGTTCGCCGCGAAATGGGTCTATTGCATGGCTGGCTTGGCTTCGAACGGACGTTGATTTTCGTTTGCACCCGACGGATTAGTCCGCTGTACTCGATCGGAAAGAATGGTAAGGGCTTCGATCAGACTCTGATGGTCATCGACACTCGGGATTTTGACAGATCTGAAGTGGGTCTGGACGTCGCCGTCGATAGGGTTCTTTCCGCATGCAATCGGAGCGCCGGCGATGGTTCTGGGCTGGGTGCGATCCTCCATGGTTGGGCACGACCTAATCTGTCCGTCGACGGATTGGGTTGCCGGTCTGGCCCTCATTTGTTGAAGAAGATGCGGTAAGGCAGCCTCTAGGTATTGTTGGACAGCTTCCTTAATTGTGACAGCTATCTCGGAATTGGTTGTCGACGGGGACTCATCAATGGCGGCTAGGGTTTCGTCGCCTTGCTCTGATACCATATTAAAAATAAAAGAGTAGGGAAGAGAATAACAACACAATTACGTGGAAACTCTAGTATAGGGAAAAAAACCACGATAGAGATTGATTTTTATTATTAATTCTGATACACAAAGTACAAGAGCATAAGCCAAATAAATAGATTAGTGGGAAGCCCTAGGGTACATATAATTACTAAAATACTCCTAGGGTTACAAGCTGTTTTTCGACAATACAAGCATAGGAGAATAGATTTTCATGGTTCTCAAAATAGTAAACGTAGACCTCAAAAGATTTTTAAAAATCTCATTCAAGTTCATATTGCTATTCAATCGATTGACAAACGAACATCCAAGAAATAGGATAGGATTATAAGACTCAATTTACTTGTGTTACATGAAATCCCTGCTTTTGCTTTTTTGTTTTTTGTTTTTTTGTTGTTTTTTGTTTTTGGTTTTGTTTTGTTTTGTTTTTTTTTTTAATTTTATTCTTTATTCTGTTGTTTTGTTCCCCTTTTCACACTTGTATCATGATTACAATGTGCTCTGTTTTCTTCCTTCAACTAGTGATAATGGACAAATCAATGGGAAGGTTCTTGTTTATCGCAATCCTGGACTACATTTTGGTGATATCCATGTTTTAACAGCTAAATATGTGGAGGCCTTGGTTCCTGTCGTGGGAAATGCAAAATATGCTATATTCTTTTCCTCTAAGGGTCCCCGTTCAGTAGCTGATGAAATAGCGGGTGGTGATTTTGATGGTGATATGTACTGGGTTTCGAGAAATTCGCAGGTAACACATTCCACCCTCAAACTTCGGGCCTCAAAGTTTAACCTGAATTTGGTTTCTTCAACTTTCAAATATGAACCTATTAGTTCAATGGTTTCATGGATATTTTATTTTTTGGGGATGTTTTGTCATAATTTTCTGCTCAGGGTTTGGTTAAAAACTGTTTTGCCTTCATTTATTGTGGAGTGGATGCATGCATTCACATTTTGGTTTGATGTTCACGCATGCCTTTTAAGCTTAGAGTTATGCTTAATTAGTTCTATGGTTTTTTTTGTCAGTGTTGTCTATTTCTGGATCGTCTGCATTTATTATGATGATGTTTTTTGATTTCACGTCTTCAAACTATATTTTCTGGAAAATAAATTAATTCAGAGTCCCTGCGTACACATTCTGAGTTTCTTTTTTGTTTTTTGAGGTTTTTTCAGTTGTTAGAGTATTTTAGACCAGGTGAACCATGGAGGCCAAGTCCTTCAATGGAAGGAGTTACAAATAAAAAGCCAAAAGAATTTTCTCCTGAGGAATTGGAGAACGAGCTATTTAAACTATTCTTGTCTACTAGGTTTCATCCAAGGTCTGTGGTGAAGTATATCTGTCCATGTGTTTTTATTTTTGGTTTGTTGAAATTTCCTGGTTATGTTTTTTAAGCAGTAGGTGTGTTGTTTCATTCTTTTGATGTTTGACTGAGACGAAGTTTTCCAATAATTATCCTCTGGTACGTTCAGTTATGCGAAGAGTGTTGCAGCTGATAACTGGCTGGCATTGATGGATCAGTTTCTAATGCTGGGTGAAGATCGTAAAGAAGAAAGAAATCGTGTAAGGGCAAAGATTCTCCAGTTGATCAATATATATTATGATGCTTTGGATGCACCTAAAAAATGCGGGAGAAAGGTCAGTTCTACGTCTACCTATTGAAGGTTTTCTGTTTCTTCTTTATGATATTGTAAATTGTGATACAATTTATGTTCTCCATAGATTTCCTAGGAAACAATACATGATTTGGAATTAGTTATTAAACAGACAATAACTAGGAGGTCCGTCGTGGTCAGCACTTATTTCTCGAATTACCTTACATGGAACTTGTTCAAATCTGCCTTGGTAATTGCAACTGATCTGTTTTTTTAAAAAAAAATTATTTAAAATAATAAGGAATATACTGTTTTTTATTTTTATAAGGGAAATAAGGTGATAAAAATTCGATAATGAGATTGAAATTAAAAAAAAAAAAGAAAAAAAGAAAAAAAGAAACAGAAATAGAAATGTAATACTTTTTCAAAGGAAATTATAGAAGGTTACTAAGCACATCCAAGACGCTTGGTTCTCTTCCAAGACTGTGTTCGGATCCCGTAACACTAGATAACTATCCCAATGTCAATGAATAGATTACAATATCAATAGTCTTTGAAGCACCCTTCTAATCTCCAAAAAGGGGGCATCTCTTTAAGCATGGAACGAAAACTTCCCACTCCAATAGAGAGAGCTTTCTTATCATCTCTAATAAATGAGAGAAAACAATAGTAGGTTCATCGGGAAAGAGTTTTTTTCCACCTGAAGTGTACCTCCCGTCCATTGTTCTCGCAACATCCCTAGGTTCAAGGCTTGTCCTCCCCTTGTTTTAAATTTCGTCCACAATGGAATTGTTTTGTATTGATATATATTTCTAGCATAAGCCATGTTGCTCTTAAAGCCATGGCTGTTATCCTCCACATTTTTGACAGTTGATATGTTAGAACAAGGATCGAATGATAATTTTGAATCAAGGGCCTTCATGTGGACTTGTTCCTGAATAATTCCTTTGTTACTGAATAATTCCTTCTATCGAGTGACATTTTTCTTCCCACTTGATAGATTGAAGTTCCAAAACACCTAAAGGCGGGAACTTTACCTCATTTCATGGAAAGGGGAAAAAATTCATATGTTTCAACTTCAATTCTTGGACAAATTTTCGATACCGTTAACATGTATCAAGAAGAAGTGCCAAACATTGGTTAGTGTTTTCGTATCATGATTACAATGTTTTTATTCACTTAATAACATGGGAAAAAAAAATCTCTTTCAAGGCTCCTAATGCATCTGTACTGCATTATTCAGAGGTTCAAAAACTTCCTTGCTTTGAAGAGGAAGTGCCTGACTATATCTTCATGAAATGGAAGTTTTTTTATGAGTTGTATAGACGCGACATGAAAGATGCCATGCAGCTTGACCCTGATGCCAAAAACGTAGCTGCTGAAGCCACCATTAAAAAGTACAAGGAGGTAACTTCAAAATCCAGTGATCATCACGTGTTAAATTTCTGTATGGTTTAGACTTTATGTCATCTTGTATTACTTTTTATTAGTAATATTTTCTTTTGGGAAGTGATGAGGACGTATGGGTGTGTCAATCCAGTTGAGATATCCGAGTGCACCTGTTGATCTCCTAGTCTTCTAGTTTCCTTGCTTAATTCGAGCATTAATCTCTTTTTATTTCATCAATGAAAACTGTTGTTTTTGTTTTAGGAAAAAAAACACGTTAAATTTCTACTGGTTAATTGTGGTAGCTTCATTAATTATTATTTTTTTTTCTCTTTATGGAATCTACTGCATCTTAAGTAAATGACAAACAAATTTAAGCTTTAAAAAAAAAAGGGTTCGGAGTTTTTGGATTATTGTCATTCTTGGCTTTCAAGATCAAATATCGAATAAGGAGCATCTCTTGCTATCATAATTGTTCTTTATTTTTGGGCATATAGATATTGTATGGTGCCGAAGAGCTCGAGGGGAGCCCGAGGTCGATTGAGGATGTATACCAGGAGGCTCTTGCAATTTATCAGGTTACATATGAGAATGCCATGAACTATAACTGTGTGAGCTATTGCGGCTTTGCATGGAGAGTTGCAGGTTCGGCTCTCTTCAAGCTTTGTGCTAGAGAACATTCTGAGAGGAGCTTTCTTTGTCTCCCTTCAGTTATGCGTGAGATTTTTAGTTAAATTCCGTAATATTGTAAGCACATATGTACATATTCTCAAGATGTAAATAATGTAATGTAAAATCTTAGGGGTTCATAGAAACATGTTTTAACCTAAATATTTAACATGTCCTAGCTTTTTCCTTTAGCAATATGTATCTAAACTCCAATTTCTCTCTTTCTTACCCCTTCCACGTGCGCACGAACATGGCCTGTGTTGGAATGCCTTCGAACGACCAAATGTGTAAGCCCAAATTATTATGTATTTACCATCTTTACGTTATTTATGTTTATGACCGTATGGTTTAGAGAAATATACTATATTAACTTTTTAATCATAGAGGTGTATCAACTCTGATATCTATAGTATTTGCTCTAGTAAAACTATGCTTCCTCTACCTTGTAGACGTAGTTAACATATTGTTAGTGAATCACGTAAATTTGTGTATCGATTTTTTATTTTATTTTACGTTTTCTATTTATCTTTTATAGTCGATTCATAACAATTTGCATGCACGTACATTTTGGTTGAGTACTAAATGGAATTCTGTTATGATCAACTAGTCAAAGACGTAGATCGAAATCAGCACGGGCGAGTTTGGTTCTATCTTTGGCTCCAGAAATGCTTTTTTCTTCAATCAGTGGTGCGAATCCTAAAGCCGAAGAGGAAAAATATAAAAGAATTGTAAGAAACTATAAGCTTTTTTATAAATGGGAACTTTTGTTATATTGATTAGTGACAGCCAAAGCAAGAAGTGACTCAACTTCGAGCGGCGGTCCACAGTTGTATGCTTTGTTGTAAAGTTAATGTTTGGAAAATTATTCTCTAAAAAAATACATTCTTTTTGTATTTTGTTGAATAGATTAGTTGAAATGATCAAAAGTATCTAGAGTGATGACTTTATTAGCGAAAAGGGCCGAAGGTTTAAAGATTCCTTCTGGAATTCCAAATTTGCTTATCTCTATTATTTAATTAAAGTTAATTAAGGAGTCCTTTAGATCTCCATGGACATTAAAATTTGGGATTTGAATGTTTAGATTTTAAATGTCTTGAATAATTAATATTTGTGTTTAGATGTGTAAGATAATTAATATCTAGAAATTAAATATTTGGGTTCAATTCAATAATTTATATATAGAAATTAAAAGCAAATAATTACTTAATTAAATGTGAGAGATCAATACAAATTTAATATTAATTAATTTATTGTTATGTTAATTATTTAATTAATAAAATAAAAAATAATTATATTAACGGGGTCTTTTCAAATTTAATAAAAATGCCCAAATAATTTACCGTGGATGGCAAAATTTAAAAAGAACCGAAAACTGGTGGAAGAAAGCCTACCTCAAAGAGTGAAATATCGAAACTATCCCTACCCACACAAAAAATTGCGACCCGATAATGATTAAATCGGACTATCCAATTCGCTCGATACCTGCGTCCGTCTTCCACATCTTCATGCAACGACAACTGTCTATCGCTCTCTATCTCGCTGCTTCTACCTCCATTCCTTATTTTTTCTCTCGCTGCTTTCTATACCTCAACGACAAAAGATCTATGTCGGCTTCTACCAATACCCACGTTGCATCATTTTCATTTTCTTCGTTGCTGCTTTCAATTTTTCAAGGTTACAATCTATCATCATATCCTTTAAGGTAATAATCATTCTCTTTTCTTTTCATTTCATTAATTCTTCTATTTAATCATACTTGTTAAACATTATTGAACCTAATTTTGTTTAACTAGATGGTAAGCAAAAAAAATAATCAAAGTTGATGAAAGCAAAGATAAAAGAAAGAAAATAATTAAAGCTAAATCATCAATAATCAGAGTAAAAGCAAACAAAGCTAAAGAGAAGAAGACAGTAAACTATCAATAGAACTTTAATATCAATACATACTTGTTGTGCATTATGCAAACTATCTATCTTAGAAACTTTAGCAAAAACTTTAACATCAATGCATCTATTATTGATAAATTTCTATCTCAAGTAGACAGAGATAGTGCTCTATCTTCTTTCTATCTTAGATAGATAGTGATAGATATTGTTAAATATTATTGATAGTTATCTTAATTGTTGTTGGTGTTATTCAAATTTTACTTTCTAATATATTGTTAAATATATCTTTTCAATAGGGGAAACATGAATTGATCATGGAAAATGAGAACATATACTTAAGAGTTACAATTTACTTTAGTGTAGAGGTCTTAAATTTGATAAGAACAAAATTAGATGACACAATCTTTCCAAAAGTTTTAAATGATCTATTTGGACACTTTCTTAATATTAAAATGACCAAAATACCCAACCAATTCTTCAACTACTTAGTAAGAAAACAATGCTATACAAAGAAACCAAATGTCCTTGTATTTAACTTCAATGGCCATATAGTAGAATTTGGGTTGAAGGAATTTTGCTTGGTAATTAGATTGAAGGGCCACAAATTCCCTCAATTAGATTTAGGCCAAAGAAAAGTGTATGAACTTAGGAATACTTTTTTTCTTCATGGCGATCATATAACAGGAGAGATATAGAGAGAACTTTCAAAGCATTGCACAATGAGGAGGAAGAGTCGTTGAAAGTTAAACTAGCCAATCTCTACATCATAGAAGATCTTTTAATCCCTAAGCAATAACACAACCATGTCAATTTCAAATATCTAGACATTTTAGATGATGAACAAGTCTTCAAAAACTATCCTTGGGGAATATTGTCTTACAACTTAACCTATCAATTTTTAAGAGAGCATCATATACTGAGAAGGATATTGTCTACCTTTAAGGATTCCCATTAGCATTAGTTTATTGGGTTTTTGAGACAATCCCAAAATTTTCTGATTTAGATGTTGATTTTGGAAGGAAACTTGGAACTAGAGGTCCAAGAATCATCACATGTGAGTGCTTGGAGTCAGACGAATGAAGGACTCTAATGAGAATATTTTTGAAACCTAATATGTAAGTAATTTCTTAAATGAGAACATTTTCATTGTCTATCACTCTAAAGATAGATGGTGATAGTGTTCTATCTCTGTTTATCACTGATAAACACTGATAGACTACTATCACTGTCTATAACAGATGGTGTTAGTTTTTTTTTCTCTAATAATCTAACTTTTGTTCACTTGTAGTTTTGCATGACACCACTGCATCCAACAGAAGAAGAATATCAATCAATTTTCAAATATTTCATAGAAGTTGAGGTAGAGGAGGAGAAAGAAAAAGAAAAAGAGAAGGAGAAAGAGAGATAAATGAACTAGGAAAAGAATGAACAAATTCAAGAAGAAAGCCTGAATTATAGACTTCCATTAGAAAATCTTCCACAACAACAAGAGCATGAAGAAGATGTGGAAGAAAATAAAGTTCCTTCTCTTAGCCTTCGAATATTGAAAGAAAGTCATGATCTTGGTACAATGGTTGACTATGCAATAATATATTTATCTGGGGTAAGTATTTGGTTTGTCATATACTATTTTATTTTATTTTTTATTTTTGCATATTTATTAACTAAAATTTATTTTTCTTGTAGATCCAAGTTAAAAATGAGAGTCAAAGGAAAAGAAAAAGAGAGGTTTGTATGTATGATAGACAGTGATAGTCCTCTATGACTATTTATCTTAATATTATATTTTTTAAGTTTCTTACGTTTTTAGATAGAAAATAATAGATTCTTAGATAGAGAATAATAACAAATTATTTTCTTGTAGAAAACTGAGATGCAAACATAGCAACTTGAAACAGAAGATGATTCATCGCATTCCAACTATAGATTTGGAAACACCCAAAACACAACTATTGCTTGAGGTTTGATTCTTTTCTTAATCTACTTTTTGTTCGAACACGAGAGATAGGACAGTGATAGTCCTCTATAACTTTGTATCTTAGATAGACAATCTCACATAGATTCTGATAGAGGTCTATCATTGTCTATCTGAGATAGACAGAAATAGAATACTATCAGTGTCTGTCTGAGATAGACAAAGATAGAGCACTATCAGTGTCCATCTGGGACAGACACTGATAAAGTTCTACCATTTTCTATCTGAGATAGACAAAGATAAAACACCATCTTTGTCTATCTGAGATAGATTGAGATAGAACACTATCTCTGTCTATCCGAGATAGACAATGATAATCTTCTATCACTTTCTATCTAATATACACAGTGATTCTTACTTTCTATCATATGCTTGCAAGTAGATGAATATGAAGAAGACAATGAAACTGAAACTAAAACAGAAAAGGAAGAAGATGAGGTTGAAAAAGATGCTGAAACAGATAAAGAAGAACAAGAAACTGAAGTAGAAGAAGTTGAACCTGAAGAAAATGAAAAAAGAGAAAGAAGATCTAAACATGGAAATGAGAAAAAGGTAAATATGGTTGTTTATATACATGATGATAGACAATGATAGTAGACTGTCATTGTCTATCATTCAATGTTCTTCTTATGAACTCCAATATCTTCTTGCAGCAAATCAATGAGGAAGAGCAAATTGAGAAGGAGAAAGAAGATGAAAAGCAAGTAGAAGGAGAGCAAGAGAAAGTAGATGAAGAGCAACTAGAAGAAGACCAAGAGAAAATAAATGTAGATCAAGTAGAAAATGACCAAAATGAGGAGGAACAAGTTGAATAAGAGCATAAGGAAGATGCTGATAAGGAAGAAAGTGAAGACATTCACTTTTAGAACAAGAGATCAAAGAGAAACCAGAAGCAGAAGTAAATTGTTGATAAGGAAGATGAAATAGAAGAAGAAACTGATAGTGAAGAGGATAAAGATGAAAAGATTCAAACAAAAGGAAAAAAAAAAAAGAAGAGAAAACAGAAGCGAAAGCAGCAAAGGCGAGGCAAGACGTAAAAAGTTTAGACCAAAGGTGCTAGAAGACACACATTTTCACAAGGAGAGACCAAAGAGACAACGAAAACCAACAAAAAATCATATGCAAACAATATTAGGAGGAAAACTGAGAAGAAGAACGAAGTACAACTTCAAACTTCAACTCAAGAATATGCAAAATTGGTGATGGCCACTGCTCCAAGCTTTAGCTTGAACATTTCTCAATCTCAACCTTAACCTAAATCCAAATTTCAATCTCAGTCTCAATCTTGACTGTAGAATTACTTTATACTGTTTGTAAAGCTTTAAATTGAACATTTCTTTGTACTTGGTTTTCTACTTTATACAATTTGTAAGTTTCTTTCTACTCATTGACAATCAATTACTTCTAGAATTTATAAAATTAACATGTTTTATTCATTGTCTTGTTCTAGTATCACTATCTATATTAGGAATTTTAGCAACTATTGAAAAACTTTAACATCAATGTATACTTGTTTATCTGAGTGAATCTATTTTTGATAAATTTGAATTGAGATAAAAAGTGGTAGAGCACTACCACTGTCCATCTAAGATAGCTATTTTTGTCTATTTCAGAAAGGATTATCACTATCTTAGATAAACATTGAAAGAGGGCTATTATTGATAAATTTGAATTAAGATAGATAGAGATAGAGTTTTATCCCTGTGTATCTCAGATAGACAGTGATAGAGCACTATCTCTGTCTACCCGAGATAAAATAGTATCTTTGTATATCTCAGATAGATAGTGATAGACTCCAATGGTAAACACTAATATCTGTTTATATACTTTCTATATGGTTTTGCACTCTATATTTGTTTAGTTAAGTGGATCTCAGAGAGATAGAGCACTATCTCTATCTATCACAGATAGACAGTGATAAAGAACTATCTCTGTCTATCTGAGATAGACAGTGATAGACTTCAATGGTAAACACTAATATCTGTTGCTATAGTTTCTATATCGTTTGCACTTTATATTTGTTTAGTTGAGTGGATCTCAGAGAGATAGATCACTATCTCTGTCTATCTAAGACAGATAAAGATAGAGCGTTATTTTTGTCTATTTGAGATATATAGTGATAGAGTACTATCACTGTCTATCTGAGATAGATAGAGATAGAATACTGTCTCTTGATAGAGCTTTATCATTGTCTATCTGAGATGGACAAAGATAGAATACTATCATTGTCTATCTTTGATAGACGAAGATAGAATACTATCTCTGTCTATCTCAGATAGACAGTGATAGGCTTTAATGGTAAACATTAATATCTGTTTCTATAGTTTCTATATTGTTTGCACTCTATATTTGTTTAGTTGAGTGGATCTATTTAGTTAAGTGGATCTCAGAGAGATAGAGCACTTTCTTTGTCTATCTCAGATAGACAGTGATACAGGGTTATCACTGTCTATCACAGATAGACAATGATAGAGGTCTATCTCTATCTATCTCAGATAGATAGTGATAATCTTCAATGGTAAATACTAATATCTGTTTCTATAGTTTCTATATCATTTGCACTTTATATTTATTTAGTTGAATGGATCTTAGAGAGATAGATTACTATCCCTGTCTATATGAGATAGACAGAGATAAAGTGTTATCTTTATCTATCTGAGATAGACAGTGATAGAACTTATCTCTGTCTATATAAGATATACAGTGATAGAGTACTATCACTGTCTATCTTAGATAGACAAAGATAGAATACTGTCTCTCGATAGAGTTTTATCACTGAGATAGACAAGGATAGAATACTATCTCTGTATATCTCAGATAGACAGTGATAGACTTCAATGATAAACACTAATATCTGGTTCTATAGTTTCTATATTGTTTTCACTTTATATTTGTTTAGTTGAGTGGATCTCAAAGAGATAGAGCACTATCTATGTCCATCTCAGATAGACAATGATAGAAGACTATCTCTGTCTATCTCAGATAGACAATTATAAACTTCAATGGTAAACACTAATATATGTTTCTATAGTTTCTATATCATTCGCACTCTATATTTGTATAGTTGAGTGGATCTTAAAGTGATAGAGGACTACACTGTCTATTTCAGATAGACAATGATATAGGACTATATCTGTCTATCTTATATAGACAATGATAAACTTCAATGGTAAACACTAATATCTGTTTCTATAGTTTCTATATCATTTGCACTCTATATTTGTTTAGTTGAGTGGATCTATTTAGTTAAGTGGATTTCAGAGAGATAGAGTACTATCTCTGTCTATCTGAGATAGACAGTGATAGAACTTATCTCTGTCTATCTGAGATATACTGTGATAGAGTACTATCACTGTTTTTCTCAGATAGATAGAGATAGAATACTATCTCTCGATAGAGTTTTATCATTGTCTATCTGAGATAGATAGAGATAGAATACTACATGTTTTTCTGAGTAGATCTATTATTAATAACTTTAAATTGAGATAGTCAAAGATAAAACACTATCTCTGTTTATCTGAGATAGGTAGTAATAGAGTTCTATCGTTGTTTATCTGAGATAGACAAAGATAGAGCACTATTTTTGTCTATCTAAGGCAGATAATGGTAGACTTCAATGATGAACAATAATATCATATTGTATTTTTTTTGTTGGTAGATAATTGTTTATCATACATACTTTTTTATGATAAACGATAATAATTTAACATCAATACATACTTATTTATCTGAGTGGATCTATTATTGATAACTTTAGATTGAAATAGATAGAGATAGAACATTATCTTTATCTATCTGAGATAGACAGTGACAGAGGGCTATCACTATGTATCTTAGATGGACAGAGATAGATGGTTATATCTATCTATCTCAGATAGACAGTGATAGTGGGCTGAGATAGACAATTCAAGAATAGAATTAATTGGAAAATGTCATTATTAACTCTAATGTCAATCCATATGTCTACACATGTATTACAATGAAAAATATTGATTAAATCATTTGATTAGTTGGTTCAAGTTTGTAAGTCCTATAATTGTGGCCTTTATGATTACAACGAGTACAATTTGATGAACATTTAAATTCACCTACAGATGGAATTTTTTGTTTTTTAGGTCTTCTAGCTTGACGTTTAACAATAAAAGGTATTGTTTTTATGACATCATCTTCAACTCTCCAATCCAAATGAACTCCAACAAGTCGAACACAACCACTGTATACTGCTGATAATGTTCTTCTATAATAAAAGTCAGCTACATAAGAATAGGTATCTAAATTAAGCATTTGGAGAATGGCAAGTGCATATGCACATGGAATTTCCTCAAAATCCCATACTCGAAAACTGCAAGATCCCAAATCTAGCTTCACAATGAACTGTTTATGTCCATCCATTATCTTGTATTCAGTGCTGCTAATGAGATCAACCTAATAAATAAATACGAGAAATTAATCATCATCAACAAATAGAATATTACCATTGTCTATCTGAGATATATAGAGATAGAGATCTATCTCTGCCTATCTCAGATAGACACTAATAGTGCTCTTTCTCTATCTGTTTCAGATAGATAGAGATAAACCACTATTAAGTGTCTATCTGAGTTAGATAGTAATAGATAGATAATAAGAAAAGAAAGAACTCTTATCAAGAAACTTCTTTACTTTTCGTGCTCTCGTTGTAATATGTTCTTAGCCCAAGAAGTCAAAATATTTTTCATTGAAAAAACACTTTTTCAATATATCTCTAATTGAACTTAGCGCTAGCCATGGGTAATTCTCTAGCATATTTAAAAATTGAGTTTATACTTTCTGCAACATCCAATGCCATCATTCCATACCCTCTTCTTCGTGAATATGCCGGAGACCACTTCTCAAACCCAACACTACTAAGATAACTTCTAATATTTGGACAGATTGACTTCATGGATCTTATGTGGTACTTAAAATCAACAGTAATGTCGTCATTAACACAACTAAAGAAACAATTATCAAGCAATGGATCCTTAAAGTGAAGTTTCAAGTTTCTTAAGAGATGTTGTATGCACACACAATACTCAACATTAGCAAACACTCTTAAAAATCCTTTAGGGAATGCTAAGATGCCTTTCAGAAACAATGACGAGATTCTCTCATTCCCCAAAACTACTTTGTAAGTTTTCAAAAAACCAGGTCCATGATGCGTCATTTTCAAAATCTACGATACCAAATGTAAGGGAAAAGATGTGATTGTTACCATCTACTGATGAAGCTGTTAATAGCATGCCACCAAAGTTATACCTAAAAAATGCGCCAACAGATGATAGTCTATAATACTTCTACCCCTCAATTGATGCACGGAAAGCCATGAAACAAAACTTAAAATGACCACTGTCATCTATTTCTAAAGCAGTGTAGGTACCTGTAAAAACACATAAAAAAAATTTCTATCCATGTAAATAGTAACAAAATTGTATAGATAGACAGTGATAGATGCCTAGACAGAAAGTGGTAGTTGTCTATCACTATTTATCTTAGTTAGACAGCTATAGATATCTATCACTGTCTATTTGAGATAGACAGTGGTAGAATTTACTAAGCAAAATGGATCATACCTGGATTCATCTCATTCAACTTTTCAAAAAAACTTGGAATCAAGGTGTATGCTTCAACTGCATCACCTTTTAACATCTTTCTATGTGTTCTTTTGCCTCCAAGCTTTTCGATAACTTATATTAACTCTAAGTTTTATACGAGCCTTATGGATAATGTCTCTAGGAATGGATTGATTAGTAGACATGAACCTAAAATCGTCAATCAAGAAATTGTCAATTATTGATGAAGAAACTTGCCTATGACAACTCTAAGTTGTGTTTAATGGATAGTCATGCTCAAAAATGTACTTTCTAAGCATCCACAATGCATTGTTCTTAAATCGAGATGGCTTAACATACCAATTATAGCTTTCTTGCAAATATTTTAACTCAACAGACTTTGAATTTGATCTTGTAGTCCTAAATTGAAAATCATTATTCACTGCATTTATGTAAAAAAAAACTTTGAAAGTACTTCTTTACTTTCAAATACACTTTTTACCTTCAAATAATTATAAAAAAAATATCTCTTAAAACTTCATCAAATATAACATTCTATCACCATCGTCACCTACACTACTAATAACACCCACACTACTAATAGCAGTAGAAGACCCTTCCAAAGGACAAACACTTACATGATCAACTAATGGATGTCTATTGATTGCATCTTTAGCCAAAGTTGGATACGAAAAAACATCTTTGTCCTTTTTTATTGGAACCACAGTTTGAATACTATTTTTATCAAAATCCAATAAAACTGACAAATCTACCAACCCATTCAATTGAATCTCTTCATATATTAAACCAACTAAACCATTAAAGTCTATACAGTCCTCTACCAAAATTCCACCAACGTCATAATTCTCATAGCAGTGATAATCATTCCACTGTCCTCCATAAAAAATAACTATAGGAATAGTTATGGTATTCTACAAAATGAAAAAAAGATTATATGAGAAACTCATAATGAATCTTTATCACTAAGATTTTGTAAGAAACCCATAATTAAAATATCCAATAATGATAGATAGAAATAAAGTTATATCTTTGTCTATAAGTGGTAGACAGAGATAAAACTCTCTATTAGTTCTATCAGATAGACAGCAATAGAGTTCTATCTCAGTCTATCACTATAGATATGCATAGTGATAGACACTATTTATGTCTATCTCTGTCTATCCGATGTTTCAACCATATAAGCTATTATAAAACGAGTGAAGATCAATCAAAGATAGAGTTGTATCTTTCTCTATCCCTGATAGACAAAGATAGGCGTCTATATCTGTCTATTTGAGATAGACATAGGTAGAACACTATCTCTATCTATCTGAGATAAACAAGTAATAATACAATACATCATCAATCATTTATGCACTTTCAGTTGAATAAGATGTTGATCGTGTTCATAATTTTAAGAATTTGATGTTCCAACCATATAAGCTATTATAAATTGAGTAAGGATCAATCAAAGATAGAGTTCTATCTTTGTCTGTCCCTAGACATAGATAGGCGTGTATCTTTGCCTATCTGTGAGTCTAAGATAGACAAAGATAAAGTTCTATCTTTGTCTATCTGAGATAAACAAAGATAGAGTACTATCTTTGTCTATCTGAGATAGACAAATAATAATACAATACATCATTAATCATTTATGCACTTTCAGTTGAATAGGATGTTGATTAAGAATCCAATGTTCCAACCCTATAAGCTATTATAAAGAGAGTGATGATCAATTAAAGATAGAGTTATATTTTGTCTATTCCTATAGCAAAGATTGTTGGGATTGGTGTCCTAATTCTCCCAGAGTCTCGTTGTTTTGTAAAGATACACATTGTTCGATGAATAAAATAAGTGTTATTTAATTCTGATATTTACTCATATCCAATAAACAAAGCTCCTTGGTTATCTTATGTGAACTTAAGCATGTATATGTGATATACAAGTGGATCATGCCATAAGTGATAACCTAAATAAGTCTGTAGTATAAGGATTAAGTTGGGATACCTAATCCTGGTGACACTACGGATACGGCCCGCTTTGTAGAGGTTTGCAAGTATTGTAAACTACTACAGATGGTAGATCCTGATCATTCATGTGGAGACGTGCGAGCGGGGGTGTTCTATACAAATAGTTTGTATAAGATCTGAACCATGAGATGATTAGACTCTATATATAACGCTGTTGATACTATAGACTTGCATCTCACCTAAACGACCATAGGTGACATGACCTCAATCCTGAGTGTTTTGGAAACTTCTGCCTTTGAGGGCGATTCTTTGATTAGTATGGTGAGAGTGGCCAGATTGTCAACTCAATATACCTACCTTTTTGGGGACTTGTGTGATCTGGGAGCTGAGAACTCAATCCACAAGATGGAATTCACTTCTTTCTCGAAGTAGGGATAAGTAGAGAGATTGCTCCCTTAAGGGCTGATTCTGGGGTTTGAACATAGTGGTCACAGCTTCTCTTTGGAAGAGAAGACTCAATCATAGTAGGACTATGACTTATGTTCATTAGAGGGATCAGTGGTACTTAAGGAGACAGATGTAACTATAGAGGCATAACGGTTATTGGCCCAGCTGTACTTACGAGCGATCTGTGAAGGGTTGTCGTACTACTCATTGGTTAAGATGGACACATAATATATCTGTGGTAAGAAGAGTTCAACTATCGGTCTTTAGTGGAGTGTCTGGTAGTTAACGGATGGTGGATCCCATGACTAAAGAGTTTAGTCAGTTATTCACATACCGTTGAAGCTTCGAGCTACAGGTCCATAAGGTCCCCTTGGTAGCTCAATGGATTCAGTTGAGGATCAGTTCTTGGTGTTGATTTGAAATGTTCAAATTGACAAGAGGTATTTTGATTATATATGATATAATCGGTATGATGTATGAGATACATCCAGTAGAGGATTGATGTAAATGAGATTTACATTAAGTACCATGGAATATAAAAAAAACTATGGTTTATATGTTTCATGAGATGAAATATTACAACTATAGGTTATAAATATAGTATGATAAGTTGGTTATCATTTATATTTATAACAATATTAATTATTGGATAATTAATTATGTTTCTTTAATAACCAAAGTAGTGGGTGGTTATTGGATTCATGGTAACCGTGAATTTAAAAGAAAAGTGGTTTTTCTATTTTGAAAAGTAGTTTTACAAAAGAATGAAAAAGTTTTTGAGATTTTTCTCTCGGCGCAAAGAAACTCACGGAGTCGTCAAGTAAATACGAATTTACTAAACTACGGCTAGGCGAGGTAAATGATCGTGCAGTATTTATTAAACGATCTCATAGTTTTGCTAGACGATCGCTTGCCCAAAGTAAACAATCATTAGAAGTTTGTAGGCGACAGACCGAGCTAAACGATGAACTAAACGCTCGCATAGCTTTTGCTAGACGATCGCTTACCTTTATCTAAATGATTAGGCATTAACCTATACGATAGATCTCTGCCATCTCCCACTTGTCCAGTCGTGTACGCGATTAGTGTTTTCTCCTTTGTCTCCCTCATACCAAGTCTGGACAGAGCCCACCCTTTGGATTCTCACACCGAGAATACCAAGGTAGCCTTGTTGATGGTGTCTTACTCAACTCGACACCGTCGAGGTTTTCTGGAGGTCGTTCGTACTGTTAAACTGAGGAATTCGTGGTTGAGGCGACAGACCGAGCTAAACGATGAACTAAACGCTCGCATAGCTTTTGCTAGACGATCGCTTACCTTTATCTAAATGATTAGGCATTAACCTATACGTAGTCTCTGTCTCCCACTTGCCAGTCGTGTACGCGATTAGTGTTTCTCCTTTGTCTCCCTCATACCAAGTCTGACAGAGCCCACCCTTTGGATTCTCACACCGTACCAAGGTAGCCTTGTTGATGGTGTCTTACTCAACTCGACACCGTCGAGGTTTTCTGGAGGTTTCGTACTGTTGCTGAGGAATTCGTGGTTGAGGCGATTGTTGAGGACGAGCGCAGTGTTCGTGCTGCAGTGTTGCGGTCGTGTAGATCGAGCGTTCGAGCTGTTGGCGGTCATGAATGGAGCGTGGAGACGCATCTGCAAATGTTCGTACAGTTTTCCCTTTGAGCATTTATAGTTTTTCATGTTGTAATTTCTGTATGAATTGTATAACTGCTTGTTTGAAGTTGATTGTAAATGTATTGTTCATTTATGATTGGGATTTGGAATAATCTTGTTCCGTTGCTCATGGAAATCACGAATCCAATTTCCTTCAATTGGTATCAAAGCTAGGTTCTCTGATATTCCAAATTATAGATATGAATTGAACACATTTTTCAGTCGCATGGGTTTCTGCATTTGTGGTTAATCGTTTTCTGCATTTGTGGATGAATATGATGAACGTTTCAGGTTTAAATTTCCTTTTTGTTAAAGCTTTTGGTATTACAAAGTGTTGATTGTAAAGGTCCCTGTGTTTTTGGGCAAAATTAACATCACAATCGAGTCTGTAATTCAAAAAGTTTGAGTTCGTCGAGTCATTCGTGATGAAGCTTCGGTGCATGGCGATGCAGTTCTCAACGAAGAAGAAGACCAAGCATTGGTCGGATCGTGTAACCTCAGGTAAATGATCGTTGGGATTTAACTAAACGATCGTTTAGATTTTTTTTTTGACGATCGTACAATATTTTCTAAACGATTGTTTAGCTAATGCTAAGCGATGGGGTAAATTATTTACCATATTGCGTAGCGTTGGTTGCCCGATCGTGTAGGTGCTGGAAGTAGACGATCATAGTGGGAGCATGTGATGCTCGTCATTTAGTAGAAGGCACGCGCTAAATGATCGTGTAGTTAGCAAGCTTCATCGCTTAGTTACTACCTATGCGATCACGCGTATGCAATATGGAGGCGCTGGCTAAGCGATCGCTTAGGCAGTGGTGCTTCGCGGCATCGTAGTCGCTTAGACGATCGCGGAAGGCGGGCGTTTAGCAGAGCGCGCTAAGCGATCGTGTACTATAGGCTTCATCGCTTAGTAATGGTACACGATCGTGTAGTAAAAGCTAAACGATCGCTTGGATATTTCTAGACTGTCGTATAGTGAATGCTGAACGATCGTTTAGCTCTGGGAGCGCTGGTAAACGATAGAGCAAAGCGTTTGTTTTATCGAGTAGACGATCGCGGGGTGCTTTATACACGATGGTTGGAGAAGCAATGCTTTGCCCAAGCGGTTCAAGACCCGATTCGCCTGACCTATTTTAATTTCTTTTGGCAATGAGAACATTGTCACATTTTAAATTTGGGGGTGAGGTATTTATTTTTCGACCTTGCTAATAGAAAAAAAAAAAAGGGGAAATATATTTTCTTGAGAATAACAACTCCACTGTCAATGCAATGGGAAACCCATGTTGATAAGAGTTAAGTTGTGAAAGGCACTTATCCGTAGTTGGATGTCTACATGACACACGTGGGGGCAAGCCAAAACGAAAGTAAGTCACCAGGATCAATGCATAAATCAATGATCGCAACTCCAATGCCAAATTGGTATGAGTTTAATCTGAGAAAGAGTGCATTGCTCGTAGTTGGATGCTGCATGACACCCGTAGGGGCAAGCCAAAACGAAAGCAAGGCACTCGGATCAACGCAAGGTTAGAAAAAAAAATAGCAATGAAGAAAATTTTTGTGCAAGGATAAAACATTTGACACCCCGGTGGAAAATTTTCTTTTTGAAATAAATCATGCGATGTTCCGGAATTTAGTAAAGTCCTTTTGAAAGTTAAGCTTGCAATCCTTAAGTCTTAGAAATATTTTAGGAAGAGACTTAAATAAGACTTAAGGAAATTCTGGCATATAGGATTTGAACGAAGTATCCTTGAGAAATCTAGGGAAAAAACTTTGCGGTTGACTTGCTAAAGGAATCTTTAGCTTATGCTTGAGGACAAGCATTGTTTAAATTTGGGGATGTGATAACGTGCAGAAATACGCGTTATCATAGTACTAAGATCATAAACAATGTTGGATTGCATTGATGAAATATGTTAAATTGTTTCTATTAAGCATAAATTCTATAATATTGCGTCGCATGCATCCCGCATTAGAGCAGTTGATCTTTACATTTTTGTGCAGAATATGCGTTAACGCAATGCAGAGATTGCGATCATAGGAATACATTGGTTGAGCGCAACTTCACCGCAAGACTTTGCGTTGATTGTGCTCGTAAACATTCGCCCAAGAAGAATCACCACAACTTGGTCAGTGCAACGTGGTGGGCGCATCCGGGTGAAAGGATAATTAAGAGCGATGGGAAAGAAAGCTGACGATAGTCGGATCCAAATTAAGTTGACTGCCAATAATGGTCACAAAGTACATTCAGCTTTATCGGTGACAATTATCCGGCGCATCAGTAAGGAATTAAAGCTGTCCCATCTGTACAACTGGGAGAGAGAAGCCGCCTTTCATTATGGAAACTTTATAAATACCAAGTGCATTCTTCAGAGAAGGGGTTAAGCAATCGATTAATTCATCACTTTACAAGTTCACGCCTCTGTCCATAGTTTTCTTTCATTTTAAGGCGGACACGAGGAAGAAAGTGTGCCGGTAGATCGTTTTGGTAAGCTTGGGAAAGCACCGGAAGCTCCAAGACAGAGAGAGGGCCGACGCCTGCGGAAGCGGGAACATTTGTAGATCAAAATAGAGATTCAGTGTAAAACGCCTCGGTCAGCAAGAGATTGCTATCAGGCTCTTTACTTTTACTTTCCATTGTCATTTTGTAAACTAATTTATAAAAATAGAATTTCTTTCTCTATATCTGTTCACTCTTTGTTATTCATGCATGAGTAGCTAAATTAGTTGAATGGGTTGAGAATCAGTTAGCTAGCATAACGAGGGAATCTTCATTCTTTGCGATTATCTTATTTATGTATGCTGCATTCGTCTATTAGAGATACTCGGGAGAGTAGTCTAAGGATAGGATCTAGGCTTGGGAAGGTCAGATCAGAATCTAGGTTTGGAAGAATCAGGTTATAACACATAAACAAGAGATAGGCACTTAGGAATGAGCACTATTTGTTATTAACGCATCGCATGCATCTTAGAAATAAGATATGATTGTATGCGGTCACCTTGCTTTCATGCATTTTGAATCAACGCATAGGACAAGAGTAGAGACTTAGGGATAAGTTCTATGGACATTTTGCATTCAACACATGCGTCCTAGACTAGGGAGCATCACATTTACATTGGGAAATAACTTGTTGTGCATGGTTGTAACATGATCGCAAAGTTTGATGCATTCCCGAGTAACGCTAGCTAAAGATCTTCTCAACCCGTTCATCGCATACTCATTGCATCTATCAACGCAACTATCTTTCTCAAATCCGCTACCTTTATTTACTTCTTTTTCATCAACGCAACAACACACCTACACTTTATTTATTTACTTGGTTACCATAAAGCTTTCATAAACATTACCAACGCAACTATTTTCACAAGTCTCTGTGTTCGACCCTGGACTTACTAGGAAACTCAGAGGAATTTACACTTGAATTTCACTAGGGAAACTTGAATGCACAATGCAATCCATCAACGCATATCATCCATATTTCCATTCATAAAATAATGTATCAAGTTTTTGGCGCCGTTGCCAGGGACTTTGGCAAAATAGTTTGTTAACGGTAATTTTTGTGATTTCTTTGCAAAACTCTCGATCTCTGGCAAACTACAACCCGAAGATTGAAAGAACGTTTCAAAGGAGACTAAGAGACCGCCAACAGCAACCACAATCAGACAAAGAACAGATGGCGGAGCAGCCTGGAGGTGGAACACCAAATGATAACAATGTCATGGCGAATCCGATTTTGTTGGCAAACAATCGAAATAGGCCCATTAGGGACTATGCCCGCCAAACCTCTATGATTTCTCTCTGGGAATCATGAGGCCTGCCCTCGATGGAAGTAGATTCAAGATGAAACCGGTGATGCTGCAGATGATCCAGACTGCAGGTCAATTCGGAGGAAGGCGTGGCGACACGCCCACCACCGAAGTTTTATTGAAATCTGCAATACTTTTGTGTTCCCGAACATCTCTGCTGAAGAATTTCAACTAACGTTGTTCCCATTTTGTCTCTGTGATCAGGCTAGGAAATGGGCTTATTCGCTCGAACCAGGAGAGATTACTTCTTGGGAGCAGGTAGTGGAGAAATTCATGAAAAAATATTTCCCACCTACCAAGAACGCAAGACGAAGAAAGCTTATTACTAATTTTGAACACGATATGGACGAATCGCTCAGTGATGCTTAGGCAAGGTTTAAAAGGTTGGTCTGGGACTGTCCGCATAATGGGCTACCAGACTGTCTTCAATGGAAATTTTCTATCACGGTTTGAATCCCGCTTCGCAAACCGCTGCCAATGCGGCAGCCGCTGGTGGTCTGCTTGACAAAACTTATGATGAGGCAAAGAATATCCTGGACCACATCTCCAAGAACCATGAAGACTTGAGGGAGAGTGACCAGAGATTAAGACTCAAAGATTCTGACACAAATAACGGTGCCATTGTTTCATTATAAAACCAAATGACCGCAATGATGAGTTTGATTCAAGGAATGGCGATCAGCAACCCAACACCGCAAGGTGGGCAAATTAACGCAATAAGTCAAAACACCGCAAGGTGTGCGACTTGCGGTGATGGGCATGCAATTGAAGATTGCCTGCAAAATCCACAGTCTATATATTTTGTAAAGAATAATCCCTTTTCAAACACTTACAACCCCGGGTGGAGAAACCACCCTAATTTTGCCTGGAAGAATCAACAACAAAATTTTCAATATGTGGCGTAAAAAGAAGGGCCACCAGGATACAACGATCAATAGAGCAACCAAGCAAGTAGCTCACAACAACCAACGCAATCTTCTTCTCTAGAGAGCCTATTGAAGCAATATATAGAGAAAAACGAGACATTGCTTCAAATTCAGGCTACGTCCATCTGCAACCTCGAATTGCTAATGGGCTAGATTGCGAATGAGCTGAAAAGTAGAACAGAAGGGGCGTTGCCAAGTTCTACCGAACTTCCACGCAACCTAGGGGGATCAGGTAAGGAGCAATGTCAGGTTGTGACATTGCACAGTGGAAAGATTGTGGAGGGAGAAAAGAAGGATCAAAATAGAACAACTTCTATCACAACTAAGCCCGAGATTGCGGTAACGCAAGAAGAGTAAAGAGAAAATGAAGCAGTAGAACCTGAGGTTGCGTCAACCTCAAAGTCAAATGAAACGGGAACCGTGAAATTCCAATTACCACCTTTCCTTTAGAGGCTAAGAAAGAAGAAAAACGAAGACGTATAGTACCAATGCTTCCCATCTATGCTAAAGAAATTACATGTTAACATTCCTTTCAGTGAAGCTATTGAGGAAATGCTGGCCTATGCTAAGTTTTTGAAGGACATGGTAACTAAGAAGAGAGGCGCTGGAAAATTTTTCACGGTGGCATTAACACAAAGTTCCAAATCTATTATCCCACCAAAGATGAGCTATCCTGGGAGCTTCACTATTCCTTGCTCCATAGGAGGACTCTATATTGGGCAAGCCCTGTGTGACTTGGGGGCCAACATAAATTTGATGCCACTGTCAATTTTTAGACAATTAAATGTGGGGCAACTTTTGCACACCTCCATAACTCTCCAATTGGCTGATAGATATTTGGTTCATCCAGAAGGTAAGGTGAAAGATGTGTTGATCACGATTGATAAATTTATTTTTCCAGCTTCATTCTAGATTATGAGGCCGAAAAAGATGTGCGTATCATTTTGGGGCGACCTTTCCTATCAACGGGTCGTGCTCAAATTGATGTGCATAAGGGAGAAATCACTTTAAGCATAAACGGACAGAAGCTCAAATTTAATAAAATTCGTGCCATGAAATTCCTGGATGAGGAAGACCTACAAGATTCTGACGATGACCTGAATTTAATTGAAGATGAAAAGTCTGATGAAGAGTGTGAAGAAGAGGATGCCAACGCATCCATAGTTGCCTGCAATACGATTGTAGCAAAAAAAAACAAAGAAGAAGAAATGATCGCAACACAAGAAGAAGAGCCAAAAGAAGAAAGATAAACAACGCAACCTTCCCTAGTGGAACCACCAACACTTAAACTAAAGACCCTACCAACCCATTTGAAGTACGCATTTCTGGGGCAGAATGAGAAGCTGCCAGTGATAATTTCCTCTACGCTCAACGAAAATCAAGAGAATGCGTTGATGAGCATTCTCAAGAAACATGTGCGAGCAATTGGCTGGACTCTCACTGACATCAGAGGAATTAGCCCCGCGTACTGCATGCACCACATTCGTCTTGAGGACGACCACAAAGAAACTATTGAAAATCAATGCAGACTTAACCCTGTGATGAAGGAGGTCGTCAAAAAGGAGATTATCAAGTGGCTGGATGTGGGCATTGTCTATCCCATTGCAGATAGCACGTGGGTCAGCCTCGTGCAATGTGTGTCAAAAAAGGGCGGAATGACGGTAGTCCCAAATGAGAACAATGAATTAATACCACAAAGAACCATAACTGGATGGCACATATGTATGGACTACTGCAAATTGAATGTGGCCACAAAGAAAGATCACTTCCCTCTGCCATTCATTGATCAAATGCTAGATAGACTAGCAGGGAATGATTTTTACTACTTCTTGGATGGGTATGCCGGATATAATCAAATCATGATAGCTCCTGAAGATCAAAACAAGACCACATTCACCTACCCATATGGGACATTCGCTTTTCGCCGCATGCTGTTTGGCCTCTATAATGCGTCGAGCACGTTCCAGAGGTGCATGATGGCGATCTTTTCAGATTTTCTCGAGGACTCAGTAGAAATATTTATGGATAACTTCTCCGTTTATGGGAACATTTATGAAGTCTGCCTGACCAATTTGGAGAAAATTCTAAAAAGATGTGAAGAGACGAACCTGGTGCTTAACTGGGAAAAATGTCACTTCATGGTGAAAGAGGGTATAGTGTTGGGACACAAGATCTCCCGAGAAGGGTTGGAGGTGGACAAACCAAAGATTGAAGCAATTGAAAAACTCCCACCTCCAACCAGCATGAAGGCTATACGAAGCTTCTTAGGGCATGCTGGATTCTATAGACGATTTGTTAAGGACTTTTCTAAGATAGCACGACCACCGAGTGCGTTGTTAGAGGTGGACAGGAAATTTGAGTTCGACAACAATTTCCTCAATGCATTTAGAGTATTAAAAGATGTGCTGATTACCGCGCTTGTACTAATTGCGTCAGATTGGACGACGCCATTTGAAATCATGTGCGATGCAAGCGGGTACGCGATGGGGGCTGCATTAGTGCAAAAGAAGAAAACCATTTTGCACCTCATCGTATATGCGAGTAAAACTCCTCAAATAAATTATATCGCCAATGAAAAAGAACTCCTGGCTATGATTTTTGTGTGGGAGAAATTTAGGGCATATCTGTTGGGAACAAAGGTACTCATTCACACTGATCACTCGGTAATCAAATATTTAATGACAAAAAAAGACGCAAAGCCGAGATTGATCAGATGTGTTCTCCTCCTTCAAGAATTCGATATTGAAATAATTGATCGGAAGGGGACAGAGAATCAAGTTGCGGATCACTTGTCCAGATTGGAAAATCTTGAGGTTGACCACAATGAATCTGAGGTGAGTGCCATGTTCCCGGATGAGCAGCTGTTTCACATAGAAGAGTTGCCCTAGTATGCAGACATCGTTAATTATTTGGTTTGTGAACAATTTCCTGAAGATTACACCTACAATCAACAGAAGAAGCTCAAGCATGAATGCAAACACTATTATTGGGATGAGCCAAATCTGTATAGAATAGGTGCAGACCAAATCATTCGATTATGCGTTCCAAATGCTGTTCAACAACGCATATTGTCATAGTGCCACGATTCGCCATATGGAGCGCATTTTGGAGGGCAACGCACTGCAGCTAAAGTTTTGCCAAGTGAATTTTTTGGCTTTCATTATTTAAGGATGCTGCTGACTATGCAATGAAATGTGATCGGCGTCAACGCACCGGCAACATTTCATGGAAGAACGCAATGCCAATGAACACTATCTTGGAGTTGGAATTATTTGACGTATGAGGGATTGATTTCATGGCACCATTCCCTCCTTCGCATGGAAAGCATTATATCTTATTGGCCGTCGATTACGTTTCCAAGTGGGTAGAGGCAATTGCATGCGCCATAAGTGATGCGGCGGTAGTCTCCCAGTTCCTCAAGAAAAATATTTTCACTCGTTTTGGCACTCCCCGTGTCATCATAAGTGATGAAGGATCACACTTTATCAATCACAATATAAAGGAGCTGCTGCACAAATACAATATCCTCCACAAGGTGGCCACCGCATACCATCCGCAAATGAATGGTCAGGCTGAAGTGTTCAATAGAGAAATTAAGTTGATACTTGAGAAGGTGGTAAAACCTTTGTGGAAAGATTGGGCGATGAAGCTTGATGATGTGTTGTGGGCATACCGGACCGCATTTAAAAAACCTATAGGTATGTCCCCCTATGCGTTGGTATTTGGCAAGGCATGTCATTTGCCTTTGGAGTTGGAGTATAAAGCATTGTGGGCGGTCAAGAAACTGAATTTTGATTTGAAGAAAGCAGGGGAAGCGCGAAAACTGCAGCTGGTTAAGCTAGAAGAATGAAGGGTCAACGCATATGAGAATGCAAGATTTATAAAGAGCACACCAAGCGATGGCATGATGAATGCATATGCGCTAGAAACCTCCAAGTCGGGCAAAAGGTCTTACTCTTCAATTCAAGATTGCTGCTCTTCCCAGGAAAATTAAAATCGCGCTGGTCTGGTCCCTTCATCATCAAAGCAATATTTTCACATGGTGCGGTGGAACTAATCACCAAGGATGGCAGGATAACATTTAAAGTTAATGGACAATGGATAAGGCATATTGCGGAGGAGATTTCCAACCAGAAACAGTCTCTGCAAAGTTGAAAAACCCAGACTATCCCTCACTCAACTCTTGAACAGTTAACTCTTCGCCACTTTACTATTATCTATATTTCACTTATTTTTCTTTCTCTCTAAAAAAAAACTTGTTGTTTTGTTTTAAAAATCATTTGACACTCTCTTTGTCTGTTTACAAGGATTAAGGCACAGGATTGCGAAGAAGCAAAGGATCTCAGTCCATCACCGCAATCCACAGAAGCAAAGATCACCGCAAGGATGGATACATCAATACACAATGCGGGCGACAGCGCAAAATTTGGGGGTGAACTCTTCCTTATCTTTATTTCAAATTTTGTGCTATCACAGTGCATTTCACTTTTCAAAGTTTTATCACTGCATCCTCCTTGATTACAGCAATCATTTAACAAGTAGATAAATTTAGTAGTTTACTGCATTATGTTTCTTTGCCAAGTATGATTTCAATGATGACAAATATGCTTCTATGCCTTTCGTATATATCAGAATCAACTTAATCTTAAGATAGTACCTCATGAAATATTTCTAGAAGTAAGAGGCTTGCTAGCTTTCTTTCAAACTCTTTTTATAACGCATTCTATCACCATCACATGACTTATTTTAATTTCTTTTGGCAATAAAGACATTGCCGAATTTTAAATTTGGGGGTGAGGTATTTATTTTCGACCTTAAAAAAAAGGAAAAATATATATTTTTTAGAATAACAATTCCACTGTCAATGCAATGGGAAACCCATGTTGATAAGAGTTAAGTTGTGAAAGGCACTTACTCATAGTTGGATGTCCACATGACACATGTGGGGGCAAGCCAAAACGAAAGTAAGTCACCAGGATCAACGCATAAATCAATGACCGCAACTCCAATGCCAAATCAGTATGAGTTTAGTCTGAGAAAGAGTGCATTGCTCGTAGTTGGATGTCCGCATGACACCCGTGGGGGCAAGCCAAAACGAAGGCAAGGCACTCGGATCAGTGCAAGGTTAGAAAAAAAATAGCAATGAAGAAAATTTTTGTGCAAGGATAAATCATTTGACACCCTGGTGGAAAATTTTCTTTTTGAAATAAATCATGCGATATTCTGGAATTTAGTAAAGTTCTTTTGAAAGTTAAGCTTACAATCCCTAAGTCTTAGAAATAATTTAGGAAGAGATTTGAATAAGATTTAAGGAAATTCTGGCATATAGGATTTGAACGAAGTATCCTTGAGAATTCTAGGGAAAGAACTTTACGGTTGACTTGCTAAAGGAATCTTTAGCTTATGCTTGAGGACAAGCGTTGTTTAAATTTGGGGGTGTGATAACGGGCAGGAATGCGCATTATCATAGTACTAAGATCTTAAACAATGTTGGAATGCGTTGATGAAATATGTTAAATTATGTCCATTAAGCATAAATTCTATAATATTGCGGTTGCATGCATCCAACGCATTAGAGCAATTGATCTTTACATTTTTGTGCAGAATATGCGTTAACGCAATGCAGAGATTGCGATCATAGGAATACATTGGTCGAGCGCAACTTCACCGCAAGACTTTACGTTGATCGTGCTCGCAAACATTCGCCCAAGAAGAATCACCGCAACTTGGTCAGCACAACATGGTGGGCACATCCGAGTAAAAGGATAATTAAGACTGATGGGATAGAAAGCTGACGACAGTCGAATCCAAATTAAGTTGACAATCGATAACGGTCACAAAGTACATTAAGCTTTATCAGTGACAATTATCCGACACATCAGTCAGGAATTAAAGTTGTCCCATCTGTACAACCGGGAGAGAGAAGCCGCCTTTCACCATGGAAACTCTATAAATACCAAGTGCATTCTTCAGAGAAGGGGTTAAGCAGTCGATTAATTCATCACTTTACAAGTTCACGCCTCTATCCATAGTTTTCTTTCATTTTAAGGCGGACGTGAGGAAGAAGGTGTATCGGTAAGCTTGGGAAAGCACCGGAAGCTCCAAGACAGAGAGAGGGCCGATGCCTGTGGAAGCGAGAACATTTGTAGATCAGAATAAAGATTCAGTGTAAAAAGCCTCGGTCAGCAAGGAATTGCTACCAGGCTCTCTACCTTTACTTTCCATTGTCATTTTGTACTCAACTCATTTATAAGAATGGAATTTCTTTCTCTATATTTGTTCACTCTTTGTTATTCATGTTGAATGGGTGTGCAAAGTTAGCTAGCATTCCTGAGTAACGCTAGCTAAAGATCTTCTCAACCCGTTCATTGCATACTCATTGCATCTATCAACAAAACTATCTTTCTCAAATCTGCCGCCTTTATTTACTTCTTTTTCATCAACGCAACAACACATCCACACTTTATTTATTTACTTGGTTACCGCAAAGTTTTCATAAATATTACCAACGCAACTATTTTCACAAGTCCCTGTGTTCGACCCTGGATTTACCAGGAAACTCAGAGGAATGTACACTTGAATTCCGCTTGGGAAACTTGAGTGCACAACGTAATCCATCAATGCATATCATCCATATTTCCATTCATAAAATAACGCATCAACATGGTGACGAAGAAAAGGAGCTCAGGTAAGTTCGCAACAGTGGAATTAACGCAAAGTTCAAAAACCATTATTCCACCGAAAATGCGCGACCCAGGAAGTTTCACAATTCCCTGCTCAATTGGTGAGATATATATTGGTCAAACGCTTTGCGATCTCGGGGCCAGTATCAATCTAATGCCCCTTTCAATTTTTAAGCAGCTGAATATGGGGCAGCTATCGCCTGCGACGGTGACTCTTTAGCTAGCTAACAGGTCCCTTGTTCACCCAGAAGGGAAGGTGAAGGATGTCTTGGTCTCGATAGACAAATTTATCTTACTGGTAGACTTCATCATCCTCGATTATGAAGTGGACAAGGATGTACCCATCATTCTGGGACGACCATTTTTATCCACTGGTCGTGCTCAGATTGATGTATACTAGGGAGAGATCACACTGAGCGTGAACGAAAAGAAGATCAGGTTTGATATTATCAGAGCCATGAAGTACCCGGAAGAAGAAGACCTAACAGATTCCGACAATGAACTCAGTTTGTATGAAGAAGAAAAGTCTGAGATGAAAATGAAAGAGAGGATGCGACTGCATCCATAGTAACCTGCAATGCGATCGTGGAAACATCAACCAAAGAAGAAAAACTAACGTTGAACGAAGAAAGAAAAGCATAAAAACCATCCTTGGAACAATCACCGACAGTGGAATTAAAAACCTTGCCAAACCACCTGAAGTATGCTTATTTGGGGCAAAATGAAACTCTACCAGTAATAATTTCCTTTGCACTTCAAGAAGATCAAGAGCATAAGCTGCTGAGCATCCTGAAAAAGTACATAAAAGCAATAGAATGGATGCTAGTAGACATTAGAGGAATCAACCCCGCATATTGCATACACAGGATACGTCTCGAGGAAAATAAAAAAGGATCGATCGAACATCAACGCATACTCAACCTTGCGATGAAGAAGGTCGTAAAAATGGAGATAATCAAATGGTTGGACTCAAGGCATCATTTATCCAATTGCTGACAGCACATGGGTGAGCCTCGTGCAATTGGTGCCAAAGAAAGAAGGGATGACGATAGTCCCAAATGCAAATAATGAATTAATACCAATGAGAACCGTCATTGGCTGGCGGATCTGCATGGACTACCGCAAACTGAATGCGACGACGAAGAAGGATCATTTCCCCTTACCTTTTATTGACCAGATGCTAGACCACCTAACAGAAAATGATTACTTCTGCTTTTTGGATGGATATGCAGGCTATAACCAAATCATGATTGCTCCTGAAAATCAAGAGAAAACCACATTCACCTGCCCCTATGGAACATTTGCTTTTCGCCGCATGTCGTTCGGGCTATGCAATGCACCGAGCACATTCCAGAGGTGTATGATGGCCATCTTTTTTGAGTATCTTGAAGATTCAGTAGAAATTTTCATGGACAACTTCTCGGTGTACGGGCAAACATACGAAGTCTATCTCAATAATCTAGAGAAGATACTGAGGAGATGTGAAGAGACGAACCTTATGCTAAACTGAGAGAAATGCCACTTCATGGTGAAGGAAGGTATTGTGCACGGGCACAAAGTCTCCAAGGATGGGCATGAGGTGGATAAGGCGAAGATTGAGGCCATTGAAAAGCTCCCACCTCTAGTAAATGTGAAGGCTGTCAGAAGCTTCCTGGGGCATTCAAGATTTTATCGACATTTTGTGAAGGACTTTTCGAAGATTGCGCGACCATTGAGTGTGTTGTTGGAGGTAGAAAGAACATTTAACTTTGATGAACAATGCCTCAACGCATTCAAGATACTGAAGAACGCATTAATAACCGCACATGTGTTAGTTGCACCAGATTGGACGAAGCCATTTGAATTGATGTACGACGCAAGCGGTTATGCGATGGGGGTGGTGCTGGCGCAAAAGAAGAAAACAATGCTACACCTCATCGCATATGCGAGTAGAACCTTGAACCTTGCCCAAAAAAATTACATTACCACAGAAGAACTGCTTACAGTGATCTTTGCGTTGGAGAAATTCAGAGCTTACTTGCTGGGATCCAAAGTGATCGTTCACACCGACCACTCGGCAATCAAATATTTGATGACAAAGAAGGATGCAAAGCCGAGTTTGATTCGATGGGTTCTCCTCCTCCTTCAAGAATTCAACATGGAAATCATTGATCGCAAGGGGACGAAGAACTAGGTTGCGGACCATTTATCGAGATTAGAAAATTCGAAAGTTGGTCGCAACTAGTCGGAGGTGAACGCAACTTTCCCAGATGAGTAGCTGTTAAAAATAGAAGAGTTACCATGGTATGCAGACGTGGTCAATTTTCTGGTTTGTGAACAATTTCCTAAGAACTACATAGGCCATTAAAAAAGGTGGCTCAGACACGAATGTAAATCATATTATTGGGACGAGCCAAATCTCTACAAGAGAGGGTCAGACCAAATTTTGCGCTTATACGTACCAGGAGCTACTCACCAGCGCATACTATCGCAATGCCATGACTCACTATATGGTGGACACTGTGGAGGCCAACGCACAGCAACAAAGGTGTTACAAAGTGGATATTTTTTGCCAACTTTATTCAAGGATGCAAGAGACTATGCAATGAAATGCGACCGGTGCCAATGCACGGGAAACATTTCATGCAAGAATACGATGCTCATGAATATCATCTTAGAATTGGAACTATTCGACGTCTGGGGCATAGACTTCATGAGACCATTTCCACCATCAAATAGTCACAAATACATTCTATTGGTCGTCGACTACGTTTCCAAATGGGTAGAAGCAGTATCGTGCGTCACAAGTGATGCGACAGTAGTCTCCAAGTTCTTGAGAAAAAATATTTTCACTCGTTTTGGCACTCCACGTGCCATAATAAGTGATGAAGGCTCTCACTTTGTTAATAACATCATCAACAAATTGCTGCTCAAATATAATATCCACCATAAGGTAGCCACCGCATACCATCCACAAACAAATGGTCAAGCTGAAGTGTCCAATAGGGAAATCAAGTTGATATTAGAGAAGGTGGTGAAGCCTTCACACAAAGATTGGGCAATGAAGCTAGACGATGCCTTGTGGGCATACAAGACCGCCTATAAGACACCTATAGGCATGTCCTCGTATGCGCTGGTGTTTGGAAAGGCATGCCACTTACCACTTGAGTTGGAGCATAAAGCAATGTGGGCAATGAAAAAGCTCAATTTTGATTTAAAGGCCACAGGGGAGGCAAGGAAACTTCAGTTGGTCGAGCTTGATGAATGGAGAATTTAAGCATATGAGAATGCCAAAATCTACAAGGAACGTGCAAAACATTGGCATGAAAAACAACTATGCGAGAAGAATCTCCAAGTCGGATAGAAGGTCTTGTTGTACAATTCTCGGCTATGACTTTTTCCTGGCAAGTTAAAATCACGATGGTCTGGTCCTTTTATAATCAAAGAGGTATTCCCGCATGGAGCGGTTGAGTTATCCAATGAGGACGGGACCAACGCATTCAAAATCAACGGGCAAAGAGTCAAAATATATCACAGAGAGAACTTGCATCGTGAGAAAACCTCTGTGGACCTAAGGAATTCTGACTAAAGAAGAAGTGGGCAGTCTCTGCACAATCATGCGATTCAAATTTATTAGGGACACAATTTTTTTGAAGTACCCTTTGAAATCTTCAGTTCATGAACTCAAGCTACCTCTCTATATCCTTTTTAAAATATCAATCCCTAAAACAAAAAAAAAAAAGAGAGAGAGAGAGAGAGAAATTTTGTTAACTCTGTCTTTTATATTTTTTTACCCTCTCGATGTTTTTTTTTGCAATGATCATGGTGAACGATTGTGGGGGAGCTACACGATAACTGAAAAGACGCGACTAGTTCGGTAAGCCACTGCAATCGAAGAAATCGGTTCGCCGCAAAGAAGGATTCGATCACAAATTATGCGGGCGACAGAGAAAATTTGGGGGTTGTATCTATCCTTGACTTTGTTTATTCCAAATTTTGTACTCTCGCATCTCGTCTTTAACTTTGATAATTTTATCATTGCATCATCTTTAGTCGGCACAATCATTAAATATTGATTACTTTAGTAAGTCACCGCATTATTTTTCTATGCCAATTATGATTTCAATGATGAAACGCATGTCTCTATTTCTCATCGCATGTACTAGAATCAACTTAATTTTAGGACATTCAATTCATGAAATATTTCTAGAAGTTAGTGGTCCACCAGCTTTATTTCAAACTGACTTTTACGAAACTTCCTAAGATCATCGCATGAATTTTTTCAGTCTATCAGTCATGAGGACATTGCTTCTTTTAAATTCGGGGTGCGGTATTTATTTGCAACCTTGCTACTTTTAGACATTCCAAAAAAAAAAAATTCACCATAACGTTGAGATCGGATCTCACTCGTAGTTGGATATCCGCATGACACCCATGGGGGCAAGCCAAAACGAAGGTAGGAATCGTGATCAACGCATAAATAAAGTGATCGCAACTCCGCTGCCAAATGGACATGAGTTTAGACTGAGAAAGAGCGCCTTGCTCGTAGTTGGATGCTCACATGACACCCGTGGGGGCAAGCCAAAATGAAGGCAAGGCACTTGGATCAGCGCAAGGTCATAGAAAGAATATCTAAACTACGCAAGGATAGAAATCATTTGGAAAGACCCCAGTTGAAAAAGTTTTTTTTTTGTGAAATAAATCATGCGTTGTCCTGGAAAACAAGTAAAGTCTTTTAGAATGATAAACTTGCGGTCCTTAAATTTTAGAAATATTTTAATAAGAGACCTGGATAGAATTAAGAAGATTTTGGTTCATAGGATTTGAATAAGGCACCTCAAGAAATCTAGGTAAGGAAAAGGCAGCTGACTCCCTAGAGAAAATCTTTAGTTTATGCTTGAGGACAAGTATTGTTTTAAATTTGGGGGTGTGATAACGGGCAGAAATGCACGTTATTACAACACTAAGATATAAAACAATGTGGGAATATGACGGTAAAAATATGTAAAATCGTGTCAAAAGCATCAAGTTGAGAACATTGCAATTGCATGCGCCCATCGCATTAAAGTAGCTAATTTACATATTTTATGCAGGAAAATGTGTTGGTTCAAAGCAAATTGCGATCCAAGAAATTCGGCACCCAAGCGCATTAGAAGATTGCGACTGTAAAGCTATGTGATCGTATGCGTTTGCGAAGATCTGCTCAAAGAAGTGGCTGCATAAAAACGGCGCATCAAGGTGAAAGCTTAATAAATCACGATGGGACAGAAAGCTGATGACGGTCGAATCTGAATTTAGTTGACAAGCCGTTAACGACGCATTGTAGCAAGTACACTCAACTTTTTGGTGACCATTAATTGGCGCATCAGACAGAGATTTAATGACATCCCATCAGTATAATCATTTGAGAGAAAAGCTCTTCACCTTGAAGCTTTATAAATACCGAAGGCCACCTTCGTTAAAGCTGTTCGGAGTTCAGAATTTGTGGGAGTTCAGAATTTTGGAGTTCCCATCCGCCATATACATAGAAGATAGATCATAGATATCCGTAATCTGTGATTCATGTACTTAGGAGGCAGAGGCGAGCGAAGAGAGAAGACACCGGAAGATCGTTCCTATTAGCTTAAGAGACTACCGGGAAGCGTTGAAAATGGTGAGAGGGCCGACTCTTGTGAAAGCAAGAACATTCTTTTGGGCAAAGTAGAGTAAAACACAGTGTAAAAGCCTCAGGAAGCAAGACATTACTACCAGGCTCCCTATCCCTACTTCCATTGTCATTCTGTATTCTGATTTTATTTATAAAATGGAATTTGCATCCCTTCACAATGCACATGAGTAACTAAACTTCCGAATGGGTTGAGAAACATTTAGATAACATGACCTAAGATCTTCATTTTATGCGATCATCTTGTCTTATGTATGCGTCCATCACACTTTAAAGATACTTGAGAGAGTAGTCTAAAGAAAGAACCTAGACTTGAGAGAGCTAGGTTAGAATCTAGGCTTGAGAAAGTCAGATTAGAACCGCATAAGCAAGAGATAGAAACTTAGAGATAAGTTCTATTTGCTATCATGCATCGCATGCACCCTAGAAATAGAATATGATAGTATGCAGTCGCCTTGTGTATGTGTGTGTCATTCATCATCGCATAGACAAGAATCGAGGCTTAGACATAAGTCCTATAGACATTATCGTATACATCGCATGCGTCCTAAAATTAGGAACTATAGCATTTGCATTGAGAGATGACATGTTGTCGTATGTGTGTAGCATGATCACATAACTTGAACGCAATCTTAGGAAGTGTTAGCTAAATCCCTTCTCAACCCGTTCCTCGCATACTCATTGTAACTTTCACTGTTATTAACTCTTTTCTCAATTTTGCTGTATAGGATTTATACTTTAAACAAACATACCAACCAACTTATTGTTTTGTTTGCCATCGCAAAGGAATCAAAACTTATATTGTTTCAATTAGTCTCTGTGTTCGACCCTGAGCTTACCAGGCAACCTAGTAGGATTTATTCTTGGATTTTGCTAGGAAAACTTGCATGTGCAACACATACACCACCATCGCAATATACACCATTATTTCATCGTATTCACAACGCATCAGTAGCTAGCTGTCTAGTTCCAAATGAAAGATTTGGGTAAGGCACGGTATGTTCTCGGGATCTAGATTATTCGGGATCCAAGAACAAATGGTTAGCCCTATCTCAGGCATTGTACATTGACCAAAGGATGCAGGATTCCAAGAGGGGTTTGTTACCCTTCAGACATGGAATCATTCTGTCTAAGGATCAATGTCCTAAGATACCTCAAGAAGTTGAGAAAAATGAAACGGATTCCCTATGCTTCTGTTGTAGGAAGCTTAATGTATGCAATGTTGTGTACTCGACCTGACATTTCCTATGCAGTAGGGATTGTCAATCGGTATCAGTCCAATCTAGGATTTGATCACCGGACGGCGGTCAAGACGATCCTTGAGTATCTTCGGAGAATGAGGGACTACATGCTTGTGTATGAAGATAAAGATCTGATCCTTACAGGATACACGGACTCTGACCTTCAGACCGATCGAGATTCTCGCAAATCGACATCGAGGTCAGTGTTTACTCTAAATGAAAGGGTTGTAGTTTGACGAAACATCAAGCAAGGATGCATCGCAGACTCCACTATGGAAGCCGAATACGTAGCAGCTTGTGAAGCAGCTAAGGAGGCTGTTTGGCTGAGGAAGTTCCTTTCTGATTTGGAAGTTTTTCCAAATATGGATTTGCCGATCACTCTTTATTGTGATAACAGCGGGGCTGTGGCAAATTCCAAGGAGCCTCGGAGTCATCGTCGAGTAAGCACATAGAATGGAAATATCACCTGATCAGGGATATTGTGCATCGCGGTGATGTGATAGTCACGAAGATCGTATCGAAGCATAACGTTGTTGATCCTTTTACAAAGGCCCTCACGGCTAAAGTGTTCGAGGGTCACCTGGAGAGTCTGGGTCTGCGGGACATGCGGCATCTTGTCTAGGGCAAGTGGGAGATGATATTGGAGTATGCCCTAGTTTATTGTATATTTTACATTTTTATATTGTATTGTACATTTGTCTCCCGAGTCATTAGGATAAGTGGGAGATGGTTGGGATTGGTGTCCTAATTCTCCCAGAGTCTTATTGTTTTGTAAAGATACACATTGTTCAATGAATAAAATAAGTGTTATTTAATTCTGGCATTTACTCATATCCAATAAACAAAGCTCCTTTGTTATCTTATGTGAATTTAAGCATGTATATGTGATATACAAGTGGATCATGCCTTAAGTGATAACCTAAATAAGTTTGTAGTATAAGATTAAGGTGGGATATCTCATCCTGGTGACACTACGGATACGCCCCGCTTTGAAGAGATTTGCAAGTGTTGTAAACTACTACAGATGGTAGATCCTGACCATTCATGTGGAGACGTGCGAGTGGGGGTGTCCTATACAAATAGTTTGTATAAGACCTAGACCACGAGATGATTAGAATTTGTATATAACGCCATTGATACTAGAGACTTGCATCTCACCTAAACGACCATAGGTGACACAACCTCAATCCTTAGTGTTTTAGAAACTTTTGCCTTTGAGGGCGGTCCTTTAATTAGTATGGGTGAGAGTGGCCAGATTTCCAACTCAACATACCTACCTTTTTAGGGACTTGTGTGATCTAGGAGCTAGGAACTCAATCCACAACATGAAATTCACTCCTTTCCCAAAGTAGGGATAAGTAGAGAGATTGCTCCTTTAAGGGCTGATTCCGGGGCTTGAACATAGAGACCACAGCTTCTCTTTGGAAGAGAAGACTCAGTCATAGTAGGACTATGACTTATGTTCATTAGAGGGATCAGTGGTACTTAAGCAGATAGATGTAACTATAGGGGCATAACGATTATTGGCCCAGCTGTACTTACGAGTGATATGTGAAGGGTTGTCGCACTACTCATTGGTGAAGATGGACACATAATATATCTGTGGTAAGGAGAGTTCAACTGTTGGTCTTTAGTGGAGTGCCTGTCAGTTAACGAATGGTGGATCCCGTGACTAAAGAGTTTAGTCAGTTATTCACGTACCGTTAGAGCTTCGAGCTACAGGTCCATAAGGTCCCCTTGGTAGCTCAATGGATTCAGTTGAGGATCAGTTCTTGGTGTTGATTTGAAATGTTCAAATTGACAAGAGGTATTTTGATTATATATGATATAATTGGTATGATGTATGAGATACATCGAGTGGAGGATTGATGTAAATGAGATTTACATTAAGTACCATTGAATAGAAAAAGAACTATGATTTATATGTTCCATGAGATGAAATATTAAAACTATAGGTTATAAATATAGTATAATAATATTAATTATTGGATAATTAATTATTTTTCTTTAATAACCAAAGTAGTGGGTGGTTATTGGATTCATGGTAACTGTGAGTTTAAAAGAAAAGTGATTTTTCTATTTTGAAAAGGAGTTTTACAAAAGATTGAAAAAGTTTTTGAGATTTTTCTCTCGGTGCAAAGAAACTCACGGAGTCGTCAAGTAAATACGGATTTACTAAACGACGGCTGGGCGAGCTAAACGATTGTGCAGTATTTACTAAACGATCGTATAGTTTTGCTAGATGATTGCTTGCCTAAAGTAAACGATCGTGTAGAGTCTGTAGGCGACAAACCGAGCTAAACGATGAACTAAATGATCATATAGCTTTTGCTAGACGATAGCTTAGCTTTATCTAAACGATTGGGCATCGACCTATACAATAGGTCTCCGCCATCTCCCACTTGCCCAGTCATGTATGCGATCAGTGTTTCCTCCCTCGTCTGCCTCGTACCAAGTCCAAATAGAGCCCACCCTCTGGATTTTCATATCGAGAATACCAAGGTTGCCTTGTTGGTGGTGTCTTACTCAACTCGACACCATCGAGGTTTTCTGGAGGATGTTCGTGCTGTTGCTAAGGAATTCGTGGTCGAGGCGATCATTGAGGATGAGCGCGGTGTTGCAATCATGTAGATCGAGCATTCGAGGTTGTTGTTGTTCGAGTGGTCGTGCGCAACGGAGCATGGAGGCGCATCTGCAAATGTTCGTATAGTTTTCCCTTTCAGCATTTGTAGTTTTTCATGTTGTAATTTCTGTACGAATTGTATAACCGCTTGTTTGAAGTCGTCTGTAAATTTATTATTCATTTATGATTGTGATTTGGAATAATCTTGTTCCGCTGCTCATGGAAATTGCGAATCTAATTTTCTTCAAAGATAAGTGTCTGTCTTGATAGACAAAGATAGAGCTCTATATTTGTTTGTCCCTTATAGACAAAGATAGACGTCTATATCTGTCTATCTGAGATAGATAGGGATAGAGCACTATCTCTGTCTATCTGAAATAGACAACTAATAATACAATATGTCATCAATCATTTATGCACTTTAGGTAATAAGATGTTGATCGTGTTCAAAATTTTAAGCATTCAATGTTTCAACCATATAAGCTATTATAAATTAAGTGAAGATTAATCAAAGATAGAGTTCCTGATAGACAAAGATAGGCATCTATCTTTGGCTGATAGCCAAAGATAGAGTTATATATTTGTCTATCTCTAATAGACAATTTGAGATATACAGAGATAGAGCACTCACTCTATCTATATCGACTCATTTTGATCCATTCCTATACTAATTTAGAATTTTCAAGTAATTGGCTTCCAAATAGCTTCGCAGTGTTGTATACAACAACTTGTTGGAATTGTGGAGCAAAAGTTCAATAACTTGGTTTATTAATTGGTGCAAAAACAATTGTTGTTCTTTGAGTTTTTTTTAATGTTTTTTTTTTTTTTTTTGCAGAATAAAGCATTAAAGTGAAGAGAATACTGTAAAATTTGAAGAAGAAGAAGAATTGTTCTTCACTCGGCAATGCAATGTGAGACATTACAAGGCAACAAAAGAAGGAGAATAAGAGGTGCATGTGTGATCGATCGAATCGACAAAGAAGAATAAAATCTCTGAGTTGTGTGGCGACAATGAAATGATCAATTGAACTGAAATCGGAGAAGAAGATGAATTGAAATCGGCTATGAATGGAATTGAACGAAATTGTTTTGGAATTGAATGAAAATGAAGCTGAGGAGGAAGAGGAGGAGAAGGAGCAATCACAATGAAGCTAAGAAGAAGAATGAGGAGGAGGAGGAGTTGTTGATATGATTTTTTGCCATAGTATTTAAAAACTTTGTATTCTTTTTTTCTATTTTTGACAATATCCCTAAATTCATTAATAAATTAGAATATTGATAGTTAACAATAATAATTTATATTAAATAATTATGATAGCATAAAATATTAATGGTAGAGATATTAGTTGATGAATAATAGATTTATATTTAAAAGTGATGAATATTTTGATATTAGTTTATTAATTATTGTTAATACTCTAGACATAAAAATCTTATATTTTTGCAGGATATTAAAAAATCTATCATATGAATTTTAAAATTTTCTAGATAATAATATTTTAAAATTTAAAAAGTAGAATTATGTAAAATAAATAGATATTAAACATCTGTCCGAAATGACGAAAAAATCTATGAACAAATGGAGAGCCTAAGTGAAATTTGTCATCATTAGTTTGAAGAGCCTGCAATCATTGATGCAAATAAGGCTTGGGTTAAAATCAACCAACCTTTTCGAAAAATAATGTAGCTTTTTCTGAACAAAGCCTTTCCCTTTATTAAAAATAGTGGAACAGACTTTTTGTTTCCCCCCAAAGGGGTTGCTTTCTAATTAAAAGGAGAAAGGGGAAAAGCATATGTTATTAATAAGATCCATGTATGAGAAATGCTTACGCGTTTCATCCATAAGTTTTAGATTTAGATTGATGGAAGTTCCTTAAGTTTAGGGTTTCGTTCCTCGCAATTTTTTATCTAGGGTTTGAAATTGAAGCTCTTAACTAAGTTTCGAAAACAAAAACAAATTCTTGAAAATTATGATCCGTTTAATAAGCATTTGGTTTATGAAAACTAAGTTTATAAACATTCTTTTCACCTTTAAGTTTCTTTTTTTGATAATTTCAATCAATGTTTTCAAAAATCAAGCCAGGTTTTGAAAACAAAAGAAAATAGGTATCATTTGGTAACCATTTTGTTTTTTGTTTTTTAAAATTAAGTCTATTTCATCCACATTTCTTACAATGATTTGCTTCTTTCTTAAGTACAATGGTTGAATTCTTGGCCAAATTCCAAAAACAAAAACAAATTTTTGATAGTTACTTTTTTTTCTCAAAACTTGACTTGGTTTTTTAAACCGTTGGTAAAAAGTAGATAAAAAAGAAGAAATTTAGAAGTGGAAGAAGTGTTCTATAGGTTTAATTTTTTTTTGTTTTTAAAAAAAAACACTAAAAACAAGATGGTTACCAAATGAGGCCATAGTTTTTAAAAATTTGTTTTTGCTTTTGGAATTTGGTTAAGAATTCAACTTTTTTACTTTAAGAAAAATGAAAACCCTTGTAAGAAATTGAGAGTAGATATGCTTAATTTTCAAAAATCAAATGATTACTAAATAGGGTCTACCTTTTTAATTTTCAAATTTTGGCTTTGATATCGAAAATAATCCTAAAATGTAGACAACAAAACATAGAAACAATAGATGAAGGTGATGTTTATAGCCTTAAGTTTCAAGATAAAAAACTAAAATTCAAATGGTTATCAAACGGAATTTAAACTCTTCAAGTTTTGAAAACTAAATAAAATAGTTTTTAAAAATTTGTTTTTGTTTTTGGAATTTGCTTAAGAATTCAAATTTCATACTTAAAGAAAAGTGAAAATAATCATAAGAAATTGGGAGGAAATATATTTAATTTTCTAAAACTAAAAATAAAAAACCAAATGATTATAAAATGAGAAAAAGTGTTTATAGATTGAATTTTCAAAACCTAAAAAATTGAAAATCAAAGAGTTAGTTAACATAAAGGGTCTTAGTAAGTTGCCATAGAGGGTTAGTTCTCAAAACAGTGAACACTTAAAAACAAACAACTCAATAGATAGAAGTACTATCTACGAATTTAATTTTAAAAAAATCAAATGGTTATAAAATGGGGTCTAAATTTTTAGATTTGTATTTAATATATATTTGAACTATAAAAAGCATCTTATTGGTCCCTAAGCTTTTAATTTCATGTGTCAATAAGTCCGTGAACTTTGAAAGTGTCTCATAGATCTCTAAATTTTCGACTTTATGTTTCATAGATCTTTTACACATTGACATTTGTAACTTTGTGTCTGATAGATTTGTGAACGTTACAAAATTACCAAAAAAGCTAATAATTATTTAAGCACAAAATTGAAATTCTAGGTATTTTTAGACACAAAATTGAATGTTTTGAATTTATTAAAAGGGTCTTTTCAAATGTAATAAAAAAATCCAAATTATTTACCATCAATAGAAAATTTTGAATTAAGATAGATATAGTGATGATCAATCAAAGAGTTCTATCTTTGTCTATTCCCGATAGACAAAGATAGACGTCTATCTCTATCTATTTGAGATAGATAAATAATAATACAATAATACATCATCAAATTTATGCACTTTCGGTAATGTCTTTTATGCATTTATGAGCATCAATCATTTCGCATTACATGCGAAGGAATTATGAAGAAAATTTTGAACACGATCAATAAAGACGTTACCATCGTAATTCATTCGCAAAGACATTATCAGGCAACAGAGTGAAGAAGAAGAAAAAAAAGAAACAGTCACAAAATCACAAGAAAAAAACAACTAAGAAATTGATTTGAAACCGAATCTTCAAAGTGTTAACGTTTCCTCACATAGAAAATCGGTGATGGTAGTTTGAAATTTTTTCCATTTTTGATAATTTCCCTTTATTAAATATATATATTTTTAAAAAAAATTGTAGTAACTTATTAAACAAATAATTAATACCCCATTTAATAACCATTTGATTTTTAAAGTTAAGTTTATATGCTTTGTTATTCACTTTCTACTCACGTTTTTAAAAAAAGCAAACAAAGCTTTGAAGCTAGAAAAAAAAAAGTTTCTAAAAACTTATTATTGTTTTTAGAATTAATTAGGAGCTTAAACATTTCTTCGAAATACGTAAAAATCATAATTAAAAAATTAAAATAAAATAAATAAAAAATTAAAAACGAAATTATTACCAAACAGATGTGAAAATTTATGGATATATTACTCAAACATGTTAATTTTAACCTTCAAGATATTTTTTTGAATAAATAAATCTAAACATTTTATTTTGAAAATAATATATATAGAGATGATCAAAGGCTTTAATCATATGAGTAGGAGGTGTCACTTTGTTTTTTTTGTTAAGTGGTGGGACTACACAAATGGGATATCCAATTTCCAAAATATCTTAATCCAATATTCCATTTTCCATTAAGTGATCCAAAAATATATATTATTATATAATATATATTCCATTTCCAATCACCGTCCACTTGCCGCAGCCTCCCCTGAATTATTGAGTTTCAGGCCGCCGGCAAACACCAAATCCACGTGCCTTTTATGTTTTTTATTTTGTTTCTAAAGCATGTGTTTCCTTTCATACTAAAAAAATTATAATAGGATATTGTTTAATGTTATTATTTTCTTTTCAATAAAATAAATCTAAGTGAATATATTTTCAAGGCTAAACGTTTAAATGAACATAATTCAAGATATTTACTTTTTGGGAAAATAAATTTATTAAAATACGAACTACAACCGAAAAGCCACGTCTTCAGCAATAACTGAGGACAACCAATTAGAAAAAGGAGAGTTCATACAAATTCAAATCCCTTTAGAATGATGATTAAAAAAATTCAAAATGCACAAATTGCAACAAAAATTCAGCTCCACTATCAAATTTTCTCGGAAGCTCAACTTCGTTTACACTAAACATGTATTTTGTATTCATTAGTTGTATTTGACAATATTTTTATGGTTGGTCTTTCTAATGAAATTTTACTTTTTATTACCGTGTTTACTATTTGTTTCTCAAACTAAAATAGTTTACACGTCAAATATAAATTATTATAATTTAACTATAAAAACTTAGGATTATAATAACCAATTCCTTATCACAACTAAATATTTTTGGACAAGCTGTAAAAAATTTCAAATTCTCCACTTCTGATTTGTTGAACTGAAAGAAAAAACTAAAAGGATAAAATAAAAGTTATTTTAATATCTAATTTTAGTTGAAATTATAGTAAACTGTACAAGTGTGAGTGGATATTTTAAATCTAATGAGAAATACCAATCTGTCAAATCTTGTGAATTGAAGTATTACCAATAATAAATAAGCAAATTATAATAATCCAAATTAGCTTTTGACTTTTTTTTTTAGAACAAAACATTAATGATGATGATCCATATATTAATTTAATTAATTAATTACATTAGTTCAATTATTTTTGAAATATTTCTGTATAGAGGTTCTTTTGATTCCTAGATTATTTTTTTTATCATTAACATACCTCTCTGTCAGTTGTATTGTGTTTACTTTGGCAAATTTTTTAAATAGATTGTATTATGAATTAGATTTTTTAAATTATACTTAATTGTCTTGTCTAATTAACTACTAACCTATGTTTATATTGACTTTTATCAACAACTTTTACTTTCTATACTAGCCTTTCATTAATTTTTATTGAATTATGTAAACTAATATAAAAATCGAAGTAGAGAATAAAATGAGAAATCAAGTTTTTAAAATTTATATGAACTAAGTGTAATGAAGCTGTCGAAATAGGTATAACTCAACTCACATATAAACGTTATATATATATATATATATAAATATAAATATTTGAATGATTTCTATAAAAGGGAAAAAGTTTGGCTCAACATCTAAAAAAAAAGTTCTTTTGGTCTATTTTTAATGGATAAAAAGGATATTTGAGTTGAGGTATTAAACACTTTTTTTTTGGAACATGCAGTATTAAACTTTTCGATAAAAAAAAAACGGAAAATTGTTATATTAAACCTACAACAAAATGACAAAGATGTTTCAGATTTTAAAATTATAATCAAGTTCAACAAATACACATTGAAGTCTAACATTTGATTTAAAAATAGATTAAATAAATATCTTATTCATTTGTACTATTTTGAATCAACCACCTCTTAAATTTAAATTTTAATGAAATTTTTATTTTTATTTTAAATTAGTTACGTAGTATGCAATTTCATTAATTTGGATCATAAACTTAGTTAAATGTTACAATTTTTATCGTCTATTTAATTTTTACAATGATAAAAATCTTTATAAACTCTCTAATTTCGATAATATCAAGTTTTACATTTGTTTAAATTTGATTAACATACGAAAGAAACTATTTTTTTTAATGAATTTTGAAAAAGCTTACTATAAGGAAAGAAACTATTTTTTTAAAGCTTATTAGAAGGTAAACATTATAGTATTGTTTTAAGTTTTACACTTTCGCGGTGTAATTCACAATTTGGTGAAAATTTAGAGTAAAAATTGATACAATAAAAAATTCATTTTTTGTATTAAAGAAATTAATATTTAATATAATAATTTCTTTCCAAGATATTACCATTGGTAGCATTTTTAGAAATAATAACAAGTGTATAATATCATTTAAAAAATTACAAATATAGACAAGTCTATCAACAATAGATTTCTATTGTTGATATAGGCTCGATTTCTATTGTTGATATAGGCTCTCAAGTTTATCTTACCTGATCTATCACTAATAGACTCTACCAATAATATGATCAGTGATGGACTATTTAAATTTGATCATATTTATAATTTTTTTATATTATGTAATATCTATTAATATTCTGTGTCTAATGTCTATATTTGCAATTATGTCTGATTCTAAGATATAAAATTGGATAGTTTCGAAATCTGGCGCAGGCGGCGATTAGCTGTTCCATTAGAGCGGCTTAACTGGAAAATCAACTTCTTTCATCTTCTTCTTCACCTCTTCTTCTTTCCCCATTCCATTTCTCTCTGTAAATTTTTCTAATCAATCAAAAGGGTTCAACAGTTTCGCTTCTTTTTGATCGCCTACGCTGCGAAGCTTCTGATTGCTTCACTGAAAACAGGGTATTTACCATTTTAGTGTTTAATCTCAAGTTCTCAAACCACTAATCCCATCATGACCGTCACTACATTTTGTGAATCCAGCCATTTTTTTAATCTGAAAACAGGCAATCACGATTACCCTTTTTTTAAATATCATATCATTTTATCCGATAATGGAATCAGCGACCCCACTTTCTCACTCCCTCTGTTTCCTTTTCTTGTTCGTAGTGATGCATTTGATCTGGCCAATTTTGACTTTGCCTTTTCTTCCCGTCAATGGTCGCAAGTGGGTTTGGTTATTTAATGGATACCCAGTCTTCCCATTTCGTATTGTGTTCATTTTTTGAGGCAGATTTGTTTCTTGCTTCTTCTGCTACTTTTCTTTCTGTGGGTTGCTTCAAATTTGAGTTTAGTGATCGGGGATGGAGAGTACTTTGAAGGAGATCGGCGATGGCGGCTCAGTGTTGGACTTGGACCCGAAAGCCACCGTTGGCGGTGGTGTTGAGGATATCTACGGAGAAGACTGTGCTACAGAGGAGCAGCTTGTTACTCCATGGACTTTCTCAGTTGCGAGGTAATCCAAGTTTGGATTTTGGGGTTTGGTTTAATTGCTTTCTTTTGCTTATTTTGGGTTTATTGTGCTAATTTGTATTCAAAGTCAGAGATACAACCGTTTGGTTTGACTGATTAACTACATACTCTTACTTTCATCTTTGTATTTTACTTAATCCCAACTTTTGGGAACTACTTATACTTGCTTTCTTTTTCGCTTTCATTTTGTGATGTTTTCATCTTTAGCATTTGTGATAGGGAATTATCATTGAATTCTTGAAATGGGTCATGAGGAGACTTTTGATTCTTCCTCTAGATTCTCATCAAGCTGGCCTTTGGATTCCTGAGATTCTTAGAATATTATTGTTCTCTTGTAAAATGGAGAATATTATTCATGAATCCTTTTGTTGTTACTGTCTGATATGATGCAGTGGCTATTCGTTGTTGAGGGATCCTCACCATAACAAGGGGTTGGCATTTACAGAGAAGGAAAGAGATGCTCATTATTTGCGGGGGCTTCTGCCACCTGCCATCGTTACTCAACAACTTCAGGTTGCTACTGCTGTCCCTTTTTTTTTTTAAAAAAAAAAAAAAAAAAATTGATCATGTTCTTAAAATACTTCTTGATAACCTTTTTCATTTGTGATATACCAGGAGAAGAAGTTGATGCAGAACATCAGGCAGTATCAACTTCCACTACAAAAATTTATTGCCATGATGGAACTTCAGGTTTGAAGACCTACCATTGCTCATTTACTTTGCTAATAATTTGTTTTGTTTCAACTTCACGTTCGATTACCTGAATAAGTGAAAAAGATCAAGCCATTGGCTCAACCATTTTCTTAGTGTTCAGTCATTGGTCATTTTTTCTCTCTTTTTATTCTAGGTATGGTTATCTTGTCTACTTCTATTTACATGTCAATTCTGATTTAGTAGAGCTTGTAATTTGGTGTACAGGAAAGAAATGAAAGGCTTTTTTACAAACTTCTTATTGACAACGTCGAAGAACTGCTTCCTGTCGTCTACACTCCCACAGTTGGTGAAGCTTGTCAGAAGTATGGAAGCATCTTTAGGCGTCCTCAGGGTCTTTACATCAGTTTGAAAGAGAAGTGAGGATGTTTTTTTTTTCTTTTGCTTTATATATTAATGAATTTCAAGGTTCTTTGCATCTTATAACATCGAGATGTGCAGGGGTAAGATTCTTGAAGTATTGAAGAACTGGCCCCAAAGGAGCATCCAAGTAATTGTGGTGACTGATGGTGAGCGTATTTTGGGTCTTGGTGATCTTGGTTGTCAGGTAATTCCTGAGGAAATATTCTCTGAATGAATTAGGCCTACTTAATAGCAGATCTACTGATCTTGATATGAATTTATTGAATGTTTTAGGGAATGGGAATTCCAGTTGGGAAACTTTCTTTATACACCGCACTTGGAGGAGTTCGTCCTTCTGCAGTAAGGATTTATTTGAAAAAGCAATTGCCTGTTCTTTTTTGTCAATAATAATGTAGTTGTGCTGCTTTTATGGAAAAATTTTCCGTACACTGCTGCATTTGGAATCATTAAACTCATTTAGTATAATTTAAAGCTTTGAAGGATATTCTTCTTTTCAGCTAATACCACATTTTCTTGATAGTGTTTGCCTATTACAATTGATGTTGGGACAAACAACGAGAAATTGTTGAATGATGAATTCTACATTGGGCTTAAACAGAGAAGAGCGACTGGAGAGGTTCGGAATGCATCTTTATCTTGCTTTTTTTCTGGTTTATTTATATTTGAGCTGTTATAGATTTGTGAGTTTATAATGAACTCAAGTATTTTGTCTGTGTTTGATGCAGGAGTACTATGAACTTCTAGATGAGTTTATGACTGCTGTTAAGCAGAATTATGGGGAAAAGGTTCTGGTTCAGGTCAGAACATAGTATATTTATAGTTATTGGTATCTGAAATTCAAACATTTCTGTACTCAGTGGTTCTAATTGAAACTTTCAGTTCGAAGATTTTGCAAACCACAATGCTTTTGAGCTGCTCGCCAAGTATCGCACAACTCATCTAGTCTTCAACGATGATATCCAGGTACTGGCCTACTGTGAAATATCAATTTGATATTCAGCATTTAGGAAGTAGTCAAGTTTTCTTATCCATACACTTTTTCTTGTTTCAGGGGACAGCAGCTGTCGTACTTGCTGGAGCTGTTTCTGCCCTCAAACTTATTGGTGGTACCTTGGCCGATCACACGTTCTTGTTCCTTGGTGCTGGGGAAGTAAGATCTCTCCTTCCATGCCTTCTTCCTTCCCTCTATTTCTGTAAACTCCTTTGTGCAAATGTTCTGGTTTTCCAGAGCACTATTATTATATCCTTTCATTCCCACTCCTTCACATCCATGTTCAAATTTTTTCTTACATATTTTTTTGGCATGGCTGCAGGCTGGAACTGGTATTGCAGAGCTTATAGCCCTTGAAGTATCAAAACAGGTAGGTACTTGTTAAGCTATATCAAACATAAATGGATTGCAAACAAAATTCGTAATCTATATTTCTTATATATATATAATTTTTCTTTTAGACAAATGCTCCAGTTGAGGAGACGCGCAAGAAGATTTGGCTTGTTGACTCAAAGGTGGTAGAAAGTTCGAGCTTATCAGAGAAGCATACTTATATATCTTGATAAGAATAGATAAAGAGAATGCTGTTCTTGTAGGGATTAATTGTCCACTCGCGTAAGGATTCACTTCAACACTTCAAGACGCCATGGGCTCATGAGCACGAACCTGTCGGCGATTTATTAAGTGCTGTCAAGGTGTGAACCATTCTCCTCTTGAGTTTCAATTACATTACATAATCTCATTATGGTTCCTTGTCGGCATAGTCCCTCGTTGCTTACCTATTTCTCACTATGCCAGGCAATTAAGCCAACAGTTTTGATTGGATCATCTGGAGTTGGTAGGACTTTTACAAAAGAAGTCATTGAGGCTGTGGCCTCCATCAATGAGGTTCTTTCTTCTCCCTCACTGATGCACTCATAAGTCACAAGCTCATAAACATATTACATACATGTTGAATTTGCAAATAGGATTAACTTGGCCAAACATATTTCCCCGTATTGTTGAGCAGAAACCTCTTATTATGGCTCTTTCCAACCCAACGTCACAATCTGAATGCACCGCTGAAGAGGCTTACACTTGGAGTGAGGTATATAACAAACACGACATTCTAAAGTGAAATATTTTTTTCTCTCTTTGCTTTCTTTTTCGACATTTGTACTTAATTTGCTTTTATATGCCAATGGAAGGGCCGTGCAATCTTTGCCAGTGGAAGTCCATTCGATCCATTTGAATACAACGGAAAGACCTTTGTCCCTGGCCAGGTTTTTCTTATTTATCATTATGTTGGATGATATACTCTTCTGTATCGTTTTCACATATCAAGAGCTGACATTTTGAACTCGTCAAATTTCAAATCAGTCCAACAATGCCTACATCTTCCCTGGATTCGGTTTGGGTGTCGTAATTTCTGGAGCAATTCGTGTGCACGACGACATGCTTCTGGCTGCCTGTAAGTAGGATTGGCTAATGAGCAATATACTTACATATATACATGCACACAAATATGTGCACACATTTAGTTAACTATTCTTATGATCAGTATCATTGAATTCGCACGATACAAAAGTTGTATCATGTGATTCAAGTTGAAATGAAGGGTAAATGATTCAGCTTGTGGATTTGAATAAAAAATAAGTAGTATCGTACGATTCTACAAATGTTGGGTCATGCCCTGAAATCAAATCTATGAACTGATGAGCTAGTTGATAACGACATGCTTTCTCAACTTTATTCTCAACAAGTATAATAACAAATGTTAAATCCTTAAATGATGGTATAATGAACAATTCTTATTTTGCCTTTCTAGCTGAAGCATTGGCTGCCCAAGTCTCTGACGAGAACTACGACAAGGGATTGATCTACCCACCCTTTACTAATATCCGAAAGATCTCGGCAAATATTGCAGCCAATGTTGCTGCCAAAGCATATGAACTTGGTGAGATGTTTTCTTTGATTATGTCGATATTCTTGTAGTTTTGAATACTTTTTGACATAATTTTAATACCTTTTCTCCCTTTCGTGTGCACTTCAGGCTTGGCAACCCGTCTCCCGCGCCCTGCAGATCTTGTCAAGTATGCTGAGAGCTGCATGTACAGCCCCGTCTACCGAACCTACCGATAAATGTAACAAGGTCTCATCGTGCTGGTCTGTATTTTAGAGCTTTTTATGGGAGCTATGTAATCCTTATAGTGTGTGCTTAAGAGAGAGCTTGAAGTCTTCCCAAAATCTTTACTTGTAATGATCTAATGTTGTAATGTTTTTCCTTCAGAAGTGAGAAGTAATTTTTTTAATGGAATAAGCTTTTGTATCAAATCCCAGCTATTTCAATTCCTTCTAATTTCAGCTACACCACATTTTTAATTTGTTTAAACCTTTCATTTCTAGGCTTGTGGTTGGAAATGAATTTGAAAGAAGTCTTCTTAAATTACAATTTTTTTTTTTTTTTTTGTATATTTAATAATAATAATTATTATTATTATAAGTGCTTCAAGGAAAAAAAAGATGAATCTAATTGGAAATTTTATGACTAAATAACAAGGACATTTATTACAATAGTTTTAAATTATTAAACTAATAGCAGTTTTTAATAAACAATACTATTTAATACCTTGACACATGTCAGAAAATCTATATAGAGAACAATTTCACAATGAAGACATGCTATCAACTAGCAAGCGATGTCATTAAAATAAAATATTTGCTTACCATTTTGGATGAAAATAATTAAAATTAAAAAAGTTTTAACAAAAAATATTTATGAAAAGAGAAGTTCAGAAAAAGTGAAAGGCACTGCATAAAAATAAAATTTTGTTGTGAATTTGAAAAGCACAATAGCACACAACGAAAATACAGATATAGAGAAAATAAAATAATAATATATAAAAATAAATAAAACAACAAAAGATGAATTTCTTCACTTTCTCCAATCTTTTAGGATTGATCACCAATATGTATCTTTCAAAATCCAGCAAATACCACTATTTATAGCCAATTTGACAAGTGAGAAGTGGATTACATGGACACTAATAGTGTGTAATCTTGAAAACACATGGACACTAATAATGGGTATCTACATTACACATAATTTAAGATACTTATAATACTCCCCCTCCATTATATATGAACGTTAAAATCTTACTAGGAAAAAATCTATTGGGGAAAAATCCTAGTGAAGGAAAAGGAGTATATATTTCTAGGGGTAAAAGCACCGAAAACCGACCCGACCGATCAAAACTAACTGAGTAAAGATTGGTCGGTAGAGACTAGGGGTCGGTTGGTTGGTTTTTAGTTTTCCTGAAAAAAAATTTGAAAACTGACCAACTGACTAACGTGTATATATATATATATATATATATTTGTTTTCTTAATTTTTTTTAAAAACATAAGTATAAAAGTAAGCCCATTACCACCAACCCAAGCCTAAGCCTATTATTTTAGTATTGATTTATTTTTTTTTATGTTGCCTAATTTTCAAACCATTACATGATTTATTTAAATTTTTTCATAAAAAATGATTGATTTAAAATTTAAAAAGTTGTTAATTTTATTAACCTAATAATAACACATTATCAATTCATCTTTCCTTTTCATTCACCTTAGCTCCTCTAAAAAAATAAAATAATAAAAAAAGGACCAAACCGACAAAACTGACCGACCAACCCGACCGATGTACGGGCGACTTTCACACTTTTTTTGTCAGTTTTTGGTGTTGGTTTTCTCCCAAAATCGACACCGACTGACCTATGTACACCCTACATATTTCATATAATCTGATACTCTTAAAAAGTATATTTAGTCCCCCTCATGGAAACATTGAGATCTCCGAGTCGTCATATTCCAATGTTGTGCACTAGTCTTTCAAAAGTTGTGGTAGATAATGCCTTTGTAAATAAGTCTGTCAGGTTATCTTTCGAACAAATTTATTGTATAGTGATGTCGCTATTTTCTTCAAGACCATGAGTATAGAAAAGCTATGGTGAAATATTCTTTGTTCTATCTCCTTTAATATATCCCCATTTAATTTGGGATATGCATGCTTTGTTGTCTTCGTATAATATCGGTGAAAGATTTTTACTAAAAGACAAACCATATATTCAACGAATGTGCCGAGTCATTGATCTTAGCCATACACATTCTCGACTAGCCTTATCAATTGCAAGAATTTCAGCATGATTTGAGGAAGTGGTTGTTATGATCTGTTTCACCCATCGTCATAATATAACAGTTCCTCCACATGTGACCAGATAACTTGTTTGAGATCTAGATTTGTGTGGATCAGATATATATTCAGAATCTGCATAACCCCGATAGATCAATTTTTGATTTATTTGAATAAAACAAACTCATGTTTATTGTTTCTTGGAGATAACGGAGTATATGCTTAATTATGTTCTAATGTCTTTTTGTTAGAGAAGAACTATATCTTGCTAATAAATTTACTAAAAATGCAATATTCGATCTTGTATTATTAGCAAGATACATAAGTGTACCAATTACACTAAGATATGGTACTTCAGGACCAAGAAGTTTTTCATTATCATCTCGAGGTCGAAATATATCTTTCTTCACATCTAGTGAACGAACTTCCATTGGAATATTCAATGGATGTGCTTTGTTCATATAAAATCTTTTCAAAACTTTTTCTGTATAAGTTGACTGTGAACAAATATCTCATCTGCTAAATGCTTAATTTGTAAGCCCAGACAAAATTTTATTTTCCCGAGATCTTTCATCCCGAATTCTTTCTTAAGATATTCTATAGTTTTTTAAAGCTCTTCAGAAGTTCCAATTATATTTAAGTCATTAACATATATAGTTATAATAGTAAATCCTTATTGTGATTTCTTTATAAAAACACAAGGATATATTGGATTTTTTTGACATTCTTCTTTCAACAAATATCCACTCAGACGATTGTACCACATTCATCCTAATTTTTTCAAGCCATATAGTGATTTCTGTAACTTTATTGAGTACAATTCAAAAGAATTTGATTTATATGTTTCAGATACCTTAAGTCCTTCTACGTCGATTGCTTCTTTCTACTGAAGCCAAACTTTTCTACGTAGACATTCTTCAACAGATTTTGGTTCAGAATCCTCATTTCAGATATAATATCAAGAGCAACATTATACACAAAAATATTGTAAATGGCTACATGAGTTCGGTTCCATCTTTTCCTTGTCATGACATAGTTTATTGAAATCTCATTATTATCTTTATATATTCCACCTTTCTCATTAGTCATGTCATGATTTCTTAATGGGTATTTATATCCTCAACTATGTCTTCTTGACTATTAATTATTTTTCATTTTCAAGGACTTTTATCTTTGGAACCACTGGTCTACCACACTTCTGACGTGTTCCAAACTTATTAGTGACAACTTGCTGTGTTGGAATATCAATTTTCGATGGAATATTTGCAGCTAGTATATGTGACTTAGTTACTTTCTTTGCATCTATAAATGCATCTGATAACTAATTTGCTATATTTTGCAAATGAATTATCTTCTAAACTTCAAGTTCACGTTGATCTGTATGATGATCTAAATGTTGGAGTTACCAAGCAAACAAAATCATTAAGTACTCTAATTCATAAATTTTAGCAATTAAAAAAGTATGTTCATAACAGAAAATAAGGTTTTGAAAAGTTACATTTGAAGACCTTCTTCAATTCACGAATTCATCTCCAATCTTGACTCCAAAAGAGTAGTAGACCACCACTTGATCTTCCATACTATTCTCTAAGACCTTAAATTAAGCGGTGGACCGAAAATGAACTTGAATTTTGGGAAATTTTGGAGAATTTTTTGGATTTAACTAGAAAGAGATGAAGAAAGAGAACTTTTCTCCAGCAAAACCAACTCCAAAATTCCAGTATCTGGCCTCATTTTTCAGCAAAGCAAGTTGGTTTTTATTCAACTCACTCATGCAATAAGAATCCCTAGGATTTTGACACAAATCCCACTTAATTTTGAATGGAAAAATGAGTGTTTAATGTGGGAAAATCCTACTTAGGGTATTTTCCATTTTCTTATTGAATTCAAAAATAAAAAATTCAATTTAATTTTTGAAATCAAATTAAAAAAAATATGGAAAATAATAATATTAATTCAAAAAATAATATTTAACAATTAATTTTAAACAAAGTTAATTCTATTAATTAATTTTAAATAAATTAATTTCATATAATTAATTAAACAGCTTTAATTAATTAAACTAATTTAATATTAAATATTAAATTAATTAAACACCATTTTTCCAACATGAATCCCTATTCATGTAAATAATATTTAAATCACAACTATTACAATAATAATTAAAAAAAAAAAACTCCTTCAAACTGCTTCTGGTCTTCACGAACCGTCCCGAACTGGATCTCCAAAGCTCAAAAACAGGTTGAATCGGCCAAAATGGGGCTGAACCGGACCTCATTGATCCAAACCGATTAAACCGGTTCACTTGAATTGTCAGTCGGTTCGCACACTCAATATAGGCTGGGATGAGCAATGTTGCAATCCTCCATCCCAGTGTTGCAACGCCACAGGCTCTTGAAAAACAATGTTGCAACGCTGTGTGGCAATAGCTTCATTTTCAATTTTCTTCAGCTGACCTCTCTTGTTTCTTTCTTCAATTACAATCCAAAAACAACTCTATTGACTCTAACAAATTTACGGACTCTTAATCACATATTAAGGCACATAGATAAAGAGCCTATTACAACAATTAACACTTAATTGAAGAGAATTTTAATGTCAAACCTGAAATTATCCATATCAGTCACCATTCTCGTACAACCTATGAAAATCACCCACCAAGCTAAAAATACCACAAAATGAGTGCTTAAAGAGCCGATGCTGTTGAGCCAACCCTCACCCATGAAAATCTCAGAATAATCCCGAATAAACAGAAGTTCATGGTTAGTTCATGATTAAGGTCAAATTACCTAGGTCATCGCTTTGAAATTGTTAGTCTTAAATAGTAAACAACATTAAAAAGTAAGAGTGACTTTATTAATTGATTTGGTCTTATACAAACTCTTTGCATAGGACGTCTCTGTTGGGATTGGTGTCCTAATTCTCCTGGCAGCCTCATAGTTTGTAAACATTTTTGTACACATTGTTATCAATAAAATAGGTGTTATTTTATAAGCATTTACTCAATCGAATAAACTAAGATCCGTGGTTATTTCATGTAACTTAAGCATGTATGTGAGACATACAAGTGGATCATGCCTTAAGTAATAACCTAAATGGTCTAGTAGATGGATAAAGAAGGGAAACCTTATCCTGGTGACACTACAGATATGGCTTGCTTTGTAGATATTTACAAGTGTTGTAAAGTGCTACAAATGGTCTGATCTTGACCATTCATGTGGAGACTTAAGGAAATTGGACATGAGGATTTCTATGAGCAGCGGAAGGATCGTTCCAAATTTCAATAGTATTTGAACAACAACAATTATAATCATAAACGGAAACAACAGACTGTGCATACAACGAAATTACAACATGCTTTTCTACAAATCAAGGGATAGAATACACATACCTTTGAAGACTCATCTTCAACACCCTAGATCACGAATGCTCGAACAACACGCAAGACTGCAACACTCGAGCACTCGTTCATGATCGTTACACTGCATGATCACAGTGAACTCGAACATAGTGATCTCCCATATCACGAACACATCGAACTCCACACGAACTCCACAATGGCCTCCAAATAACCTCGACAGCGTCGAGTTGAATATGACACCACCACAAAGGTTACCTTGGTATTCTCGGTGTGAGAATCCAGAAGTGTGGGCTATGTGTGGACTTGGTTAGAGGAAGAGACCGGAGGAGAACAATCATGTAACGATTGAGCAAGTGGGAGATGAAAAAGTCTATCGTATAGACGATGCCCAATCATTTAATAAAAGCTATGCGATCGTTTAGCTCATCGGCTAGCTGAGTGTCTATCGTATAGAAACACTCCACGATCGTCTAGTCTCTCCAAGATGTCGTTTAGTAAATCGTATTTACTTAACAACCTTTTCGTGAGTAATTTCCTAGAATGGAAATCTCAAGACAACAATAACTAAATTTAGGAAAACATTTTTTCTTTTAACTCACGGTTACCATGAAACCACCAATAACCTCCCACTCAATTGGTTATTAGAGAAAAAGAGATAATTATCCAATAATTAATATTATTATAAATATATATGATAACCAACTTACCATACTATATTTATAACCTATAGTTTTAATATTTCATCTCATGAAACATATAAACCATAGCTCTTTTTCTATTCCATGGTTCTTAATATAAATCTCATTACATTAACCCCCCACTTGACGTATCTTATATACCATACCAATCATATCATATACAATTGAACTACCTCTTGTCAATTTGAACATTTCAAATCAACACCAAGAACTGATTCTCAACTTGAATCCATTGAGCTACCAAGGAGACTTTATGGACCTATAGCTCGAAGCTCCAATAGTATATGAATAACTGACCAAACTCTTTAGTCACGGGATCCACCATCCGTTAACTGCCAAGCACTCCACTAAAGACCGACAACTAAACTCTCCTTACTACAGATATATTATGTATCCATCTTAACCAATCAATAGCGCGATAACCTTTCACAGATAGCTCGTAAATACAACTGGGCCAATAACCATTATGCCCTTGTAGTTACATCTAACTCCTCAAGTACCACCGATCCCTCTAATGAACATAAGTCATAGTCCTACTATGACTGAGTCCTCTCTTTCAAAGAGAAGTTGTGGCCACTATGTTCAAGCCACGGAATCAGCCCTTAAGGGAGCAATCTATCTACTTATCCCTACTTCGGGGAAAGAGTGAATTCCATCTTGTGTAATTGAGTTCTCAGCTCTCAAATCAGACAAGTCCTCAAAAAGGTAGGCATGTTGAGTTGACAATCTGGCCACTCTCTCCATACTAATCAAAGGACCACCCTCAAAGGCAAGAGTTCCCAAAACACTCAGGATTGAGATCATATCACCTATGATCGTTTAGGTGAGATGTAAGTTTCCAGTATCAACAGTGTTATATACAGAAATGAATCATCTTGTGGTCTGGTCTTATACAAGCTCTTTGTATAGGACACTCCCGTTCACATGTCTCCATATGAATGGTTAGGATCTACCATCTGTAGTAGTTCATAACATTTGCAAACCTCTACAAAGCGAGCCGTATCCATAGTGTCACCAAGATTAGGTATCCCACCTTAATCCTTATACTACAGACCTATTTAGATTATCACTTAAGGCATGATCCACTTGTATATCTCATATACATGCTTAAGTTTACATACAATACTAGATAAAATAACTCTTATTTTATTCATAATAATGTGTATATATTACAAATAACGAGACTTCGGGAGAATTAGGACACCAATCCCAACAATCTCCCACTTGTCCTAATGCCTCAGGAGACTAATGTACAATACAAGATAAATATATGTACAATATACAATAAACTAGGGTATACCCCAACATCATCTCTCACTTGCCTTAGACAAGATGTCGCATGTTCCGCAGACTCAGACTCTCTAGGTGACCATCGAACACTTTAGCCGTGAGAGCCTTTGTAAAGGGATCAACAACGTTGTGCTCCGATGCGATCTTCATGATTATCACATCACCGTGATGCACAATCTCCTTGATCAAGTGGTATTTTTGCTCTATAAGCTTGCCTCAATGATGACTCCGAGGCTCCTTTGAATTTTCCACAACTCCTGTAACGACCCCACCCCCTAGGACTTAAGTTAGGCCGTTATTAAATACATGCATGCATGGAACTCAAAACGACACTCGGTTATGGCAAAATAAATGCTAATTAAATAAGGTAAGTTCAAAATACTTTCATTAAATTCAAATACTAAAACAATAGTAGGGTACCCATAAATCATAAAGGATAGTAAATGAGTCTGAAAAATGATTCTTAAAGTAAGTTTTAACATCAAAACTAAAAGTTAAGAGAAACATAAAAAGAACTCTAAATTTCATGATGCGGAAGCGTAAAAACTTTTCCCAGTGGCTCGATCACGAATTTCGCTTGTCCATCGCCAGTGCATCTCTACCCTTACATGAAATAAAAACATGAGAAAGAATGAGTATAAAATACTCAATAAGTAACCCCACTACTGGGGTCAGGCTGGGCATCTATGTCCTCTAGATACCCACCTCTGGCGAAACATATAAATTGTTCTAGTCCTCATGGGACACATATGCACATGAAACAAGAAGGAGACTGAGTCCTATCCTACTGTAATTAAGTATGCCCACTACCTCTGGTGAATCGTGAAGGAGACACAAACTGGTGAATCCCGAAGGAAACACAAACTGGTGAATCCCGAAGGAAACACAAACTGATGAATCTCAAAGGAAACACAAACTGGTGAATCTTGAAGGAAACAAACTTGTGAAACTCGAAGGAAACACAAACTGGTGAATCCCGAAGGAAACATAAACTGGTGAATCTCGAAGGAAATACAAAATCTAATGGGCATCTAACTAATCAGTAAAAACATTTGCACAATCTCAACATCATAATCATTACTGTACGAATCTATGACATACATATAAACCTCAATATCATGGCTCTATAGCATACACATATACCTCAACATCATAGTTCTACAACATACATCTGTATCTCAACATCATCAGATCAAATACAACCATATGAAAGCACACACCATCTCATACTAGCATTCAAGTGTCTATGTGCATAAATAAATAATTCAGATCTCGTACCAGAACATACTTTGATCATATTATACTATCAGTCTATCATGCTAACATTTTGCCATAACGTACATTTATCATGCTAGCATACATCTAATGCCTGGCCCGTGGGCAGTTCCAGTAGTAAGATTACTTACCTTGATATTAGGTCGAACCAAAAAGAAATTGAATCTTTGTGAAATTCCTGAATCCTTAATCAAGCCTAAACATAAACCAAGCTTTAAAATTAATAATTAAGGTCAAATTCCAAACACCCAAATATTACAAAATATTTCCAGATAACCTTACCTAAGGTATGGTCCAATTTGAATTCACCTTCCAAACCTCCAATTTTAAGCCCAAATAATTAGCAAACCAAACTCTTCTTCATCTTGAATGAAATTCTTGAATCAACCCCCTAATCATAATTTGAAATTAGGCTTACATGATTAAAGCTTGAATCAAATACATACTTCACTACCAATGTCTCAAATAAATTATCCATATGTAGCTTCGTCAAAAAAATCACTTCCAAATGACTTTACCAAAATTTCTCAATAACCAAAATTAATCCACAAGAGAGTAATCAAAGCATAAAACTTACCAAAACTCGCTAAAACAAACTCCAACTTCACTGAACAACATCTCAATACCTTCACAAACTTGAATCCAAAGTTGAAACACAATGGGTATCAACCAATTGATGCCAAAAGAAAATGAGTATTCAAGAATCAACCGAAAATAAACCTAAACGGCAGAAATCTTACCCAAATCAATAAATCCAGTGACGGCAAAAGCGAACGACGCTTGAGCAGTAGTGGACGGAGGTCATGAAGAAGAAATTGACGCGATGGCTTTGGGCGGCATCGGACGAGCTCACGAATATAAGGAAGAAAAGGGGGTGGGGTTTGACTTTTTATTAAAAAAAAACAATAATAATAATAAAAATAAAATGAAAAAAGGAAAGAAATATAATTACATTTAATTCCTTTCTGTTTTATACTATTAAATTCCTTTTTGTTTCAAAAGAAAATTAATTCCTACCATTTAATTTCCAATTTGAATAATTTCACGCCAACAGTTAAATTCCCGTACTTACACTTGAAGTCCAAAATTCCAAAAATGCCCTCCAACTAAAAACAATTACTGAAATTCCAAATAATAAAGTTACTAAAATTACATTATTACTAAAAAATGTGCGGGGTGTTACAGCCCCGCTGTTATCACAATAAAGAGTGACAGGAAAATTCATATTTGGAACAACTTCTAAATCTATAAGGAATTTCCTCAGCCAAATAGCCTTCTTAGCTGCTTCACAAGCGGCTACATATTTGGTTTCTATAGTGGAGTCCGCGATGTATCCTTGCTTGATCCTTCGCCATATTACAACCCCTCCATTCAGAGTGAACACTAACCCCGATGTCGATTTACAAAAATGTTTATCGATCTGAAAATCAGAGTTTATGTATCCTGTAAGGATCAGATCCTTATCTCCATAACGAGCATATAATCCATCGTTCTCCAAAGATAATTGAGGATCGTCTTGACCGCCGTCTAGTGATCAAATCCTAGATTGGACTAATACCGACTGACAATCTCTACTGTGTAGCAAATGTCGGGTCTGGTACACAACATTGCATACATTAAGCTTCCAACAGCTGAAGCATACGGAATCCGTCTCATCTCCTCAACTTCTTGAGGTGTCTTAGGACGTTGATCCTTAGACAAAATGATTTCATGCCTGAAGGGTAACAAACCCCTCTTGGAATCCTACATCATATACCTGATCAACATTTAATCTATGTACGATGCCTGAGACAGGGCTAACCTCTTGTTCTTACAATCCCGAATAATCTGGATCCCTAGAACATACTATGCCTCACCCAAATCTTTCATTTGGAATTGGGTAGCTAGCCACTTTTTAATGACAGTTAGATACCCTACATCATTCCCAATGAGTAGGCTATCATCCACATACAGTACCAGAAAAGCTACTGAGCTGTTGTTGATTCTCTTATATACACAAGGCTCATCAACGTTCTCATCAAAGCTAAACGGCTTGACTACAGTGTCAAATATAATGTTCCATGATCGAGATGCTTGTTTCACCCATAAATGAACCTATTAAACTTGCAAACTCTTTACTCTTGATCTGGAACTACGAACCCTTTTGATTGAGTCATGTAGATGGTATTCTCAAGATTATCATTAAGAAAGGTAGTCTTGACGTCCATTTGTCATATCTCATAATCATAAATGTGGCTATGGACAGAAGTATCCTAATAGACTTGATCAGGACAACATGTGAGAAAGTTTTCTCATAGTCAACTCCTTCGACCTAGGTATAACCCTTTGCCACAAGTCGAGCCTTAAAGGTTTACACCTTTCCATCTATAGCTCTCTTTCCTTATAGATCCACTTATACCCTATTGATCTTACCTTATCGGCAGATCCACAAGCTCCCAGATGTTATTAAAGTACATAAATTCCATCTCCTGGTTCATGGCTTTAATCCATTCATTCTTGTCAACATCCTCTATTACTTTCTTAAAAGACAACGGATCCTCGACCCCATCATTAGAAATGACGTTCTAGGCTTCAGTCAAACCCATGTAGCGATCCGGTGGGGTCATAACCCTCCCACTACGTGGAGGCAGTCTCAATTTTAAGCTAGTTGACGAGATGTACCGACCTCAACAACTCTTGTTGATCTATCGGCCTGTTCAACAACTCTTGTTGAACCCTCAGTAGTCTCAGTCTCACTAGAAATCTCACATAAAACAATCTTACTTCGCGGCTTATGATCCCTCGTGTGGTCTTTTTCCAAGAAAATAGCATTTCAGAGACAAACACTTTGTTCTCACTCGGATCATAGTAGTATCCACCCCTCGTTTCCTTGGGGTAGCCTACAAAGAGGCAAACTTTCGAACGCGGTTCCAACTTCTTCGGGTTAGTCATAGTCATAAGCACATGTGTCGGACACCCCCAAATTCGAAAGTGGCGTAAACTACCTTTACGACCTCTCCAAAGCTCAAAAGGTTTTCAGAAACACTCTTCGAGGGAACGTTGTTCAGAATATAGCATGCAGTCTCCACTGTAAAATCCCAAAACAAGTCTGGAAGATGAGCATAACTCATCATAGACCGAACCATGTCCAACAATGTTCTGTTTCTTCTTTTTGATACACCATTCTGTTGAGGTGTACCTGGGGTCGAGAGTTGGGATGCAATCCCATGTTCTATCATATAGTTCTTGAATTGAAGGCTCATATACTCTCTACCACGATTAGATCGTAGTGTTTTTATCTTCTTACCTAACAAGGTTTCAACTTCAATCTTGTACTCCTTGAACTTGTCAAGGGTTTCAGACTTATGTTGCATTAGGTAGAGATACCCATACCTTGAATAATCATCTATGAAAGAGATGAAATATTCATGCCCACCTCGAGCTCTAACACTCATCGGACCACAGAGGTCAGAATGTACAAGCTCCAAGGTTTCCTTGGCTCTGTAACCTTTTCTAGTAAAAGGTCATTTGGTCATCTTGCCTTCGAGGCATGATTCACACACTGGCAAGGAGTTTTCTTCTAAACTCTTTAGAAGTCCATTTTTCACTAACTGCTCAATCCTATTAAGGTTGATGTGACCTAACCTTAGATGCCAAAGATGGGCGTTTTTCTTAGGAGAAACCTTTGGTTTTTTAGCTGTTGTTGTCGTATTAAACATTTTAGTGTTAAACAAGGCTTTTATGACAACGACCTTAGTACATATAGGTCACTTTCCATCGAAACAAAACAATCTCCATTCCATTCTTGAAAATAAACACTTTATTCTCATAAAAGGAGACGATATACCCTCGTTCAATGAGACAAGAAACCGAGATTAAATTCCTCTTGTTATGAGGGCTACGAAAACATTATCCAGTAACAGATAACATTTCTTGTCCAAAAATAACTTCAGCCTGCCTACAGAAAAGGCTGAAAAACCTCACCAGTGTCGACTCGTAGAGTCATCTCTCTCTGTGGCAACGTTTTCCAGGAACTGAATCCTTGGTAAGAGAATTGACGTGATTAATAACACCTGAATCAAAGATCCAAGCAGAATCATCATTCTCTACTAAACACATCTCGAAGACCAATAAATCAGATTTACTGTCTTTAGACATCATCCTCTTTTTTAGAGTAGTGGGATCTATATCAGAACCTAAATAATCTCCAAGTTCCATGTCAGAGAACACTTCTTTTCCATGAACCTCAATAAAGTCAGCAACAATTGCTTCCTCTTCCTGGAGTTTAACTTGGGAACTGACATTATTGGTTTTGTCATCCATCCCTTTGTGCTCGAAAAGTAAGAACTGACGTTCAAAAAAATCTTGCAACGAGTCCATGATCTCACATGCAATGACCATGTTCTCAACCTTTTTGGCCAAAGCATCAAGTATGCTAGCCAATATGTTAAGTCTGGCCAATGAATTAACCTTCATCCACAACTCATATGCATTACGAACACTTCGCGGTGCATCAAGGGTCGGGACTTGAGGACATTCCTGAACCATGACGAATTCGAGGTCGTCCACTATGAAATACGTTTTACAAGACTCTTTCCATTATATGTAATCGGTCAAATTAAAGGCATTCCAAAGAAATACAAACATGTTGCTAAAAACAAAAACACATTGACCTACGTTAGGTTTTAAGTAAATACCCGTTGAAAAGCAAACAACATCCAATAAGGTTTAAGAAAACTAACATGAACCTCGTGTGACGTCTAGTTTCACAATGACACTTCAAAGGTTTAGGACAAAAGCCACTGAAGGGAGGTCAATTATCCCTCCTCTAAATGTAGAAATTCTCAACCAGTCATTGATACCAGAACAACTCTTGCACCTATAACGACTAGCCATCATTGATTTGGTCAAGAGATCATTAACTTACTTAACAACCTCCTATAAGTGTGACCCGCCATTTTAGACCCTAGAGATCTGCCCTAAGTGGCCAATCTGAAGGGAAAAATACGATTGGGACAAAACCTAAAGCGACCCTATCCATTTCTGAAGTTCACGTTGGTTTTGACCAACTGTACAAAACCCATCCGAAGGGGGACGCACCTAAGGTGCCACAAGGGAGTACAGAATGATTTCACGGTATGAACCAATGACAGAGATCGTAGGACGTGTTGACACACACCCTTCACCCACTTACTATAAACACTCTCTCTGTCCACCTTGATATTGGCTCATGCAAACACCATCTGAAGAGTGATGCTCCCAGGGCACCACGAGGCCAAGTATTCAGGGAGAAACATGAGTGGAATCATTGACATATCAGATACATCTCTTCCTTCCACTGAGTATTTTATAACCTAGGGTTTAGTTTACTTAGGAAAAACACGGCTAAGAATTTTAACTAAGTGACTTTTTAGGTTTGCCCAAGAGTAACTTTTACCTTGGATAGTTGAAAAAACTTTTGATCATCATTCATAAAACTCTTTAACGGAGTCTTTGACCAACTATCGCATGCTTGTAAAAAATCTATCTAATTCACCTTTCCAAGTAGGTTCCCAGGCAGGGGTGTTCTGTTTCCATCAGCTTAAGAACCCCAGCCTAGATAGACCCCGTCGTAGACAAAAGGTCCCTTATAGATAGATTTAATACAATTTTAAGCTTTTATTCCAATCAATTTAATCCTATTAGAACATCTGAACTTAGGTCTATCTTAATCCAATTTTAAAACCCTTTTAAAATATGAGTTCACCCTAAGTCCGCATGTAACTCTTTCTTATCAATTTTAGTTCTAATTTCCTTTATAACACTTATAACCGAAAACAATTAAAACCAATCACAATGTAAATCTAACACATACAAGATATTCATAACGCTTACAAACAGCCTAAGTGTCATGCTTCATGCATGGTTCATTCATTGCTACCTTTTTATATAACACTTATACAAACAAGCAACAAATCATACAAAACATGATTCTATTTACCCTTATACTATAATGCTTATAATATGAAGATGATGCATGATAATTCTCATTGCATGCAAAAAAAAAATATATATATCTCTTATATTTTCATGATGCATGTGCATGCTTTCAAGTAATTTCTTCATGCTAGATTATAACACTTATAATACATGATGCATGAATAATTGCACAACCTAAGGTAGGTTTCAAAACTATATGTTAAACACTTTTCCATATAAACTGCATACATTACATGTATAATAAACAAATGTTGATGAATCGGGTAAAATTGCCTCAAATCCTAAAAAAAAAACAAGCTAACTATTACAAAATCAAGGAGTCTTTGGTTCAAACAGGCGAACCAGGACTTGAACCATCTGGGCGAAGCAACGCGTCTCCACTGATCGTGTACCAAACTTCCCGCGATCGTCTACACGAAAGAACAAACGCTTTGCTCAATCGTTTACCTACGCTTCCAGAGCTAAACGATCATGTACCTTTTACTATTCGATGAAGCACGAGGTATGCGATCGTCTAGCGCGCCGCGCACAATGAAAGCCTTATACAATCATCTAAACGACAATGATGCGGTGAAGCACAATCATCTAAACGATCACTGAGCGAGCGCCTTCGTACCGTATACCATGTGATCGTGTAGGTAATAACTATGCAATGAGGCATGCTAACTACATGATCGTTTAACATGCGCCTTCTTCTAAATGATAAGCACCATATGCTCCCACTACGATCATCTACCTCCAACATCTACGCGATTGGAAAACCAATGCTACACGATAAAGTAAACAATTTACACCATCGTTTAGCGATCGTTTAGTAAATACTACATGATCGTATAGAAAATTCCACATGATCGTTTAATTAAATCCCAACAATCGTTTACCTGAGGCCACACGACACAACCAACTCTTGGTCTTCTTCTTCGCTGAGAACCACATCACCATACTTTGAAACTTCATCACGAACGACTCGACTAACCCAAACACTTTAAATTACATACTCGATTTCATGTTAATTATGCCCAAAAATACAGGGGCCCTTACAAATTAACACTTTGTAATTTAAAGAAAGCTTGAAACAGAGGAAATTAACCCGTAAACATTCATCAACGGCATCCATAAACATATTTAATAATTAAACGAAATGCGAAAAACCCACCACAACTGTAAAAGAAGTTCAAAACAGAAGCGAAATTTGGAATATCAGAACAACCTGGCTATGATACCAATTGAAGGAAATCAGACATGAGGATTTCCATGAGCAGCGGAAGGATCGTTCTAAATTTTAATCATATTTGACAACAACAATTACAATCACAAACGGAAACAATAGGCTATGTATACAACGAAACTACAACATGCTTTTCTACAGATCAAGGGATAGAATATATATACTGTAAGATTAAATTTTAATTGCGCAAAAACTTGTTGAATGAAATTTGAATTGCGGCGGACAGAACGTAATGCAATGCAATGTAATGCCGCCGCAAAGATGGGAATAATGGATGGTGGAGTGGTGACGTGGTGACGTGGATGATGATGTCTGGATGATGTGTATACACTTTCGATAATAAATGCAATATTACGTTCTAAAATAATGTATGCGATGATGCTGATATGCGTTCATAGTATGCGTTCATGTAATATGCGCGTGTCACAAGTTTTCTTATGCTGGAACCAAGTATAATTCCAACACAAGTTTCTCAGAGTGATCTGAGGTCAAACACGGGGATTGCAATGATCAATGCGATACTAATGTGATACATGGGACCGATAACAAATAATAATGAATTGTATTGGGAAAAGTAAAATGCGGTGATAAGTGAATGCGATGATAAAAAAAATACGATGCTAAAATAAATTGGGTGATAAAATAAATTGCGGTGATAAATAAATAAATAAACAAATAGAGGACTGTCTGTGAAGATGTGCAAGTATTTGACGGAATGCAGTGGCAAGTCTTGTGAAATGTGTCAGAAAGAGAATGGGTTGGGGGAAAGGACATCGCAAGTTCGTCAATCCTGTTGTGAATGCAAGGTTGTTTCCATTAGACGGAATGCAAGGTTCGTCAGTGGCAAATAGAGGACTCTCAGTGATCGGCCTCGTTCCCATATGTCTATGGTGAATCAAGGATGAACGTTGTGAATGCAAGGTTGTTTCCATCTCTGGGAATACTTCTTGCTTTAGTTAACGCATTCTTCCAACCTTCTTTCGAGAGGTGGATTAACATCTTCACTTCTGCTTTCACATGTGAAGATGCCATTGAGCATGCGTTAGCTAAACTTAGCTTCTTCAATATGGATTAACTTACTCGCTTAATCCTTCCCCCTTACCCTGGGGATTAGTTACACATGATGAGAGAGATGGACGATGAATGTTTGGTGGAGAACAGAGAAATGACGATGAATATGATAATGATATTAAAATCTAAAGATAAGCGTTTGTTACGAATGGATGAATGAAAGATTAGAAATGAACATAGTTGATGAATAGAAAGTGAGAATAAATAAGGAAAACGTGTCAATGTCTTGACACGGATCCCGATCGGAGACGATTTACTTGTCGACGTGTAGGAGGAGTGTGGTGGAGAACTTCCTTCTCAGGCTTGTTTTCTAAGTAGAAGTGATCTCTGCGCAGAGCTTCTCTTCGGGAATGTCAATGAATTTCTTGCTCCCGAGACTTTCCTTTCGGTCTTGTCTCGTCTTTCTCCCGGATTTTCTCTAAGTTGTCTCTTCAGACCAACCTCCTTTCTTTGAAATTGATGGAGCTATTTATAGATCTTGGCACCTCCTTCGTTAGTGGCTCGTCAGTGCCCCCGCTCTGAAAAGCTGCTTTTTCCTGCCATGGCTTGGTGGGAACGTCCGCTCTGCTCCACATTCAATTTTTCAGATCGTACAACAGAAAAGTTGTACAAATTTAGAAGTCCTTGCAAATGCGTCGTTCTTTTTATCTACGATCAATTGCCGCATGCGGTGCAAATGCGTTGATCTTTTTATCCAGGATTGATTTCCGAATGCTGTGCTAATGCGTTGATCTTTCCGTCCATGATCGATCGTCACATGCGCTGCAATTTTGTTGCTCTTTTTCATTCTCGATTGACCTTTGCATGTAGTGCGAATGCGTTGCTCTTTTTGTCCTCGAGCGATCGTTGCATGCGGTGACCTGTTTCCTGCAAAACAAAGACTTGGACATTCCATTTTTCCAATGGGGTTAGCGGGTGTGCTTCCGACACTTATCAACTTTTGCATTTCTATGCCAATTTCTATACGTTCTACACAACTTTTTCCTTCTTTTTGCCACATATTCTAAATAAGATGGTATAAATAACTTGCATTTCTACAAGTTATCACACCCCCAAATTTAGATATATGCTTAGTCCTCAAGCATATCCTCTAATAAGGCAATTCAGCTCAAATCCTATCCTAACTTTGCGTTGATTGGCTACTCCGAATGCTCCACCTCTACATAATTTCTCAAAATTACAAATTCCTTCTATTCTTTGAAAATTTCTTCAGCATGCTCTACTTTATTCTTACCTAAGACAAACCTCTGCTCAAAGTTCTCTTCTTTTTTTGAAAAGAATGTTTTTCCTATTATTGTAAAAAAAAAAAAACAAAGTGCGCCTTTTATGCGGTAGCCTGGTTTGCGTCTTCCTATAGAGAGCATTGATCATGGTTACACCCTTCGTTTTGGCTTGCTCTCACGGGTGTCATGCGAGCATCCAACTTCGGTTGTGTACCAAGCTTAACTTCAACTCTTGATCCTTAGCCAAGTTTTAACTTTAGCTGGTCAATAGAGTTGTCTATTTTATTCTTATTTTCTTTTTGTATTGCGTCGATCCTGGTAACCTACCTTCGTTTTAGCTTGCTCTCACAGGTGTCATGCGAACATCCAACTACGAGTAGGTTTCTTTCACGACTTAACTCTTATCAGGTTGGGATTTTCCCTTACACTGACAGCGGAGGTTTTTTTTTTTGAAGAACGCATTTGCCTGATATGAACGCATCCGCTTGATCACATGTGCTCAGACCTTTTCCACCCCCAAATTTAAAGAGTCGCAAGGTCTTCATTGTGTTGTTTTGGATAGAAAAAACAAAACACTTAGTCAAATTTTGAAAAGAAGGTTTGAGCAGAGTCTTGTAATAGAGAAGATAAAGTAGAGCTATTGCGATGAATTGTCTAAATGTTAGGCAGAAAATGCAATGTATAAAAAAAATTTGCGCTAAGGTTACGCATAATACTCGTCATGGCAGTGCAAATAAACAACGCAAACGAAAAGAAAGGAATTACCACAATAAATTTACAAAGGATGATATAAATAAAGAGGCCACAACATAAAGAAAGAATAATCACTCAATTATATAAAAATTGTCTAAGTACACAAAGAATTATAATGATCGCAAACACAAAATTGTAAGCATGTACAGAAGAATACAAAGGTATAGCTATATATATAAAAAACTTGAATGACCGCAAAAAGAATTTAAAAATGTGAAGGAGAAGGTTGTACACCCCCAAATTTAACTTTGCAGCGGGGGCTCTTGGTGAGGAGGGCGTTGCGGAGGAGCTCCTTGTAGCGCTTCTTGAAAGAATAGCGACTGCTAGAAATTTTGAGGCACCACGGGACCATGCAAATAGGCGATCAAGAAATTGAAGTATTCGTGGTTGCGTTCGGCCATCTGTCTTTGATTTAGGCGAAGGGTAAAAATGTTGCGTTGAATTTTGATCATCGCCTGACGTAGCTCTGCGTTGCTCTCTCGCAACTCCATTAATGAATGGGGAAGAAGGATAGCTCTTGAGACAAAAAGCCCCGAATGTCTTCGAGGGCAGTAGCTAGGGATGCGGTGGAGGGTTGCGTCGTAGATGTCACACCAGCATCGGTTTGGGCTGAGCAGAAGGGCCTGCTCCCAAACCATGTGAGTCATCAACATGCGACGTTGTTTGCGGGGAAAAGTGGGGTGGAGATGGATGGCGGATGGAAGCTACTGGTGATGCGGGGTGGAGTCGGGCGCAAGGAGGATATTTGTAAATTCTTTGGGAAGAGGGGAAAGGGGTTCATTTGTTGGGCTAGGTGGACGGATGACTAAGGGTAAAGGGTCCAAGGATAAATTGGTTTGTAGATGCGATGTATTTTCTTGGATGATTTCCTTCCCTTTGTCATTGTGGCGCTGCTTCCTAGGTCTCGGTGGTTACGGTGCATTCAAATCGATGAGGGGCCACTTCGGTGGAAGCTTGGGGCAATGCGGCGAATCCTTGAGAATGATTCTTAAGATTTTCGTGTTGATGATGCCGTGGACTTCTGACATGGGTTCTTTTTCAATGCCCACACCCACAGATAGGCATAGGCTAGAAACCATCCATAGAAAGAATTATTGGCCTCTAACGTGGCCCTCGGATTTGCTTTGCAAAAAGCTAACCCACATCAATTGAAATGCAGCGTGCAATGCAGTATACGGCCATAACTCTATCCCTTGAAATGGTTTTATCATGCGACATCGGGAAGAGCCGTCTCTTCACTAAGTAGACCCAAAGGCGCGCTTCAGGCAGAAACGGTTGGAGGCGAGGTTTTAATGCCAGTCAAGAACACCGTCCACTTAGTGCCCGGTTGCGTTAATGCGTTCAGCGCATCCTCTATATCTTCTTCGGTAGAATCATCAATCAATTTGTTACCCGGTGTTTTTGGAAAATTCTTCAACTGGTAGAGTTGATTGATGTCCTCTACGCTGGATGGCACTATCCTCCCGTCAACGATCACTGCATCTTCGGTGTCGTGGAGCTGGCCGCCTATGATGGGCATTGGCAGAAAGCTTCCCGCCTATGCTTCACCATAACGCTGATGATATGATTTGGTAGTGGTGCCGGCGCAGGAAAGAAGCCCATTTCCATCCATAAATCATCATTTTCCTTCTTGGTTTTTGGGCGCCTCCTGGCCGGCGCAATCTCACTGCTTTCCACCTTTGCTTTGCCTTTGTCTTGAGCGGACGCAAGGTGGGATTTTTGTCTTTGAATGCGCTCCTGCTCCTGGCGTTGCTCTTGCTCTTCCTTTTCCATTCTTCCGGTTCTTTTCTTTTTCGCTTTTCCTCCTTTGCTTTCTTCTCAGCCTCCTCTTCTTCTCTCATTTCCTTTTCAAACTGCTCAGAGGCGAGCGCAATGCACTACTCATCCTCGGGCCTTCTTTTCTCCTCTTCTTCTGCCCTTGCATTGGCACGACAAACCTCCTCACCATGAAACTGTCTGGCCAAATCGGTCGATGCGATGATTTGGCGTGCTCATGCCATCTTTTCTTCCTTCTCCTCTAACTTTCTTCTTCTTTCTTCCTTCTCCTTCTCTATGCATCCATAAATTATTACGTCTCTTATGGACCCTTGTGGCGCATTCTCCTTACGATGCCGCATTAATTGGGAGATGTCAGGGTCTTTCTTGTCATCCGAACCTCAAAGTTAAGCCTCCGACACAACTAGTCTAGATTGTGGCCATGAAGTTTGTAGTTGTGTTATTGGTTTAAATTGCACTGACACCCCCACTTCCACCCTTGTGGTGGTTGATTCTCTGTTAACATCCATACTTTCTGCCCTTTTCCTCATTTCTTCCTCTTTTCTCAGGCGCTTCTCTTCTCTCCTGCTTTTCTTTCTTTCACTTCTCTGTTTTTCTTTCTTCTCTTTCTCCAGCCGGGCAACTTCATCTTCTTCTACCTGTTTTTCTTCAACTCTTCTCTTCTCCTCCTTTTCTTCAGACTTCTCCATCTGCTTCTTTGCCTCCATAACCTCCAGAACAGCCCTTATGGGTCCCTCATTAGAGTCTGTTGGGGCAGTCTCCTTCGGGTACGAGATGGTGAGGCCCATCCTCCACGAAGCAAAAGCTAACTCCTTTTCCATTGGCAGGGGTTGGTTTATTACTCCGGCATCCAGCAACCCTCCGTCCTTCTTCAAATGGCTCAGAATACTCCCGAACACCTTCTTGTCATCTTTTCTTTTCAACTCACTTTCGGTTGAAGGTATTGGAAGCGCCAGCTCAGCTCACTTTTAGAGGAACTCTCCGTGCTCAGACCCTCAAGATGGGTGGACAGTGTTGCGGTTTCAGAGGGCTTTCGCCTGGGTTTTCCGGTGATTCTAGGGGTTGGCTTGGGCTAAGCGACAAGGAATGCCACCTCTCGCGCGGTGATAGGGGCGTGGGAAGGGGATGATGGCTGGGAAGAGGAGTGAGATGACTGTCCGACCATGAGTTCGGTGATGGGAAAGAAGTTGGAAATTTTTTCTTTTCTCGGAAGAAAGTGTAGATGGAGGTCGAGGTATGCTGAGAGTTTTTCTTAGGGTTTTTGTGAAGAGAATGAAAGTGAACCCCAACGGACTGAGGAGGGGGATTTATAGGTTGGGCCTTGATGGGCCCAACACAATCGGTGCATTAGCAGGCTTGGGTAATCCAAAAAGCCTGTCGTGCCCCTTCTATTAAGACATAACAGGAAATGACGTCCTTTCATCTGCTATGTAATAATTCACCTCGGGAGCTGATGCGTTATTTTATGTGATGAAATAATGGAATGAAATGCGGTGATGGAAATGCATTGAACAAGTAGTTTTCTCAGCAGAATCCAAGTGTAAACCCTACTGAGTTTCCTAGCAAGTCCAGGGTCGAACTCAACGATAAAGGAAAACGGTATGCAGTGATAATTCTCAATAAGACTTTGCGGTAACAAATAAATCGAATAGTTGTTTTGGGTTCATGTTTGTGGTGTAAAATAAATGTATGTGGCAGAGTTATGAAAGGAGTAGATAATACGAAAAATGCGATGAATATGGGGGGAACGGGTTGAAAAGGGGTTCAGCTAACATTTCCTAGGATGCGTTCATGTTATGCGATCATGCAACACACATACAATAGCAAATCATCTCTCAATGCAAATGCTACGGCTTCTAGTACTAGAACGCATGCGATATATGCGATGAGTCTATAAGACCTATACATAAGCCTTTATTCTTATTTATGCGATGACAACAAGACACACACACAAATAAGGCGACCACATAGTATCATAACCTATCTCTAGGGTGCATATGATGCATGTTGGCAAACAGAGCTTATATCTAAGTCCCTATCTCCTGCTTATGCAGATCTGATCTTGCTTTCTCAAGTCTAGATTCTAACCTAGCTCTATCAAGTTTTAGGTTCTTTCTTTAGACTCTCTCTCGGATAGCTCTAAAGAGGTGTTGGGCGCAGCATAAGACAAGATAATCGCATGCGATGAAGATCCTAAGTCATGTTAGCTTAATTCTTCTCAACCCATTCGATAAAGTTAGCTACTCAGGTGTGCTTTTAAGAGAGTGAACAGATGTAGAATAGCAAGTTCCATTTTATAGATAAAGAGTTGAAATATAAAATAACAATGCAAGATGAGAATAAAGAGCCTAGTAGCAATCTCTTGCTTCCCAAGGATTTAACACTGTCTTTTCTACTCTGTTCAAAAGATAGTCTACCTCTCACAAGAGTCGACCCTCTCTCTGATTTCACGACTCTGGGTTCTCTCTCGAGCTGACCAAAGCGATCTTCCGGCGTCTCTTCCTTTCTCTTGCTCTGCCTTCAAAATAAAAAGGAAAACTAAGAACAAGACTATTCTATCTAAGGAAAAATACTCTAACTGTCTGAACTCCTTCACTGAAGGTTACCTTCGGTATTTATAGAGCTACGGGGTGAAAGGCTGCTTCTCTCTTATGATTGCATTGATGGAATGGTATTAATTCTCTGTCTGACGCGCCGAATATTTGTCATCGAAAAGTTGAGTGTACTTGCTACAGTAGTTCGTTAGCGGCTTGTCAACTTAATTCGGACTCGACCATCATCAGCTTTCTGTCCCATCGTGATTTATTATGCTTTTCACCCAGATGCGTCCACCAAGTTGCGGAGGCTCTATGTGGCAATCCTTCTAAGCAGATATTTTCGAGCATAAATCACCGCAAAGCCTTGCGGTAACGTTGCGCTCGACCGTTGCTTTCTTGTGATCTCATTTTACGCTTTGCGTCAATGCATATTCTGCACAAAAATACAATAGTTAACTATTTTATGCGATGAACGCATGCGACCGCAATGTTATAAACTTATGCTTTTTGGACATAATCTTATATATTTTATCAACGCAAACTTGCATTATTTAATAACTTAGCACTGTAATAATGTGCATTTCTGCCCGTTATCAGGAGCCGAAAAGATCATTCGATTACCCTCCCCACGAATATTTTATCATTTTTTTCCTTTTATTTTCGAAGACGGGTGCAATGTTTAGTTGTGAATGCAACACATCCGTCACCGCAATGCATACTCTGAGGACGGGTGCATTGTATATATTAGTGCAACACATCCGTCAACGCAATGCAACTTTGGAGGATGGGCGCAAGATATTTCTACCAACGCAACACATCTATCAACATATTGCATATTTGTGGAGGACGGGCGCAATGTATATACTAGCGCAACACATCCGTCAATGCAATGCATCTTTGAAGGACAGGCACAAAGTGTATCCATTAACGCAAGATACACCCGTCGACGCAATGCATACATGACATGTCATTGTATCACCAACATCGCAACGCTTATCCCAAAACCATATCAATAAGACATTGCGGTATTCACTTACATCATTCATTCAAAAGAAAATTAAAATCAACGCAAGCTGAGATCAAAATGGAAATAAATTCAAGTACGCAGGGAGACTAATTCACTAAAGAAATAACCTAATTTCAATAAAGCAATAATAAAACGGTAAATAAAGCAGTAAAGATAATTGATAGGGATGCTGTTTAAAAAGGGTTTTCAATGTTACCGCAAACGCATCATCGCAAGCGATCAGGCTTGCCTGATCAAAATGGAAATAAATTCAAGTAGGAAGGGAGACTAATTCACTACAACAGCACGATCAACGCGAACACGAACGCTGCAGTGGGGACGACACACCACTAATGAACCCTAGGTATTCTCGGAGTGAAAACCTAAAAAGTGGGCTTTGGTGAATTTGGTAGAGGATGGAGGACAACGAGTCGTGTAGACGATAAGCAAGTGAGAGATAATACAGTGCTATCGTATAGCAGAAGTGCTTATCGCATAGAGGAACTACACGATCGTGTAGGAAAAGCTAAACGATCATTTAGAAAGCTACCTAAACACTAGTTCTCGATCATGGGAGATAGTAATTTAACTTTCTCTTGTCAATTTGAACATTTCAAATTAACCCAAACATTGGTTTTCGACTTTATCCAAGCTACCCAGGGGACCTAATGGACCTATGGCTCGAAGCTCCAACGGTACGTGAATAGCTGACTAAACTCTTTAGCCATGAGATCCACCATCCGTTAACTGTCAGTGATTCCACTAAAGATCAACAGCTGAACTCTTCTTACCACAGATATATTTCTATGTCCATTGGATATAACCAATCATGAGTATGATGACCCTTCACAGATGCTCGTAAAGACAGTTGGGCCAATTTACTGTTTTGCCTCTACAGTTACATCTCACTCCTTAAGAACCATTGATTCCTCTAATGAACAATACAACATAGTTCAACTATGTGTGAACACCCCTCGAGCCAGGAGAAGGTGTGTGGCACCACATCGTTTAAGCCCCAAAATCAGCCCTTAAGGGAGCCATCTATCTATTTACCCCTACCTCGAGGAAGAAGTGAATTCCATCTTGTGTAGCTGAGTTTCTAGCTCCCAAATCAGACGAATTCCCAAAATGGTAGGTTTAAATTGGCGACCTGGCCACTCGCACCCATACAAATCAAAGAACCGCCCTCAATGGCAGGAGTTCCCAACTCACTCAGGATTGAGGTCATGTTACCTATGGTCATCCTAGTGAAGTGAAGTCTCTGTCATGAACAGTGTTATATAACGAGACATTAACACTTCGTGGTCAGGTCTTATACAAACTCTTTGTATAAGACGCCCCCGCTCGCATGTCCCCAACACAAATGATCAGGATCAGACCATCTATGACAAGTCACAACACTTGTGACCATTCTACAAAGCAGGTCGCATCTGTAGCGTTACCAGGATAAGGTTTCCCTCCTTTATCTATATACTACAGACCATTTTGGTTATCACTCAAGACATGATCCACTTGTATGTCACCACATACATGCTTAAGTCATATACAGATAACAAGGGATTTTATGTTTATTGGTTTGTGGTAAAGCAAATAAAATAATTAACCGAGCAAAATACAAGATGTGAAGTAAATATCATATATTAACAACACAAGCGCTCGTACATACTATTTACAAACTACAGGACACAAGACTTTAGGGCATCAACCCTAACAATCTTTCACTTGTCCTAAAGCGAAGTGGGGTGTACAAAAAATTTAGTACAAAACAATAAACTAGGGCATAAAAGCCCAGTACAAGAAAATCTCCCACTTGCCCTAGTCCAGGCGCAGGTTATCCTGTATACCCATGCTCCGTAGGTGACCCTCAAACACTGTAGCTTTGAGAGCCTTCGTAAACAGGTCAGCCACATTAAAATGGCCTGGGTTAGACTGATCTGTCTCATCTCCTCAACCTATTGAGGCGTCTTAGGACACACTTCCTTAGACAAAGTGACTTCACGCCTGAACGGCAGTAGGCCCCTCCTGGAGTTCTGCATCGAGTACTTGAGCAACATCTTGTCAATGTATGATGCCTGAGACAGTGCTAGCATTTTGTTCTTACGATCCCAAAAGATCTGTATACCTAGAACAAACTGAGCCTCTCTCAAATCTTTCATTTGGAATTGGGTCGCTAGCCAGTTCTTAACTGTCGTCAGTAGACCTACATCATTCCCAATGAGTAGGATATCGTCTACATACAACACTAAGAAGACTACTGAAGCGTTAATGATCTTCTTGTAGACACAAGGTTCATCAACGTTTTGGTCAAAGCCATTCGACTTGATCGTAGTATCAAACCGTATGTTCCAAGATCGAGATGCCTGTTTTAGTCCATAAATGGACCGATTCAGTTTGCAAACCTTTTGCTCTTGACCTTAGGCTATGAATCCCTCGAGCTGCACCATATAAATGCTCTTCTTAAGATTGTCATTCAGAAAGGTCGTCTTGACGTCCATTTTCCAGATCTCATAATTATAATAAGCTGCAATGGACAAGAGGATGCAGATCAACTTTAACATGACAACGGGCGAGAAAGTCTCCTCATAGTCGATTCCCTCTACCTAGGTATAACCCTTTGCTACAAGTCAAGCCTTGAAGGTCTGTACCTTCCCATCAACACCTCCTTTACGCTTGTAGATCCACTTACAACCTATAAGGCGAATCCCATCAGGTTGATCTATAAGATCCCATACTCAGTTGAAGTACATCGACTCCATCTCGAGATCCATCGCCCATTCATCCAGGTCAACATCCTTCACTGCCTTCTTATAAGACAACGGATCCTCAATGTCGCCATCTGCTACCATAGCAAGGATTTCCGTGAAACCCAGATAGCGAATGGGTGGGTTCATAACCCTCCCACTACGTCGAGGTTCCCTCAACTCTTGCGGTGGAACCGACTTATTAGATGAACTCCCATCAACAACTCTTGTTGATGTAACAGGCTCTTCAACAACTCTTGTTGAAGTTTCAGTAGTTTCATTTGAAAGATCACGCAACACGACTCTGCTTTGTGGACTGTGCTCCCTTATATGATTCTCCTCCAGGAAAGTACCGTTTGTTGAAATAAACACCCTATTTTTCGTTGGATCATAAAAATAACCCCCTCGTATACCTTTGGGGTAGCCTACAAAGAGGCATAACCTCAACCGTGGTTCCACTTGGGATTAGCCTCAAGCACGTATGCAGGAAAACCTCAAGTGCAGAAGTGATGTAAACTAGATTTACATTCGTTCCACAACTTCAGAGGTGTTCTGGTAACATTCTTGGAGGGAACAAAGTTGAGTATGTACACCGCAGTCTCCACTACGAAACCCCAAAATGAGTTCGGTAAGGAAGCGTAACTCATCATCGAGTGAACCATGTCTAACAAGGTCCTATTCCTTCTCTCCGCTACATCATTCTGCTAAGTTGTACCCAATGCTGAGAGTTAGGAAACGATTCCATATTCTATCAAATAGTCCTGGAATGCCGAGTCCAAAAACTCTCCACCCCGATCCGATCGAAGTGTTTTAATCCGTCTATCCAATGCGTTTTCAACTTCAGCCTTGAACTCTTTGAACTTTTCAAAGGATTGGTATGCCTGCAACTCGTTGAGGAGAGTTGTAAGGTTATACTTCACTTTGTTAAGAATCATTTTACTAACAAAGTGTAGGAAGCTCTTCGGCAAAGAATGTAGGATTATGCTAACCTGGCTATCCTCATCGATGGTAGACCCATTCATCTCCGCCACATTGAAGTGGACCATCATGTTTAGCACATATTCACGAACAGAGGTGTCTTCTTACATTTCGGAGTTGAATATGTATTTAAGAGCCTCATGCATAAGCTGTTCAGACGGTTATCCAAACATCCCCTGCAGGGACTCCATGATCTCACGCGCTGAGACCATAGGCTCATGTTTCTTGGCCAAGACTTTAGAAAGACTTGCCAAGATGTAGACTCGGGCCTTCTCATTCGCCCTTGTCCATCGCTCGTATGCCTCCTGAACATTTCGACCGGCATTTGGACCTGGAATAGGAGGACAAGCCTCCATGAGAGCGAACATGAGATCCTCAATGATTAGGATCGTCGTGATCATGTGTTTCCATGTTGAAAAATTATCACCAGTTAGTTTTTCGTTGCTTAACAACGATAAGGTGGTTGTTGTCATTTGAAAATGTTGTTGAAAATACGAACAAAACTTTATTAGATTTTTCTAAACCACTTTTAAACCAATCAGTTTTGCAAAACAGTTTCAAGTACCCTAAGTTATAGACTTCTATTTTGCAATGATGCCCCAATGAGTCAGGACAAACGCCACCGGTGGGGTGATCAGTTTGCTCCTTCGCTGGGATGAGACATTCTCAACCATTAGGCAGAACCAACTCTTGGAAGTGAACCTAACAGCCACCATTTTTTGGTCCAGAATCGTTAACCTTTAACTTTCCACGTAAGTGTAATCCCTCGCTTTCGGTGCCAGAGTCTCATCCTAATGCGCTTACCGTAACAGATTAGAACAAGAGATTAAGGCGATGCGCAGTAACTTTATTCAACCTAACGAGGGAGACCGAGGGATATGTTGTCACACTTTCCGCTCCCACTTACTATGAACATTCTCTCCATCCACCTGGATATTGACCTACCCAAATACCATTCGTTGGGGGGACACGCCAAAGGTGCCACGAGGCCGAGGATAGATCTCACGGTGTGGACTATTTAGAAGAAAAGTGAAAGGTTTAAGTAAAGCATCTCATGCCCCAAGTACCTCCATCTGAATATTCTACCTAGGGATTCATTAACCTAGACAATCCGCTACTGATTTTAGTCTACTTTTTAAACTCTGCTCATAAACAACGTTTGTCTATGAAATCTGAACAAGTTCAAGTAGTCACATTTAAACACTTTAATGGACTGTTCTTAACTTGTATGCATGCATCAAATCTATCTAATTCACCTTTCAGGTAAGTTCCCAGGTAGGGGTGTTACATTTCCATCAACTTAAATACCCCAGCCTAGACAGAACCCGCTTTAGACAAAAGGTCCCTTATAGATAGATTTGCTACACTTTAAAATTTTATTAGCCAATTTAATCCTATTAAACTTATTAAAAGATTAAAGCTTTAGGGTTGCTAATCGTATTAGAATCGTGATCTTAGGTCTCTGTGATCCAAGTTTTAAACACTCTAAAACCATGAATTTAAACCTAATGAGCATGCATGTCTTTCTTATTTCTTTTAGTTCTAATTTCTCTTTAACTTTTAAAAAGAAACAACTAAAATCATTGCGTACAACGTGACGTTTATAACATTTATAAAATAACCTATGTGTCATGCTTCATGCAATGTCCGGTCATTACTATATATAACTTTTATATAATTCGTAACAACGTAGCAAAGATGCTATCATTCACCCTTATACTATAACAATTATAATATAAAGATGATGCATGTCAATGCTTTTTATGCATGCATAAATATAATTCTTATATTATATGATGCATGAGCATGCTCTTACATAATTAAAATCATGCTTCTCTAAATTATAACAATTACAATAAAGAGATGATGCATGACTATTGCATAACCTAAGGTGGGATTTACTATATGTGCATACCATATGACATATAAAACATACATCGCATGTAATAAACAAAAGGATTAATGGACGGGGATGAGCCTTTACACAAACAAAAAATCAGAATAAAAAACCCTATCTATTACATTTTTCATCGATCAAACCGGTTCACAGGCGAACCGGGTCTTGAACTGCCAAGAGGTCTTCATCGTGTAGCAAACTCCAGCAAGTAGACAATCATTCAACGCGCACTAGACGATAGGAGCATAAGAAAACGGTCGCATAGACAACGACGAGGCTGCGAAGCTTGACCATCCATATGATCGTGTAGTGCGACGACAGGTAAATGATTTACCTTGAGTTACTAAGCAATCGTTTAGTCAGTTACTAAGCGATGAAGCTTGCTGACCTAAGTGATTGTCTAGCGCGCGCTTTAAACGATATGCGAGCGTCTCATCGTCTAACGGATGCGTGCAACTTGGTAAATGATTTACCTTGTGAAGCTAAACGATCATTTAGTCAGTTACTAAGCAATGAAGCTTGCTGACTTAAACAATCGTCTAGCGCGGGCACGCATTAAACGATACTCAGCGATTGCGTATCCGATCGTCCACCCAATGTGACCAACTCTTGATCGCATTCCCCATCGTTTAACCGTTGCGTTCAACCTCGATTACGTACTCTTTCATCTTTATGATGCAATGAACAGCGATCGTGTAGAACTTCTCCTGCACGATGCGATTAACCCTAGATCGCCCCCTTCCTCGAAAAGCCGTAACGCTTGCCCAGAACTTCGACGAACGACTCAAAACTTCAAACAAACTTTGAATACACACTCGATAACGATTATTAATGCCCAAAATCGTAGGGGCCTTTACAAATAACTGCAAATGTAAAAGGATCTTAAATAAATCGAGGTTATTCATCCTGAAAACATCCATTAATCTGGCACATCCACAGCAGATTTAACAATTAAAAAGCGTAGAAATGCACCCACCATGAATGTAAATCTTATTTTGTTGCAACAGATGAAATCGGAGTATCAAAACCTACCTCTGATACCAATTGAAGGATTTCATACTGAGAGTTCCATGAGCGTGTTCATATCGCTCTAATTTTAGAGTGAAAGAAATATAAATGATATACATTCAACACATATAGTTATGCACATAAATCTCATTATCGGCATGTTCAAAACAAAATAAATAACAAGGAAAGGATTCCATACCATTTGAAGACTGTCTTCAAACTTTAGAACCCAACGCAGCGGATCCCTCCAATAGATCTACAAACACTCGACGGGAACGTTGATTGCAATAGCATGATCAATGCGAACACGAACGCTGCAGCAGAGATGACACCACCACTAATGAACCCCGGGTATTCTCAGAGTGAAAACCCAAAGAGTGGGCTTTGGTGAATTTGGTAGAGGACAGAGAACAATGAGTTGTGTAGACGATAAACAAGTGGGAGATTATACAGTGTTATCGTATAGCAGAAGTGTTTATCACATAGAGAAGCTACACGATCGTGTAGAAAAAGCTGAACGATCGTTTAAGAAAAATGTATGCGATCGTTTAGATAAATCGTGAGGTAGACGATCGTTTAGACAGAGAAGCAACTATCGTATAGGCTCTTGGGCGATCGTTTCACGAATTCTTTTGGGCGGTCGAAGAAATATTGTTTGCACTATCTAAAATGAAAAACTCCTTTCATTTTTAACTAGTCGGTTGCCATAACCAACGCTGCCATGTGGAAAAATGGATTAATTATCATATAATTAATCAATCAATCAATTAATAAATATAATCATATTATATTTATATCCTATAGTTTGATATCACATATCTACTATAGTATTTTCTCCTCTACTTGATATAAATCATATTTATATTTGATTTTCTCCAAAATAATGTATCTCATACATTTAGCCAATTATATCATATATAATTAACCAGTCGAATTTTATCATATATAATTTAACTTCCTCTTGTCAATTTGAACATTTCAAATTAACCCAAACACTGGTTCTTGTCTTTATCCAAGCTATCCAGGGGACCTAATGAACCTGTGGCTCGAAGCTCCAATGGTACGTGAATAGCTGACTAAACTCTTTAGCCAAAGGGTCCACCATTCTTTAACTATCAGTAATTCCACTAAAGACCAATAATTGAACTCTTCTTACCATAGATATATTTCTGTGTCCATTGGATATAACCAATCATGAGTACGATGACCCTTCACAGATGCTCGTAAGTACAGCTGGGCTAATTTATCGTTTTGCCCCTGTAGTTACATCTCACTCCTTAAGTACCATCAATTCCTCTAATGAACAATACAACATAGTCCAACTATGTGTGCACACCTCTCGGGCCAAGAGAAGGTGTGTGGTGCCACATCGTTCAAGCCCCGAAAACCCTTAAGGGAGCCATCTATCTACTTACCCTGCCTCGGGGAAAGAGGAATTCCATCTTGTGTAAGTGAGTTCCCAACTCCCAAATCAGACGAATCCCCAAAATGGTAGGTTTGAATCGGCGACCTGGCCACTCGCACCCATACAAATCAAAGGACCGCCCTCAATGGCAGGAGTTCTCAACTCACTTAGGATTTAAGGCATATTACCCATGGTCATTCTAGTGAAGTGAATTCTCTGTCATGAACGGTGTTATATAACGAGACGTTAACACTTCGTGGTCAGGTCTTATACAAACTTTTTGTATAGGATGCTTCCACTCGCATGTCCCCAATACGAATGATCAGGATCAGACCATCTGTGACAAGTCACAACACTTGTGACCATTCCACAAAGCGGGTCGCATCCGTAGCGTTACCAGGATAAGGTTTCCCTCCTTTATGTATATACTACAGACCATTTTGGTTATCACTCAAGACATGATCTACTTGTATGTCACCACATACTTGCTTGAGTCACATACAGAGATTTTATGATTATTTATTTATGGTAAAGCAAATAAAACAATTAACCGAGCAAAATACAAGATGTGAAGTAAATGTCATATATTAACAACAAAAGCGTTCGTCCACACTGTTTACAAACTACAGAACACGAGACTTTAACGCATCAACCCCAACACCCACTTAGTTTAGGTGCTTCTGAGTTGCTGGGTAGCGTACTAGGTGTTCTGTTTCTAAGTTCGACCGCAAGCTTCTCGACTTGTACCTCCAAAACCCTGATGAAAGATGCTTGCGATTGCATGATCGCATCGTTCTTTTCTATGTATTGCTTAAGCAGGGCTTCCAAGGATGACGAATTGGATGAGGTGTTAGATGAAGAGAGTTGGTTGTGCGATTTCCTGTTCTGATAGTTACTGACCTTGACCCTGGTGATGAAAAATCGTAGGATTGCCTCTATTCCCGGAATGATTGGTCTACATGTTTCTTTGTCCCCCCTTGTCGTTATTTCCTCCCCAACTGAAGTTGAGATGATTCCTCCAACTTATGTTGTACGTGTTACTGAATGGGTTGTTCTGGATAGAGTATATTGTATGTTGATTTGATGGGTAGACTTCCACTGAATGACCCCCTCGGCATTGTACACATCTTACTGCTACCACTTGCGTTAGCGCATTGGCTTGCGCTGCACCATGAGAGAGAGTTCCTTAATTTATAGCCATTGTCTGGAGGAGCGAGGTGACTGCGGCCATCTGAGCGGCCAATGTGGTAATTGTATCAACTGGTACAATGACGCTTTCTACTTTCCTTCGCTCTAGTCCTCTTCCTCTATACCCGTCATCTACCCAGTCATTCGTATTTCGCGACATGCGATCTAAGATGACTATTGTTTCAGTATACATTTTATCCATAAATCCTCCTACCGCGGAGGCATCTGCAACAGCTTGTATCGCTCTATCCAGGCCATTATAAAAAGTCTCCATGAGGACGCAATCGGGAATCCAGATATGCAGATAGTTTTCACCAATCGTCTAAATTGCACCCATGCGGTGCTCAGAGTTTCATTTTCTGTTTGCTCAAAATTTAACACTTCCCTTCGTCTTCTTGTGTTGACTGCAGGAGGGAAAATTTTCTTCATGAACCGTTCAACCAACTGATCCCAAGAATTTATCTCATTTGGCTCCAACGAATGAGCCTACCTCTTTGCTTCGTCTCTAAGTGTATATGGAAAGAGATATATTCTAATGCCTTCTGGAGTCACGCCAGGGATGGAGAATGTGTTACACATCTCTACAAAACTGGTCAGATATGTATGCGGATCCTCTCCTTGTAGATCTCCAAACTGACCCATATTCTGAATCATTTGGAGCATGACAAGCTTAGTCTCAAATCTGGCGTTCTCTTCTACTGTAGGCCGTGTGATACCTAGTGAGAAGTCGTATAAATTAGGTGCCACATAGTTTCTCATGGGAATGTTGCGGTCAGCAGCCAGAAAGACTGAATCTTGCGGTGGCCAATTCATTCCCTGATTCCCCTCGGGCCTCTCATCATTGTTTTTCATATTTCTTCTACGCCTCGTACGGTTTCGACGTGCTCTTCTGCGAAAGGTTCGCTCGATCTCTAGGTCAGCGTCGAATTCTGGTTCTGTTCCAGTACTCATGCACCGTCACCCTGCTCTTTGCATAAACAGACTGTATAACAGAAATTTGTCCTGCAAAATATCACAAAAATATTCAGCACTAAAAATTGCCAATCCCCGGCAACGGCGCCAAAAACTTGTAAGATTGACCTTTAGTTGCGCAAAAACTTGTTGAATGAAATTTGAATTGCGGCAGACGAAACATAATGCAATGCAATGTAATGCCACCGCAAAGATGGGAATAATGGATGGTGGAGTGGTGACGTGGATGATGATGTCTAAATGATGTGTATGCGCTCTCGATTATAAATGCGATACTACATTCTAAAATATTGTATGCGATGATGTTGATATGCATTCGTAGTATTCATTCTTGTAGTACACACATGTCACAAGTTTTCTTGCACTGGAACCAAGTATAATTCCAACGCAAGTTTCTCAGAGATCTGAGGTCGAACACAGAGATTGCGATGATCAATGCGATACTAATATGATATATGCGACCGATAACAAAAATAATAATGAATTGTATTGGGAAAAGTAAAATGCGGTGATAAGTAAAATGCGATGATAAAACAAAATACGATGATAAAATAAATTGTGGTGATAAAATAAATTACGGTGATAAATAAATAAATAAACAAATAGAGGTCTGTCTGTGAAGATGTGCAAGTATCTGATGGAATGTGGTGGCAAGTCTTGTGAAATGTGTTAGAAAGAGAATGGGATGGGGGAAAGGACATCACAAGTTCGTCAATCCTGTTGAGGACGCAACTAAGGTTCCACTTTCCCTTGGCTTACACTTCTCAGTGATCGGTCGCGTTCCCATATGTCTATGGTGAATCAGGGATGAACGTTGTGAACACAAGGTTGTTTCCATCTCTGGAAATACTTCTTGCTTTAGTTAACGCATTCTTCCAACCTTCTTTCAAAAGGTGGATTAACTTCTTCACTTCTGCTTTCACAGGTGAAGATGTCGTTGAGCATGCATTAGCTAAACTTAGCTAATTTCTTCAACATGGATTAACTTACTCGCTTAATCCTTCCCCCTTACCCTGGGAATTAGTTACACATGATGAGAGAGATGGTCGATGAATGTATGGTGGAGAACAGAGAAATGATGATGAATATGATAATGATATTAAAATCTAAAGATAAGTATTTGTTACAGATGGATGAATGAAAGATTAGAAATGAACATAGTTGATGAATTGAAAGTGGGAATAAATAAGGAAAGTTGTCAATACTTAGTATGGGTGAGAGCAGCTAGATTGCCAACTCAACAAGAGCCTTTTAGGGGATTCGTCTGATTGGGGAGCTGGGAACTCAGCTATACAAGATGGAATTCACTCCTTCCCCGAAGCAGGGGTAAGTAGAAAAATTGCTCCCTTAAGGGCTGATTCCGGATCTTGAATATAGTTGCCATACCCTCTCTTTGGAAGAGATGACTCAGTCATAGTAGGACTATGACTTATTGTTCATTAAAGGAATCAGTGGTACTTAAGGAGTTAGATGTAATTATAGGGGCAAAACGGTAAATTGACCCAGTTGTACTTATGAGCGATTTATGAAGAGTCATCGCCCTGTTGATTGGTCATATGGACACAGAAATATATCTGTAGTGCGAAGAGTGCAGTTGTCGGTCTTTAGTGGAGCGACTAATAGTTAACGGATGGTGGATCTCGTGACTAAAGAGTTTAGTCAATTATTCACGTACCATTGGAGCTTCAAGCTACAGGTTTATGAGGTCCCCTTGGTAGCTCAATGGGTTCAAGTTGAGCATCAGATTTTGGGTTAGTTTGAAGTGTTCAAATTAACATGATATAATTGATATGATGTATTAGATACATTAATTAGAGGAATTAATATAAATATGATTTATATTAAATACCATAAAATAGAAAAAGAACTATTGTTTATATGTTTCACATGATGAAATATTAAAATTATAGGTTATAAACATAATATGATAAGTTGGTTATCTTATTTATTTATAATATATTTATTATAGGATAATTAATTTTTTTTCTCTAATAACCGAATTGAGTGGGGGGTTATTGGAATATTTATGGTAACCGTGAGATAAAAGGAAAATTGTTTTCCAAAATTAGTAAGATGATTCATTTGGAAAATCTCACGAAAAAGGCTATCAAGTAAGAAGTGTTTTTATTAAGCGATAGCATTGAGAGCATACACGATTGAGCTAAGAGTTGACTAGTTACTCATTGCTACATGATTGAGTAGCAAAGTCTATACGATAGGCTTTCGTTTTCTAAACGATCGAGTACATCTTCTATGCGATAGACAATCTTCATCTCCCATTTACTCGATCGTATACCACTTGTCTTCCTCAATCCAAAATCATATAGAGCCCACAACTCCTGGATTCACACATCGAGAATACCAAGGTAACACTTATGGTAGTGTTCTAAATTCGGTCTTGGATCGAGTTGGACTCGATTGGGTTCGAGGTGCATCCAATTGTTCGTGTCGTTGGCTGTTCTGTTCGTTGTGTTCGAGTGCATCGTTGGACACATAGGAAATCAATCGAGGGATACTTGAAGAATAGCTCTTCAAAGGTACGCATACTTTATCCCTTGTATTTTCTTGTAGCATGCAGTAATTTCATTTTATGCATAATCTGTTCGTTTCCATTTAAGAATGTAATTGTTGTGTTCATTCTGAATGGGATTTAGAATGATCCACTTATACTGCTTATGGAGATCTCTATTTAGATTTCCTTCAGCCTCCACTCACATGTCTTCACATGATCGATTCAAGATCACATCACTTATACTAAATACAAAGTTGGTCGCATCCAATAGTGTTACCAAAATGAGGTACTCAATCTTATTCGTATACCATAGACCGTTCTTTCAATTTACTCGAACTTGATCCATTCCTATTTCTCGAAATAAAGTCTAAATACTGATGTAATAGTCATTGATCATAGTTTATTGGATTTAGGCTTTACAAGTGCAATTTATATATTCAATAACATATTTATTGAATAAACCTATATAACAACTTTATTGAAAATAGAATATGTTTAATATTGCAAACTGTGAGTCTTAGAACATACAACCTAACACTAAATGAGATACTAACAATGCATTCCATTAATTTCTTTTTCCAACTCAATTCCTCCCCTTAATGTTGGAATATTTGTCTCATTAAAATGACAATCAGCAAATCATGCAGTAAATACATCACCCATCAAGAGCTCAAGATATTTGATAATTGATGGGGAATCCTATCCAATATATATTCCTAAAATCCTTTGAGTATCCATCTTAGTACGTTGTGGTGGAGCAATTGGAACATATACTGCATATCCAAAAATTCTCAGATGAGAAATATTTCACTCATGGTTATAAGCTATTGTAATGATGAATACTTATGATAAAATAATGGCTTAATGGGTACAAGTGACGTTGCATGCAAAATAGCATGTTCCCATACAGATGTAGGAAGCTTAGCTCTCATAAGCAATGGTCTAGCAATTAACAGCAAACATTTTATGAATGATTATATTAAACCATTTTGTGTATGAACATGAGCTACTGGATGTTCAACACTATCCATATTGATGTACAATAATTATCAAAATCTTGGGATGCAAATTCACCAGCATTATCAAGACGAATGGTCTTAATTATATAATCAGGAAATTGTGCTCTTAACATAATTATTTGAGCAAGTAATCTTGCAAATGCAAGATTTCGACTTGATAATAAGCACACGTGTGACCATCTGCTAGATGCGTCTATTAATGCCATAAAATATCTAAATGGTTCACTTGGTGAGTTAATAGGTCCATATATACTACCATGAATTTGTTCTAGAAATGCAGGTGATTCAGTCCCCACTTTAACTGGTGATGGTCTAATGATTAGTTTTCCTTGAGAGCAAACATCACATGATAATTCATTAGATTGAAGAATATTTTGGCTCTTTAATGGATGCCCATTTGAATTATCAATAATTCTTCCCATCGTTATAGACCCCGGATGACTTAATTTGTCATGCCAAATTATAAATATGTCTGGATTCATGAACTTCAATTCATTGTTGCATATGTTTCAATTACTTGTAAATGAGCATAATATAATTCAGAAGATAAAGCAGACAACTCTTCCAATATATCTTTTTCATATGAGACAGTATATATGATATAAAGATACTTCGTATTATTCTTTCTATCAATCTTAATATGATAACCATTGCAACATATATTGTGTAGGGGCGAGCATGGTAGACCGATAAACCGACACGACCACCTAAACTGGCCGAAATAGGGTCGGTCGGTTGAAAATTCAAACAAATCGGGCGGAGGTCGGTTTCAAAGTTACGCCGAATTAGGTTTCGGTCGGGCACACAAGGGGTCGGGTCCGACCGACATTTAAAAAAAATAAAATAATATTAATATATTAGATAATGTATAGGGTTTTTAGGGTCTTCGAGCTTCTTCCGTGACTGTGAGTTTCGTCCGCTCCGCACGCCACAAGCACAATTTTAGGGTTTTCTTCGAGCTTCTTCTTCCGGCCTTCCTCTTCTTCCTTTTTCCGTTCCTCTTCCTTGCTCGTCGTCTTCTTTCGGCCTCCGATTTTCAAAGGCAACCGTCTTCGTGCTCGTCGTCTTTGTAGTCCCTTTCACAGTCTGATTTTCAGAGGCAGACTTCGTGCTCGTCTTCTTCAGTTTTTCGTAGCCGCACTTCAGTTCTTCGTAGCCGTTCTCATCGTCTTCGTGCAACTACAGAGACCTTCGTAGCCGTTTTCGATTTTCAGCCCCAGGTCCGTTTTCGATTTGTAAATGCAGAGACCTTTGGAAATTAGATCTTTGTATTTTGTAATGTTCATTATCATTATTATTATTGTGAACAGAACACACCAAGTTTAGATCTTTGTATTTTCTAATGTTCGTTATCATTATTATTATTGTGAACACACCAAGTTTGAAAACAATGGAAATTATGGATTGACTTGGTGTGTTCATGATTTTCAGACAGAGAAAGGATGAGAACTTCTTTGTATTTTGTAATGTATTCTAAATGTTTATGTAAAGCTAAAATCTTTTGAATTTTTGTGAATTGTGTGATACTGACGAGTCACGACGTCTGTCATGTTGTGGTTCAGCTACATGGATTCAACGGATATGGATTTTTATGGAACTGCAACTAATGCTTCAAAAAAGGAATGAGATGCAGAAGAAATGGATGTCAATATAAATATCATTGATGTTGATTCAGCAAATGAGACATCAGATGTTCCAAATCCATCGAAAAGAAGGAAGGCGGTGAAAAAATCCATGGTTTGAGATCATTTTGAGAAGCTAAAAGGTGATCCTAAAGACCCTCGTGCTCAATGTAAGTACTATGGAGTTATCTATGCGTGTCATTCCAAACGTAATGGTATTGGGACTATGAAGAATCATTTGGAAAATTGTAAAAAATACCCTTACCAGAAAAAGAGAGATCCAACCCAAATGACATTATCTTTCAAAACTAAAGCCAAAGACAATATTGGGTATAATACGTCACAACTTATATGTGATTCATATAGTTTAGAGAGTTTTCGGGAAACGTTGATGAAAATGGTAATTGTTGACGAATTGCCATTCAAGTTTGTGGAGGGTAAAGGATTTAAGAAATTTGTCGATAGATTAACATGTGCAAGTCAACCTTGATTTGTTGTTCTGTCTCGATTTACTGTGGCTAGAGATGTGCTTAAGTTGTATGTTAATGAGAAAAAGCGTTTGAAAGACATGTTTGTGAATAGGAAGTATAGAGTTTCTCTCACTACGGATTGTTGGACATCGGGACAAAATATAAATTACATGGTCCTAACTGCCCATTTCATTGATTCCGATTGGAGATTACATAAAAGAATACTTAGTTTTTTTCCAATTGAGAATCATAAAGGCGATACTATTGGTAAAACCATCGAAAAGAATTTGAAAGATTAGGGTATTGAAAGGGTAATGACTTTGACTGTTGATAATGCAAGCTCGAATGATACTGTCATTGCCTATCTTTTGAAAAGATTCAATAAGGGATTATTGTTTGGTGGAGAATTTCTACATGTTTGTTGTTGTGCTCATATATTAAATCTCATAGTATGTGATGCTTTTAAGAAACATAATGATTGCATTGAAAGGATTTGATATGTTGTACGGTTTATAAGATCTTCTCCTGCACGTTTTTTGAAATTTAAAAAGTGCATTGAAATTGAAAAAATTTCTTGTAAGAGTTATGTGTGTTTTGATGTTCCCACTAGATGGAACTCTATGTATTTGATACTTGAGGCAGCTATAAAGTTTGAAAAGGCTTTTGATAGATTAGAAGATGAAGATGCTTTTTATAAACACGATTTGTCGCCAAATAAGGAAGATTTGACAAATGTTAAGATGTTGATTAGGTTTTTAAAGGTCTTTTATGATGTGACATTGAAAATTTTAGGGTCTTTGTACACCACTTCGAATATGATTTTTCATTAGATTACAGTGGTTCAGAATTGTATACGTTTGAATGTTGGTAATGCAAATGCAATGCTAGTTGGAATGGCCAATAGCATGAAGGCCAAATTTGAGAAGTATTAGGGGAACAATGAAAAAAATAATCTATTGTTGTATGTTGCTATTGTGCTAGATCCTCGGAAAAAACCAAGGTTTGTATCTTTTTGTCTTAAAAAATTTTTTGGGCCAGAGGTTGCCAAATCTATAGGAAATGTAGTGGAACAATGTTATAGACGTCTCTTTCATGAGTACAATATTACTCATACTCAGAGTGGGAGTGGGAGTGGTAGTACTGCTACTAATACACCAATTGTCCCAGCCTCGGAGACCATGATTGATTGTGATCCAACTGAAAAGGTGGGTGAAGACTTTGTCTATGATACAATTGATCTTGATTTTGAAGGCGATGAGACTACACCTTTCGAACAGGGGTCAAAGATTGATATTTATTTGTTGGAAGCGAATGTTAAGAATGAAGTTGATTTTGACATACTTCAATGGTGGAAGAGGAACAATCATCGGTTTGAGGTTCTTAGTCGTATGGCTAGAAATATTTTGGCAATTCCAGTATCTATATAGCATCTGAGTCGGCTTTTAGTACAGGAGAACATGTTGTTGATTCATCACGTTGTTCATTGGCTCTAAAAACAGTGGAGGCTCTCATTTGTACTCAAAATTGGCTAAATTCTGGTCCAATAGATCTTGAAGTTCAGCATGACATGGAAGAACTTCATTATTTGAAAAGGATATTTATTCATCATTTGTATTTTGTAGTTGTAACTTGTTAGATTAAAATCTTAATGAGGTTGTCTTTCTCTTCTTAATCTTAATTATATAGGATTCAGAGCGGTTATGGACAATGAAAAAGAAATTCAAGACCTTCCAGATTTTGCAAAGTTGTCCGTTAACAATTAAGTATTTATCATTTGATTTTATTGTAATTGGGTTGTATTTGACAATTGACTTTATGTTTTATTGTAATTGGGTTGTATTTGACAATTGACTTTATGTTGTAATTTCTAGTTTGATTGTATTGTATGTGAGTGTGACTATGTGTCATGTGACATTTCTATTTGTGACGTACACTCTCGACTCTCATATTAGTTTTGTTTTCAATTATATATGTAATATGTATTAAAGGTTCTTTAAGCAATTAAGCGAAACGAGCAGTAACACAATTTACATGTTTGTTAAATATTAAGGGTTGTCAAATCAAATCATATCAACAAGATCTTATTTTTAATACCTCTAAGCTAACTCTATTTCATAAGTATTAAAATAATAAAATGTGAAATAGTATCTTGAATTTTGACTCACAATCACAAAATTAAAAGAGAAAACTAAACATGATTGATAAGGAAGTTAATAAATAGTTGGTTTTTTTTTTATTATTAAAAATTGCTATTTATAACAACTTCTACCTAATAGCCAAAACAATTTATAATGATTTATAATTTATAATTACAATTTTTCTTAGAATTTTAATAAATAAATATAATTTCTTTTAAAGGAAGAAAAAAGGCAGAAAAAAAAAAAGTATACCTCTAACCCGACAAAACCGACCATCGGTCGGTCGGTCGTGTTTTCGTTCATTTGTCGGGCGGGACCGATTTAGATATATTTCAAACCGATCCTGGTCGGTTCGGGGTCGGTCTGGTCGGAAAACCGACTCCGACCGGCCGATGATCACCCCTAATATTTTGAAAACTAAGTAGATTTCTCTTTGATTGACTAGAGAACAATGAATTGTCAATTATAAATTTTGCTCCTCGAGGCAAAATAATATTTGTTGTTCCAAACCCTTCAATTAGATTTGCAGAGCCTGATATTGTATTGACTTTTGCTTCCAGTAGTATCAGTATAGAAAAATATTTTCTACTTGTAAGTATTCTATGTGTAGTTGCACTGTCTGCCAGATATAGATCTTCTTTACTCATTTTTTAGTCACCCAACATATGAAAATGATTCATGTTTCTTCATGAAAAGAAAATAATTACAATAAGAAAAGCAACATTTGGAATATACAAAGGTTAATATCTACCATGAGGAAAAAAATATGAAAATAAATAAAAACAACATTAAGTCTAGATATTTTCAAAGTCAAAGGAAATACTTAATGTTCCATTAATTCTATCAATTTTCTCTTCAAGAGATTCAAAGAAGTCCACCATATCCAAATTTGTCATATGAGATGGGTCAAATATGTCATGATCTTGGTATACAAAATTTACTTCCATATTTTTCCCTTTCTCCTTCAGGATGCTTGATAGAGATCAACTAAGTGTTTTAACCTACGACATGTAAGTGATCAATTGCCAGTCATTTCGCATCGGAACCATTTATTTTCAACACTTTTTGAAATCTTATCTTGTGGAGCTTTTCTTTTGTGATCATCATTTTGTGTGGTTCTTTCGAAATTTGAATGATTAGAATGACTACCATGAAAATAATAATTATTTCTTCCTTTATCACGGTCATAACCTTGACCACGACCACGATTATTATTAAAATTCACATCATTCACTTTAGGGAATGGTGTCGTTCCGGTTGGTCGAGATTCATGATTTTTCAATAACAATTCATTATTTTGTTCGACCACAAGAAGGCATGAAATTAGTTCATAATAATGTTTAAAACCTTTCTCTCGATATTGCAACTACATGAGCATATTCGAGACATAAAATGTAGAAAATGTCTTCTCTAACATATCAACATCAATAATTTTCTCTCTGCATAATAACAGTTTTGAATTGATTTTAAATAATGCGGAGTTGTAATCACTTATTGATTTGAAATCTTGTAGTCTCAAATGCATCCACTCATAACGAGCTTTAGGAAGAACAATTGTTTTTTTATGATCATACATCTCTTTCAAATTGTTTTCACAAGATACGAGGATCTTTTATTGTAAGATCCTCCATTTTCAATTTCTCGTGGAGATGATGACGAAGTAAAATCATAGTTTTTGCTTTGTTCTGACTAGTTGTCGTATTTCCTTTTTTAATAGTCTCTCCAAGATTCATAGCATCCAAGTGGATTTCGAGATTCATAGCATCCAGGTGGATTTCGGCATCAAGTACCCATGACAAATAATTATTGTCGTTAATATCAAGGGCGACAAATTCTAATTTTGTGAGATTTGTCATAAATATTGTACTTATATTATAAATTTAATAGATATTAAATATGCAAAATGTTAAATTTATTAATTATAATGAATAGGGAAAAACTAGCATACCTTTATAACCTACCTTTAATGGAAAAACAATAGGAGCTTGTGATGATAACATGCTGTAAATTTGAGAAGCACAACGAGAATACAGATATGGAGAAAATATAATAATAATATATAATAAAACAACAAAAGATGAATTTCTCTACTTTCTGCAATCTTTTTTGATTGATCACCAACATACATATCTTTTAAAACCCACCAAATGTCACTATTTATAGGCGATTTGGCAAGTAAGGGGAGATTACATGTCCATGAATAGTATGTAATCTTGAGACACGTGGACAACACATGGGATAATGGATAAGTGACACATGGTCAATAGACACTAATAATGAGCATCTACATTATATCTAATTTATCATATTTTTAATAAACCCATATTAATGGGTTTTTTTTTTTCTTTCTCCTCTCCTTTTTTAAAGTTATACTTGACTTTCACATCTTAGAAATTTATAAATTGTAAGTTGTTGTCTTGTAACTAAACAAAAATATTTTATGCAAAATTCTTTTTTCAATCATCATAAAGTAGTAATATAGTCTTTTTGACAATACGTGGAGTGAAGAACTCGAACCTCAGAACTTGAGATTGATAGTACAAGTTCATATCGATTGAGTTATGTTTATGTCAACATAGAAGTGACATCCATGAATAACAATTTAATTAAGAAAATAAATATTTGAATGTCCCGCTATAGTATAAGTGCATTGAATATACTACATATACTAATGATTGGTTTTATTTAGAGAAAGTGACGTGATGAAATTGAATTTCAACTAAAAGTTCTTGAACTTTTGATTTATGTAAAACTTAGACATAAACTTGAAAGTTTACGATTCAGTTAGACATAAATTTAAATTTTTATCTAATAGATCGATTATTTAAAATTGTCAGATACTTACTAGACACAAAAATGAAAATTTAAGAGACCTATTATACACTTTTCAAAGTTTGATGATCAATTAAACACAAATCTCAAGATTCAACGGCTAAACTTAATTTAATAAAACTAATGTATCTATTCAATTCTTAATAGCAAGCAAAAACTTTAGGTTCAATTCTTTTATAACAACCTCAAGTTCTAAATCTATGCAAATGTAACTACTCTAGTCATGTAATTAAGTTCTAGTTCAAATATTCCCTTCTCAAGAGTAAAGTTAAAGGAAAATTAAAAAAATTAATCGGTGTTCAAGAAATTAATTAAAACCATTACACACATCCAAATTTGAAATGGAATAAAAACAATAATTTTTTTCAATACATTAAACCATGGAATCCAATGACTACATTAGTCTCTAAGAAACCAAACAAATATTATCGTCATATCGATATCATCAATCCTTTTCACGTATCATTTAGAAAATTCATAAAATATATAAAATAAGCAATAAATTATTATTAATATAATATAAATAATATGCATTTTAACTTATTTACAAATTGTAAAATGTCAATCTAAATCATTCCAAAGAAAAGTTAATCTGAATATACTTATACTTTAAAAAAAAAAAAAAAAATCATTCCCGCAAATTGTCATCAGTATCTATGTTTTTATCAATATTTTTATAAAAAGAAGAAAATATATTTTTTTATCCCTCGATTTTGGGTTTAGTTTAAAAAATATTACATATTTAATCTTTAAGTTTTGAATTTATTTTCAATTTACTCTCTAAGTTTCAAAACGTTATAAATTTACCCTTGAGATTTGAGTTTTGTTTCAATTTGATCCTTCGATTTGAAGGTTTAACACGTTTAACCTCGATATTTCATTAAGTACTCACATTTAGTCATTGATATTAATGTCTATTAATTAATTTAAAATAATTATGATATGCAGCTTTAAATTAAATTTTAGTGGTGATGAAAAATAGCAAAATTTAATTAATTATAATTATATTAAATTAAGTAACAAACATTAACATTGGAGACGGAAAATAAGTATTTAGTGATTGATGTTAAATGCCATTTTTCATCATTATTAAAATTTAATTTTTTTATTTTTTTTTTTTTTTTTTTTTTTTTTTTGCAAAGGTATTGTAATTAAAGTGTGGGGTAGGGGGAATCGAACCTCAGACCACGAAATTGACAGTATGAATACTATGTCAGTTGAGTTACACTCTTATTGGCAATTTAATTTAATTTAATTTAATTTAATTCAATAGTGACATTTGGTGGGTTTTAGAAGACACACATTGGGCAAAGTCTATGAAAATTGGAGAAAGTGGAGAATTTAGAGAAATTTATTATTTTATATTTTGTTAAATTATTTTATTTTGTTTATTTATGTATTAAGTTGAATTTATTTTATTATTATATTAAATTATATTTATTTTAATATTATATTCTATTGGTATTCATGTTCTCACTGTGCTTCTCAAGTTCACAACACGTTATCAGCACAAACTTTTATTGTTTTTCTTGTTAAAGGTATGTCAGTTTTTCCCTTTTCGTTATAATTAATAAATTTAACCTTATTTTTCATATTTAGTATCTACTAAATTTCTAATATAAATACAATATTTTATGATAGTGTTGTCATGACAAATCTCACAAAGTTAGAATTTTGCCGCCCTTGATATTAATGACAATAATTATTTGTCATGGGTACTTGATGCCGAAATCCACCTGGATACTATGAATCTTGGGGAGACTATTAAAGAAGGAAATACGACATCCAGTCAAGACAAAGCAAAAATTATGATTTTCCTTCGTCATCATCTCCACGAGGGATTGAAAATGGAGTATCTTACAATAAAAGATTCCCGTATCTTGTAAAAAATTTTGAAAGAGATGTATGATCATAAAAAAAAAAACAGTTAAGCTCGTTGTGAGTGGATGCACTTGAGGCTACAAGATTTCAAATTAGTAAGTTATTACAACTCCACATTATTTAAAATTAGTTTAAAACTGTTGTTATGTGGAGAGAAAATTACTGATGTTGATATGTTGGAGAAGACATTTTCAATATTTCATGTCTCGAATATGCTTCTACAACAGCAATATCGAGAGAAATGTTTTAAACAATATTCTAAACTAATTTCATGTCTTCTCGAGGCCGAACAAAATAATGAAATATTAATGAAAAATCATGAATCTCGACCAACCGGGACGACACTATTCCCTGAACTTTCATAAAAATTCTCATAGAATCCAGAATGAAGTTTTCATTCTGTCCATGCCAGATCATGAATTAGTAACTGCATCCAATCTCCAAAAAAATCCCACTTGTTTTGAACTTTCTCTTTTTGGAATAGAATATTTACGGAATATCCATGAATAGGATCAAACCTTATTCCATGATATTTACATGAGATTCCTCTTTCTTATTCTTAAGCAAGTCCCCGAGACGGCTTGGCTTAGTTGATACATGATTTATGTTTCATCTTTCGTTTTGTTTTCTTTTCGTTTGTTTCAAGAAATATATTAATCAATTCCGATTCTTTCTTTTTCTATTGATTCTTTTTCGATCGAGATGTATGGATCCATGGGCCTATGTGTCTGTATAGATCTTGTTCATGGATTAACAAAAATGTGCAAAACCTCTATTTGCCTCTGCCATTCTATAAGTCTCTTTCTTTTTACGTATGGCATCGTTACTCCCTTTGGCAGCATCCACTAATTCGGAACTTAATTTGAAAGCCATATTTCGACCCGGACGTTTTCGGGATGCCTCTAATAACCAATGAATGGCAATTGATTTTCCTTGTGTGGATCCTATTTCAATGGGAACTTGATGAGTTGATCCTATTCATCGTGGTCGAGGTTAAAGGGATTGAATCCCGCAGCGAAAGCGTTGTGAATGCCTTTCATCCCGCAATTTGATTTTATATTAAAACAAAATATAAATATGTAAAACAACATGCTTTAGGGAAAAAAAATTAAAACCATAATTACCTTTGTAGATTCCAAAGTTCCAAGAACGATCCTCACAAAGTTCTAACGACTGGCTCCTCCTACGATCTTGATCACGAACGATTTCTTGAACATCGAACACAACCATGAGAGTAATCTCGTTATTCTCTAGGATTCCAATAGAAAGATAAGTGACATCCAACTATTGGAAGAGAGAGTGGAGAAAAGGCTTTTGGAGAGTAAAGAGGATTTTCTTTGTGGCTTAGGAAAAAATTTTGCACAGTAATACTTGTGTGTTGTGTATTGTTAGTGTCTGCCAAAGGAGCCATTAAGAGGTCTTTATATAGAGAAGAACAAAACCATTTTCCTAATCATTTTCCTATTTTTCTTTTCCACAATTAATTAAATAAATAAAACTTATTTAATTAATTAGTCCAATTAATTAAATAACATTTATTTAATTAATTAGCACAATTAAATAACACTTATTTAATTTAATTTGCACATTAATTAAATAACTATTTATGCATTAAATCAATTTAATGTGTGTATACATATATTTAATTATCATAAATATCGTACGTATGTGTGCAATACCTCTCTATTAATTAATTCTTTGTGAATCTAATTCTCTTGGATTAATTAATTGAATCTTATTCAGATATTACTTTCCAATTTATTTTGAATTATAGATCATTTCCACAATCAATTATATATTAATCATATTAATATTGGTTTCTTCAAATTAATTTGAACAATTAAATTTCTTTAGTGAGCTAACAAGGGGACCTGGTGAACCTATAGATCAGAAGCTCTAACAATATGAGATTTAATTGGCTAAACTCATTAACCAAGTTAATTAATATTCGTTAATTGTAGGTACACTTCACTAAAGATCCGCACCTACACTTTTCTCACTACATATATATTTCTGTGTCCACGGATATAGACCAATTGTAGGAACTTAGTCTTTCACGAGTATTCGTAACTTCAACTGGATCAAAATACCGTTTTACCCTTAGGTTACCTCTGAGTCCTTAAAGTACCAGTGCTTCCTCTAATGAAAAACCTGTTTATGGTCCAATCAATAAACAAAACCTCCTCTTGGGCCAATGAGAGGGTCGGGTCCTTTCCTCAAGTCCCGAAGACGTCACTTAAGGGAACACTCATCTACTTATCCTTAAGGTGAAAATAAGTGAATTTCATCTTGTATTATTATGTTCTCAGCTCCCCGCTTGGTCTTGTCCCTAAAATGGTGGGCATATTGGGTTGGTGAACTGACCACCCTCACTCATATAAATCAAAGAACAATCCCTCGTGAACAGGAGTTCATAATATAATCAGGATTAAGACTAAGTTGCCTAGGTCATTCTATTGAAATAGGAATCTAACTAGTTAAAGGTGTTACATCTAATTGTTACTATTTCACGATCCAGTCTTATGCAAACTCATCGCATAGGATATCCCTACTCACATGTCAACTATATGAATGCGTTGGATCATTGCGTTTATATCAAATACAAAGTGGGTCGTATTCATAGTATTACTAAGATAAGGTACCCAACCTCATCCCTATACTATAGACCCTTCAGCCTGTATCTTGAACATTGATCCTTGTATGTCTCCACGATCGTTTACCACGACCACAACCATGCAAGTGGGAGATATCGAGTGTCTATCGTATAGATGATACTTGATCGTTTAGATAAAGGTACACGATCGTGTAGTATAAGGGGTGAGATCGTATAGATGATCATTTAGTAAACGCTTAGGCGCGCGATCGCGTAGGAAAAAGCTAGACGATCGTTTAGTAAAACCTATACGATCATTTAGTAAAACCTATGTGATCGTTTAGTAAACCGCGCACGTGTGTACGACTGTTTAGAAACTTTGAGCTATCGTGTATGCTCTCGGTTTGCTATGCGATAGGCAATATACACAACTCAGTGAGCGAATGTCTCATTCTTTGCAAAATGAAAATAATTTTTATTTTCTCCTTCAGTTACGAAAAATGAATGCAACCTCCCACTATCTCATTCGGTTATGGAGAAAAAGCCACCACAATTATCCCATAATTGTTTAAATTAAATATATATATATATAATCATATTATATTTATAACCTATGGTTTAATATCACATCATATGCAACATATGAACCATAGTCATTTTCTCCCCCATATAAATCATATTTATATCATTTTCCTCCAATTAATGTATCTCATACATCATGTCAACTATATCATATATAATTGACCAGTTCAATCATATCAAATATAATTGAACTCCCTCTTGTTAATTTAAACACTTCAAACTGACCCAAAAACTGATTCTCAACTTGAATTCATTAAGCTACCAAGGGGACCTTGTGGACCTATGGCTCGAAGCTCCAACGGTACGTGAATAGCTGACTAAACTCTTTAGCCATGAGATCCACCATACGTTAACTGTCAGACATTCCACTAAAGACCGACAGCTACACTCTTCTCACCACAGATATATTTATGTGTCCATCGAATATAATCAATCAACAGTACGATAACCCTCTACAGATGCTCGTAAGTACAGGTGGGCCAATTTATCGTTTTGCCCCTGTAGTTACATCTAACTCTTTAAGTACCACTGATCCCTCTAATGAATAATACAACATAGTCCTACTATGTGTGGACATCTCTCGAGCCATGAGAAAGTGTGTGGCACCACATCGTTCAAGCCTCAGAATCAGCCTTAAGGGAGCAATCTATCTACTTACCCCTGCTTTGGGGAAGGAGTGAATTCCATCTTGTGTAGTTGAGTTCCCAGCTCCTAAATCAGATGAATCCTCAAAGTGGTAAGTTTGATTCGGCGGTCTGGCCACTCGCACCCATGCAAATCAAAGGACCACCCTCAAAGACAAAAGTTCCCAACTCATTCAGGATTGAGGTCATGTTACCTATGATCATCCTAGTGAAGTGAAGTCTCTGTCATAAACGACGTTATATAACGATATTATAACACTTCGTGGTCCGGTCTTATACAAACTTCTTTATATAGGACGCCCTCATTCGTATGTCTCCACATGAATGATCAGGATCAGACCATCTATAGCAAGTCACAACATTTGTAACTATTCTACAAAGCGAGTCACATCCAAAGCGTTACTAAGATAAGGTTTCCCTCCTATATCCATATACTACAAACCATTTTGGTTATCACTTAAGACATGATCCACCTGTATGTCTCCACATACATGCTTAAGTTACAAATGACAACCAGGGATCTTAGTTTATTGGTTTGTGGTAAAGCAATTAAAACATCCAATGTTCCATAGACAAAAGTGAAGAAAAATATCATATATTATTACATGATAAGCATTTATTCAAAATTGTATTTATAAACTATGGACCCAACGAGAGTTTAGGGCATCATCCCCAACAATACAGTTCAAGACTTATAAGGTAATCTTGGATGTTAGTTTATTGGATTTAAGATAAAAATCGACAAATAACACAAACAATAACATTTATTGAATTAACATCTATAACTCTTTATTGATAACGGTCAATTAATAACGTTTACTATCTCCGAGTTTTAGGGCAAAAAACCCAACATAGGTCGTGGTCGTGGTCGTGGTCGAGGTCATGGTCATGACCGTGGCAAAGGAAAAAATAATTATTTTTTTTTCGTAATGGTCGTTATAATCATTCAAATTTCAAAAAAACCACAAAAATGATGATCACAAAGGAAAAGCTTCACAATATAAGACTTCAAAAAGTGTTGAAAATAAATGTTTCTTATGCAGAATGACTCCATAGGTCAGGTACATGTCGTACGTCAAAACACTTAGTTGATCTCTATCAAGCATCCCTGAAGGAAAAAAAAGAAAAATGTGGAAACAAAATTTGCATACCAGGATAATGGTATATTTAACCCACCCCATATGACAAATTTGGATGTGGTTGACTTCTTTGAATCTTCTGAAGAGAAAATTGGCAGAATTAATGGAACATCAAGTATTTTCTTTGACTTTGAAAATATCTAGACTTAATGTTATTTTTTTATTCATCTTCATGTTTTTTTTCCTTTCAGTAGATGTTAACTTTTGTATATTCCAAATGTTGTTTTTCTTATTGTAATTATTTTCTTTTAGTGAAAAACATGGATCATTTTCATATGTTGGGGTGACTAAAAAATGAGTAAAAAAGATCTATGTCTGGCAAATAGTGCAACTACACATACAATACTTATAAGTAGAAAATATTTTTCCAAATTAACAATGTTGGAAGAAAAAGTTAATACAATATCAGATTCTGCAAACCTAAATGAAAGGTTTGGAAAAGCAAAAATTATTTTGTTTAGAGGAAACAAAACTTATAATTGATAATGCATTGTTCTCTAGCCAATCAAAAAGAAATCTACTTAGTTTTAAAGATATATGTTGTGATGGTTATCATATTGAGACTGATAAAAAGAATAATATGGAGTATCTTTATATTATATCAACTGTCTCATATAAAAAACATATACTAGAAGAGTTGTCTGTTTTATCTTCTGAATTATATTATACTCATGTACGAGTAATTGAAACATATGCAACAATGAACCTGAAGTTTATTAATCCAAACTTATTTATAATTTGACATGACAGATTAGGTCATCTAGGGTCTATAATAATGAGGAGAATTATTGAGAATTCAAATAGACACTCATTGAAGAGCCAGAAGATTCTTCAGTCTAATGAATTATGTGATGCTTGCTCTCAAAGCAAATTAATAATCAGATCATCACTAGCCAAAGTGGGAATTGAATCCTTTGTATTTTTAGTACGAATTCATGGTGATATATGTGGACCTATTAACCCACCAAGTGGACCATTTAGATATTTTATGGTACTAATAGATGCATCCAACATATGGCCACACGTGTGCTTATTATTTAGTCGAAATCTTGCATTTTCAAGATTACTTACTCAAATAATTAAGTTAAGAGCACAATTTTATCATTATACAATTAATACCATTCGTCTTAATGCTGGTGAATTTACATCCCAAATTTTTTATAATTATTGTATGTCAATTGGGATAAGTGTTGAACATCTTGTAGCTCATGTTCATACATAAGATGGTTTAGCATAATCATTCATAAAATGTTTGCAGTTAATTGCTAGACCATTGCTTATAAGAGCTAAGCTTCCTACATCTATATGGGGGCATGCTATTTTGCATGTAGCATCACTTGTATGCATTACGCCAATATCTTATAATAAGTACTCGTCATTACAATTAGCTTATGGTCATGATCCAAATATTTTTCATTTGAGAATTTTGGATATGCAGTATATGTTCCACTTGCCCCACCACAACGTACTAAGATGGCCATCAAGGGAGGTTAGGAATATATATTGGATATGATTCCCCATCAATTATCAAATATCTTCAACCTCTGACGGGTGATGTATTTATTGCGCAATTTGCTAATTATCATTTTAATGAGACAAATTTTCTAACATTAGAGGGAAGAATTAAGTTGGAAAAAGAAATTACATGAAATGCATTCTTATTGTTTTATTTAGATCCCCTACAGATCAATGTGAACTTGAAGTTTCGAAGATAATTGATTTTCAAAATATAGCAAATCAGTTACCATATCCATTTATAGATGTACAGAAAGTAACTACGTCACATATACCAACTGCAAATGTTTCATCGAAAATTGATATCCCAACACAGTAAGTTGTCATTAATGAGTCTGAAATAGGCCAGAAACGTGGTAGACCAGTGGGTTCCAAAGATAAACATCCTTGAAAAAGAAAAATAATTAATAGTCAAGAAGACTTGGTTGGGGATGTAAATATCCATGAAGAAATACATGACAGGACTAATGAGAAAGTGGAATACACAAAGATAATATGAGATTTCAATAAACTAAGTCGTGATAGGAAAAAGATGAAACAAAACTCAAGTAGTTATTAACAACATATTTTTGTATAATGTTGCTCTTGATATTATATTAGAAAAATGAGGATTATTGACCAAAATTTGTTGAAAAATGTCAACATAAAAAAGATTGGCTTCAGTGGAAAGAAGCAATCGAGACAAAATTAAACTCACTTTCAAAACATCAGGTTTTTGGACCAGTAGTCCGAACACCAGAAGTTGTCAAACCCGTGAGATACAAATAGATATTTGTGAGGAAAAAAAATGAAAATAATGAGGTCACAAGATATAAAGCAAGACTACTTGCACAAGGTTTTTCACAAAAATCTGGTATTTATTATAAAGAGACGTATTCCTTTGTAGTGGATGTAATTACACTAAGATATTTAATCGGTTTGACTGTGTATGAAAATTTGTACATGTACCTTATGGATGTAGTCACAGCATATTTATATGGATATCTTGATAATAATATTTATATGGGAATCCTATAAGGATTTAAAGTACCTGAAACATATAAATCAAATTCTTAGGATTTACATTGAATAAAGTTACAATGATTGCTATATGGATTGAAACAATTAGGATGAATGTAGTATAATCGCCTGCCGTTGAAAGAAGGATATCAAAACTATCCAATACGTCCTTATGTTTTTATAAAGAAATCACAGTCAGGATTTGCTATATGGATTCAAACAATCAGGACGAATGTAGTACAATCACCTGAGTGAATATTTGTTGAAATAAGGATATCATATGTCCATGTGTTTTTATAAAGAAATCACAGTCAGAGTTTGCCATTATAACTATATATGTTGATGACTTAAATATAATTGAGATTCCCAAAGAACTTTCAAAGACAATATAATGTCTTAAGAAAAAAAATTGAGATGAAAAATCTTGGAAAAACAAAGTTTTGTCTGGGTTTGCAAATTGAACATTTAGCAGATGAGATATTTGTTCATCAGTCAACTTATACAAGAAAAGTTTTAAAACTATTTTATTTGGACAAAACACATCCATTGAACATACCATTGGAAGTCGTTCAGTAGATGTGAAGAAAGATATATTTGGACCTCGAGATGATAATGAACTTCTTGATTCTGAAGTATCAAATCTTAGTGCAATTGGTGCACTTATGTATCTTGTTAATGATATAAGACCAGATATTGCATTTTCAGTAAATTTATTAGCAAGATATAGTTCTTCTTCTATAAAAAGACATTGGAACGAAATTAAGCATATACTCCGTTATCTCCAAAGAATGATTGATATGAGTGTTTTATTCAAATAAATCAAATTTTGATCTAGTTGGTTATGTAGATTCTGGATATTTATCTGATCCACACAAAGCTAGATCTCAAGCAAGTTATCTATTCATATGTGGAGGAACTGCTATATCATGGTGATTGGTGAAACAAACTACAACAATCACTTTCTCAAATCATGTTGAAATTCTTGCAATTCACGAGACTAATCGAGAATGTGTATGGCTAATATCAATGACTAAGCACATTCGTGAAACATGTGATTTGTCTTCTAATAAAAATCTTCCAACAATATTATACGAAGGCAACACAACGTGCATATCCTAAATCAAATGATAATATATTAAATGAGATGAAACAAAACATATTTCATCAAAGTTTTTCTACACTCACGATCTTGAAGATATCATTGTACAACAAATTTGTTTGAAAGATAACCTAATAGACTTATTTACAAAGGCATTACCTATTGTAATCTTTGAAAAATTGGTGCACAACATCTAAATGTGACGACTCAGAGATCTCAAGTGATGTTTCTATGAGGAGGAAAATATACTTTTTAGAAGTATAAATTATATGAAATATGTAGTTTTTTCCCTTCGTTAAGATTTATTCTCATTAGGTATTTTCCTAGTAAGATTTTAACGAGACCTATTTCATATATATATAATGGGCATTTAAGGGAGAGTATTATAAATATTATGATTATAAATGCTCACTAGATGCCCATGCTTAATATCCATTGACCATGTGTCGTGCCCTCATTTTCCAAAGTATTGTCTATGTGACTCAATATTATATGTTATTAGTGTCCATATAAATCATCTCCTATTTGTTAAATTGTCTATAAATAGTGATATTTAGTGGATTTTGGAAATATCATGAAAATTGGAGAATTTAAAAAAATTATTATTTTATACTTTACTAATTTAACTTATTTTGTTTATTCATATATTATGTTTAATTTATTTTATTATTATATTATATTATAGTTTATTGGTATCAATATTCCTGTTGTTGTGGCGGTAAAGTTCACAATATTGATCTTTCTTAAGAAGTGAGATTTTGTGAGGAATTTGATGTGGTTGGAATTATCTTCCACGTGTTAACCTTCAACGGCTCAGATTCATTGGGTGCCGCTGATCAGTGCACGAAAGTACATGTACCGTTGATGGAACGTCAGATAGGCCCCACTTACCAGAATTAATTATCATGGGTTTTTAGTCAGCCAGCTGCCTATCCATCTCATTGACGTGTACCGCTCTACATCACCCTTGGATAATTCCAGCCGTTGGATCTTTCAGTACGTGTCAGCATCTCTTTTGCAATCAATTGTAGAGCTATTATTAGCAATTAAATTTGACCTTTACGTATAGTTTTATTTACTTTTTTATCCAAATTTTAAACAAAAAGTAGCTTCGTTTTTATCCATCCTTTTCCCCCTTTGACAGCTCATTCGTATGACCCCCCAAAATGTACTGTTGTGTGGGTCCAATTAACCAAACAGTAAATAAATTTAGAAAAAAAGAAAAAAGGGGCCCACACCTACCTCTGACGTGTCACCTTTCAGTGCGTACAGTTTCGCTTTTATATTCACTCTCGCGTGGAGAAATTTTGTTGGTGGTATTTGAGACTGGAATCGTGAGTTTCACAAATTATAAATCTAAGTTAGATAATACATAATATTGATTTTTTTACAAAATTTCTTCAATCTTATTAATCTAAGAATCCAATTCAATTCAATTATAAAATATTTTAATTGAGTTTCATTTCAATAATGAATAAAATGTTAATAAATAGAAATCTTATTTAACTTTTTTATATACTGAATTCAGATCCATATTTCAATTTCAATTTATATTATGAAAGTTCTCTTTTTAAAGTGTTAAAAGTTTGTTTTTAGGTGTTGTTAGTAAATAAATTATCAAAAAAATCATGAAATAAAATTTAAAAAAATAAAAAAAGGAAAATTTTCACAAATTAAAAAAAATGTTAAACTACTAATAGAAATAGCAAAAAAAAAAAAAAAAATACTGATAGACTTCTATCGACATCTATTATATAGGATTAATGATAAACTTCTATCAGTTTCTATTACCGATAGACACTGCCGCTATCAGCCTCTATCAAAGAAGATTAAATTTTGCTATTTTGTGTAAATAATTTTCCTTATTTTTCTATTTTTAAAATTTTCTATAAATGTATATATATAATTATATAATAAGTAAAAAAATATATATTTTTTAAAATTAATAATGAGTTCGGGTTGATTTGAGTTATTTTAGGTTAACTCATGAACCAACTCAATCCATAAAATTTTCATTTATTTGAACCTAATCTAATTCAAACCCTACTGATTAGGTTGGGTTGATAAGGTTCTTCGGATGTCGGATTTTTTGAACACCTCTATTAAAAATCATATGACTATTTACAAATTTACAAATTCGAAAACCTATGTATTCAAACCATAGTATTAAAATTTCATCTACATGTCGATATTTGTATAAATATTCCATGTTTACATGGGTTCGATATCAAAATGAAAGGTAAATCAATAATTCTATTAAATCGTCAATAAATACTATGTACAAAAACAAGCACCAAATGCTACTAGTATAAATATAATATAAATAATATACATGTTTACTTATTTGAAAATAATAAAATGTTGATTTACTAATTAAAATTTATATTTTGAACTTTTGTTTTTTATAATTTTTTTTACAAATATCCATCGAAATCGATATTTTATCGAAATTTTCGTAAAATTAAAATCTCGCTATTTCTATCCACATCACATTTTAAACTTTGATTCAAACATACTTTTTAAACCAATATCAAATTTATATTCTTTTTCTCATAAAAAAAATTATATATTCTTAGTTATGAGACAGAAATTATTTTCAAAATATTTTTTCATACACGTTGACAAAAGACATTCAATCACTTCAAGATAATTTAAGAAAAAGAGAGAAGAAAGAAGACAAGTGTCAACTTCTTAAGTTTAGAATCACTAAGAAGAATGTTGATACGTAGATATAGTCAAAGAAGATCTCATGTCATCTATGCATGATTGACATAAATTTATAATTTAAGAAAAACGTGACCCGTAAAAGAGAAATGAAGTGTGTTACTTTCTTTGAGTTAGTAAAATTTTATTTTTTTTCCTTCTTCTCTTTAGATTTGAGTTTTCAAATATCGAATCTTTCACGATCTTTGATATCAAGTTGTGGGTCATCGACCCATTTGAGACTTGGGTCGGATATTTTAGTCCCAGGTTTTATATCTGTCCCATTAAAAATCGAGATAATGGTGAATTTATCTTCTCGAGTCCAAATTTATCTATAACAGATAATACTTTATTGAAAAATTAATTTTGTTGAAAAGAAAAAACACGTTTAAAAAGTGGAGAATCAAATATTAAATTAAAATTTTGAATAGTTAGTAATATATTTGATAGTGAATGAAATATAGTTTCAAAATCAATCTCAAATATCTTTTTAATATTTGAAAATTTGGAATGAGATAAAAGAATTATGATCTCCGATATTTCCTCACTCTTTTTGATTTTCTTTAAAATTTTAGAATTAAAGTAGTATACGAATATGTAAACGATATTTACTTTTAAAGCTCATCCATTTTCATATAACAATATTACTTTTTTAGAAAAAAGAAAAATACCTTGTGATCATTAGATTTTGGGTTTAGTTTTTATTTGGTCCCTTAACAGAACCCAAAACTTATGTCGTTAATAAGCTTCAAACTTGATCAAAGGAAAATTTGTAAATACTGAACTACTCCTATCACTACAAAGTCATAGCAACAGTGGTAAGTTCGAGTCGATCTGCAGGGAAGCGCGATTTGCTTCGTTAAGTTAATTTTCTAACTAGAGCGGTAAATGGGGGATTTTGTGTGGAAGAGATATATGGGTGAAATTAAAAATAAAAAGGTAAATGTAATCTAGAATAAGAGTCTATCTAATTTCTAGAGTAGGAGAGAGTGCAATTTCTTTCATTAGGCATCAATTAATTATACTGAATTTGTCAACCTCTCAACCTATGAGAAAATCTAATACCCCAATTAGCCAAATTCGATATTAAACCAAATTAGCCCCAATTCAATTTACAACTCTTCCTTCTTAGCAACATACAAGTTAAAATTGAATTGCATTACGAAATGATTTGATTGTTGAGACATACTACAAGCCGGAAAAGTCATATCTTATAGCATGATTTAGTTGGAAAAGATTATATTAGGGCATACATGCATTTGGTCAGAAAAAGTCTAGACTTTATATATGCGATCCTAATATGCGCAACTAAATCAATCAATATATACATATGTTATGACGATTTTGCAAACAAAAATTTCAATAAACTAATTTGTCAGATCAATTTATAAAAAATATATTAAGATTCAATCAAATCATCCCAAAGAGTTCACAACAATTCAGTTAAATTAATTAGAAAACTTTCAAGAAAATAAACATAAGGCTCTCGTTCAAAAGAAATTAGATAGGAATTACCTCTTAATTCATAGACAAATTTCAAGATACACATTCAATCCGTTGATTAAAACCCAAAATAAAAAGAAAAAAACTAACCTACTAAATTCTGAAGGGAAAGGAAGAAGAATGAAGTTTAACTTTAGCCTCCATCAGTTCAGCCTCCAAAAGTTAGCATCCTTTGACCTAAAACCGAAGAGGAATATTTATAGAAAATCAGGACAGCATCACAATGCTAGAAATAATGTTGCAACGCTGAAGTGGCTGAAGGGGAGCGTCAAGGCAAAAGTCCAACGCTAGGGGTAACGCTATCTCGCACATACGCATCGCACTCCGTCCGTCAAAGTTCATAGCGTTGCAACACTGAGCATTCTGTCGCACAACATTGGGTTGGGACATTGTAACGATGGCAATGTTCTAACTCCGGAGCGTTAGGATGCTAGGGGTAGCATTGCAGTGCTCCCCTGCATCAAGATTTACTGCCTCCAAGCATTGCACGAGTGTCAGATCTAAGTAAATTACGAGCGTTGTGACGCTCCAATAGGGACATTTTGGTCTTTTCAACTCTTTTGAAACCCGTATGCTCAAATCAACTCCAAATTGCTTCAAATTAACCTCGTTCTTTACTAAATGATTAATTCTACCTCTTGATTGTTCAGTACCTACAAAATAGGAAAATAAATATGTAAAATCTGATAACGAGCCTGATTAAGTTAGGAATAATAGTTCTTTTTGAGAGCTATCATCTCTAAATTTCAAAATGTTACATATTTAGTCCTTAGATTTCGAGTTGGGTTTAATTTAGTCTCTAAATTTCAAAATATTACAATTTTACCATTGAGATTTGAATTTTATTACGATTTGGTTCTATGTTTAAAGTAACCTCAATTTTTTACTAACTACTCACTTTTAATCATTGACATTAATGTCTATTAATTAAATTAAAATAATTATGAGGTGGAATTAAAATTTTTATTTTAATAGTGAAGAACAATGTTGAAACTTAATTAATTATAATTCTTTTAACTCTTTCAAATTAATTAATATACATTAACACTCAAGATAAAAAGTAATTATTTAAAAAAATTAAAAAGTGTAAAATTTAAAACTTAGGGATCCAAATTGAAACAAAACTAGAAACTCAAAGGTATAACTATTACATTTTAAAACCTAGAGAACACTAAATTAAAACCAAACTCAAATCATGTAGACCAAAACACTGTCTCGCAAGCATTTTGTTTTTTATTCTTGATTTTTTAAAACTAAACTTATTTCCTCTCTATTTCCTATAAAGTTTTGCATATTTATTAAGTAACATGATTGAATTCTCAACCAAATTTAAAAAATAAAAACAATTTTTATATAAACTCTTTTTTTTTTTTTTCAAAAATTGACTTGTTTTTAAAACCATTTGTAAAAGGTAGATAACAAATGAAAACAAAGAAAAAAATTTGGAGGTGGCAGAAGCGTGTATATGTTTAATTTTCAAAAAATAAAAATAAAAAATCAAATGATTATCAAAAAAACCTACATATGTAAACCGATTAAATAAAAACTAGAACAAAAACCTAAAATGAAAGAGGTGTTTTTTTTATTATTATTATTTTTTACTTGAGAACAAAAATAAAATTTGTATCTATTATTACCTCAAGGGGGGTGCAAAATGGAGAAGCGTGGTTGCGAAGTAGAGAATAATTTATATGGTCCAATGAGAAGTCAGTATCGGGAGTCGACCAGGACAAGAGCGTCAACAGCGTGGGACGATTAAGGACACGTGGCGGTCGAAGCAAAAAGCGATTGAGTAAGACTAAAAAGAAAAAGTTTTTTTTTTAAAAAAGAAAATTATAAAACAAAGAAAAAGAAATCCATCCATTGCCTTTCCTTCTTCAAAAGCGTGTGGCTTCTACCTATATATCTTCTCACACGTGTCCATTTTATATCTGTCCATTCTTCTTCCCCTTTTTTTTATCTCTCCGACTCCCTCCTTCCTCTTCCTTTCATTCTCTCTCTTTTTCCTCTCTTTTCTCTTCCTCCGCCTCCGCCATGGACGACGCCTCCTCCGACAACGACTTCACATCCACCAGTTCCGGTTTATCCTCCATACTCAGCACCGACGATTTCCGAAGCTCATCTAGTTCCGGTGATGTCTCTGTCACCAGCACTAGTTCCGGTGAGATTCCGGCTGTTATTGTAGCGGAGGCTGCTATAGAAACGAGGTCTGTAGAATTAAGCACGCCGGTTTCGGAACTTCCGAGACGGAAGTGCATCGGGAGAAATAACAGGGCGGGACTACACTGGGGACTTACTTCGGTTATCGGACGGCGGAGGGAGATGGAAGACGCTATCGCTGTTAAGCCGGGATTTATGTCTTCGAGATGCGATCACGTCGGGGGATGTACGGCTCCAGGTTCTAGAACCTCCGGAGAGATCTCGCCGCTTCATTTCTTCGCCGTGTATGACGGTCACGGCGGCTCTCAGGTGCGTAATTCCTCTCTAATTTCTATCGAATTTGTGCATTTTCAATTTCGAATTTCGGATTAGGGCTAATTTTAGGTTTGACCTGTTTGATGAAACCACAAGCATTAACCAGAAACAGCTAGAAGAAGAAAACTCTAATTCCTCTTTTTTTTTTTTGGGAGAGAATCTCAAAAATAATAATTCACAGAACCAATTTTAGAAAAATATTTTATGTTGACACAGCATTACCTATTACTATTATTATTATTATTATTATTATTATTATTTATTTCTAAGCTAATAATTGCCTTTTCCACTAAGGAACGACACATGTCACACAATGAGTGGTCCCCATATGAAAGAATTTTGGAGGTTCCCATTTTAGTATTACGACACGTGTCATTGAAACCCTCTTTTTTCTTTTTGTTCGCTTCAATCAGTTTCGAGGTTAGGTATGGGAAAATCCCTGGGATTAAAATGTTAATTATGACGTAATAATGCATTTTCCAGATGACGAAAAACACAGGGTGTTACGTGTTTTAATCACGGGACATATTAATTTAATCGATTTTAGAGTTTATATTATCTGAGGAACTCGCACGATTTCCAATTTATTTTTTGGGGGGGTGGTCTCGTTTGTATTTTTTTCTTCATTCAGTGAATGGCGCGTTTAATTAGGAGAAAACAAGAAATCCGCTTTTTGTTTTCACGTTTTATTGCCCTCAAATGGGAGTTCTGTGTCGGTTTTGACGATTTTTCTAATGATAAATTTTGAATTTTGTAGTACTCTTTTTGGATTCTATTAAAATTGTAGTGTAAGCTAACAAAAAAAAAAAAAAAAAAATCAATTAAGCGAAAACAATGGCATGATTAAATTGGAATTTTATCTTAATTAGTTTTAGAAAATATTTTTTATTCCACCAACCGACCGAGCACATAGCAAAATTGTAAAATAATGAAGACTTTTCAAAATAGTTTGAGAAACTACCCCATATTTCATAAACATCACACAATATTACTAATACATTATAGAAAAAAAATATCTTCTATAAGTTTCAAAAGTTACCCATTTAATAATTAAATTTTAAGTTTGTTTCCATTTGATCCATATATTCAAGATTTATATTTTTAACATGTCATTTTTTATTAATTTCTCGCTTTCTATCATGAGTGTTAATGTCTATTAATTCAATTAATAGAAGTATACTTAATTTTCACTATTTTTCATCACTATTAAAACTAAATATAAAATTTCACTTCATGATTATTTTAAATCGACTAATAAACATTCATGTCGATAATTGAAGGTGAGTATTTAATGAAAAATAGATGGCAAAAATCTTAGGAACTAAATTGAAATAAAACTCTAATTTTAAAAGTAAAATTGTAACACTGTGAAATTCAGGGACTAAATTAAAATTACATACAAAACTTAAAGATTAAATATGTAACATTCAGAAATTTAAAGACTAAATAGGAACTAGACCTGAAACTTAGACACTAGAAAAGTCTCTTTTTTTTTTGCCCTATTATATATTTAATGATGCACGCCCACCCATATTCCCCCAAAAAAAAGTTTATTTTGGGTTAGGTGAGTAGATAACTGCGGACAATGTTCCCCGATAGCTGCTCTATCCTCCCAAGAATCAAGATCTGAGTGAAAGATTTCCAGCCATGGTTTTTGATCTTTGGATTCATGGGAAGTTGGAAATTTTAGATCAATGTTTATTTGAAAAATTGAAGTCGTAGCATAGATTTATGTCTAGCTAAACAACTCATATTGTAAAAGTATGTCGTTATGGTTGATTGCTTAACTGGGTTTGTTCTAAAATTTGCTAGCTATGTTGATCTATGATTGGTACTGATTTCCTCCGGCGTGGATTCGTCGGATTTATGATCTTTTCAGATATCTGACACCCAGCTAACGACTTCGTGGAAACTTTAACATATATATATAATCTATAGGTGGCCAAATTCTGTTCGGAGAGAATGCATGAAGTGATAGCGGAAGAGTGGGGAAGAGAAGGAATCAATGGCCATGAATGGCAGAAGAGATGGGAAGTTGCCTTCTCTAATGGCTTCCAGAGGACTGATAATGAGGTGGTTTCAGAGGCCGTGGCAACTGACATGGTTGGATCTACGGCGGTCGTGGTTGTTCTATCTGGCTGCCAGATTATTGCATCCAATTGCGGCGACTCTCGGGCGGTTCTTTGCCAACGGAATAAAACGATTCCATTGACAGTGGATCAAAAGGTCATTAGTTTCCCAAACCCGATTATGATTTGAATTCCTGTTAGTGTATTACCAGTACTTGCTTTAGAAATATCATTAAGGGAAAGCATTTGTTTTATTGATCGTGTTACAGCCTGATAGACAGGATGAACTCTTGAGAATTGAAAGAGATGGAGGCAAAGTCATAAACTGGATGGGTGCTAGAGTTCTTGGAGTTCTTGCCATGTCAAGAGCCATAGGTTTCCTCCCCTCTCTCAAATTGTCTTTGTGAATGTTAACCTTAAATTAATTTCGATTCGTTATTAATCAGAACTATCAGAGATCATATACATGTCTATATTTGGATGATTTTTCAATTTTGAAGTGTTCGAATTTCCACTGTGAGTATAGCATGCGAACATGGCTTAGTGTCTCGCAATTATTTCCATTTCTACTGTTACTGATAATAAAAAAAGTAAGGATGTGAGAGATTTTTGACAGAAATTTGAGTGATGTTTGGAATTTTTTAACTCAATAAAGTATAAAATTGGTGTTTGTTAATAGTGGAATCCACAATCTTCTTAGGTAAAATAAGGAGGGAGTCCACAACTCCATTCCCCTGACCCCTTACACGAAATATCCCTAGTACTTTTCAATGGAATAGTTCTGTATGATCACATGAGTACATACATTTGCAGGTAGCATTTATTACCCTAAGCTTGACAAATTGGCTTTTATGTGTATGGATGTCCAGGGGATCGATACCTTCGGCCGTGGATAATTCCAGTGCCGGAGATTAGTTTCACGACAAGGAGTGATGAGGATGAATGTTTAGTTCTGGCAAGTGATGGACTTTGGGATGTAATGACAAATGAAGAGGTTGGGCAGGTAGCTTGCCATCTTCTTAGGCGGCTCCGCAGGTCATCGTCGACTATGGACGACACACCTCCAGCACAGATTGTGGCTAATAATCTCACTGAAATAGCATATGGAAGAAACAGTTCCGATAACATTTCTGTTATTGTCATCGATCTGAAAGCAAGGAAAGCAAACACACAGAGGCAATGACAGAAACATGATGTCTGGAAGGCAAGGTTCTAATAGCTCCACCCCGTTCTCATCCATAACTAATAGATAGCATAATACCATCTTTGTTTCCTTCACTGTTCTCACCACTCTCCATCAAAAAACATGTACAGAGCCCACTAACAAAAATGAAAAATCTGCTTTGCTTGGTCATAGAGAGAAATTGTTCTCTCTCTAAAACCTTCCTATCAATTTGAATTGATTTTTCTTTTTTCTTTCTTTCAATAGTAGAATGTATCTTGGACACAAGTCCAGAAGATCATCAAGATAAAGAAAAATATGCTTGGAGTAGACAAGTAGTAGATCTTGACCATACCAACATTTATAAAATTCCAGTGTAATAATGCTCTGTATCTGCCCCTAGCCTCTAGATTTTGCACTTGCATTCCCCTTTTCAGGCGTAGAAAGGAATTTGGACAAATACAATACGTTTCCAGACTATACTACCCAATTGGATAAACCCAAGTGAGTCAACCTACATTTATACCTCCAAATTGCCAATCAATATACAACATCTTAGCTCTGGTTATTTCATAACCTAAAGACCAATGCAGAGTCCTAAACGACCTCGTTCCACAAACATAAGAAGTAGAAAATTTAAGCACAACTGAAAACTCCGGAGGGTTAGGGCTGAATTTGGAGGTTAGCGAGATTAAAGAAAGCACCCCTTCGATTTTTGAGTTGTGCGTAGGATCCTTGCTCTACCACCTTTCCGTCTGCCACAAAAGCGATGGAATCGAGCTTCTTGATGGTGTTCAGCCGGTGGGCTACAACCAGGGTCGTCCTTCCTACCATAATCCGATCCAGTGCTTGTTGCACAACTTGCTCTGATTGAACATCCAGAGCACTGGTTGCCTCGTCTAGCAACAGAATTGTTGGGTCTCGAATTATGGCTCTGGCTATTGCTACTCTCTGTTTCTGTCCTCCTGAGAGTTGCACCCCTCTTTCCCCGCATTCTGTCTCGTACCCATCTTTCAAAGACCTACAGCCACCATCTCCCAATAAAATAGATTTAGATTCATAACTCCTAGTATTCTCTGCAGTTTTCTTCATAAAATGACATGCTCATCTACCCATTCATATATTTTCTTACTCTCTCTAAGAGGCTTCTAACATCTCAGCAATTTTCTGTGTATGTCGTTTGTCAAAATTTTTCACTAAGATGCTTGTTTGTAAAATTATGGCAGCAAAATGATTCAATAGTTTCAATAATATCTGTTTTCTGGTGATCCATACTAGAACAGGCATGATCTGATTATGCCACAGGGGGACTTGTGTCGAGATCTGAATTTGACACAATTCAGAATTTCTACAATAATTAAGAGAACCAAAAAGTTCAAAAGGTAGAACCTCTTTATATGTCCCGATTCAAGTTATCATTTTCCATTATATCCTATATTCAAGCTATACTTGTATTGGTGGAGATTCAATTCATGAGTTTGAGGATCAAAACCCACCCAAAAGAAAGGGGTTGGGTTGAAACCATGATAATGAAAGATGGTGATGGATGAGGAATAAAACCATATTTCTGACAGAAGAGGTAGAAAATTCTAGACAATGCAATATGGTCCATAAGCTTGGTTGAGGAATAAAAACATGTTTAAAACATGAGGCAGAAAAAAAAAAATTCTAGACAGTGCAATATGGTCCATAAAATTTTAAAATCCATTTATTTAGCTGTTATACTTGAAAAAGTTTTTACTAGATTTCAAACTTTTGAAGTTATATTCTTTTAGTTCCAACACTTACAAAATTTTGAACAGTTTGTCGACTTCTTGAATTTTTAATTTTGTGTCAATAAGTCACTATCAGTTATATAATATGAAACACTGACATAGCACGTTGTTTTCAAACACATCAATAAAACATTGTTTCCAAGTGCAAATTCAAATTGTAATCCTTGAATAATATAGCAAGAAATCATTTGTTACAAAATTAAAAGTCAAAAACACTTACTAAAATTTTTTCGAAGTACAGTGAATAAAAACTCATAAGTTGGATATTCAAATACAGAAACTAAATGAAGAAACTTGAAACCTTAGACCCAAAATCTGTGTCTACTTCCTTTTGATTTTTGTAGTATGTTTTTCACCATTCTTGCATACACATTTAAATTCCTCGCCATCTTTTTTACACAAAAACAAAATGAAACAAAGAAATGGCAGTCGAAGTATGTCCAAACCATTAGGAAAAGAAAAGAAGACTTACGAGATAAATTCATGGGCATTGGCAGCTCTGGCTGCATCGACAAGCTCATTCTCAGAAGCATCAAGCTTCCCAAAGAGGATATTTTCGCGTATGGTGCCGGAAAAAATCACGGGATCTTGGCTGACGAGGGCCACATGCTTCCTGTACCATTGAAGATCCATTTCTCTGATATCCACACCATCCACTTTCACCCATCCCTTTACCACATCATAGAACCTCAGTATTAGTCCGATCACAGTTGATTTTCCACACCCACTTTTCCCAACTAGCCCAACGCTAGTCCCTGCCTTCACTTCCAAGCTGAACTGACGCAATATCATGTTATTTGGCCTGCTTGGATACCAAAAATCCACTTTCTTCAACTCTATGTTCCCTGTTATCTTTTCCATCTTGCTCATTCTCCCATCCTACCAATTCAAACAATGTTCAAACAAAGTTTAAGCTTTGACAAGGTTGAAGATAAAAGTTCTTATATTAACATGAGTGTTCACTTACCTTAGATGGGTCGGAAATGAGTGATTTTCGGTCGAGAATCTCGAACACTGATGCAACGGCTGCTGAGCCTTTTGCTAAATCTGTTGTCATGCTGCCAGCTTCGGCAATTACTTTGCCAGTGCTTACTAAGATGAAGAAAGTCTTAAACACATCCCCTGCAGATATTTCACCTTTTTGCACGAGTGTTCCACCGAACCAGAAATCCAATGCCCATGACATGAATGTTAGGCACTGAGCAGATCCCATTCCAATCCCTGCATACCAGGATTTCTTTCTAGCTTCATTTCTTGGTGCTTCTTGGGCTTTGTCGAAGATTTGAAGGACTTTTCCAATGCTGCTGAAGGATGTTACTATTCTATGGTTATACACTGCTTCTACAGCAATTTGTGTGCTCTGATTCTGTGCCTTGATGAAGTTTGTGGAAATGCTTGAGAGGAGGACTTTTCGTGTGTAGAAGCAAAGAATCGTGAGTGGCTGGACAGCTATCATTACAATGGCGAGCTTCCATGCCACTGCTAGACCAAGGATCATTGCTATGGTCACAGCTGAAATGGTTTGAACTAATAGAGAAACTCTGTCTGCTACAAGGGATTTGACTAAGGAAGCCTCATTGCTCAATCTTGAGCACAAAGCTCCACTGGAATTTTGCTCCTTGTCAAACCAAGCAGTTTCAAATGTCAAGATCTTCTCAAGTGTCCTCAAGCGAATTCTTTTCGTCAAGTGCTCCCCCATATACGCAAAATTGTAATGTTGAACGAGGTTCAAAATAATGGAAACCAGAGATAATGAACAGAAAATCAAGGAATATGTCCTGATTCGAGCTTGCATTTCGTAATGGCTTTGAGCAAAGAAGGCTGATATCATACCTCCAACGGTAAGTGCATATATTGGTTGCACTGCCCCAAAAGCTATAGCTGACAAACTTCCAGTAAGAGCTTGCTTCCATTCTGGAGAGTTCATAGATAGAAGACGAGTAAAGGAAGGTGGCTTGGGAGAAGTTGATTGAGGGATCTCAATAGGCAGTGGTGATTTTGCAAAGAAAGCTGGACTTGATTTAGCACTGCTTCTTCCAACTGAAGAGGTATGTATGTCTATATTTTGTTCAACATCATCATAGCTTGAAAGTCGTTGCAATTTCGCTAGTTTTGCATAGTGGCCATTTTTACGGTTGATAAGATCATTGTGGGAACCAATTTCAACTATACAACCACCATTTACAACAGCTATAACGTCTGCATTTCTGATTGTAGAGAGCTTATGTGCAACCACCTGATCATTCAATCAAAGAACCAAAAACCAATTTAACTCAAAGTTGCAGAACTACCATTTTCTTTAAAGGTTAAATCACAAGTTTTGTCCCTTAACTTTAGGATTGTATATAATAAATCCCAGTACTTAAGTTTCTAACGTGTCCATAAACTTTTATAAAGTGTGTCTAACTAAGTTTTTAACAAGTGTTTTTAGTTCAAACTTACAGTCTAATAGATCCAGGTTGGTCTAATATTTATACCACTAAATGCCTAAACTTAACCCCAAAATCACCTCGTAGTCTATGAACAATAAGGTCAATAGTAAGTGCTAAAGTGTCAAAGTTCACATAGGCCTACCATTATACAAGAAAAATTTCTAGTACTACGGGAGTATCATACTCCATTTGTTCACACCATAAATTTATTTTCATAAACACTAGTGAACCCTACATTAGTATCAATGAACTCTACCTTACTTTTAAAAGCATGCTAATGTGACACATAATAAATGACGATTCCATACTACCATAATATACAAAAATTTCCTCTATTACTCGGGGAAAATTTCTAGTATCATGGGAGTATTATACTCTTTTTGTTCATACCATAAATTTATCTTTATAAACACTAGTGGGCCCACATTATTATCAATGAACTCTACATTATTTTTAAAAGCATGTTGATGTGACGCACAATAAGCAGCGGTTCCATAATCCCATAGTATAGAAAATTTTCCTCTATTACACATAAAAATTTATAGTACTATGGAGTATCATACTCCCTCTATTCACACCATAAATCTATAATCATAAACACAATTGGATCCCACATTAATATTAGTGAACTCTACCTTATTTTAAAAACATGCTAAAGTGACACACAATAAATGATGGTTCCATCTCCATGATATAGGAAAATTTCCTCTATTACACATAAAATTGAAAGTTCACGGACGTATTATTAAGAACGTTTTAAAGTAGAAGGGGACTTGTTAGACAAACTTGTAAGCTACCTTTTATTTAATGAATGTAAATAGTAATAGTAAGCATAGCAAAGGAAATGAAAGTTTAAGTAGCCCAAGTTGGCTCACCAGGGTGGTTCTTCCCAGTGAAGCCTGATCAAGTGCATTTTGGACCAGTGCTTCTGATTCAGAGTCAAGAGCACTAGTAGCTTCATCAAGCAGTAGTATTGCAGGATTCTTAACAATAGCCCTAGCTATGGCGATCCTCTGCTTTTGCCCACCAGATAGAAGTGCCCCTCTTTCTCCAACCTAGATTACACAGAATCATCCATTTCATTCACCATTTTCCACAAAACATCATGAATGGAATGAGTTATAACACAACAAACCTTCGTCTCATAGCCTTCAGGAAGCTGTGTAATGAAACTATGAGCATTGGCAGCCATAGCAGCAGCCATAACCTCCTCCATGGAAGCATCAAGCTTCCCAAACAAAATATTCTCCTTAATCGAAGTGCCAAACAAGGCATGATCCTGACTAACAAGACCCATTTTGGATCTAATCCATTTAAGCTGCAATGCCTTGATATCGACGCCATCGATCTTCAAAACTCCATCAACAGGATCGTAAAATCGCTGCAGAAGAGCGATGACGGTGGACTTGCCGCTGCCGCTAGGGCCGACGAGGGCTAGGGTTTTGCCGGGGTCGAGTTTGAGATTGAAATCCTTGAGGACGAATGAATCAGGGCGTGAAGGATATGCGAATGTGATGTGATCAAATTCAATTTGGGGTTGGAGATTATCGAGAACAAGCCCCTTTGAATCTTCTCCGTCGATCAATGGAGTTCGATCGATGATATGAAATATTCGAGATGCTGCAACTGAGGCTTCTGTCAAATGCTTCAAGTCTGGAAGTGCCACTCCTAGAGACCTGCATTACATACAACTTCTTGTTATTTAACGTTAATTCTATACTAATCAATCATTACTTACTAATTCATATGTACCTCAATTGATATATAGTAGAGGTATTAAAAAAAATTGATGGCCGAAAAATCCGGTCAATCTAATCGATTTCATATGTTAATCATCCACAAGTTTGTGATTCCAATCTATCGTTCCTATTGTTCATAAAAGAAAACTAATATTGATCAACTCAATAATAATAATAATAATAATATATAAATATATACTTCTTCCTTTGTTTCCTTTATATGCATATTTGCATGGATACACACAATATTTTCTATAAAATCTTATATCATCAAAAGGCAAAGGAAGGAGGAGTCTTTGCATATAAATCACTAGAGGTGTATATAAAGATATTGAAAAATCGATTTGATCGATCGAATCGAGTCGATCGAAGATAGGTCATGGTAGGTTCTTTCATAAAAAACCGACATCCCCTAGCAAACCAACTGACCATGATGTATACTTTTTTTTTTAAAAAAAATCTGCTTCTATTTCTTATCATACTACACCTTTCCTCTCCATATTCCCGGTTTAATCTTCATCTCCTTTCTCCTTTCCCATTTCCACCGCCATCATTACTTCTTCTTTGCTCTCCCTTCCACAATTTCCCTCAATAGTTTCTTGTTGGAAAAAGTAGATTCGACTTTCTCTGATCTGACTATGGGAAAAAGAAGAAGTAGTAGAAGAAGAAGAGAGAGAAAAAAGAAAAAGAAAACGACAAAACCCATTGACCGGTGGTCGACTGCTAGCCAAATTTTCTGGTCGGTTTTCAGTATCGATTTTCTGCCAAAACCGACACCAATCGATCAATGTATACCCCTCTAATGGAAATACTTTTTCTTTTGTCTTAAATAAATTGAAAGAGAAAATGCATTTTAATTGTTAAAATTTTATTATTCACCCCAAATGATGTACATATTTTAAAAGAAAATGATAGACGTTTAGGGCAAGGAGTTGGTTATTATAGTTGGATTATAATAGTTTGTGTTTAGGGTGTAGATTATTTTGATTCGGGTTATAATAGTATGTGTTTGAGGTATAAACTGTTTTAGTTTGATAAAGAAATAGTAGACATTGTAGCAAACAATAAAAAATGATGAATGTAAATAATAAAAACGATGATAAATAGTAAATACAGTAGTAAATAGAGATTTTGAAATAATATTACCCGTAATTAATTGAAAAATACAAAATAGTATTTACACAAAAGATAATTATTATAGTCTTAGAATTGTTTTTATCCTAATCACATACTTAATACATACATACATATATGTGTGTATATATATATATATATATATATATATAATATTTATGTGGACATTAAAAATCAAATGTAAAGAATAGATAGCAAAGTGGCTGAATTGTCATATTATGAACAATAGGACTAAATCAAATCAATTGTCAAAATTTCCCCCGTCAATATGACGTATCTATTCTAGCTTTTGCGTGGGAGAACAATAATGAACATATTTTGAATTTATTTCACAAAAAAAAAAATCATTTGAATTAACTAATTTTCAAAAACAAAATAAGTTTTTAAATTTTTTTCGTTCAAGTTTTCGTTTTGATTTTGAAAACACTCCTAAACTTTAGATAACAAAACATAAAAACTAATAGATGAAAGTTGTATTTCTTAACTTAATTTTCAAAAACCAAATAATTATCAAACGATTTTTTTTTGTTGTTATTTAATAAGAAAGTTCATATCAACCCATTTTAACATTTTTCAAAAGCTTAATTAAAAATAATTATATGACACAAAATCTTAAAAAAAACTTTTTGAAAATTATAGAAAAAACTAAATTTATTTTAAAAATTTACCTTAAAGCGCCAACATAGGAACTACTCTTGCTTACATCAAATTTCACATAAAAATTCACTAAATTCTTCTTAAAATATCCAAAAAGAAAGAAAAAAAAATAAAGCTTAGGATAGAACAAAGGATCACAAAGGGAAATTGCATTCTTATTTAAATTAAAAAAAAAACTAAAGGAAAAGGAAAAGGAAAAGTCATTATTTGAAAATGACTAATCCTAATTTTCCTTTCCTTAAAGTTGTCACATCTATAACTTTTTCCAAATTCAAGATCGGTACATTCCATCACCAACACAATCTATGTTGTTGCAAACTTTATAAGGTCTTTGAATAAATTCTTAAAATTTCAATTTTCTATTCATTAGTTCTATGAATTTTTAATAGGATTGTTTTTAATTATAGAAAAATAAACTAAAATATTTACGAATAATAACAAAATATCACGATCTATCCATGAACACAAATATACTGTGATATTTTGCTATTATTTATAATTATTTTTAGTAGTTTTGTCATTTAAAATAATTTTCCTTTCTAATATTGTGCCTAATAGGTCATTAACCTATTTGATTTTTTTAATTCACAAATCGATTAACACATAATTTCAAAAGTTTAAGCTTCAATTATTGGACTCAAAATATGAATTTATGGGTTGCACCAAATTTTCATGCATCTTTTTCAATTATAAAGGAAAAAAATGTAAAAATAATCATTTTTGAAAAAGATAGTTTGTCATTGGATATTTGGTGGGCTGCACAAAGATGGCTGCAGCCTGAAATACACTCAAGTATTTTTTTTTTAATCAAATATGTAAGGTGCTACCTAATATGCAATTAAAATTTCAAGAACTAATTAAACATTAAAAAAAGTTTAAGAATCTGTTAAACACAAAATTAAAAGTTTTTAAAAATTCTATTAGACAATTTTAAAAATTCATGGATCAAAAACACAAATTTAAAAGTTCAACAACTAAGGTATCATTTGATTTTTTATTTTTAATTTTTGAAAATTAAGTTTATAAATACTATTTCCACCTCTAAATTTCTTACTTAGTTATCTAGTTTTTACCAATATTTTTTAAAAACCAAGCTAAGTGTATATATATATTAAAAACTTGTTTTTGTTTTAGAAATTTGGTTAAAAATTTATTCTTTTACTTAAGAAAATTGTAAAACAATGTAAGAACTTGAGTATCAAAGAGGGCCAACTTGTGTAATTTAACTAAAACCCAAAAAACTAAATGGTTACGAAACAGAACCTAAATTTGTGTAATTCGAGCTAAAATTATATCGACAATAAAAACATATAGATGATCATGAACACAACATCCGAACTTCAAAAACTTCCTAACAAAGAGACTAATACTGCAAAGTTCAAGAACTAAACTCGTAACCGGGCGAATACAAGGGAAAGATGAAATATTTTTTATGGGGAAAATAAAAAAGTAGATAGATAGATATATAAAGAGAGAGTTTATATACATACAGGCCAGCCAAAATGAAGGAGATACCAGCTGCATAGATTTTGCCACCACTTTCTCCTTTATACATCACCAATCTGCTACCATACCAAGCAATCAAACCCCATATTGCAAAAGCAAGTCCTGAGCTTCCCACAGCCAAACCTTTTGCTATTCCTTGCTTTATTCCAACCTTTGTTGTTCTCTCCAATATCCTTTTGTAATTCTCTAAAACTCTCTTCTCTGCTGTGAATGCATATATTGTTTTTATTGAGCTCAGTGCTTGTTCTACTATGCCATTTGCTTTCCCATACTCTTTATGTCTCTTGTTTGTTACATGTACTAAGTATTTCCCATATGTTACTCCTGGGATTACTAGTAATATCATGGATGGAAATGCTACCAGGGCTAATCTCCATGAAAAGTAAGCCGAAAACGCTAGTCCCGATAAGAATACCGTCGAGTTCATTATAAATAACGGGACCTGAACAATATGACGACATTCTAATAAATCATTAAAGAGTATATTTACTTCGTTTATAGACCAGCATGAGAGAAACATAGGGCAAAGTTACAAAAAAGGTGGCTAATTAACTCTAACGCACTAATGCAATTGATGAAGAGAGGTAATTTGTAATTAAAAAAACTTCGATATGTTTGTTTGGAATGACTTTCTAATTGGGTAGTGAGAGAAAAAAAACTAATTCACTTATCTTGTGATATCTTACAATTTGTTGATAAACACTTAACCGTTTTTTGTGTTAACTTTAGGTTTTTAGTGTGTATAAGCATAGAGTTACATTCCAAGGCCAATTGGGGATGAGAATAGTAAATTGTATATCTTATAAGAATCATAAGGTCTCTTTATTCTTCTGATGTGAATCATCCTCAATATACCCTTTTAAGATGGAGGTTCAAATTTCAAATTTTTTTGGACGGGACGCCTGTTTGAGCATTATTAAATAAATACATAAGATTTCATCTAAGAAGTAACTGACAATAAGATGAGTAACTCAAGTATTTAATATTGTGAAATTTCTTTATCTTTTTTACGTGAGATGCCTAACAACGTAAAAGAAAGTTCCAAAAACCATGGGAAATTAAGAAGAAATTAAGGATGGTACCTTTTCACTTAGAACTTCTTGTAAGAGAGAAGTGCCTTTGGAAATACTATTGACAACCTCAGAAGTGGTTGCGTCTTGTGAATCAAAAAACCCTACTTCTTGTCTCAAGACTGCTTCCAAATATTTGTGTCTAATCTTCAATACTTGTCTCTCACTAGTTTTACTCCAACAGTATCCTTCTGCAAATTCAAAAAAATCAATCAAGTAGACATATATATAAACCCTAAAAACCCTTTTCATAATAATTCTCTCTCAAATGGGGTTTGTTTCTTGTCAGTCCAATTTATATATATATAATTAATTAATTAATCTGGCCTTCCTCAACATTATTCCATACCTTCATACATTTGAAAATACACCAAAAATTTTTCTTACAAATGTAGCCTTTAGAGAATGTGGGATTCAAATTTTGGATCAACAATGTTCAATAATCTTTTAACTTGTTATAAAAGCGACAATCAAAGAAAAATCGAAAAACATAAACAGTAGAGAAATCGACACAAAGATTTACGTGGTTCACTAATAGTATATTAGTTACGCTACAAGCTGAGGAAGAGAGTAAAAAAATATTAGCGAGATTCCATGTTTTTTCATTCAAAAATTAGATAACAGATTCAATGCATTTCAGTGTAACGCCGAGGGAAAACAAGAGTTTTGAAAGTATAGTTACCCATGAAAGCCAGAACCATTACAGCTAACCCCAAGTAGGCAAAGTATAAGCTGCACTGTTAGAAATCAAAGAGAAGAAAGAAAGAAAAAAGAAAGTATAAGAATATTATGAAATAAGTAATGATAAAAGGTATATAAGTTTGGATTAAATTTCAATACTAACCTTCTTGACATTATCCATGAAATTTTGTTGAATTTGACCATTTCCCAAACTATTCATAAGGCTGCTAGCAAAAACCAACAAACAATTTGTAGACATTCCATCTCCAATTGCTCCAATTGTACCAAAAAACATTAGCAAAATATCAACCCAATCAGCATATCTAAATATCACACCAAATGATGATTTTTTCTCTCTTCTCATCATCTCTTCCTTTTCATTTCTTGAACCCATCTCTGCCAAACTCACTTCCTAATTAATTCAATGGTGGAAAATGAAAGAACACAATAATACATTTTATATATAAATTGATTTTTCTATACTTGTAAATATGAGCATGAGCTTTATGTGGGGTTTTCTTTTGTTTTCAAAGTTTATATCTTTTTTTTTTTTCCTTTAATTTTTTTAATGGATGATTTTTGGTGGGGTTTTGTTAATTCAACTTTTAGTACACTTTTTTTGGGATTAAACAAATTAAGATGAGTGGTGGGTCAATTGTCCAATAATAATTAATAGTGACCACTTTTTGTTCTCTTTCTTAGCTTTATACATTTGGGTTTTTTTATTTGGTTTCTTTAATTTCATAATGCTGATTAGTGATTACAAATCTGCCTTTTTATGTAAAAACAGTGTAAGCATTATTTTTCTATTTTGTTCAACAATATATAATAATTGTTCAATAATTTCAAAGAAAAAGCTTTCAAGATGACATATAGTTGAGAATTTAAATGAACTCTATGATTCTTTTAGCTCTTAGAAAATTATATGTTGATAATTTTTGCTAGTGATTGAGTATGTAACCCAACAAATTTTGTATTCAATAATGATAATTTTGAAAATTTTATAAATATTACTACTATATATAACTTCTTTTATTTTGTTATCTACTTTATAATTAATTAAAAATTCAAATATTTTATAAAGGAATTTAAACCATAGTAAAAATATATATATATGCATGTCATAAACTAAAAACTAAAAATGAATATTCGTTTAATAACCAATATATTTTTTTATTTTTAGAAATAATGTTTATTTTCTCACAATTTTTTTTTATCAAGTTTTTGCGTTCCTTTAAAACACATTTTATATTCTAACCCAAATTTAAAAATTAAACTAAGTTTTAAAAACAATGTTTTCCCCCCAAATTTTGGCATAATTTTTTAAAACATTTTAGAAAGTAAAGAGATAAAAGCAAACAACTATATATATATGGAGAAATAGGTGTTTTAAGTTTAATTTTTTTTAAGAAAATATAAAAAAAAAAGAAAAAGAAAATTCAAAAATTTCAAAAATTTCAAAAATGGAAACTATTTACATAAAACAATAAAATTTGTAATCTTCTTTAATAGATGTTGATAGAAGTCTATTAATCTCTATTAGTGATAGAGAGCTTTATCTATAAATATTTTTCTAAAAAAAGAATTATATGTTAAAATAAAATTAAAAAAATTACATTAGGCCGTACCGAATCAATCTCTCTGCAAAATCACAGTGGGAAAAGAATTGAAGTTGAACATGAATAATTTTAGATTGAACAAAATAACTTTAGAGTAATATTAATAATGGGTAATAGAATAAAATTGTTAAAGAACATATAAAAGGAAAAGAATAAGAACAAAGTTAGAGTAATTGGATTACAAAGCAATCTATATGTCTCAATATTTTGTTACATTATTTTTGTTGAATTTTAATGTCACATTGGTTATGTCTCTTTTGTCTGGTGCTTGCTTGGTCCTTTCCTCTAGAGTCTACAATTAAGGTTAAAATTAAAAGTTTGGTATAACTTTTCCTAGAGTAATTTTTTAGAAAAAGTAAAGTATTTTTTTTAAAATTATTAGTGTTAAATAAATGTTAATTATACAATGGTATTTCAAAACACTAATAATCTTTTTTTAAAAAAAGATATTTGCATTTCTTTAATGTAATGGAAAATGGTTTTATATTTTTTTTTAATTTGTCCCAATCAAATCAACACTTTGTCCCATGATAATAATGTCGTCTTTGTGACTTATTCAAGAAAATTTATGGTTAAACTTTTCAAAATATAAAAAAAATAAATAAAAAAAAAAAACAAGATTCCTTCTATGATCAAGGAGACATGATACTTTTCTCATAAAATATTGTCTATGGACGTTTGGCGTGTAGAGCTAAGTTGAGTCGAGTTGATAATTATTGTCTGAGAAGTTAAATTATCAATTTTTTTGTATTTGAGATGTAGAATTGAATTGAGTTGGTAATTATATTGTCTGTGTTTAGGATGTTGAGTTGAGTCATAAAGTCTGTATCTGAGGTGCATAGTTGAATTTGGGTTCCTATAGAGAAAAAAAATATGTTATGTAATTGAGTGATAAAAAAATTGAATATAAAATTTTGTGTTTAGTATATGAATACTTTGTGTAGAATTTTTTTATGGTTAAGAATGGAAAAAAATGGATTTTTTTGTCTTAAAAAAGTTAAGAAATTATATGTATAGTTGAAAATTAAAATCAATAATAGCAAAAAAAAATAAAAAAAAATCCAAGACAAATCACTGTTCCCTGGGGTTGGCTTTAGGCCTTTCCTACGCAGCTTAGGTGGAAGGTGAAGAAGGCTCCATTTCGGAGAGGCTTGAGCCATCAGTGAGATACCACTCTGGAAGAGTTAGAATTCTAACCTTGTGTCAGGACCTACGGGCCAAGGGACAGTCTCAAGTAGAGAGTTTCTATGGGGCGTAGGTCTCCCAAAAGGTAACAGAGGCGTGCAAAGGTTTCCTCAAGCCAGATGGAGATTAGCCCTCAAATGCAAAGGCAGAAGGGAGCTTGACTGTAAGACCCACTTGTTGAACAAGGACAAAAGTCGGCCTTAGTGATCCGAAGGTGTCGAGTGGAAGGATCATCGCTCAACGGATAAAAGTTACTTTAGGGATAATAGGCTGATCTTCCCCAAGAGCTCACATCGATGGGAAGGTTTGGCACCTCGATGTCGGCTCTTCACCACCTGGGGCTGTAGTACGTTCCAAGGGTTGTGCTGGTCGCCCATTAAAGTGGTACATGAGCTGGGTTCAGAACATCGTGAGATAGTTCGGTCCATATCCGGTGTGGGCATTAGAGTATTAAAATGACCTTTCCCTAGTACAAGAGGACCGGGAAGGACGCACCTCTGGTGTACCAGTTATCGTGCCCATGATAAACGTTAGGTAGCCAAGTACGAAACGAATAACTACTGAAAGCATCTAAGTAGTAAGCCCACCCCAAGATGAGTGCTCTCCTATTCCGACTTCCCTAGAGCCTCTGGTAGCACAGTCGAGAGAACGATGGGTTCTCTGCCCTTACGGGGATGGAGTGACAGAAGTTTTGAGAATTCAAGAGAAGGTCACGACGAGATGAGTCGTTTATCATCACGATAGATGTTAAATGGAAGTGTAGTGATGTATGTAGCTGAGGCATCCTAACAGACCGGTAGACTTGAACCTTGTTCCTACATGACCCAATCAATTCAATTAGGCACTCGCCATCTATTTTCATTGTTCAACTCTTTGACAACATGAAAAAACCATTGTTCAACTCTTTGACAACATGAAAAAACCAAAAAAAGTTATGCCCTCCCTCTTTATCTATCCAAGGGATGGAAGGGTAGAGGCTTTTGGTGTCCTCTTCCGTAAAAAACTAGGGCCTACAATCATTAGCCAATATGCTTTTCTCTCATGCCTTTCTTTGTTCATGGTTCAATATTTTGGTGTCCTAGACGTAGAGGAACCACACCAATCCATCTCGAACTTGGTGGTTAAACTCTACTGCGGTAATGAATAATGATACTGTATGAGAGGTCCCACGGAAAAATAGCTCGGCACTAGGATGATAAAAATCTTAACACCTCTAATTCTGATTACTTTTCAATATCAATATGGAAAAAAATGAAAAATAAAAAGGTTGTCTTATTCAAAACCCTTTCTCTCCCACTTTTCTCTCTCACTTCACACCTTGGAACGCATCGGTTTTTATACTGGAACTCTTACTTTCGCTACTATTTCCACCTTCACCACAAATATAACTATAAATGTAACTGTCACTGTAATTGTGACCACCACTTAAAATGTAACTATCAATACAGATTTGAGCCTGAAGATAACTGTCAATGCAACTATTAATGTGATTATTCCAACTATATTCAGTATCATACATGTAACGACCATAGTAGAAATCATCACTTTTAGATACATTATTTTGATAAGTAAAGTTCTGAAAACTATAAAAAGAATTTTCTAGTTCACTTACAAAAGAAAGATCATTGTCAATCTCCAACATGCATTTTTTTGCATTGGACTTTTTCATTAACTGCTATAAATATAAGTTAGTCTACCATATATATATTTTTTTTTACAGAAAGAAAGGGAAATGGTTCCATGTGTTATGATTCATTCTTTTGATTCGAATCTCACAACACTACCAAAGTGTTTCAAAGAAGGGTTATCCTGACGTAGGTATGCTTCTGACCTAGATCAACCTAAGTTAAATGGAATCTCTATCGTCCTGCTTCTGCTTAAAGAAAAAAGTATGAAACTTCATATACCTTAAAGTTGTTCATAAGATAGGATGAAAGATAATTTTTTTTGAGGTTCTGATGCTCATTATGCCTAGCATTGAATAGACTGGGTATTCACCTTATCAATATCTCAAATAAATGATGGATTTTTTAATGCCTAAATGGGGCACTCGATTTGGACCGAACTTTTTGTCACGCTACTGTTCTCTTGTTTTGTTCCCTAAAAGTAATAGAGTAAGACATCGATTTCTCAATAAGATCAACTTTTTTTTATTACATGATGTACTTCTCTGAAAAACATTGGCGTGCGTGTAAACGAGGTGCTCTACCAACTGAGCTATAGCCCTTGTGCTTGTGATACATATCTTATCATGTAGATAATTTCTTGTCAAGATGAATATTCTATGATCTATTTTGTTGATTTGTTTCATTGGTATTGCTTATCAATAATATTAGATTTATAATCTATCGATGTGACATGATAGGGCCCATTTGTTTTTTTTTTGTGATGATAAATGACCTACTTAATTTAGTGGTTAGAGTATCGCTTTTATACGACGGGAGTCATTGGTTCAAATCCAATAGTAGGTAGAACTTATTAGATACCACAGAAGCAATGGTATCTAATAAGTTTTTCTAGTCAACTTTGTTCTAGTGATTTTCTATCATTTCCATCCCACTCTATATTTATCTATATTTATTTCATTTTTTAATTGTAATTCTTTTTTCCATGAAAATTTCATTTCACTTGATTATTTATACCCATTAACTAAGTAAGCCATTGATAGCCTCTACTCGTGTCCTAGCTCGTCTGAGAGCTAAATTTTCCTCGATTGTTTATCTCTTGCCCTAAGCTTTCCTCAAGTTAGCTTATGCTATTTTAAGAGTTTGTTAAGCTTCTGTTGAGCTTCTTGTGGATCAATATCACTAGCCTTCTCCGCATCTTCACATATTCTTAGAAAATTGAGACCCAAAAAATCCAATGAAAAATCCTACAGATCTAACATACTTGGAAAATTAAAACCCAGAAATTCATTAAAAAGAAACTCTACAAATCCAAAATCATGAGAAAATCGAACATGCAAGAAACAATAAAACATGGGGAGAAGTAGATCCAAAACTCATAACAGAACTCCTTGAAAATGTAGATCTAAACAAAAAAAAAATTAAAGAGGAAGAAGAAAAATAGTCGAATCTACAACAAATAACCACACACGTGGTAGATCTTAAAAAAGCCATGAAAACATCTCTAGAAAAATATACAGGGAGCAAAGATTGATTCAAAGAAAAGACCCATATGACCAGGCAAGAAGAAACAATATGAGAAAAAGAATGAGACAAAAAGGACGAACCAGACGGATGAAGAAGAGAGAAGATGAGAGAGATAAGAACAAAAGTAACGTGAAGATCTGGGTGAGTAAGAGAGAGAGAAAAGAGGAGAGCTAGAGAAAATGCACCGATTTAATTAGAAGGTGTTAGGAAGTAAAACAGTGGGTTATTAGACCTATCATATTTATTTTATCAATGGCCCAAACATTGGGTGGGGTTTTCTTGCCTACCCTACTCAACTCTCTCAAAATTATTAAATGACCCCTAATGTGTTATTTTTATCCATCTCTCCAAAATCTTTATATATGTTTTATTGTGAGATAGACTAGTGTAGACATTGTATTTGGTCCGACTCAATTTTTTTTAAATACGTTTTATTTTATTTTTTTTAATGGGGTTTTTAAAAAATTTAAAAGGATAAATAATTTTTGTATATAAAGACATAAAAGAAAAGTAAAAAAAAAAAATTAAATAAAAATATTCTCTTTTTTTTCCATTCTTCCTTGTTCCCCATTCCTCTCCTATTCTTCCCCATTTCTCTCCTTCTCCCCTACTTTTCTCCTCCATTTTATCAACTCTCTCTAAGCTAATTTAAGCCTTATTATGGCTAATAGAAAGGAAACACAATACATTTTAGAAGGGGGAAAATACATTGAAAAGAGATTTAGGTGAAGATAAAGGGATTAAAGAATTATTATACACATTGAAAATAGAGAAATGAGAGGACTATAGAGATTTAAGAAAGAAATTGGAGATGAGATGAGAAGAGAGTTTAGGTGGAGGCATTTTAGAGAAAAGAGTAGAAGAAAATCATAGTAAAAGTCCAACATTTCGGTGATATCCCCATCGGTGCACATGATTTCTGACGAACTGTTGGGAATGTCCTAAAACTCGCTGTTTGTAAACATTAAATATATTTTATTCACAATAAAGATATTATTGAGATTTCTTTCTATAAAGATGTTATTGAATTGCATTCATTCCTAGATCCAATAAACTAACCCATGACTATAACATGAATACTTAGACTTTATGTAGAGACATAAAAGAGGATCAAGTTGTAGTGTTTAGCCATAATATCTATAAGTATATGAATAAGGTCGGGTATCTTATCTTGGAGACACTATGGATGCGGCATGCTTTGTATATTGATTAAAACGATATGATCCCAAAGTTGTTCACGTGAAGACATGTGAGTAAGGGCATCTATGCAAAAGATGTTTGCATAAGATCGGACCACAAAATAGTCACATTTCTTTATAACGATCATTTATTGTTAAAACTGATTATTTCAATTTGATGACCTAAGGTAACTCGATCTTAATCCTGAGATAATTATGAACTTCTGTTTCTTCGAGATTATCCTTTAATTTGCATAGTTGAGAGTGATTCAACATCGTTGCTCAATAAAACTCCCATTTTTGGGGTAAGACCAGATAGATAGCTGGGGACATAGTCCTACAAGATGGAATTCACTTTCTACTCGTCTCAGGGTCAGCAGATAGATTGTTCCTTTAATTACTGACTTCTGTTTTTGAACAAAGGGGTCCCACCCTCTCGTGCTGAGAGGGATTCGGTTTATTGGTAAGACCATAGACCAATTGTTCATTAGAGGATCAGTGGAGACTTGAGGAGCAAGATGTATTATAGGGGTCTGGTAATTTTGACCTAGCTGTAAATATGAACGACTTATTAAGGATTGACTTACTAATTATGGTTAAATCAAGTGGACATAAATATATCTATAGTGAGGAGAGTGCAACTACTGAGTTATAGTGGTATGTCTCGGTAGTTAACGGATAGTGATTAATTTGGGTTAAAGAGTTTAGCCAATTAATCTCAAATCGTTGGAGCTCATGATCTGTAGGTCTATTAGGTCCCTCTACTAACTTGTAAAAGGATTAAACATTCGATTTACGTGTTGAGAAAATTTGAAATGTTCAAACTCGGTTTAGGGTTTGGATTATTATATTTGATATAATTGATGTTTAATTATCGAATTAAACGTTTTGGTTTTAGAGAGTTGACAATATTTAAATATGATTTAAATATTTAATGAAGTGTTATATTAATTTAGTATTTGATATTAAATTAATTAATTAAATTGGTTCAATTAATTGTCAAAATTAATTTATTAAATTTTGAATATATAAAACTGCAAATTATGAAATTGGTTAATTAAATTTTGAATTTATGAAATTCAAAAATATAAAATTTGTTCAATTAAAATTGAATTTTAGAAATTAAAGTTTTAAATAAATTTTATTTATTAAAATTATCCAAATTCATTTTGAAAATTGAATCTAATGGAAAAGTGGGACAATCCCACATTTTCCATTATGAAACCACCTCATGCCACTAAATTGAATAGAAAATGAAGTGGTTCTATCTCATTTAATCTGATCTGAATGGTTATGAACTACAAATTGAAGTTTAGAGATCTTAATGGTTTAAGCAACCAGAAATTTTGAAGGAAAAATACTGTATTTTTCCTCTTCAATCAAACTCCCAAAATCATGTCAAATTTCTCTCAATTTCGTTCTACCACTCAATCTAAGGCCTGGGATTAGTAGAGAAGATTCTTATGGTGGTCTACTACAGAGATAGAAGAAGAATTTCGTGGTAGTTTCAAGCAATTGGAAGAATTCATCAAATGTATGATTCTGAAACCCTAATATGTTGAAAACTATGAACATGCATGCTAATTGCCTAAAATTGATGTAGTTAGAGTGCTTAGATCCTTAATTGTTTCCGTTTATTGCATGCTAATTTTATCATGAACGACGTATCAGCTTGATTCTAACGAATTCAAAGCTGCAACCCACTTGCAAAGAGAATAATGAAAGAAGAAGAGGGGAGGGAATGAAATAAGAAAAGGTGGAAGAAGAACAAAGAAGAAAAATCATGGAGGAAGAAAGAGGAAAGAAGAAAAAGTAAAGTGTGATGGGTCCCATTTTTAATTTCTTTTATCATTTTAGTTTCTTTCTTTTATTTATTTATTCTCCAAACCCTTCCTTCTTTTAATGGGTTTTAAAATCCTATTTGATATCAATTTGAAATTTTTCATAAAGTTTTGTTTCAAATTTTCTAAAGGTTTTTAAATTGGTTTTATTAAAAAAAAAAAACCAATCGACTTTAATCACAATTTGAGTTTCAATTTAGTTTCAATTAGTTTTACAAATAAATTCTAATTTAGAATTACCAAATAAAACTTATTTGGATTTAACTTGAAGTTTTCTAATTAGCTTCAATAATTTTTTCAAATTTCAATTTAATCTTCAATTTGGACTTCTAAAACAGAACTCCAACATCAATTTGATGTCCAACCCTTTAATTTAACTAAAACAGAACTCCAATTTCAGTCAAGTCTTTTAATTTCAATTCTTGGTATATTGAATATGGTGTAATATTTATGGATGCACCAAGATCTAGCATGTCCCTATTAATTTTCTTTTTGTCAATCACATAAGGAAGAGAAAACATACTTGGATCCTTTTGTTTTTCAGGAAAATTTTTCTGAAGGATCGTAGACACATATTGGCTTACCACCATTCTCTCCTTTTCTTTCGCTCGCCTCTTTCTCGTGTAAAGCTCCTTAAGGAACTTGGCGTATTCTGAGATTTTCTTAACGACATCAAGGAAAGAAATATTGATCTCCACCCTTCTGAACATCTCCAAAAGCTCCTTATCCTTGTCTACCACAGACTCCTTTGGCCTTGCAAGCCTTTGAGGAAAAGGTGTTTTAGGCACATAAGCATCTAAAGGAGAAAAAATGTGAGATGATACTCATTTTTTATTTCCTAGTGGTGTGACTGTAGAATTTGAAGAAGTGGTTCTTGGTTCTTCCAACTCTGGCTCTTTTATTGACACAGAAGGTGGCTCCAACTCCTTGCCACTCCTCAACGTTATTGCACTTACATTTTTCCTAGGATTTGATTCTGGCTAAGATGGGAGTTTTCCAGACTATCTCTCTAATTTACTCATCGAAGTGGCTAATTGAGAGACTTGGGTCCCCAAAGCATCAATGGCATGTTGGGGTTGATGCTCTAAATCTCGTGGGGTCCTATAGTTTGTAAACATTGTTGAACAAACTCTTTATGTATTTAATAAAATATTTGATATTTTATTCATTGTCTATAAAATATGTGATATTTTAGATGCATTAACCACAAACCAATAAACTAACATCCAAGGTTATTTTGTAACTTAAACATGTAAGTGGAGACATACGGGTGGACTATGTTTAAGTGATAACCTAAATGGTCTGTAGTAGATGGATAAGGCTGGGTATCTTATCCTTGTGACACAACGAGTATGACCCGCTTTGTAGATGTTACAATTGATCATTCATGTATTGGAGATGCGAGCGGGGATATTCTATACAAAAGAGTTTGTATAAGACTGGACCACGAAATGTTTAGTCTCATTATATAACGTCGTTAATAATAGAAACTTACATTTCACCGGATGACCATAGGTAATATGACCTGAATCCTGAGTGAGTTGTTAACTCCTGCCTATGAAGATGGTCCTTTGATTTGTATGGGTGAGAGTGGCCAAATCGCCAACTCAACAAACCTACCATTTTGGGGATTCGTCTGATTGGGGAGTTGGGAACACAACCACACAAGATGGAATTCACTCCTTCTTCGAAGTCGGGTTAAGTAGATAAGTTGCTTCTTTAAGAGTTGATTCTAGGTCTTGAACAATGTGGCACCAAACCCTCTCCTAGCCCTATTTAATCATAGTTAGACTATGATCTATTGTTCATTAGAGGGATCAGTGGTACATAAGGAGTTAGATGTAACTACGGGAGCAAAATGGTAATTTTTCCCAACTGTACTTACGAGTAATTTGTCAAGGGTCATCGTACTATTGATTGGTTATATCTAATGGACACAGAAATATATTTGTAGTGTGAGGAGTGCAACTGTCGGTCTTTAGTAGAGTGCCCAACAGTTAACGGATGGTGAGTAATATAATTAAAGAGTTTAATTAATTATTCATGTACCGTTGGAGCTTTAAACTACAGATCCATGAGGTCCCTTGGTAGCTCAAAAGAATTTAGTTGAGAATCAGTTTTTGGATTAAATTGAATTGTTCAAATTAATAGAGGGATTTAATTATATATGATATAATTAAATTGATTCAATTATATGTGATATAATTGTCTTAATGTATTTGATACATTATAGCTTAATGGGGGAAAGTAAATATTTGAGTGAGATTCAAATATATTTTTTATGAATGGGATTCATAGTTGTTAAATTTAATATAAATATGATTTATATTAAATGTCATATAATAGAGAAAAGAAACTATAGTTTATATTGTATGTGATACAATATTAAAACTATAGGTTATATGTTATATTTGATATAACATATAATATAATATATTTATAATATGATAAGTTAGTTATCATATTTATATTTATATTATTTTTATTATTTTGATAATAAGGAAGGGAGTTACAACTCTCTTCCCGAATCTTTTCTCTCCACCGACATTAGTGGGGTGGTTATTTAATTTGGCAATAGAAGAATAAAACAAAAAGTTGTTTTTCTTCTTTTTTTACGTGATTGCTCTTGAACGATTGAGTGAGAAAGACAAAAGGGTTCCGTACTTTGTCTTGAGTTGTAAGAGTTCTCAGTTCTCAATCTTTTTCTTCCTTCCCATTAAAATGTAACTTTCCCTCTAAACCAAAATAGTCAGAGCCCACCATTCATGGGTTCTCACCCTGAGAATACCAAGATAACATTGTGGTAGTGTCTGGATTTTTGGTTCGAGGTTATCTTAAAGAAGGTCTTCAAGAAGTTCGTGATTTTGTTCGAGGGAGAAACACGAAGAAAGGTTCTTCAAATGTGAGGTTTCTTGAAACCCATTTTCGTTTAAAGCATGTTGTAATTTAATTGTTAATGCATATCATCTTGTTTGTTTACTATAAACTTTATATTCGATAAATTATGGAATTTGGTTGATCCATTTCCGCTCAAGGTCTCTCATTTGAGTTCCTTCATGGCATTCTTTGTGTCCCTCTGAAATTTAAAAGAGTTGTCAGCAAGACTTTTGACAATATCTTCCAAGAACATACCTGAGCTAGACGGAGCTCCATTGTTAGGCTAAGCTTGCTCATTCTGTCCACCCCATTTGAAGTTTGGGTGATCCCTCAACCCAGGAATGTATGTTTGACTGAATAGGTCATACCATCTATTTTTCCCATCGAAATTGTAGCCTCCAATAGCATTTACCTCAAGTATTACTCCTTATAGAGCATTGGGGCAAATGTCAGTTGTATGTCTAGCTCCATGACACATTTGGAAACAATAGCAGGTTGTCCATTCTCTGTCTTTGCCATCTGTTTAAAGACAGAAACCAGGTCAGATATTTCTTTTCTAAGTTCACTTACCTTGTTTTCCGACTTTACACTGACTGCAGCTCTAGTGCCAAACTGTTGAGAATTTCTTGCCATGGTAGCTATCAGTTTCGTTGCCTCAATTGGGGTTTTATTGACTAAGGTTCCTCCTACATATCTATGCTACTCTTGTCAGTCTGTATCAGCCCTCATAAAAATACTGGATCAACAACTATTCTGAGATTTGATGGTGGGGAAACTTTGCATAGGTATTTTTGAATCGTTCCCAATACTTGTGAAGTGTCTCCCCATCAAACTGCATAATATTATAGATCTCTTTTTTTTTATACTAGCAACCCGAGATGCTGGGAAGAACTTTTCCAAGAACTGCCTCTGTAACTCTTCCCAAGATGTGATACTCCCAGGCGGAAGGATGTAGAGCCACTCCTTGGCATCTCCTTCAACAAAAATAGGAATGCCCTCGTATTGATTTTCTCTTGAGTCACCCTATTCGGTCTCATCCCATTGCACACCACATAGAATTCCTTCAAGTACTTGTGCAATCTTCACTCTGTAGACTAGAAAATGCAGGAAGTAAGTGAATTAACCCAGATTTAAGCTGGAAGTTACTTGTCGTTTCAGGATAGGCAATGCATAGGGGCTACTGGGTGAAGTCTGGTGCTGCGAGCTCCCTAAGAGTCTTTTCACATTCAGCCATTACTGGTAAATTTTCAAGAACGCTTTCTTCTCTGAATGTGTCTTCAACACGAATATCTCTATCAAGCGTACCTTGTTGTCTTCTCTCTCTCCTGATTCTCCGCTTCTCTCTGGAAATTTCTACAAAATACAACTGTTTAGAACATTTGGGAGTGTGAGTCATGCACCAAAAGAGAAAACCGATTAGCAAGGAAAACACTACAAGCCTAAAAAATAAAGAAATTCGTTGGCTCCCCGGTAATGGCGTCAATTTAGTAGGTTGCAGATTCACCGTCCCCCGTAAACCCGTGCTACACAAATAATATTTATAAACACCGAACAAACTACTTATACAAACTAGAGTACAAGCGCAAGTCTGAGGTTAAACCACAGAGAACCGAATTGGATTCCTCAAAAATTGAAACTCATAGAAAGTAACCAAGGGGGGAATTGTGAAAATTGAAAATTAAAATTTCATAAAAATCAAATTGCACAATGTGAAAGAATGTGTAAAAATATCAATTGAACAAAATACTTAGTTTGGGTAGTTCTAGTTTATTTCATTCATTTTCAATAGTATCATAGACTAAGATATGTGAAAAATTCAAGTTACAACTTAGCCTACTTGTTTAGAATCCTAATCGGTAGTCCATAAAATCAAGTTAATTAAAGGAAAAGAGAGAATCCTCGGCCATTAAGATCTAAGGCAAAGCTAAGCCAAACAATTGATTTTCATCGTCTAACCAATTATTTAAGCGAGAATTATCTAAGTTAGAAAGTAATGCTTATTAAATGGAATCCCAATTTAACTTTATAAACTTACTTAACTCTTGCTTCTAGGTGACGACTACCTAACGATTACAAATTAGGGTCAATCAAAGCAATCAATTATACATGCATAACTACTTTATTAGATTATCCCATACAAGACAATTGAATAATAAACACAAGATAAATTCTCATTAAATTCAGAACAGTCTCACAAAATTACATAACATAGTCTTAAGAATGAATTGGAATGAAAGTAAATTATGAAACACAAGCTAAGTTCTTACCATTTAGCCACAAATCATCTTCTAATTCAATACAATGCTCAAAGGGGAGGAAGATTCAGAATTTTGGTAAAAAAAGAGGCAGAAACTGAGTAGAAATAAAGTGGCGACCGTGTATTGGAGCGTGTCTAACCTAGGCTCAGACTGATGGGTTATTTATAGAATCTGTCGCTGCGCGCTACTCCAAGTTGTTGCAATGCTACCCCATTCTTCGACCGTCCGTTTCAAGTTGTAGCATTGCAATGCTACATATACGTCTCAATGTTACCCTGTTCTTTCATGAAATGGGTAGTTGCTGCCTTATAGCATTGCACAATACTCAAATCGAGCATTACGACGTTCCGATTGGGCAGAAAACTTCATTTTTTTGGCCTTCTTTCTTCATTTGTTCAATTTGACTCCTATCTTGGTCATCTTAACGCCCTTTTGTCTCGAACACTTCATTCGACCGCTTGTACACTCGAGTCCTACAAGACAATCGATTTTAACATATCAAGTAGCTTAACAATCTTGAATTAAGTAGAGGAAGATAACACATTTTCAGTGCTATCAGCTCTATCATGAAAAATATTATTATGATTCAATAAATTACATATATATGTTGATAAATAAACGAGACATCTACAACAATCATATATTCAATGTCGGTCAAGAAAAAATGTGATGTGAATACGTACAATGTCAGACAACGTCAATCCCATATAATTTTTATGTACAAGCTATGACACTGTCCCAATTTTGTATTAGTTGACAATTGTGTGTATAAACTACAAAGGCTAAGTTGTAATATATAATAATAATAACATTTAATTTTGGTATAATTTTTTGTGGTAGAAATTAGATTGTTACAAGATTTATAAGTTTAGTGACGAGAACCTCGTTTAGTAATCGTTTTATTTTTAGTTTTTAGTGTTTTAAAATTAAGTATATAAATGCACTTTCCATATTTAAATTCTATGTTTTATTGTCTACTTTCAATTAATGTTTTCAAAAATCAAGTCAAGTTTTGAAAACTATAAAAGTACTTTTGTTTTTAGATTTGGCTATGAATTCAACTTTTTTACTTAAGAAGATGAAAACCATGGTAAGAAATTGAGAAAAAATATACTTAATTTTCACATCCCAAAAACCAAAAATCAAATGGTTATCAAATGATACCTAAATTTTAATTTGGTGAGATTTTTTTTGGTATAGATTAAATTGTCATAAATTTAAAAATGCAATGATTAAATTATTATAATATGGCAAAGTTTAAAAATTAAATTGTTACCTATTGTAAGAACATAAATCAAATTCTTACAACTTAAATGAAAGTTCAAAGATCTAGATTGTTAATTTTATGAAAGTTGAAATGCAAAAAAGATGTTTTCTCTAATCTAACATACTAGTTTAGGTTTAAATAATTATTTCAAAACTTAAAGCTCTATTTGACTATTTGATTTTTTATTTGAATATTATACTTATTTCTTATCTAATTTATTTGTCATGATTTTTATCTTAATTCTTAACTAAACACTTAAATTCTTAGCAAATTAAAAGCTTCAAAAACTATTTTCAACACCCTTCGCTTGAAAAGAAAAAAAAAAAAGAAGATAATAGAAAGAAATCAATGTGCATCTTTAAACTTAATTTTTAAAAATTAAAAACTAAGTCCCAAATAATTTAATCCTCTATAGTAATTATTAGGGTTTTAATTTTTTTTAATTAAATCTATATAAACACTCATTCGAATTCTAAATTTCTGGTTTTGTTATATACTTTTCTATTAATATTTTAAAAAACCAAGCCAAGTTTTGGAAAAAAAATGATTATTTTTAAGTATTGGACTAAAAATTCAACTCTTTTATTTAAGAAAAATGAATATCATGGTAATAACTTGAGAGGAAATAAATTTAATTTTCAAAACAAAAAACCTAAAGTCCTGTTTACCATTTCATTTTTTTGTTTGTGGTTTTCGAAAGTTAAGTATATTTCCTCCTCATTTCTTATAATGATTTGCAATTTTTTTAAATACAATAGTTAAATTCTCAACCAAATTCCAAAAACAAAAGCTACTTTTTTTTAGTTTTCAAAATTTGGTTTGATTTTTTAAATCATTGGTAAAAAAATGTAGATAACAAAGGAAGAAATTTGGAGACGGAAGCAGTATCTATAAGCTTTATTAAAAAAAAAAAAAAAAAAAAAAAAACTAAGGTCTCATTTGGTAACCATTTGGTTTTTTATTTTTGTTTTTGAAAATTAAGTCTATTTCATCCACATTTCTTACAATAAGTTGCATCTTTCTTAAGTATAATAATTGAATTCTTAACCAATTCAAAAAACAAAGCCAAGTTTTTTAAAGCTATTTTTTTTAGTTCTCAAATTTTGATTTGGTTTTTTAAACAATTGGTGAAAAATAGATAATGAAAGAAGAAATTTGGAGGTGGAATAATATCTATAGATTTAATTTTCATAAAAATATAAAAATAAAAATAAAAATAAAATTATTACCAAATAAAGTCTAAATGATTATTTAACAGGACCTAAATAGTTATCAATTGAGCGTTACTTATGTAACCTAATTTATTTGCTACATACACATAGTAGTGTAATTGTAATAAAATTTAGAATAATAAAGTTTTATAAAAAGAAGTTTAGTGGGTGGAAAGGGCAATTTTTATAGAATTAGGCTTAGGGCAACTTTGGAGGCAAGGATGGGTACAACTTTTTAAGTAGTGGGTTTATTATATTGTTTCTTTCTTTTTCTTTTTCTTTTTTTTTTTTTTTTAAAAAAAGAAAGGTTTATTATATTACTCATATTTTTTGGAGTTATTATATTGCCTTTTCCCCAAACACAATCATCAAATCTCCAACCACAATATTATTTTCTCACTTCCATTGCTCTGTTGAACATTAACCTAATTCTCATTATTTATCTTGATTATTTTTTTAAAAAAAAATTGATTGCAAATGTATTTAAGGGTGGTCTGCCCAACTTTTCGTGGGTGGAGTGAGGCTATTATAGTCAATTCTATGTTTGAGAATTCAATTATAATAACTAGTGTTTCAAACTATTTCAAATCCATCTTTTGTTACCGTATATACTATTTCCTATTCATCATCTATTTCTCTTTTTGTTACAATTGTTTACTATTTACTATCCAATTAAAATAGTTTATACCCCACTAAAATAATCTACACTTCAAACCAGATTATTATAATCTACCTATTATTTTAACTCACTTATTATAATAACCAACTCAACACCCTAAACACTCATTAAGGAGTTGTTTTTTCGTTTACATTCAAGATCTTCGTGAAAATCTGGACAATCGTGTGTGTTTCATAATAACGTAAAAGACATTAACATCTAGATATTGATGCCTTTACGGAGTGCATCTTAAGAGTTTTGGATGCCCTCCTAAAATATGAATTTTTTATATTCCCATCTCGAGGACATCCATGTTTACTTGTTTACCCTTCATTTTTTTATTTGTATTTTATAATTAAGATAAATATTAGCAACCACATATATCACTTTTTTTTTTATTATTATATCCTAGTTATTTTTATTCTTTTAAAAAGATATTCAAATTTAAATGTAAATGAATATTTATTTTATAAAACATATTAAATTAATATATATTATTTTATTGTTAAAAATAACATATAAAAACAATATAAACAATAATTTTTTAAAAAAAGGAAATCAAATTAATAAAAAAATAGGTTATATATAATCAAATTATATTAAACTAATTATAAATTAATCTATAATCACGAGGATATTATTGAAAGATATGTTTTTAATAGAAATCCTACCAAATAAATAAATATATCTAAATATTTTCAGACGAAGATAAAAATATTCCTACAAAATAAATATATCTAAAAATATTAAAATTCTATCATTTCAAGCCTATAAAGATTATGTAATATACATTTCTAGAAAACAAAAGGCCCTAGACCAACTTAATGAGTCTTCTTTCTAGAATCCCTGTAAATATGTAGTTATATATTATTGTAATTTTCTTAAATCTAATATTAATTAAATATACACATACATTTGCATATATATATATATAATAATGTGTACACACTACTTTACTTGAATATTTTATTTTAAAATAATATTCCCTAATCTTCTATTTTATTATTTCCTTTGGTCTATTCCCACACTACATACACCTATAAAAAGTTTGTTTTGAAAAGGATTTTGAATGAGATAGTATGTCTTCATTAAACAAATACTCACATCTAAATAAAGTCACTTTTTAATGTATTAAGTTCATTTATTTATTTATGGTAAAAAATGGAACAAATATTCCCTAACAAAATCCATTATTAAAATGTGTACACCTAAGTCTTTCTCTCTTGCCTTTAAATTTTTATTCTAATACATGTATTTGATACTAAATAATTTGTACACATTTATCATGTGTCTCAATTAAGGAATATATGGATTTTATATCCTAATTAAATTCCATGGTTTCCACTAAGCTTTGCAACATAATATATCAAATACACTCCCTTAATTGTTAGTTATACCTCTAAATTTTGAAACGTTTCATTTTTAGTCTTTTACATTTGATTTCTTATTCCTTGAAGGCTTTTTATCATTAAATTTATAGATAAAGGCTTTATATCTACTTAATTAAGTGAACAGATAAACACATGACACATCTGTAAAATACATCTATTGTGATCTTCTACCTCTTTTTCAATCCACGACTCCAATTTTTTTGTTCCTTTGTTTATAATTCTTTTCACGAACTATAACCTCCCAATTTAGTTCCATATGTGTTTAAATTTGTTCACTGAAATAACACATAATCATATATAAACTTTTACTCCATAAAAGACCATCCGAAAATTGGAACAAATTTCATTTAATTTCAAAGCTCAAACCAATAAACATTTTTCTTATTATTATTTCTTTTATTTTAATTCAATGCAAAAGTTGACACCAAAGTGAGCAAGATTTGACTGATAATGGTTTTGATGTGTTCTTTAGTCAAGTTTTATATATATAGCTTTTGAGGATGATCCATTTCCCACTCAATTTGGCTTTTAATTTCTTTGTTTCTCATATTCTTTATTGGGACTATTTAATATCCTATGGTCCACTTTTTTTTTAAATGTTATTGCTTCTTCTTTTACTTAAGATTGTTAATCTTATATGTACTACTAAATAATTACTCTACTAAATTGTCCTGATTCAATAATTTTATTTCGATCACTTAAGTATAACGAAACTTTCCACGTCATGATTGATAAAAGAATATTCAGTTCAAAGTTCGAATAAATTTATACGATCTCCTTTAATATGTTAGCATTTTATCAATACTAATAATTACAACATCATAACTTGAATGTTAGTTTTTATTTTGAAACATTTTAAAAATTAAATCGAAATCGAGTTTATATAAGCTTTTTTTTTCTTTGGTTATTTACAGGTGGAGGGATCAAACCTCTAACTTTGAAGTTATTGTACATATTTGATGTTAATCGAACTATGTTCATTTTGACAGAAAAATATAGAATTTAGCTTCAAACATATCTTTAATTGAATTTGATTCTTTTCAGTACACATATATTTAGTTAGAACATTATTGAAATCTTTCCACATATAATTTAGGAAAATTTTTAAAAATAGAACAATATGAGAAACTATTTACACAAAATTGCTAATTTTATTATTATTATTTTTTTTATTTATAGAGATTGATAGTGATAGAAACTAATAGAAGTCTATTATTGATAGATAATGATATAAGTATATCAGTATCTAGCAATTTTTTTTTTTTTTGCTATTTTTATAAATAGTTTGAAAATTTTTCTATCTGTAAAAGTTTCCATATAATTTATTACATCATTCATTAATTAATACAAAAAAAATTTTTGTTGTGAATTTGAGAAGCACAACGAAACACAGATGCCAATAAAATATAATATAATAATAATAATATATAATAAAGTAAATAAATATCAAAATAAATAAAGCATGATATAATAAAAAAAAAATATAATATATAGAATAAATAAATAATAAAAGAATAAAAATATATATAGATATAAAATAAATAGCTTAAATAAAATAAAGAAAGAAAGAAAATAGTGAAATTATGAAATTTCCTTTAATTTTTCTCCAAAAAGTTAGAATTTCTCTCTAATATATTCACACCAATATAACCCACAAATGACCACTATTTATAGGAGTCTTGGCAAGTAGGATGTGGAATGACTTGGACACTAATGATGTATTTACATTAAGTATGGGCATCTATCTACCATTTATAATATTTATAATACTTCTTCTTAGATGCCCATCATATATATGAAAAATGTTCCGTTAAAACCTTACTAGAAAAAAAATCCAATAGGAAAAAAATCCTAGTAAAGGAAAAAGAGTACATATTTCATATAATTTATAGTTCTAAAAGAATACAATATGTTTGTAAAAACATCACTTGAGATCTCTGAGTCGTCGCATTCCAATATTGTGTACCAATTTTTCAAAGGTTGCAGTTGGTAATGATTTTGTAAATAAGTCTGCTAGGTTATCTTTCAAACTAATTTGTTGTACAGTGATATCACCATTTTCTTCAAGATCATGAGTGTAGAAAAGCTTTGGTGACATATGTTTTGTTTATCTCCTTTAATATATCCTCCTTTGATTTAAGATATATATGTTATGTTATCTTCGTATAATATTATTGGAAGATTTTTATTAGAAGACAAACCACATGTTTCACAAATATGTTAAGTCATTGATCTTAGTAATACACATTCTCGACTAGCCTTGTGAATTGCAAGAATTTCAACAGGATTTGAGGAAGTAGCCATTATGGTTTGTTTCACTGACCGACAGCAGTTCCTCCACATGTGAATAGATAACCTCTTTGAGATTTAGCTTTGTGTGGACCAGATAAATATCTAGAATCTGTAAAACTAACTAGATCAAATTTGATTTATTTGAATAAAACAAACTCATATCGATCGTTCTTCGAAGATAACAGATTATATGCTTAATTCCGTTTCAATGCCTTTTTGGTGAAAAATAACTATATCTTCTAATAAATTTACAAAAAATGCAATATCTGGTCTTGTATTATTAGCAAGATACATAAGTGCACCAATTTCACTAAGATATAATACTTCATGACCAAGAAGTTATTCATTATTATCTCGAGGTCGAAATATATCTTTCTTCACATTTAGTGAATAAACTTTCATTGGAATGTTCAATTGATGTGCTTTGTCCATATAAATTTTTTTCATAATTTTTCCTATATAAGTTGACTGATGAACAAATATTTCATCTGCTAAATGCTCAATTTGTAAACTTCCATTGGAATTTCGATGGATGTGCTTTGTCCATCTAAAATCTTTTCAAAAAAATTTCTATATAAGTTGACTGATAAACAAATATCTATCTGCTAAATGCTCAATTTGCAAGTCAAAGCAAAAAAAAAAAAAAAAAAATCGGAATCTTTCATTTCAAATTCTTTCTTAAGATAATCTATTACTTTTGAAAGCTCTTCAAGAGTTCTAATTATATTTAAATAATCAACATATACATTTATAATAGCAAACCTTGACTGTGATTTCTTTATAAAAATATATGGACATATTGAATTATTTTGATATCCTTCTTTCAACAAATAACCACTCTAGCAATTGTATCACATTTGTCCTAATTGTTTCAATCCATATAATGATCTCTGTAACTTTATTGAATACAATTCCTGAGAATTTAATTTATATGTTTAGGTATCTTAAATCCTTCTAGGATTCTCATATAAATATTATTATCAAGAAATTCATATAAATATGTTATGACTACATCCGTAAGATGCATGTCCAGATTTTCATACATAGTCAGACCAATTAAATATCTTAATGTAATTGTATTCACCATTGGAGAATATGTCTCATCATAATCAATATCAGGTCTTTGTAAAAAACTCTATGAAACTAGTCTTGCTTTATATCTTGGGACCACATTATTTTCATTTTTTTCTCACAAATACCCATTTGTATCCCACAGGTTTGACACATTTTGGTATTTGGACTATTGGTCCAAAAACCTAACATTTTGAAAGTGAATTTAATTTTTCACTAATTACTTATTTCCATTGAAGTCAATCTTAACTCTGTCGACATTCTTCAACAGATTTTGGTCCAGAATTCTTATTTTTAGATATAATATCAAGAGCAACATTATACGCAAAAATTTTGTCAATAACTACATTAGTTTGATTCCATATTTTTTCTGTCATGACATAGTTTATTGAAATCTTATTATTATTTTAAGTACACCTTCCTTATTAGTCATGGCAAGGATTTTTTCATGGGTATTTACATCCTCAACAAAGTCTTCTTAATTATTTATTGTTTTTCTTTTTCGAAGATTTTTATCGTTAGAACCCACTAGTCTATCACGCTTCTGGCGTGTTCTAGACTCATTAGTGACAACTTATTGTGTTGGGATATTAGTTTTTTATGGAACATTTACAGCTGGTATATGTGACTTAGTTACTTTCTTTGCATATATAAATGCATCTAATAATTGATTTGCTATATTTCGTAAATGAATTATTTTCTAAACTTCAAGTTCACACTGATCTATATGGGGATCTAAATGAGACAATAACGATGCATTTCATGTAATTTATTTATCCAACTTTTTAATTCCTCCCTCTAATTTTGGAAAAATTGTCTCATTAAAATGACAATCAACAAATTGTGCAGTAAATACATTACCCATCAATGGTTCAAGATATTTAACAATTGATGGGGAATCATATTCAATATATATTCCTAACCTCCTTTGAGGACCCATCTTAGTGTGTTGTGGTGAAGCAATTGGAACTGTACATCGAAAAATTCTCAAATGGGAAATATTTGGCTCATGATCATAAGCTAAGTGTAACAATGAGTACTTGTGTTAAGCTACTAGTCTAATGCGTACAAGTGACGTTGCATGCAAAATAGCATGCCACCATATAGATGAAAGAAGTTTGGCTCTCATAAGTAATGATTTTGCAATTAATTGCAAACGTTTTATAAATGATTGTGCTAAACCATTTTGTGTATGAGCATGAGCTACAAGATTTTCAATACTTATCCCAATTGACATACAATAATTATCAAAAGTTTGGGATGTAAATTCACCAACATTATCAAGACGAATGGTTTTAATTGTATGATCAAAAAATTGTGCTAACTTAATTATTTGAGCAAGTAATCTTGTAAATGCAAGATTTCGACTTGAAAGAAGCACATGTGTGACCTCTACTGGATGCGTCTAGTAATACTATAAAATATCTAAATGGTCCACTTGGTGGGTTAATAAGTTCACATATATCACCATGAATTCGTTCTAAAAATGTAGATGATTCAGTTCCCATTTTGGCTGGTGATGGTCTAATTATCAATTTTCCTTGAGAGTAAGCATCACATAATAATTCATTAGATTGAAGAATCTCCTGGCTCTTCAATGGGTGTCCACTTGAATTCTCAATAATTCTTCTCATCATTATAACCCTGGATTACCCAATTTATTATGCCAAATATCAAATATTTTTGGATTCATGAACTTCAGGTTCATTGTTATATATGTTTCAATTATTCGTATATGAGTATAATACAATCCAGAAGATAAAGCAGACAACTTTTCCAATATACGTTTTTCATTTGAGACAATAGAGATAAAATATAGATATTCCACATTATTTTTACTATCAATCTCAATATAATAACTACGTATATCTGTAAAACTAAGTAAATTTCTCTTTGATTGACTAGAGAACAATGCATTGTTAATTGTAAATTTTATTCATCTATGCAAAATAATATTTGTTTTTCCAAAGTCTTCAACCAGGTTTGCAGAGCCTGATATCATATTGACTTTTGCTTCCCGCATTGTCAATTTGAAAAAATATTTTCAACTTGTAAGTATTATATGTGTAGTTGCACTGTTAGACATAGATCTTCTACTCTTTTTTAGTCACCCAACATATGAAAATGATCCAGGTTTCTTCATTAAAATAAAATAATTACAATAAGAAAAACAACCTTTGGAATATTAAATGTTAATATCTACTAAGAGAAAAAAAGAACATGGAGATGAAAAAACAACATTAAGTATAGATATTTTCAAAGTCAAATGAAACATTAGATGTTCCATCAATTCTGTCGATTTTTTCTTCAAGAGATTCAAAAAAGTCCGTCACATCCAAATTTATTATATGGGATGGGTCAAATATGTCATTGTTCTTGCAAAATTTACTTCCACAATTTTCTCTTTTTCCTTCAAGGAGGCTTGATAGAGGTCAACTAAGAGTTTTGACATACAACAGGTACGTGAACAATACCCAGTCATTTCGCATCAGAAGCATTTATTTTCAACACTTTTTAAACTCTTATCTTGTGGAGCTTTTCCTTTGCGATCATCATTTTGTGTATTTTTTTTTAAAATTTGAATGATCAGAACGAGCACCACGAAAATAATAATTATTTCTTCTCCTACCATAGTCACGACCTTGACCGCGACTACGACCTCAACCACAATTATTAACATTTATTGCATTCACTACAGGGAATGGTGTTGTTCCAATTGGTCGAGATTCATGATTTTTCATCAATAACTCGTTATTTTGTTTGGCCACGAAAAGACATAAAATTAGTTCAAAATATTGTTTAAAATCTTTCTCTCGATATTGTTGTTGTACGAGCATATTCGAGACATGAAATGTAGAAAGTGTCTTCTCTAACATATCAGTATCAGTAACTTTCTATCCATATAATAACAATTTCGAACTGATTTTAAATAATGCGAAGTTGTAATCACTTATTGATTTGAAATCTTGTAGCCTCAAGTGCATCCACTCATAACGAGTTTTAGGGAGAATAACTATTTTTTTATGATCATACCTTTCTTTCAAATTTTTTTCCACAAGATACGAGGATCTTTTATTGTAAGATACTATATTTTTAATCCCTCGTGGAGATGATGACGAAGGAAAATCATAGTTTTTGCTTTGTCTTGACTAGATGTTGTATTTCTTTCTTTAATAGTCTCTCCAAGATTCATAGCATCCAGGTGCATTTTGGCATCGAGCACCCATGACAAATAATTTTTGTCATTAATGTCAAGGGTGACAAATGCTAATTTTATGAGAAGTTCATAGCAGCACTATCATAAAATATTGTATTTATATTAGAAATTGAATATGTACTAAATATGCAAAATAACATTTAATTTATTAATATAATAAAGAGAAAAAAAATCGACCTACCTTCAACGATGGAAGTGACAGAACTCATGTTGATAACGTGTTGTAAATTTGAGAAACACAACGAAACACATATGCCAATAACATATAATATTAAAATAAATATAATATATTAGTAATAATAATATATAATAAAGTAAATAAATATCAAAATAAATAAAGCATAATATAATAAAATATAATATATAGAATCAATAAATAATAAAAGAATATAAATATATAGATATATAGATATAAAATAAATAACCTAAAGAAAATAAAGAATAAAGAAAATAGTGAAATTAAATTTCCTTTAATTTCTCTTTAAAAATTAAGATTTCTAACTTATAGGAGTCTTAGAAATTAAGATATGAAATAACGTAAACATTAATGATGTGTATTTACCAGACACGTGGCATTCGAACATTAAATATAGACATCCATCTACCCTCTATTATAATATTTATAATATTTCCTAAAATATGTTATCCCAACAAATGGAGGGCCGAATCGTCAAAGTGGGGGCTCTAATTAATAACTTTTTTTATTATTATTAATTTTTCCAATTATGGAAATTCTAAGTGTGATCCCATCACATCAGCTTTCCCACAAAGTCCTTTTTATTTATTTATTTACATTCTTTTAAAAAGAAATCACTTTTATTATTATTATTACTTTTTAAGGTTAAAATTTCATTTTTATTCTCATACTTTTCAATTTTGTTCTTATAACTTATACTTTCAATTGCTCAAATTTAATTTTTTTTCAATATATCTTATATTTAGTCATTTAAAATTAAAATTTATCAAAATTGATTAAATAATAATAATTTTCATGTAAAAAAATATAATATGTGAATATATTTTAAAAAATCATGATAAAAATATTAATGAAAAATACAAAAATTTTAAAAAATCAACAATAAATTAATAGTGAAACTAAATTTAGATATATATTGAAAATATAGAAACTAAAATTAAATAACTGAAAATATATAGACTAAAATTGAATCAACTTCAAAATATAAGAATCAAAATCATATTTTAACCTACTTTTTATTTCCAACATCATATAAAATTTAGAATCTTCGAAACTTTGTTTCTTTCTAATGATATGTATTTTCTCACAGGGTGGTTTATTTAGTGAGACTTTTTTTTCTTTTAAGAAAAGGCATATATTCTGATATGGAAATATTCTTTTGATTCGTTATATTTAGATTTTTTTAAGAGCATTACTTTTTTTAATCACGAATTTTGAAGAACATAAAATTTTGATCCTTAAATTTTATAAAGGTAAATTTTTAGTTCTCAAATTTTTAAGAATAGGTGTTTCTTTGTCTCTAATTTTTCAAAATATATATTTTTAATTCTAATTTTTTAAAATAAGTTTATTTTTAGAATAAGTTTAAATGTTCATTAAATGATTTATTAATATGATTTTAAATATTTATATGAATTTTAAATTAGAAGACTTTTTGTTTTTAAGAATGGTCTTTTCTATCTAAAATTATATAATTATTTTTTTAAAAAAATAAAAGTACTCCCAAGACTTTTTAAACATATTCTTAAAATTCAGGGACTAAGAAATATATTTTAAAAATTGAAAGATCAAATACACCTATTTTAAAAATTTAAAAGACTAAAAAGATATATTAATTTTTAAGACCAAATGCATATATTCTTTAAAAAAAAAAAAAAAAGTAATTTAAACAAATATTGGCTGGGCTAAGTCCGGCCTGCCATGAGGCCCAAGCCCATCAGGTGTGGAATTTGAAAAGGGCTTTTGAAAGTAGAAGCCTGTTGTCAATCTGATCCAATGTCAACACTGCAGTTTAATATTTTTGAGAAAGTATATTATAAAAATAATTATAAATATAGTTAGAAGAAAAGAAACCATTAAAAAAAAGTGGACAATAACAAAAATATACAGCTAAAAAGTGGAAGTTTTTTTTTTTTTTTTAAATCTTATTTTTCCTTTCATCTTTAAATTTTTGTCTATTTTGGTCCCTAAATTAAAAAAAAAAAAAAAACATTCATTCTAGTTCCTAAATTTATAAATAGTGTTTATTTTGGTCTCTATTCTTAAGATTATGGTAAATTAAAAGAATGAAATTGCATCTAACACGAATTGAGCAAGATGAAAGTGAACTAAAATGTGACTAATGTATCCAAATAGTGAACAACCAAAATCTTAGAATCCAAAATTACTTTTGAGATCTCCTATAGAAAATTGTTTTAACACCTAATTCAAAATTGAAACCTTAGTTTTCTTTTAGCATGTCTAATTTTTTTTGGTAGTCTAGTCACCTAAAAATATAAATCATCCCACCATTCTGTTCAATATTTAATAGAATTTTAGTAGAAAGGACTAAAATAAGTAATTTTTAAAAGTTTAGAGACTAAAATTGACTTTTTGAAAGTTTAATGACTAAAATAAAACTAGATTCGAAGTTTCAAAGATGAAAATAGATTTTTTTTTTAATGGATAATAAACTTTTAGTTAATTTGGAAAGGGGAGCATATTTTGTCCTATCTATATTTAGTGCAAAATTGACCCAACTTTGTATATATTTTATATATATAATATTGTGTTTGGGATTTCTTTTGTATGATTTTTGTTGTTATGTATAAAAGAAAATTCTATTATAATAATAAGAAGAAAGAGATGAATGGGAGAAAATTTTGAGGAAAAAAACAAATGCACACCTAACTTGATGATCTCATCTTTCCAAAGAAATTGTTGGTCAGTTAAAAAAATATAGTTTCTTATGCTTTACAATTATATATTTTAAACTACTGCATCCTACCTTAGATTCTCTTCAATGGCTTCTCCATCTTTTTTTCCCAATAAGGGAGGGTTTCTTTTAATTATTATTATAATAATAATAACAATGATAAGAATAATAATAATAAATTCTTGATGTGTGAATCCAGCTGAACAAGATTAGGTCGGATTGATTGGTTGTTCAAGGGCCACGACCCACATACCTAGGACCTGCCCAAGGAGCATCGTTGTATGCTTAAAGGAGAAGATCTACCAATTTGATACTTATCGAGTTGAGATGGGAGATCTCCTCCCTACAATGGCCAAACAAGAGAAATCCATCCCTACCGAGAAAACTCTCTCAAAGAAGACAAGTTCTATTTCAAATGGATACTCAAAACTTTCTATTACAATCCTAAATTGGCTATTTATAGCTTTACAAAGAAAACAAACAATTAACTAATTAATTCTTAAATACTTGTGGTTCTTGTGGTTTGGGAGAAGGTGGTATCAAGTGAGCCATCAAGAATTTTAAAACTCTTTGCTATGATTAAGGGGTCGTCTGAGCTTTCTATGCATATAGGTGCCTGTTTTGCCCTTCCTCTGATTGTAAAGTCTGACAACCTTGAGCTTGTCAATGTTGTTAACGGTGTGGGTTGTTATATGTCTGAGCTGAGCTGCTTGGTGGAGAAGATTGTCTCTTCTTCCCAGGTCACTAGGGTGGAGTTAAAACGATTGTTAAAGCAATAGGTGTTAAAACGAGATATTGTTCACTCACGGTAGGAAAAAAGTTTACCTTGGATATATTCCAAAAATTGTTGGAACCACGAATTTGATAGAATATGCACCTCACAATTTTGAAAATCATGGTAGTGAAAATTCTCATCTCATCGACCATCAAAGAGGAGTCTAATTCGTTGTAAAGTTATAACAAAAATAGTATATTGTTAAAGCAACCCCAACAAAACCTAAATCGATGAACACTTTGAGTAACAAAAGTTATAGCCATTTTTTTAAGAAGTGTAAAATAATGGAAAAAACAGTATATAAAATTAATTTATTAAGAATATAAGAAATATACGGTTAATTTGTTAAAAATGTATATAAAAATTTATGAAAAACAATTCAAAGATTTGAATAAAATTGAAGACATATAAAGTAATAAAAAAAACCATTCAAACATTTGAATAAACTATATGGATAAAATGAAAGTTAATAATATATGGATATTTAAAATATAATTTGGTAGAAAAATTTGGATATTTAATTAAGGTGAGATTAATTCGAAAAGTGGTTAAACAGAATCTAAAATAATAATAAAATATGGAGATTATGTTAACTACATGAGCAAAATTAGGAGGAATATAAGCAATATCAGCAATTACCTGATTTTTATTCTAAAATTACTGGTATTTGTAGTTTTAACTTGTTAAAAAAACCATAACAAAATCTAGATCGATAAACACTTTGTGTGAGTAACACAAGTTATGGCCTTTTTTTACGAAATGATATTTATTTTTTCCAATCATTAAAACAATAGCAAAAACAGTATATAAAACTAATTTATTAAGAATATAAGAAATATATAGCTAACTTATTAAGAATGTATATAAAAAATTGTGAAAAACAATTCAAAGATTTAAATAAAATTGAATACGTATAAAGTAATGAAAAACCATCTACGAATTTGAATAAAATATATGGATAAAATAAAAGTTAATAATATATATACTTAAAATATAATTTGGTAGAAAAAACTAGATATTTAATTAAAGTGAGATTAATTCGAAAAGTGATTAAACAAAATTTAAAATAATAATAAAATATGGAGATTATGTTAACTACATGAACAAAAAAATTAGGAGGGCAATATTTGTAGTTTTATCAACAACTACTACACGGGCAAATCATGATTTAGAAATTTGTGACCATGTGCATGTCACGTGATTTGTCATAAATCTTATTTCAATTTTATCATTTTTTTATAATAAAACCTTAAATTTTACTATAAGCTTCAATTTCCCTCATAAACTTCCTTTAAAAAAATTGATTAAACACAAATTAATTATAATTCAAATAAAGCAAATCCATGTTTTAATCCTACAAACAAAGCTTAAATTTCATTTTGGTATTGGTGTGTCTTTAAAGAAATAATCATTTTAGTTTTCAAACCCTATTTATAGTGAAATTTCTTTATTAAACAATAATATATATCATTCAAAATTTCACTTATTTTTTCTTGGAAATAATATATTTTTTGTCCTTAAATTTTGGCTCTAGTTTCTATTTGGTCCCTAAGTTTTAAATGTTACACATTTAGTCTTTAAGTTTTGAGTTTTATTTCAATTTTGTTCATAAGATTCAAAATGTTACAATTTTACTCTTAAGATCTGAGTTTTATTTCAAATTGGTCCCTAGGTTTCAAGATTTTACATTTTTAACCTCAAATTTTCATTAAATACACACTTTCAATCATTGACGCCAATTTCTTTTAATTAATTATAATTTTGAAATGAAATTTTAAATTTAATTTTAAAAGTCATAAAAATAGTGAAACTTAATTAATTATAATTCTTTTAACGATTTTTAATTTATAAACATAAATTAACTCTAAAGACGAAAAACGAATATCTGGTGAAAAATCGAGGTTAAAAGTATAACTTTTGAAACCTAAGAACCAAATTGAAGAAAAACTCAATTGTCAAGGGTAAGCATTTCAAAATGTAAGGACTAAATTGAAACCAAACTAAAAACTTCAAAAGATTAAATATATAAAATCCTGAACTCAAGAATTACGAAAATAGACTAAAAATTTAGGGATCAAAAACGTTTTTTTTTTTTTTTTTTTTTTTTTATCCTCTACCTACTATATGCTCACTTGTTTCTCACCTCAACCAATTTATGAGATTCCATATATATATATATATATAAATTATATTAATGTGTGTATATAATATAGAGATATTAAAATGTTATATTTAATTGAATACTTGTTTATTTGAAACTAAGTTTTTTTTTTTAACATTTAAGTCCCCATTTAATAATCATTTTGTGTTTTATTTTTTTATTTTTAAATAAAGCCCATGGACACTAATTCCATCTCCATATTTCTTCATTTGTTATCTACTTTTCACCAATGGCTTAAAAAACCAAATCAAAATTTTGAGAACTAAAAAAAAAAGTAGCTTTCAAAAAGTTGTTTTTATTTTTTAGAATTTGGTTAAAAATTAAACCATTGTACTTAACAAAAATGCAAATCATTGTAAGAAACGTGGATAAAATAGATTTAATTTTAAAAAACAAAAATAAAAAACCAAATAGTTACCAAATGGGGTCTAAATTAATTGTAATATTGAAACTTAAACATTTAAAAATTATGTTTGAACATTTTAATTATATTTTGGTACATGAAATATTATTGTTTTTATCATGATATTCAATGATTTCTCTCTTTAAATGAAAGTTACATGGAAAATTACTCATTTGAATATATAGTTTTTGAAGAAGATGGAATCATTCTCTTTTGTTCATTTTTTAAACAAAAAATAATAGAGAATAAGGCGATCCTCATTATTTTCTCATGGGAATCCCCACCCTAATCCGTGTAAAATTAAATAGAAAATTTCGTGAAGATGAAGACGAGGACAACGAATGCAATTCTCTAGTCAATACAAACTCAAAGTTATACTATCTCTCTAATCCATTTGTTAAAACCACATTACATATTTAAAAAAAAAATCAAAATAACTATTTAAAAAAAATATTCTGAAAGTTCAAAAGACAACAAACATACCTAAAATTTCAAAGAAAAATATTTTGTACTTTATGATTTTGTTTATATCATTAGCATCGAAACTAGTTCTACACACGCATCGACTATTATCATAAGACTAGCCTATTACATTTGATTACTAAAAAGCCTTAAAAGGATATAATAAAATCTTAGATACATGATCACCATGACTTGAATCTATTTTCTCGAATTCATTTAAAGAAAGTATATCGGAGATTGAAACAATAATATTGATGGTTTTGTAAGAGAGTTGCAGCCATTTTGTGGCTAAAAGTTTCTAGTTCTTGCAGCATTCTTGAGGGCTCCAGCAGAGACAGAGGAAGCTGGATTAATGGCCTTCCTAATCTTGAACACATTCCAAGCAGTATTAGCACAATGCCCTGCAGTTGCAAGCACATTCCCAGTTGCTTCCCCAGCACTTTCCCCAAATCTATCTGACACCATTCTAGTTGTAGCCTTTGTGGTTGCCAAAAGTGCTTGCTTTTCAGCTGCTTCTACTGCATCCATCATCTTGTCTGCAATTTATCCACAGTTTTTCATGAGATTTTTGTATCTAGTTGTGTTAATGATGAATGACTCAACCCTAAAAAACCAATGAAAACTAACTTTTTACTTGTGTCATAGAGTACTTAATCGCTTGATGCTTGGTATCGTTGCTAGGGATGTTTTACCCACTGCAAAAAGATCGTAGTCCTATCCTGATGTCAATGTCTATTGCGATTTTCATTTTTTTCTCACCGCTTCGCCAATTAGGAGGGCACCCGCAAGGCTGATTGACGAAATGGTGAGAAAAGAATGAAAATCGTTATAGACATTGACATCAGGATAAGGCTATGATCTTTCCGCGATGGGTGAGATGTCCCTAACGTGATACCAAGTATCAGGCGGTTAACTACTCTATGAAGTAAGCAAAATGTTAGTTTTGGTTGGATTTTTAGGAGTGGGTTCTTCATCACTAGCGCGTCTAGGATAGGATCATCCATATAATAAATTTAATTTTTTCATTTTTCCAACTTTTTATCTTTGGAAAAGGAGGGGAGGGAAAACTCAGAGTACTTACTGACTGCATCTAATGATGCCAACAGCACTTGCCCTGGAACCATGGCAAAGAAGGCCCTTCCTGCTTGGGATTTCATTACAGGACCCATCACTGATCCTGAGGCTATCCCAACCAAGTCTAGCATGGATTTGCTCAGCTGCTCAGTCATCTTCGACAGTTTTCTTACTCTAAGCCATTCGTTAATAACAAGCCAATCAAGAGCATATTTAATAACATTCTCGTTTCTTAAATTTGTCAAGCAAAAACTTGAAACGGGAATCTTACCAAATGACCATAATATAGCATTTAAACGAGATTTCATTGGTTCTTTTGACAACAATGACGCTTACTATTTTAAGCTTTTGTTGTAGTTTTGTTCCAAAGGACCATAATATAACATTTAAATGAGTTGAGATCTGATTTGTTCTCGTGACGCTTACCGTTTTAAGCTTCTGTTGATTGAAGTTTTGTTGTTTTGGGTGGCACTAGGAGAACTTCCTGATCTTTTTACACCTGCAACTGGAGGAGGATTGTTAAGAATCATTTCACCTCCCTTGTTTACCTGATAATTTGATGAATTTTTCTTAGCAGAAGAAACAATCTGAATCTGTTTTACTAAAAAATAAATGAAGTAATACCTGATTGGCATAACTATTGCTACATTTGAAAATCCCCTGCACAATCTGGCCAGTACCTTGTGCAATCGCCTTAGCCAAAATGTTATTGTAATCGTCAATTTTCGGCGCATACTCCTTCCAATTAATGTAGTTCATGTTGTTTGCATTACACGACGACGACGAGAAGCAAGAATTGTCCTTCAAAAACAAATCCAGCCAGCTCAAACTGCTGCTGTTTTGCTCCAAAAATGTCACTCCATAGCTAAGAGGATCACCATCTTTCATTGGCAGTGAAAACAGATAGTTCAAAGAGTTGAGTTTCACTACAGGCTCATCTTTAGTCAGAGGCCATTGAAGATCCTCGCCGACTTTTACGATCGTAGCAAGGGAAACGTCGTCTTCCATGATTCTTTCAAGTTTAAATTCTCCATTGGCAAGTTCTAGAGCTTCTCCTCCATCCATTAGATGAGCACTACATCCTGATATCTGTAGAAGTACTTCTTGTTTGAGCTTTTTGGGTTCAGGGCTTTTCTGAGGAGATTGGATTGGGTTAGAGGCTTTCATGGAGGGTGGAGATTTGGAGGGACGAAAGCTGAAACACCCCATTTTAGTTCAAGGTAATTGCAGAAGGAAGTGCTTTTGTTTTTCTTGTAATGGAAGTGTGTTCTTTACTTGTGATTATATGATAATGAAGGAATCTAAAAGACAGGTGAAATCTAAAGATTGGCTCTTGACGAAGTTGTGTTGTAATTGATCCTTTTGGGGTAACTTTATTCGATTCTTCATGAAGCATTTTTGCACTAAAAGAAAGCGACTCTTGGTGGAGAATGAGTTTTAAAGGCTATTTTTTGGTTGATGCCTTCAATCAAAGACGCTTAAGACTATGAGAAAATCTTCTGAGATAGGAATAGAATTTTAAGGACAAAATGCATCATATTTGGTTAAAATTTGAACCTCCGACTTTGAGGGAAGGACTTATGTTCCTTCAAATTCAAAACACAGTGGCAGAGCCATAAATTTTATATAGGAACACTACATATACAAGTCTAACAAAAAATTTGTCTTCTACGAGTTTTCATGTTTTGAAATCGATCCTATCTTTTTATTTACTTATGGTTTGAATAGATAACAATATAAATAAAATGCAGCATTCTTTGAAATGTTACGTTATAACTAATTAGAATATTCACTGAATAAGCTGTACTAAATTGTTTTGATTTTGTACCAAAATTCTTAAGCGAAAAGAGTATGATTTTGAGGTTGACTAGGACCTTTTTGTAAATGTACTAATATGAACTTGATCTCAAATATTATAATTATAATCATACATTTTGGTTCTTAGACCAAGATCTACAGATAATTTTTTTAGATAATATTTTTCTTCTTTGAAAATGATACCTCTACAATTTCTATTGTTGTTTTTCTGTTATAATATCTCTCCATATTAATTTTGAATTAACTCTACAAAAATATTAATAATAAGAATATTACATTCTATTATATAGATTTAAAGACATTAAAACTTAAAGTCTAAAAAAATTTTAAAACTTACTTGCCGAGAAATGAATGATACCTTTTTAATTGAATGTTCTTGAGATTGAAAAGTGAATTTCAAAAAAAAAGGAAAAAGTTTATACAATGCTCAGTCCGGTTGCTGATAAAAAAATATATATTTGATTATTAAAAAACGACACATTATTATATTCTAAATGCCTCATTGTTTGACCTACTTTCTTTTATTATTCTTTATATGAGTTGGACCCATTAGAAATGAAAAATATGGTAAAAACTCATACAAAATCTAAAATAAAATGTGGCAAGCAATAAGAGTTGAATCGCTATATGTTGCCAACCAAACAACCCTCGTGCCAACAAGCCAGCATCGTTCGTGTTACTCAACTTGAACTTTTATATATATATATATATATATATATGACTTTATAATTTATAGTAAAAATACAAAAGATGAATAAATTGAGGAGGAGCACGTGCCCACCTCTGGCCCCTACGTGAATTTGCCCTTGTCAAAATACAAAGTGTTGATTTATGTAATAAAGAAAACAAATCACTAGCATTAACCTAGACAATTTATAGTAATTGTTTCTAGGGTTTTTTTTTCCTCCATACCGTCCAATTTACCTTCAAAAGCGAATAAGAATTTTCAATTATCAAGCGGGTTTGGTAATCATTTGATTTTAGATTTTTAATTTTTAAATATTTTATCTTGTTATTTACTTTTCACGAATGTTTTCAAAAACCGAAACAATATTTGAAAAAGAAATAAAATAAAAACTTGTTTGTGTTTATGAAATTTAGCCAACAAATCAACTCTTTTTTTTAAGGAAGATCAAACTATTGTAAGAAATTGAGACAAAATAAACTTAATTTTTAAAAACAAAAAACAACCACCATTTGTTTGTTTTATAGAATTTAGCTAATAATTCAACACTTTTATTTAAGAAACATCATGCTATTGTAAGAAATTGAAAGAAAATAAGCTTAATTTTCAAAAACCAAAACTAGGCCCCCATTTGGTAGATATTTGGTTTTTTATTTTTAGTTTTTTTAAAAATTATAGCCTATAAATACCAATTTCTTCTGACTATATTATCTACTTTCTACCAATATTTAAAAAAAACTAAACTAAGCTTTGAAAAGTAAAATAAATAAAAATTAAAAAAAAAAAGTTTTATTTTTTAAATTTGGCTTAAAATTCAACTTTTTTACTTAACATAGTTGAGAAGATATAGGCTTAATTTTCAAAAACAAAAAATAATAAATCAAATAGTTACCAAATAAGGTATAAATGGTTACAAAACGAGATCTTAATTATCATGCTATTGGGTTGGTTACAAACTTACAATTGAAGCAAAAATAACTCTCATAAATACTCCCCCCATGGCACAAAGAGGTAAAACAGTTTTCTTAAGATTAAAAACCCACAATAATAATCACTACACTGTCACTGCCAGACTTACATCATTACAAATAAGAAACAAGATGGAAAATCACAAGGTTGCTGCTTCACAGCTGAAGTTTACAAGGTATAATTGAAATTACAAGAATCACATGGGGAAACAAAAAAATCACTGCCAATTTACCCAATCAAACCCTGGCAAGCTGGAGGTTGGTGAAGAAGAATCAAATGGATGTAATGGGAACAAAGAAAAGAATGAAGAGAAAGTACCTAGAACTCTATTATGATCAATCAACAAATGGAGTGGCAGAGTATTACCAAAGAATTTGAACTGTCAATCCACTCTTTCACCTATGAACTCTATGGCCCTTCCCCATGAGATCCCTAAATGGGAACACATAATCAATCAATAATTAGCAGTTCTTGTGAACAACTTTTCTATCCTAGCTATCGAATTTCTTAGGTTGACGCCACTGTGCCAAAGTTTTGGCTAAGGAGCCTAGGAATGAAACCTTTGGAGCCATTCCTTTCTTTCCATACAAATGCTTTCCTCCCAAATCTGTATAAATTGGACCCATATCGACTTTCGGTATACTTCTTTCGATCTGCAGAGCATGAAAAAACAACTATTCATCTAGTAGTCGGAACTGGTTGACTATACTTTTATTACAGACAGAATTTTCTTGCCTAGTGAAAAACCAAAGCAACAACCTCTAGACGTCGTCATGCAAATTTCTTGACAATTTTTAATAAGCTTCACGCCAGTTCACTGAACAGAAAATATAACGATAGGTTTAATCTTCTCATGTACCTTGTGTATCTTTCCATCTTTCAAGTAGTATCGGATGCCGGACCAGTTGATTGATTGAGAAAAATGAGAACGTATTGCAGAGATAGTGTACAAAAAGTTGTCCACCAAGATGGCAATGAATACCTGGCGACAAAAAAATGACATATTCACTTGATCTAATCAAAAGATGCCATGATATAGCTCTCTTCAACAGTGTTTTAAAAAGCCCTCCTAGGCGAGCGCCTAGGCTCACGGGCCAAGTTTGGCACCTCACCTACCTCAGGTGATGCCTTTTGTGAAGCCCCAAGGCTCAAAGCCTTGCGCCTTGGGACTTTTTCATTAGTTTTAAAAAATATAATAATTAGGGTATTTCCTTCTTTATTAACTAAAAAAATCAAATTTACTAAGTTTAAATGCAAAATTTCTTATGTTAAAGAAGTTCTTTTTTTTCATATTTCCACTTCAACTATCCTTTCTCTTCTTAATGTGGTATTTTTATATGTAGTACGTCTCATTCAAAAAATCTGCAGACTATTGTGCTTTATTGTACATTCAGCTTTAAAAAACACTGCTCTTAAAGATAAATTAGAACGTCAAAATCTTGGACGCTAACATGTAAAGCCAAGAAACCAGGCTGTATTATGTCTACCAAGCTTATCTTCCAAATAACAAGCTATAGACACTTACCAATCCCCAGTTGTAGGAAGCAAGAGAGAGCTGGGGAGATTCCGGAGACAGAATGTTGCATAAGTGAACTTCTACCCTTGTCAAGTTCCACATTGAGAAGAGTTCAATAACAGTGCACGCAGCAAGACTGCACACCATTGTCATCCCTATGAAAGAAGAAAAAACGGTTAGCTGTGACATGACAACTCAAAAACTGTAGAAGGCAAACAAAGCTCCAATTTCACGAGGGGAACACATGGGCATTCAGGTAGAGGTGAAGAAGATAAATTCATGCATTCTTAGAAGAGGACTTGATGCGAGTATTATATTTACAAGTGCGCTTTCTAAACAACTCAAGTGGCCATTTTATATAAACCATTAATAACTACGTCAATAACCACCAATAATCAATAACTGTATAAACCATTCTCGGATCATTGGATGCTTAAAGCCTTAAACAGCCTCTTATCATTCAACAAATTCATTTTCAAATCCCTACTTGTTCACCATATTGGCATTCAGCACTGAGCAAAGTAAACATGAAATGCAACTCGCACAAGGATCTCAAGAAGCAGGTTTGGTCTGAAGTAATACTGATAGCCTAATTAAAATGAAAGCAGTGTGCTCACCCACAGAACTAAAACCTGTTTCCTCGAGTGAGTAACCTTTAGTGTAGAACCGTAGTGCTGCAGCAACGTGAATCATAGACATCAAGTATGGTGCCACAAACCCCCATGACAGATAGCAGTGAGAAGTAAACAGTGCCCGGTTCATTATCTTGTTAACATGAGACGTGTATGATTCCAAAACAAATGTTTGCTTTCTCAAGTAATTCCAATACCTGCCATATCAATCAAAGAGGTCAGAAACATGGAAGTAAAAAAAACACGATTGCTAGACTGTATTTGTCTATATAGATATCAAACCTTCCCAAGTTTAGATCACTAGCAAGAGGATGAGGGAAAATTGCAACAGGAGGTGACGTAATAAGCCTCTTATGAGCACCTGAAAAGAAACAAAGCATGCATCAACGGAAAAGCAACCCTCAGATACCTATAAAATTATATTTGACTTAATTAATTAAATGTAAAATTGGTTCGTTAATGAAATATTGACTAAATGTAAAACTGTGCTTCTATTTCATTAAAAGCTGCAAATCCTGAATTACAAGAGTACCCCTTCCCCTACGTATTCTTATTCTTGATAGGATCAGTAGTTTGTATGTTACCAGCTATAGCTGCTAGAGTCATATCGTCTGAGTATCCACCATCTCGTAGTCCAGAGACCACTCCATAACGGTCATATCTAAAATCGTCAGCATGCATCTGTAACAAGTCAAATGAAGCTATGATTACTTGATTGCTTACACATACATAGTTACAAAGATGTGAATCTACTCACCATCATGCAACCTCCCCAAAGAAAAAATGTCTTTCCACCAGTAGCAAAGCCCATTGAACAAGGCTGTAAAGCACATAAAATTAAGGAAATTCTTTCTCAGACTTTAGACCCAGCAATTCCACATAAAATAATTCCTCTTCTTCTAGATAGTGTAAAAATAATCATATCATACCATATGATATTCATAGATGCAGTAACTCCCTAAACTCCCCGAAGGTAAATCAAGAGGGTATCCAGTTTGAATAAATATCTGCGTACAATGTAAGCTAGAATTAAACATAAAATTGAGTTATAAAGCAATATATAGTCCAAAAATGAACATTCATACAAGAAATTACTCTTATTGGATAGTAACATTAACTTACATCAGGATTCTTTTCCATCTCAGCTGTAAGGGCTCCAATTGTTCCAGGATGTAACCTGACATCGTCATCCAAAAATAGCACATATTTGCTATCTTTATGCATTTGCTCCACCCCGACCTGCAGAAGAGTATTAGTTACTCAATGTTAATAAGAACCATATATAATATCCTCTCATACAAAGAATGAACAAAATTGGCCAAATTGGTAATAATTGGTTTTATTGGTTTAGCAATAGACTAGCTAATTGCTAAAGTAACTGATAAGACTAGGGAGAATAGACCCAAAAAAAAAATCAAAACAGCATTCTAGAGTTATTTTCTGGGTACACCCTACTAGGGTTATGGGGAAGGATAAGTACAATATTTGCCTGACAATAGAATTCAAGAACCATAGATCACTCTCTCCAGCTCAAACAATAACTTGCGTCCCCTCAAATAGCCTCACCCTTCCCCTTTTTACAGTTCCAACTAACTTCACTGGGCAACAAGCCACAAATAATCGTTTAGCCCAAAGGAACATACCGTTTACACCCACAAGTCCGTGTGTCACCCGACACAAATTTCAATCTTCTAAAGGTCCTAACCTAGCCCCACGCCATTTTCCACCTTATTTCTCCTCTCATTTGTAATATTTAACATTATCAAGCCCTGACATCTTCCTTCTACCACTTGTGAGAAGTAGATCACTGTCCTCAACTTCTTATCAAAACTTGCCACTCAAACTTTAACCTTGTGAGTACAAACTTGAATGTGTACAATGGCATAAAAACAAAAGCAAAAAACTGTTTTCGGAATAGTTTGTCAAATATGTTTGAACTAGACTCCAGTATGCCATGAATACTAGTAGATTAACGTATACTCAAGAGGTCTGGAACTATCTAGTAGCCAGTACATAGCATCCCCACCAGAAAGGCCACCTTTTAACAACCCATAGGTACTAACTTCAATGGGCCACACAGCAATAGGATTGACATTATTATGTCCAAATCCTCCAGCCCAACATTGTTTTCAAAATAATACAAACATCCAAAAAGATTTGTTCATCTTCATTCATAAAAGCTGAAGAGGAGGCAGATTATTTCTGAGACAAGTTTTCACGACAGAAAGTACTAAAACAAGATTAAACAAATTTATCACATACCAACTGATTGTGAATTTTTTGGCTGCACGTTGTTGCTAGGCCAGCCACAAGAATTCTAGCATCCACATCATCCTGAAAAAGAAAACAAAACAAAAAATAAAATAATAATAATACATAAAATTGTCAGGCAATGAGATAATGAGAAACAGTTCTGCAACCCGTTGAACCCTAGGCTTCATGTGAATTATGAAGAGTGATGACAAGAACTATCTAACGGAAACAATTGGTGAAGAAGAATGAATTCATACAAACCCTGTAATCAGATAGCAACCGCAATACAGCATTGTAAGCAGGGTCCTCCGTACTTTCCACCACAAAAAGAAATTCTAAAGGACCTCCATAAAGGGATGTCACCTGGAAATTTGTTGATAAATGAACAAGTTAACATAATATCTTGGAACAGTTTTAATTTGCAACGGGACTAAGTTAAAACAATGTTCTTAGGGAATAGAGTACTAAACATAACCATTTTCAGGAAATCTAGAGCTAGAAATATAATAGCATGCGAGTTATAGGCAGATCTGTTAGGTACTTAAGTACCTTGGAGAACAACACCCCAGGGTGCTTAAGTACCTAACAATGGTATTAGAGCCGATTGTTGACGTTCCGGAGTGGAACTGGCGGAGGATTCTAACCAGGTGTGGTCGAGTGAAGTATCGCCAGAGTAGCCGCCGGAATGTCGGCTTTTTGGGAATGAGATATTGTTAAGAACCAAGGTAGTATGGGATGCCTTTGTCTCACATAGGTTAGAATGTGATGACTAATGTGGTCCTTGAGTGGCTTGGCTCTCCCACCCCAATAGCTAGCTTTTGGGGTGTGGTTCTCCAATCATCTAATATGAGGGAAACTACCCGACCTGGAGAATTCATAATTTATTTTCTAAAGTAAAATGGTAATAAATACGATTTTAAATCGATTTCCTAATTTATCATTTTTCTTATCTTATTATGATAAAGATAATAAGAATATGATAACTTAAGTACACATAAGTAAACTCTTAACAAAAAAAAAATTAAAAATCAACATTCCTTGAATGAGAGACATTGACAATTATTCAAGGAAAGAAAATGAAAGGAAAATTTGTTTTTTTTCCTAAATTTGCAGATGCATACAAAAAAATCAATCCCCCGTACCCCCATCAAAAAGGAAAAGAAAGAAACTCACCTGACTTCTCCAATTGTGCAAATTATGTTCTCCAAAGCCTTTTAAAGGCATAATAACTGTCACTCTTGGTAGATTGACCTGATTGGAGTGCTCAAGTTCACTGATGTCATTGCAAATGAAAGCAAAGCTATTACCAGCTCGAACTCTCCCCTTTATACGTTTAATCTCTCTATTTCTGCAGAAGGAATAGGAAACACAACCCATTTTAAGTTAAAAGGTGCTAAACATTAAGAGGCCACTCAACACTCGTCATCAAGAGTTTATTAGATCAAACAGCGTTCAGATCATATGAGTACCTGACATAAGCAGCACAAGCCCACCCAATAGCAAGAACTAGGCATATTAAACATCCCTACAACAACAAAAAAAAAAAAAAAAATTTAAAAAAAATGAGACTTCGGTGAAAAGATAGAAATATCTTCACCGAGTTGGAATTATCAGCTATAACATTACAGTGGATGAGAGAATCAGACATGAAAGAAGTTCAATGACTATCATCAAATTTAAACCAATAACACATTTCCACATCCAGATACAATTTCAACTTCCAGCTTAAACAAGAACTAAAAAAGAAATGACGGCAGCATGTAGATATTTTCAAACCGGAAAGAAATTGAAATAATACGTATTCAAACTTTACATTTCCACGACACTACTACTTCAGCCACTAGAAAAAAAAATTCAAAAACCAGAACAGAGTTATAGAACTAACATACTAAACCTAAGCTCAAAAAGGCGTAAGAAAAACGAATTTCCATTCTAGGTTCTCAATAGAGAGAGCAAAAACATGAAAATCAAGAGACAGCGAAAAAAAGTAGAATAGCGATGGATCTGAAAGTAAAAAGAAAGAGAGAGAAAGTAACCTGGATCTGAACGAAAAGCGCAAGAGGAGTAGAGAAGGCATTGCTAAGAGAGAAGAGGAAGGAATCAAGAGCGTCAATTGAAGGCAATGTTCCTCCCCCTCCGTCCATTGAAAAGGGGAAGAAAAGGAGGCGGAGGCGGAGGCGGAGGCAGAAGAGAAACCCTAGAAAGGAAGAAAAACGCGCATCCCTTTCTCCGTCAACCGGAAAGGAAAAATCAGATCTGCAATGGACGGAAAATTTTGTCCGGCGAAAGAGAGAGAGGGAAAAAGAAGAGAAATGAGAGTCGTTGAGATTATATAATGGGAAGAAGAGGCTGGGATTGGATTTGACCACAATTAAATTTAACCAATTTTGTGAATTAATAAGAAGAGAGAGATTGAGAAATGAGAAATTGAAGGTTAAAACGAGAGACGAGGGAGAGACCGTTACATATGGTCGGTTCATTGTATTTATAGTTAACAACCATAGCTTAAAAAAAATAACTAATTAATTAATTAACTTAACCCTGCCACCACCGTGTGAGTTTGCACGTGTTAATCCCTAAATTAATTAATTAATAAAGATGCCGCTTCTTTTATTCGAATCTCCTCTCCGTTTCCTTGCTGTCGCTTTTATTACAGCCTTTTTCTTTTTTCTTTTTCTTTTTTTTTTTCAAACCTTTTTCCTCTAAATATCTAACCCTTTTCTTGCTATTTCCCCTCCATTTTAAGCCTCCACTTATCAAATTTTGGGCTTTTGTTTTTTGTTTTTTTGTTTTTTTTGTTTTTTCCTTTTTCTAATTTCATTAAATAACAGCTCGAATATCTAAATTTTGTAAAAGTAATAATTTAATCTCTAAATTTTAGTTTGTAATGATTTAGTCTTAAATTTTTAATTTTGTAACATTTTATTTCTTGAATTTTATTATGTAATAATTTAATCTTTGTACTTTAAGTTTTGTAATGATTTAGTCTTTAATGTAGAAATTAATATTAAAGTTTAAACCTATAAACTAATTAAAAACTCGATATTTTTATAAAATACATAGTCTACATCGTAAAATAATAAAAATTGACATCTAATTTTGATGAATTTTTTCACTTTCGAAACTAAATTGTTATAACTTTAAAAGTACAATAACTATATTGTTACAAAATTGAAAATGCATGCACTAAATTGTTATAGACCAAAGTTCAAACACAAAAAGTTTAGAGATCAAAAGTGTTTTTTAACTGCAAAAATGATTTTTAGGAGTGAAAAAATCGTCAAAATTACTTTTATTATCTTTAAAATCACTCTATAACACACTTTTAATTATTCAAACTTAAATTTAATTATATGAAAAAATGTATTTAAAAATATAAAATTAAACATTGAATTGATTTTGAGAGATTAAAAATATGTTTTTGAAGTACTTTTAAACATGATAAAAAATGATTTCAACAATTTCAAAATCACTCTCATTGCATATTTGGGAGTGATTTGTGAAATGGTTAATATCACTTCTATTGTGTTTAAAATTACCTTGAAACACGCTTTTAATCAATTCAAATCGATCCAATGTTTAATTTTACATTGTTAAATATATTTTTCATACTATTAAAATTAATTTTGAATGATTAAAACATTTTCAAAGTGATTTTGAAAATGACAATGATTTAAATTATTTTATATACACTTCCAAACATGTCTTTAGTCTTTGGCCTTTAATCAATTTACTAATTTACATGTACTTTTAAATTCGTAATAATTTAGTCCTTTAGTCCACCTTATCTTGTACTTTCAATTTTGAACAATTAAGTTCTACCATATATTTTTTTAACGACTTGATTTTTATAATTTATAAACACACTTGACATGTAATTTAATTTACGTGTATCTTAATATTATTTTTCACAATAAAGATCAAGGGTCTGGATTGACTAATGAAAAAGATATTTTCAAGAAAAAATCATTTTTATTTAAACTTTTTTTATATAAAAAAATGTTTAAAATAAACTTAGAAAGTGTTCCAAAAATTATTTTAAATAGCTCAAACACTTCAATTATTTTCCAAAATGACTTATTTTCAAAATTAAACACTTGAAAAGTTACATCAAACACACTCTAAATTATTATAAATTATAATGTACTAGGATTAAATTGAATCATTATAAAAGTATAACGATTAAATTAATTTTCATTAAGTTTGGAGACTAAATTGTTGTAAATTTAAAAATACATACACTACAAACTAAAATTTAAGGATTAAATTTTTATTTCAATAAAAGTTCAAAGTTGAATTTTAACTTTTTTTTTTTTTTGAAAAATCAAATTTGAATCTCGAAATCAATAATAGAACTACACCAATTTAGGTGTTTAATTTTGTGTGAATGCGCACTTATTACAATTATTATTTTTTCTATTATTGAGTAATTCGCGCTCATTATTGATTCTTGTACGTTAATTAGCTTGAATTGATTATTGTGTAATATTTTATTTTAATTTAGATGTCCAAATCCACACATACGCAATCAAATTAATTATTCCCTTGAAAATTGCATTCCGTGTCAACAAAAATTATTCCACGTCATCACCTAACTTTATAATTTGTTGAAATGCCGATATTCCATATGGATAATTGGTTACATCAAACCGAGAAATTAATTAATTCTCGTTTTGAAATAAGGATATGGATGATGGCATATATTCCTTTTTTTCTTTTAATTTCTTTTTAGTACTTATAAGATCGACCAAAAAAATATTAATTTTATTTCTTAGTTCAACAACATTTTAATTAAAAGTACTTACTTTATATTAGTTAAATTATGCTCTAATATAAATGTTTTGTTTTTCCGTACAAAATGTTCTCTACCTTATATTGATATTAAAACTATTAATTTTATTTGCATAATGTAATTTTGAAAGATCTAATTGAGATAGTTTGTATAAATATTATGACAATAATCTATTTTCTAAAAAACTGATATTCATAAAAACCGACAAAACAACCCAACAACTTAACGGATGGATAATACAAAAGGAGGAAATAACTCTCCCAAAGGAAAAAAAAATTCAGATGAAGAAGCCAAAACTTATCTATACTGTGTAAGATTGAATTGTAATCTAAGTGGATTTTTTTTATTGATTTAATCAAAATTTATTTTGCAAAATTAGTACAATAAAGGAAAATTCATGATAAACATAAACCAACTAATTTTTCTTAGATAAAAAAAGTCATTAAACCAAGTAATTAAAAAAGGATAGCACATTGCATGTAGTATAATAGACTGATAAATTATCAAGCATTTTATAAAGTATTGATGGACAATGGTCTTTATTGTAAATAAAATACAGATATGTATAATAAATAATTAAAACACACAATTTGATTGAAGAACGGAAGATGATTGTGTTTGAAAATTACGTGAGACCTATTACTTTTACCGTTACGGATATTATTGTAATGATATGAGAATTATGAATTTGTCACCGTAACAGTAAGGTAAATGTGACAACTTCGTAGGTTTAAGTAAGCGCGATAAAAAACAATTTAGTTACGTTTGTGATTCAGGTCCATTACAACTGATACATCAATAGAATTCTATAATGATTAGACCAATTTTAAAAGCTATTTTATAATAAGATTTGGAATATTACAATATGATCTCAAAATGGATAAGAACAATTAATATCACCTTAATGGTATGATTCTAATAATAAAAGTCAATCAGAGTATAGTGAGTGTGAGTCACTGCATAAAACATCAATTATCATCCCAAAGACAATCGATGGAATACTGCCTGAGTTGTTTAACACCAAAAAAAAGAGAGACAAATAAAAAAAATGGTTATTAATTGTTACGAATTACAACCCAACTTACCATAAGACGAAAAACCACCTTGTTTTTTTCTAAAAACAAGAAACAAAAATTTCCCTCTCGATGAAGAAATTTGAAAAGGAAAATGGGCTCATAGAACTAAAATGGTTTCAAGTGATTGGGTAATAAGAACAATAAGCCAAAAAAAAGGCAAAAGTTGGGGATACAGGAAGAGATGAGTTGTCTTATGGGCCATGTCTGATTGTAGCTCATTTTGAAAACTTTGCCTAAGCCAACTCACATGGCTTAGCCAACTCTGTTTCCTTTTATAGACGATAAACATGGGAGGAACATGACATGTAATGTTGCACACAATCATATAGAAACGAATTGATCCAACCTGTAATGAAGGTTAAACAGAGGTTTCTAATTATTCATTTTTGTAATTGTTTCCAATTAAATGATGAATAAGCACACCTGCTGCAACGCTGACGTTTAAGCTCTCCACAGCCATAAAAGATTGGAACTCATCCACCAAGCACACGTTTGATGGTTGTGTCGTTTCGATGTCATTTTCCTTATCTATTGTTACTTCAACTGGAATATTCCCAGGGATTCTAACGAGCTGTGAGCAGGATCTCTCCACCAAGGGCCTCAAACCAGTGCCTTCACTGCCCAAGACAAGAATCGTCGGTGCACCGGGGGCTATCTCATTCAAAGCAATGGATTTCGAAGAAACCGAAGCTCCAAGGACTCTCCAACCATTTTCAGCTGAAGATGTTAAGAATTGCATCATGTTTTTACAGTATCTAAGCTCCATTAACTCGAGTGAACCAGCACTTGCTTTACTAACAACACCACTTAATGGAGCTGAATTCTTTGCACACAAAACAACCCCTGATGCACCGAAGAAATAAGCTGATCTTATTATTGCCCCCAAGTTTTGTGGATCTGTAACTTCGTCCAAAGCCAACCAAAGTGAGTCTTTGTCTTCTTCAAGTAAGACAGGATCCAATTCTTTTATTTTTACCATCTCCAAGGGAGAAGCATCTAGCACAAGACCTTGATGGGGGCGGTTATCAGAAATCATATTGAGATCATGCTTCGATATTTCCTTGATAGTTAATGCATTCTTTTCAGCTAACCTAAGAACTTTCTCAAACCCTTTCTTGTCCTTCTTCTTCTTATTGTTATTGTTCAAGTCAATCCCTTCTTGCATATACAATGCATAGAACTCTCTTCTTCCCGCTGACAAAGCAGCCAAAACTGGTCCAATCCCATAAACCCCTTCACCAATCATTTTAGGCAGAGTGGATTCAGAAGCTTCCCTCCATGTTTTTCTACCCCAGCTTTCTTGTTTATTCCATCTCTGAAATTCAGGTCTCTCAGGCGCAGCTCTTTCATCCACCATTCCCTTAAATCTACTTTTAATCTTATCCCATCTGGGATCAGCAATGGCTTCTGTTTCTTCATCTTCAACTTCTTCATAACTTCCCCCTCTTTCGATATCATCGTTTTGCTGCTCTTCATTGTCCACTATTGTCCTCCTACTTTCTCTTCTTTCATCTGCAGACTTGATACCTTGTCTAGCAAATTTCTCAGCAGAAACCTCCCAAGTAGAACGGTTAGCACTTCCAATTGGTGCTTTGCCATTTCTCTTTTCCGGTTCATCCCGAGACGATCGATTTCCCTTTTCTCCAGATGTCTTTGTTGAATAGTCCCAGGAAGACCTCATCCTATCTGATCTAGAATCTGATTCCTTCCAAGACGATCGGGACGATCGGTCCCCTCCCTTCCTTTTTGTTGATTTATCCGACCATTTTGCCTTCTCAAGACTGTTAGCTGCAGCTAACCAAGGAAGCTTGTTCCCAGATAACACTCCTTCATCCTTAAGAGGATAGGAACTCAGAAAACGTCGAGATTTCTTCGAGGAAAAGGATCTCAAAGAACTCCCAATGCTCAAAGCCGATGAGTTCAATTGGGGGCTTACTAAATCCCTAATTTCTGGAAAACAATGGCGACCACGAATTGAAAGCTTCATAAGGTTCACCAGAGAGAGATTAATATGAAAGCTTGAACATGACCCAGATGAGGAAAGTGAGCAAGTGAGCCAACTAGGGTTTATTGCGGGTTTTGGACGTGTCCCCGTATTTAAAATTTGGAAGTTTGAGGAAGTAAATGATTTGTAGCATCTGGATCCTGAAGAAACTCTCATGGGCATGAGGAAATGCGCGTCTCTGTTAAAGAAACAGCTGCATTGAATGAATACAATTCTAGAAGTTTACCATAGCCAGGAGCTTAATTTGAAAGCATAAAACGATGATTCAGTAGAAGAAAGACAAGAATTGAAATGTAAGAGTTGGAGAACGAGCGGTGAATACCTTATCTGCGGTTAATTGATCGCCGGATGTCCGCCGTCGCACAGTTTGGAGATGAAATTCGGCGGTGGCTTGATAGGGTTGCGCGTTGCAGAGGCAGAGACTGAGGAGTAGAGAAGGATGTTGGAGGAGTGCACAACGACGTCGTTTCAAGATTTCAAATGATATGGGACCACAGACAAAAAAAAAAAAAAAAAAAAAAATGATGGGGAGATTTTAAGTTAGAATCAAATATAAGCTAGATTATAATAAATATCCTCCTATTTCAATTTTATATAAAATACTCCTAAACCTTTAAAAGTTTTAAAATATCAATTTTGATTAAAGAATATTTATGCTATTAGTGGAAAAAACAAAATGATGAAATGGACATTAAAAACGTTAAAAATTTGATAAATGACATGTGACATATTTAATTTGATTAGAGTTTGTTGTTTCAAAAATACCCGAAATAAAATGTTTTGGTTTCAAAAATGCCCATGCTTATCAAGACCCACATTTCAAAAATTGGGTTTGAGATTAAAAACAAATTCCATCATTTTTTCTTTTCCTTTTTTTTTTTTTTTAAGGAGACGACATTAGGATTTATAAAATGCGAAAACTCTTCATAACACAACGAAGAAGAAAACTTTAACAACATTAGCCAAGATTGACTCACGATTCGCGAAGACTTCATTGAAGGTATTGCTCTTTCATCGAAGAAGACGCTAATCAAGGTTAAAAAATATATAAAATAAAAATTACTTTTGGTCCTTAAATTTTAATCAAAGGAACAATTTAGTCCTTAAACTTTAGTATGTAATAATTAATTAGTCATTGTACTTTCAAAATTGTAACAATTTAGTCCCTAACGTAAAAAAATAATAAAAAAATAGATGTTAACTTTTAATATTTTATGATGCAAAGTTTGTATTTTATAAAAATATTAAGTTAATTTAACGGTTTATTTATGCCTCAAATCTCATTAAACTTTGACGTTATTTTCTACAATAAAAACTAAATCGTTAGAATTTTAGAGTTGACTAGATTGTCATATAGTAAAATTTATGGACTAAATTGTTATGAAATTAAAAGTATAGGGATTAAATCGTTACAAACCAAAGTCATGGACTAAATTGTTACTTATACGAAAGTTTAGGTACTAAAAAATATTTTATTTTCTTCGTTGTTGTAGTTGGGTGACATATTGGTTATTAAATTGGTTATTTATTTATTAATATTATTTTTTTGTGTGTGTTTGTTTAATGTAAATTAAAAAAGAAAAAAGAAAAAAAAAATCCAATACTTTGGTTGTGGTTACAAATATTGAATGGAAATGCGTGTATAAATGTATAGGTAGAGCATGCAAGGAATGAGGATGTTAATGTGTAAGCACATATATGAAGATGATGAAGCTATTTGGGACTAAATATATAACGGGGAGGATGATGTGGATGATATCATTTTTCTGATAGTGAGGAGGACTTAAATGATGAGGTTGAACCCTCGGAAGAAAAGAGTAATGAACTTGAAAAGGCTTCTAACAACGAGAAAAACTTAAATAGAAAATTGTCTCTTATGTATTATGTATTTCCTAGGAAAAAAGGTTCAAATCCAATTCCTTTTTGTCTTTAGATTACTTTGTGACAACGTTCTATAAACTTGACTGTGAAGTATAAATTGTTTTTTACCAAGTGCTTCAATTGAAATTTTGATCATTGGCAAAGGAGCAAAGTTGCCCATAAGAGAAAAATTGAATAAGAAAGTTAGTAGCCTTCCTTTTTTGCCAATTTGGGATAACAACCAAATAACATGTTCGATTCTCAATAACCCATAAACTTTGAACAAGCTATCAAGTAAATGATAGATGTAGTTGCCACTTTTGTAAACATTAGATCTTATGAAGTTTTGTGTACATGAAGAACGGGATCTATTTTTGTATACATGTACATTGTAATAAGAGATAACATATTTTATATCTAATCTTTTAGGAAAGATCACAACTTGATGACAGATGTAACTTGTGGTAACATTATGTTTTCTATCATTTAGCAAGGTTCAAATCCAATTCCTTTTTTGTCTTTAGATTACTTTGTGACAACGTTCTATAAATTTGACAGTGAAACACAAGTTGTCTTCTATCAAGAGCTTCAACTAAAATTTTGATCACTAGCAAAGGAGAAAAATTGCCCACAAGAGCAAAATTGAAGAAAAAAGTAGCCTTCCTTTGTTGCCAATTTGGGATAACAATCGAATAACGTATTTGATTCACAATAATCCAGAAACTTTGAACAAGATATCAAGTAAATGGTAGATATAGTTGCCCACTTCTCTAAACATTAGACTTTATGAAGTTTTGTGTACATGAAGAATGTGGTATTTTTGTATACTTGTGCATTGTAATAGGAGATAATATATTTTATATCTAATCTTTTAGGAAAGACCACAACTTGATGACGATATAACTTTTGTTTGATGAAAATTCAAATTTGGGATGACCATTCAAGCTTGCTCTATACCTAGTAACTGCTTGATATTTAGTCCATTTGAAATTATTGGAGCTCATAATGTATAGGTTTATAAATTTTTAAAGTATAAAAAAAAATTGTCGACATCGATATATCAAATTTTTTTAAAAAAAATAATGTAATTTAATTAAATATTGACAAAAATAGGGTGGGTCACTAAGTAATGGCAAATTTAGGGTTGTCCAATCGTATACTACGTACACGATTTAGCCTACATTATAAGCCACATCCACATTTTGAGTCTATATCGTAACCCTTGTCCATGTTTTGAGGCTAAATCGTGTACGGAGTACATGATTTAAGTGACATGCAAGCCAAAAAACCACCCATCTGACAAAAATTCACCCAATTGCCCATCCATGTGCAAAATCGTGGATGTTGTCCATGGTTTTGTAGTCTTTTTGTCGTCACTTAAATCATATTTGAGGGTTTTTCTGGTATTTTAGGAGAAAAACTTAGAGAATCTAATTTTAGAGAGTTTGATTTTAGAAGTAAAAATTTATTTTTCTTTGCCCCTTTTGTAGGGATTTTTTTATTCATCTCCACGATATGATTTTAGAGAATTTTGAGAGTTTTTGAAAGATTTTCTAGTATTTTAGTCATCATATTCGATATGTAATACATATATAATATTTCAATCCCTCCCTATTTCTTTTTTATTCTTTTTCTGTGTTTTGTTTCAAGGAGAAGTTAAGAGAACTTAGCTTTTGTCTTCTTCATCGTGTAATTCTAAATCAATGAAATCTTGAATGTCTTCCACAGTTGATGTATGTGAAACACCAAACCACTACAATTGACTGTGTGTCTCTTCTTCTTCCTCTCTCTTCAAAAATTTAAAATTGTGACGAATGTTTTTTTTTTTTTTTTTGTCTATGAATCATCGAGAGAGAAAAGACAACAATATGCATAAGATTGTGAATTTACTTTGATTTGCATAAGAAGAAAACTTAAAGTTTTAGCTGCAAGTTTTCTTCTTTGATCTCCATAAGTAAAAACAATAATTTTGTAAAGTGATTTGGTAAATAAAATACACTTCTAAGAAAGGGAGATATAAAATATGTGACATTACTATAAATCTACACGTGTTTGACTTGTGAAGGGAGTGAATTTAAGAGGGAGGTAAAATAAAGGATGGTTATTATTTTATGAATATTTAAAAAAAAAAAAAAGAGAGAGAACTCGTGTACCAGGTAAAAAAAACAGAGAGATAACACGAGTTCCACGAGTTTCTTACCTATTTTTGTCGGTATTTTTGACATCTTACCTTAAACTACAAATTTGTTGTTTTTTCAATACTATTAAAATCGTTTTTTTTCATAACTACCCTAAATTTGTTATTTCTTTTTAAAAATACAAATTCTTGACTCTAACCCCGATATATTCATCTATATATCCATTAAATTGAAAATTTGATATCAATATAAATATCGACGTCAATATTTAATGCTTAGTTAGAATCTATTTGGTTGTTAAAATGTTATTTTGAAATTAGCAAGGGTATTTCAGAAACCAAAACTTTTCAGTAAGGGTATTTTTTAAACCAAAACCTTTTAGTACGAGGTATTTTTTAAATAATTTCAAACTTTAATCAAATCAGACATGTCATATGCCACATGTCAATTTTTAACACCCACTTCATCATCTGTTTTCTCCAACAATAAGGGTCTTTTTGAATCAAATTTGAAAGATTAAGGGTATGTTTGAGACTTTTGAAAGTTTAGGGGTATTTTTTACACAAAAGTCGAAGTTCATGAGTATTTAATATAACTTAGTCTAAAATATATCATTTTAAATGAGAATAGTTGCATACTATAAAGTATTTACTATTTAGAGGTTTGATTTATCTTCTCTCATATTATATATTTTTTATTTTATTTTTTACTTTTATTTTCAATAACATTTTTTAAGTTTGATATTCGATGAATTTTTCCATTTTTTCTATTTATCTTTTTCTCTTAAGCTTTTTATATCTTAATTAATACTTTGTTCATGTATCCTAGGTAAACCCCAAATTTTTTTTATTATTTAATTAAATTTAAGTCCTCCTAGTTATGAGTTAAGGATGTGTATTAATATCAATGGAAAAATAAAGTTAAATATAGAGAATGACGCGTCTGAAATGTAAGAGAAGGAAAATGTTCTAAGCGTTTTTTATTATATGCGTTCAAGTTATAACCTAGTCGACACGTTAAGAGTTAAGAATAACACTTGTAAGCCGAAAAAGGGCAAGAAAATATGTTAAATGTGGAATGCAACGTTATCAGGTGAAGTAGGAACATGTTAAGACCTAGATAGAGGAGAAAGTTCCATGTGTTGGAATTGGTAGAGCCATGCAGCCAGCTTGGTTGAATGATGCGGCCAGAGGCCTAAGGAGTGGGTGTTGTGGCTAAGTATAGCAAGTGGTATGTAGGGTATATGCGACCAACTTTGTATACCATTGCTGAGGCTAAACTAACAAAGGATGTGGCGAACGATCGTGCGCTAAATGGAGAAGTCTTGGATGGCTACAAGACCGTGCGATCAAGCTTAAGTTGAGAAATTAAACTTAATTAAGGAGAAAGTAAGCCAGGTGACAACTTTACAGATGTCAATAAAGCAATAAGCTTGCCAGGTGGCAATTAATTAAGAAAATTCTCTATGCAAACCCAAGTATAGATAGGCTTAACCAAGAAGGAGACTGTTCTGCCAAAATTATTCCAATGCCTAAGTGAGTGAATGTTGTTGCCACCTGAAGACTTTGGAAGTTGAAGAACTCTTGGCTAATTAAAGGAGAATTTAAGGGATTTCTGATCGAATATGGGGAAAATGATGCTCAAAAACTAAGGTAAGCAAAGGTTAAGATGTTTATAAGCATTTTCTTTAAAAGAAGTTTAGTTAAACGAATACTGAAATTAAAGTATGAAATCTGGAAGTTTGAATTTGGAAATGTGTTGTGGATGAATAAGCAGGCAGCTGCATACGAAGAACAAGCAAGCAGCTAACTCAGTGATGTTATGCGCTAACACATGCAACATAGCCAATTCACAATGAAGGCAATCTGAGTACATTGCATAGTGGATGTACGCCGCATAAACTGAGAAGTATTTCAACGTTTACCGAGCACCTTGAGAAAGGATTCCTAATTATTAGTCAAGTTAAAAGGTAGGATTGCTAAAGATACTTGATGCATTAAGGATGGTTTTGATATGTCGAACTTAGTTATGATGCGATGACTATTAGTATGTTGTAAAGATAAGCTATGCGTTAAGCTCAAAAGGGAGTTAAGTATACTGACCAATGGACCTTTCCTTTTCAGGGCAAACGTAAATAGGAGAGGCGTACGATCCCTTAGATAAGTAGCTTAAGACAGTGAGTGACAAGTCTTAATAAATGTTTTCTAGCGTAAGTTTTATGAATGATTCCCAACGCATAGACATTTTATATGAGAATATTATACCATGATTTTCGTCAATGCATGCCTTGAAATGAATGTTGATCGCATGATCATTTTTTTTAAATGATGAAATTATTTAAGAGTTTAACATGCATTTTCCAATAAGCCCATGCCATGTTTTATGATGAAATCAATCAAGTATATTCCATGTTTTACAAGGCACTATGTGTTAATATGAAACCATTAGGTATGATTATTTCAAATATGCATATTGTGTATATGTTCTTAAATATTTAAATGTTTGTGCCTTGTACAAACCCTACTCCAATGTTGGTGTTGAAGGTATGGTAAGTTACGCAGATTACAATGATGTTAGGGATCCTTGACACTGAAGGTATGGCAAGGTGGTTAGAATCTAATCTAACTCTACATGCATATATGACTATGTTATCGACGTTGATGAGATTGAGCAAAAGGGCTCTCCCACATGTTCAGGCAGTGAAGTAGTGGAGTTTCATAAAGATGCTAATAAATTATTTCAGGGTTTTTACATGATGTAATTTTATGATGTCAGTTCTCTTTTTAAAAACTTTGACTATGATTTCATAAATGTTTCTTGATAAGCATGTTTTTGTTAACTATGATTTAAGTATGTTTTACATGGCCACTCACTGGGCTTTCCAACTCATTCTTTTAAAATGTTTTCCTCCTCAGGTAGCGGTTGACGTTCCGAGGCCTAAGAATTCTGCCAATTAGTCACTTCTCAGACCCTCTGGAAGATTGCTGTTTGGGTGCCTTATAATGTTTTGTTATTGGTTCTTATGTTCATGTCAGGGGGTGAGAAAACAGAGCGAAGTTTGTATTGTATTTAAGTTTGGTTTAGTAATCTATTAAGTATGTTGATGTTGATATTGATGGTTTGCAGTAAATTATATGTTTAGCGTTGATGCTGAAATTATGTGTTGGGTTCTAGAGAATTATAAATTGCTAATCTGGTTCAACAAGTGCTAAAGCTACATATTTCTAAGAGTATGTTGGACAGTAGTTGTCATAAGAGGATTGTCAATTAGTGTCTTTACATCTCTTCTCAGATTAAGACGGTAATCTGGGAAAGGGTGTGACATCCTAGGTTTCATGTATACTAGCAAAAAAAGAATCTTTAAAAACGATGTGGTGCTTGGCTCAACATACTCTAAGACAATCAGATATAGTTAATGTCGAGTTAAGAATCCATTTTCAATCAACATGATGACTTCACCACTTTCTAGCTCAACATCAATTATTATTTGATAGGTTTTAAATATAATAATAATTAAAATGGAGGAGAAGATAGAGATACAAAGTTTTAATAATTTTTTAAAATTATTATTATCATTATAATTGCTTTTATCTTTTAAAATCCACATACTATTAGTCGAGAGGCTAAAATAAATTATTTTAAATATTGAGGATTTAATTGTTCAAGTGTGAAACATAGGAACTAATTTAACACATAAATCTAATGAACAAAAATGTAAATTCCTCAAATTCTTTTTTTCCACAAATTCTTTTTTTCCAAAAGAATCGTGTGTAAGTTGTGGAGTGAACTTAGAAGGACTCATGAGCCATGACAAGCTCCAGTCCAATGAGGCCCAAAGACTAGGGAGGCAAATAGAATATTTTTGGTAATTTGAAAGAAATGAGCCCTTTTCGTATCCGTACTTGAAAAGTAATCAAGGAAGATATACAACTTCTCAAGTTAATATATTGAATTGAAATAAATAAGGTCCCGTTTGGTAATCATTTGATTTTTTGTTTTTTGTTTTTTGAAAACTAAACCTATATCATCCATATTTTATACTATGATTTACATTTTTTTTCTTAAGTATAATGGTTGAATTCTTAGCCAAATTCCTAAAACAAAAACAACTTTTTGAAAGCTACTTTTTTTAGTTCTCAAAATTTGGCTTGGTTTTTTAAATCATTGATGTAAAGTGAATAACAAAGGAAGAAATTTGGATGTAGAAGTAGTGTCCATAGGCTTGATTTTAAAAAACAAAAACAAAAAACAAAATATTATCAGCGTTGTTAGTTTGAAAAATATTTTCTACTTGTAAGTATTGTATGTGTAATTGCACTGTCTGCCAGACATTGATCTTCTTTATTCATTTTTTAGTCACCCAACATATGAAAATGATCAAGGTTTCTTCATTAAAAAAATTAATTACAATAAGAAAAACAACATTTGGAATATAAAAAAGTTAGCATCTACTAAGAGAAGAAAAATAACATAAAGATGAAAAAAAACATTAAATCTAGATATTTTCAATGTCAAATGAAATACTTAATGTTCCATCAATTCTATTGTTTTTCTCTTCAGGAGATTTAAAGAAGTCTGCCACATCCAAAATTTTCATATGGGATGGGAAATACGTCATTATCCTAGTATGAAAAATTTGTTTCCACAATTTTCTCTTTTTCCTTCAGGGAAGCTTGATAAAGATCAACTAAGTGTTTTGTACGACAGATATGTGACCAATGCCCAGCATTCTGCATCAGAAGGATCTATTTTCAACACTTTTTAAACTCTTATCATATGGGGCTTTTCCTTTGTGACACTTCGAGTGGTTCTTTTGAAATTTGAATGATTAGAACGACCACCATGGAAATAATAATTATTTCTTCCCCAACCACGATCATAACCTCGACCACGACCACAATCTCAACCACGATTATTATTAAAATTCACAGCGTTCAATTCAAGGAACGGTGTCGTTTCGGTTGATCGAGATTCATGATTTTTTTTTTATCAATAACTCGTTATTTTATTCAGCCACGAGAAGACATGAAATTAATCCAAAATACTGTTTAAAATCTTTTTCTCGATATTGTTGCTGCAGGAGCATATATTCGAGACATAAAATGTAGAAAATGTCTTCTTTAACATATCAGTGTTGGGGTTTATGCCTTAAATCTCGTAGGGTCCTGTAGTTTGTAAACACCTGTATGAACAAATATTTGTGATGTAATAATATGAGATATTTTATTCACTACAGTCTATGAAATATAAGATATTTTAGTTGCATTAACCATAAACCAATAAACTAAGATCCCTGGTTGTCGTTGTAACTTAATCATGTATATGACGACATACAAGTGAATCATACTTTAAGTGATAACCTAAATGGTCTGTAGTATATGGATAAAAGAGAAAAACCTTATCCTTGTGACATTACGAGTGTGGCCTGTTTTGTAGATGTTACAAGTGTTGAAGTGCTACAAATGTCTGATTCTGACTATTCATGTATTAGACATGTGAGCGGGGATGCTCTATACAAAGGAGTTTGTATAAGACCAAACCACAAAATATTTAGTCTCGTTATATAACGTCGTTCATGACAGAGACTTTCATTTGACTAGGAGGACCATAGGTAACATGACCTTAATCTTGAGTGAGTTAGGAAATTCTTCCTATGAGTGCGGTCATTTAATTTGTATGGGTGCGAGTGGCCAGATCACTGACTCAGACCCACCACTTTGGGGATTCGTTTGATTGGGGAGCTGGGAACTCAGCTACACAAGACGGAATTCACCTTTTCTCCAAAGCAAGGGTAAGTAATAAATTGCTCCCTTAAGGGTTGATTACGGGGCTTGAATAATGTGGCGCCACACCTTCTATTGGCTCGAGAAAGGTTTACTCATAGTAGGACTATGAAGTATTGTTCATTAGAGAGATCGGTAGTACTTAAGAAGTTAGATGTAATTATAGGGCAAAATGGTAAATTAGCCCGACTGTACTTACGAGCGATTTGTGAAGGATCATCATACTATTGATTGGTTATATTCAATGGACACATAAATATATTTGTAGCGCGAAAAGTGCAGTTGTCGGTCTTTAGTGGAGTGTCCGACAATTAACAGATGGTGGATATCATTAAAGAGTTTAGTCATTATTTACGTACCGTTGGAGCTTCAAGCTACAGGTTCATAAGGTTCCCTTGGTAGCTCAATTGATTCATGTTGAGAATCAGTTTTTTGGGTTAGTTTGAATGTTCAAATTAACAAGAGGGAATTTGATTATATATTATATAATTCAATTAATTCAATTATCTGTGATATAATTGATTTGATGTATTAGATACGTTAATTGGAGGAATTAATGTTACATGCCATAAAGGAGAAAAAGAACTATGGTTTATATATTGCATGAGATGTGATATTAAAACTATAGGTTATGACTATATTATTTATTTATAATTAAATCAATTATGGGATAATTGGTTTCAGTTTTTTCTCCTAATAACCAACTTAGTGGGAAGTTGTGATCAGTTATGGTAACTGATGGATAAAATGAAAATTGTTTTCATTTTTTTTTTCATAATCGAATGATAATCGAACACACATTAACCAAATAACTATACTTATTTGAGAGAGTAAACGATCGTGCATAGAGTTTCGTTCAATCAACATAAGTAATTTTCTCTCTGCCTAATAACAATTTTGAAATGATTTTAAATAATGCGAAGTTGTAATTACTTATTGATTTGAAATCCTGTAACCTTAAGTGCATCCACTTATAACGAGTTTTAGGAAAAATAATTGTTTTTTTTATGATCATATTTCTCTTTCAAATTTTTCCATGAGATACGGGGATATTTTATTGTAAGATACTCCATTTTCAATCCCTCAAGAGATGATGATGAAGGAAAATCATAACTTTTGCTTTGTCCTGACTGAATATTGTATTTCCTTCTTTAATAGTCTTTCCAAGATTTATAGCATCCAAGTGGATTTCGGCATCAAGCACCCATGACAAATAATTATTATCGTTAATACAAAGATGAAAAATTCTAATTTTGTGAGATTTTTCATGACAACACTATCATAAAGTATTGTATTTATGTTAGAAATCTAATAGATATTAAATATGTAAAATAACATTAAATTTATTAATTATAACGAAGAGGAAAAAACCAACGTACTTTTATGACCTATCTTAAGCGGAAAAAACAACAGGTACATGTTATGAATTTGAGGAGCACAACGGGAACATAGATGCCAATAAAATATAATATTAAAATAAATATAATATAATATAAATATATGGAATAAATAAATAATTAAATATAAACATAATATATATAAATATATAAAATAAAATAAATAAATAAAGTAAATAAAATAATAAATTACAGATTCCTCCAATTTCTCCAAACTTTTTAGAATTTGTCTAATATGTGTCTTTCAAAACCTACCAATTGTCACTATTTATAGGCAATTTGGCAAGTAGGAGAGAGACTATATAGACACTAATAATGAGTATTTACGACACACATGACAACACTTTGAAAAAATGAGAACATGACATATGGTCAATGAACACTAAGCATGAACATTTAATGGACGTCTATTTTTCGTAATATTTATAATCAAAATCAAAATCTGCCGACTATAATTAATGTTAAGTAATTTCCGGGTAGTTTAATATACCTTTTTTTAAAAAAAATCCGACCCGAACCTCCATTAACCAAAGCGAAAAAAAACCTATTTCCCATTTTCAGCCGACTTTGTCTCTGCAAACCTCCGCCCACAGAAACAAACGCAAAAACCTTCCGATCAGACCTTCCATGGGAACGCCGGAGACTTCTCGGGAGCCTTGTCCAGATCGGATCCTCGACGACATCGGCGGCGCCTTCGGCATGGGCGCTGTCGGTGGTTCCGCCTTCCATTTTCTCAAAGGCATCTACAGTTCTCCTAAAGGCGCTCGTCTTCTTGGTGGTTCTCAAGCCGTCCGAATGAACGCGCCTCGTATCGGCGGAAGCTTTGCCGTATGGGGTGGCTTGTTCTCCACCTTCGATTGCTCCATGGTCTACCTCCGCCAGAAGGAAGATCCATGGAACTCGATCATTGCCGGTGCTGCTACTGGCGGCTTCCTCCAGATGCGTCAGGGCTTCGGCGCCTCCGCCCGTTCGGCTTTGTTCGGTGGTGTTCTGTTGGCTTTGATTGAGGGAGCCGGGATCATGCTGAACAAGGTTCTTAGTCAACCGCAGAACGCTCCTATTATGATCGACGACGCCGGTGCTATGGCCGGTGTTCCTGGTTATCCTGTGGACCAGATTCCGGGTCTAACGCCACCGGAAACTTCGTCTGCAAGTCCGGGATCTTCAGGTGCAGGTTCGGGGTCGTGGTTCGGAGGATGGTTCGGTGGTGGACAGAAAAAGGATTCAGAGGCAAATCGTGGGGACGGCGAAACGAAGATTTTGGAGAGCTTTGATTCACCGCCGGTGCCAAATTTCGAGTTCAAGTAAATATTCTTTAATTCTGAGATTTGATTTGTTAGGGAAAGTGTAGAATTGGAATTTTATGATTCATGCTGACTTGAAATTGCAATGGGCAAGTGTTCTTTCATTGTTGTTGTCCTGAAATAGTGATTTGTAACAATAAGATTTAGAACACAACATTCAATCAATTGAACATCATTTACCAAGTTAACTGGGAGGATAACAAAGAAAGAAGCCTAGTTTGAGAATTGCATGATTTCCCCTTTTTTCTTTTGAAAACTATTTTGAAGATTAAGTGAATGAATGTCACCAGTTTATAGAGTCACAGACCATCAAGTATTCTGAGAAAGGAAACTAAACAATGAACTCTTGTTAATTGAATTAGAATAGTTCTTTGAAACATCCACCCTGGCTTAGTGGTAACAGACGACCTTGATAAAGAGCTTAGAATTCATAGGTTCAATCCATAGTGACCATCTATCTAAAATAGTTCTTTGACACCGAAATGCTATAGGATCAGGTGGAGGAAAAAGTTGTCTAAAACATCTTTGAACTCAAACACTTCCTAGCAGCTGATGGAGCTTAAGAAACTCCATATTCAAATTATGAGATTTATCAAAGTTTCAATGAATTAGTTGGATCATGTAATGGGAATTAGAATGTGGGGCTTGAGTTGAATGTAAGGAGAGAGTCCCAGAGTGTTGGCCTTATGTAATTCTGGCCTGTATTGAAGAAAATCTCAGAATTTAACCTTTTTCCACAACAGTAATGTACATGTGGACAGTGAATTGAGGAGTTCTAGTTCTAGATTTCCTTATTCAGACTGGACTTGAGTTTTCTATTCTAACAAAAAGACAAAACATCTTTAGCTTTCTCTCTGGTTAATACTGAAGAAAATCCAACTGTGGACAGTGTAGTAGGGCCATCTGGGTCTATTTAGAGCATGGAGTTGAATGCAAACACGGTTTGGGTTTCCTTGTCACCATCTATATTAGGGTATTTGGGACAAGAAATTGGTTATTGAGTTTTGTGTTTGGGGTATAGATTATTTTAGTTTGGATTATAATAATATGTGTTTGCCGTGTAAACTATTTTAGTTTAGAAAGGAAACGGTAAACACTGTAGTAGAGAATAAAAAAAATGATAGAAGGTAAAATAGTAAATGTTGATTATTATTAATTAAAGACTACAAAATAGTATTTACTGAAGTGATGTTTATTTTAGTCTTAAGGATTTTGCTTTCCTTAAGGAATAGTCAGAGCATTTGGCTTCACTCCAATTACACGGTAGAAAAAAACTAAAAAATATTTATAAAAGAAAGGAAAGAAGAGTTTGTCATGTGATAAATCGTGGTTGGATAACTGGATGAGCTACAAAAAATAAACAGGGATAGTCTAAGTATTTTTTTCCCACTAAACCTTGGAGGTGTATCAATTAAAATCTTGAACTGATAATTATATCAATTAAACTTTGAGTTTTTCAAGTGTATGAATTTATATACTCCTCTAGGTTCCGTTTCACAAATATCGTACGGAATATATAATTTAAGTCAAGTAAACTCCTAAATTTTCATAAGTCAATCAATTAAACTCCAAAATCTTCAAAAGTTGGTTTTACAAAATGGACGATTAAAGTAAATGTATGAACGATTCTAAAAGGAAATTCAGATTAAAAGTCTAAATTGATTTATTTATAAAAATTTTGGGGTTTTATTGATATAATTATAAGTTTCACACGATTTTTTTAAACTAAATATAATTGAAGGTGTAAATTGATACCATTAAAACATTTCATAGTTCAAATGGATAGAATCCTAAAAATTTTAGGAGTATAAATTGATATATTATTTTTTTTCATCATTTCATACCGATTGTGTTTTGGGTTGTCATACTATTCCACGTTGACTAATTTTATGGAATAAGTGGTTGAGGTGTTGAGTGTCTACGATATTTGGCCTTTAAACTAAGGAAATTTCTATTACTAGGGTAGTATAGGACTTTCCATATTATCTCAATTCATTGCATGCTATGATGATAACATTTAAGAATTATATAGGTCTACGAAATAGATAAATAATGAATTAATAAATTATTTCATAACGTGTCAAATAATGAATAGAAGAAGTTTGTATTATAGTAGTATAAGAATTTTTTTCCCCTTTAAACTCTGCTGTGCTGTAAGATATGGACAATTCAAACTTTAGAGAACACTTTGCTTCTCCTCTTTTCCATATTTTTATTTGAGTAATCTATTTAAAAATCATTTAGTTTTTAAAACCTAGTCTTGTAAATATCACTTTCATTTATTGACTTCTAGTTTAGTTTGTTACTTACTTTCTAGAAATGTTCTAAAAAATCAAGTCAAGTTTTGAAAATTGAAGAAACATTTATTTAAAATTGTAACATAAAATTGTTGGAGGAGGAATTTTGACCAATTACAACATCATTTTTCAAAGTAATGAAGAAATTATAAAGGATTAAATTTGGAATTAATTACAAATTAATATAACATGTATCTCAAATTAAAATTAAAAATGAAAAATGAAAAAACAGGTAAATCCCAAATATAGGCATGTGTATTGACTTTGTCAAATTAAGTTACATGGTATTGTTTGGCCCGAAGCCTAAGCTCAAAGGGGTTACGTGCAAGACCGGTAAAGCTTAAACTCAATGAGCCAGACCCAAAGTTGAATAGGCTCAATCTCCTTCATTTTGGTTGGATACTTTAAGAGGCAAATCGAGAAAGAATTAACAACAGATCAGAAGAATTTTCAAACTCTCGGAGATCAAACACTCTTCGAAGAACAATCGTAATTCAAAGATTAGACGACTTTCAAACCAAGAAATTTTAACTTTGAGGACATGAGTTTTCGTCTGTATGTTTAGAAAATTGAGAACCCAAAACCTAGAAGATTGAGAGAAAATCTCAAAAGACTAAACCATCTCTTTGGAGAAACTAAAGACCTCAAGGCACAGAGTGACTCTTCACCAAGCTGAAAATTTCAATCTCGAGAACAAACTACAAAGTCCTTGAAATAAATTCAACACCGAAAACAAGTTGTAAACCCCGAGATAAAATTACTTTTGAGAGAGAAACAAAGAATTTATATTAAAATTCGTACTACACCCACATATATAAATCAATATAAATTCAAGTTTGTTCCACAAATTTAATTCTCTTTGCTGTGTGAATAAAAAATAACTTTCATAAATCCATAATAATAGTTGGGATTCAACTAAAAATTTAGTGGATAACTACAACTACTATGGCTTTTTATAAATATGTAAACATAATTGAAATTTCGACATTTCGATAGGCTTGAAATTTGGGTAGGGGGAATTTCAACTTTCCCCCAACTTTTCAAAATTTGGAGGTTTTTAAGCAATTAGGTATGCTCAAGGGAAGTACTTGGTTTTTCTTTTTTTTTTTTTTTTCTTTTTTTTTTTAATTATAAAAAATCTTTATTTTCAAAAAAGCACATGTTTTTATTCAAATATTTTTTTCACTGAACTTTCACATTATTTCACCTCAAACTTGAATTAACGTGAGTTATCTAATATTCCTCTTATTTTCTCTCAAGCTCTATCTACTTGTAGAATTTTCTTTTTCTTCTTTTTTTATCCCATTATGTTGTGTTATGTTTTTTTTTTTATATCTCTTATGTTTAATGTCATGGTTAATCTATTCTTACATTTTTTTAAAAAATAATATAATTTTAATAAATATTAAGAAAAATAGGGTTTGTGTATCGTGGACCCAGTACACAATTATCTCTAAATCATGTACCTGGTACACGACTTCCTACAGAGCACATGAATCTGCCACACCTAGCAGTGACTTGGTACGTGCAGACTGCCACATGGACAGTCATGCAACATTGACCAGGTAATCGTGGACGGGGTCCACGATTGCCCTAAGATGTGTACTGAGTACACGACTTAATGGTCCCAACTATGCCCCACGACCTTCTCCTTACCTTTTTTCCCATTCGAAACTTTCCAACTTTCTTTCTTTCTCTCTCACAGCCACCGGTTCGACTGTCCGTCGATCTAGTTGCTATCGTCGTTCGCCGATCTAGTTGTTGTCGTTGTTCGCCAATCTACCGCTCGCCATCCTTCTTACCGCTGATCTACCCTCTGCCATAGGTAAATTTTATTTAAAATCTTTTTTCTAAAATATGAGATTGTACGTAAAAGAATAGATTTTCCTCCATAGATTTACCATTTTATTTTTCATTTGGGCTGATTTAAGTGTATATTCCATAGATCTCATATTTGGGTTGATTACTTTTTTTTTTTTTTTTTTTATTTGAATATCATAACTTGGATTGTCGATTTTTTTAGATCTTTTGGACTGATTTTTTGGGTTGTATCATAACTTGGATTTTTTTAAAGTGACAATTGGAAAATATTTAGACTGACTTAGGAAAATATTTGGACTAATTTTTTAAATTTTTGGATTGACTTAGGAAAATATTTGGACTCTTTGGACTAGTCATAAAAAAATATTTGGACTGTTTGGAGCATTAATTTATTTGGACGGCTTAAAAGAAGAAACAAACTTTTTGTCGTATTAACACATTTTTTTGTCAACTATAACAGTTGTAAAAATTTGAGTAAATATGTCGATGCATCCTGAAGATTTAGTCATTCTTGAACCTAGAAATGATGGAGACAATGATATATAGGACTTGATGAATTATTTGGAAACAACAAAAGTGGAGAACATGATCTTGAGTTGGTATCGTTAGAAATATTCACATGAATAGATTGGAAAATTACTAATTCAACCTATGAATGAGGGTCAACATTGAAGGAAAGGAGTAGATGTGTAGATAATTCTAGTTTAATAGAAAAAGGAATGTCATTTGACAGCAAAAAAAGATTTCCAGCTGGTTGTAAAAAAAATACCGCGTGAAAGAACACTATGAGATTGTTGTTGTAGAATCAAATCAAGATATTTGGTATGTGAGATGCAAACATTGGAAGGATGGTTGTGATTACGGGTATTTCGGCATAAAACTCATGGGATGTTTAAAATCATCAGACTTGAAGGGGATCACTCATGTTTTGTTGGGTTTTATGTCCTAAAACTCATGGTTTGTAAACAATTAAACTTATTCTGAAAATTCAATAAAGTTGTTATTGAATATATGAATTGCTTATTAATCCAATAAACTAAAAGATCCATGACTATTACATGAGTACTTGAACTTTATGTAGAGACATAAAAGTGGATTAGGTTCGAGTAAATAGTCAAAATGATATATAGTATATGAATAAGGTTGGGTGCCTTATTCTGGTAACACTATTGAATGCGGCCCACTATGTAGTTGTTACAAGGAGTTGTAAACTGCCACAGACAAAGTGATCCTGATTCGTACATGTAATGACATGAGAAGTGGGAGTGTCTTGTGCAATAAGTTTGCACAAGATCGGACCACGAAACAAGTCACTCTTACTTTATAACGCTGTTTACTGTTTAAGATTGACTATTTCAAAGTGATGACCTAGGTAATTTGACCTTAATCTTGAGCTAACTATGAACTCCTGTTTATTCGGGATTATCCTCAGATTTTCATAGGTGAGGGTTGACTCAACAACGCTTGCTCAATAAGCCTCCCATTTTATGGGTAAGATCAGGTAGATTGTTGGGGACATAGGGTGCAAGATGGAATTCGCTCCTACCCACTTTTAGGGATAGTAGAGAGATTGTTCCTTTAAGTGTTGATTTCAGGTCTTGAACAAGGGGCCCCGTCCTCTCATTGGCCTGAGAGGGACTTGGTTTGATGATTGGATCACAAACAAATTGTTCATTAGAGGATCAGTGGGACTCAAGGAACAAGAGGTAATCTCGGGGGTAAAACAACCATTTGACCCAACCGTTATTACGAACAACCTGTGAAAGGTTAACTTACTATTCATGGTTATATCGAGTGGACACAATATATCTACAGTGTGGGGTGTGCAACTCTGAGCTTTAGTGAAGTGGCTCAGTAGTTAACGAATGGGGTTAATTCGGTGTAAAGAGTTTAGCCAATTAATCTCGGATCGTTGGAGCCCATGATCTGTAGATCCACGAGGTCCCCCTACTAGCTCACAAATGGATTAGCCTTAGAGTAGCGTGATAAGTTAATTTGAAACGTTCGAATTATAATTAAGAGAATTAGTAATTATATGTGAAATAATTACCCGTTTAATTTTGAAATTAAACAAAATTGGAGAATCAATTAATATTTAAATATGATTTAAACATTAAATTCATGAATAGAGTTTCATGATGGTGCAATTAGTGTTAAATTAATTTAATATTTGATATTAAATTAATTAAACTAATCAAATTGTTTAATTAATTATTAATGATTAATTTTATTAGAAAAATTAATTTTGAATTAATTTTTGTAAAATTAATAATACTTTAGTTTTGATTTTGAACTAAAACACTAAAATTGAGATTTAATTTGAAAAATGTTTTCAAATTAAAGAAAAAAAATGTTGAATTATCTCAAAGTGGGTTTTTCCCACTTTGAGTCATCTTTCCATTCAAATCCCACCTTGATACTCCACGTAAGAGGTGTAATTCATGCATGAATTCCTTTTACATAAAAGTCATGCAATATATTCTTCACTTGTGAGTGGAAATCAGGCATGCATTTGGGTGGAATAAGCTGAAAAATTTCAAAGGTTGAAGATAGGTTTTCAGCTGGAAAACCAGAATCTCTCCTTATTGTTTCCTCAATTCAAGCTTATTTTGAGTCCCACAACTCAATCCGAGGCACCAAGAGGAAAGTAGGGTAGGCCTTGTGGTGGTTCACAAGCTGATTTGGAGAAAATTTGCAGCTGGAATTCGAGATTCAAGTAGTTCTTCAAAGGTTAGTATGAAACCCTCTTGTTAGTTTATGAGCATGCTTAATTCAAAGTCAAAACTAATGAATTAGAATGCTTAATGATCCCTTTTTTTTTCTGCATGTTTTTTTAACTCTAACAATTGGTATCAGAGCATCATTTAAGTATTCAATTTGGTTTAATTTTGGCTTGGTGGGTGTTTTTACATAAGATATATGAAAATGGTGAACTAATATGGATTTCTGAGTTTTGACATTAAAATTCTCTTTGATTCCTTTGTTAAATTTGTTATTGGCTCTTGATTGATGGGCTTATATGTATCTCAAGAGTCTTTAATTTATTTGGCGTAATTAGAGTTGAAATTAAAATGTAATTGATGAAAAAAGTGAAGAAGGTCGAGTTGCTGCAAATTCTAGTGGAGCTTTTGTCCAACCAGCGTTGCAACGCTGCCCTTGAGCATTGCAATACTGCTCATGTTGCTGCGTAGAAGTTGAAGAACGGCCACATCATCGCAACGCTGGGGTGAGAGCATTGCAACGGTGCTCACCCTAGCCCAACATGCACGTTTCAACCTAAACCAACGGTTCAACTGAACCAATCTGGTTGGTTTGGGTAAAAAAAGGTCCGGTTTGACCTGATTTAGTCTTGTTCAACCACTTTTGAAGGTTTGGAGGTCCGATTCGAGCGATTTGGGTCTGGTTTGGGACGGTTCGAGCAGTCCAGAAGCGTTTTGGAGCCAATTCTTGCTGATTTTTGTAATAGTTAGGTCTTTGTTTGCTTGAAAATGCCAAAACTAAAATCATATCAGTATGTGTTTAATTATTTATACTTGTGATGTATATTGTAATTAAATAAATCTTGTATGTGTATAAAGTATGCAATGTAGATTTAAAATCCCACCATAGGAAGTATGTTACATGTATTGAAAGTATGTTATTTTTGGGTTTTATGTCCTAAAAACTCGCAGTTTGTAAAATGATAAACATTTTCTATTATCAATATACTTGTTATTGATCTCATAAATTGTATTAAAGTCTAAATCCAATAAACTAAGACCTATGACTATTGTATGAGTACTTGAACTTTATGTGGAGACATGAGAGTGGATCGGGTTCAAGTAAATTGTCAAAATGATCTATGGTACATGAATGAGGTTGAGTACCTTATTCTGGTAACACCATTGGATGCGGCCTACACTGTAGTTGTTACAAAGAGTTGTAAAGTGCTACATACGATGTGATCCTAATTCGTACATGTTATGACATGAGGAGTGGGGGCGTCCTATGCAATGAGTTTGCATAAGATTAGGACCAAGAAATAAGTCACTCTTACTTTATAACGTTGTTTACTGTTTAAGACTGATTATTTCACCTAGATGACCTAGGTTAACTCGATCCTAATCTTGAGCTAGTTATGAACTCCTGTTTGTTCGGGATTATCCTTTGATCTGCAAACGATGAGAGTAGTCCAACAAAACTGCTCAATAAGCTTACCATTTTGGGGATAAGACCGAATGAATAGCTTGGGACATAGCCTTGCAAGATGGAATTCACGCCTACTTGATTTACGAATAGGAGAAAGGTTGTTCTCTCAAGTATTAAATCCAGGTCTTGAACAAAGGGTTCTACCCTCTCACTGGGCTGAGAGAGTTTGGTTTAGTGATTGTATCACAAACCAGTTGTTCATTAAAGGATCAGTAGGGACTTGAGGAATAAGACATAATCTCGGGGGTAAAACAAATATTTGACCCAACCGTTATTATGAACAACCTGTGAAGGGTCGACTTGCTGATTATGGTTAAATCATGTGAACATAATATATCTACAGTGAGGGGAGTGCAACTATGGGCTTTAGTGAAGTGACCCATTAGTTAACGAATGGGGATTAATTTGGTCTAATGAGTTTAGCCAATTAATCTCGGATCGTTGGATCGTTGGAGCCCATGATCTGTAGGTCCGCGAGGACCCCCTACTAGCTCGTAACGGACTAGCTCTAGAATAGCGTGATAAGTTAATTTGAAACGTTCAAATTAGAATTAAAAGAAATTGTAATTATATGAGATATAATTATGTTTAATTTTTGAATTAAACGGAATAGGAGAATTTATATATTTAAATATGATTTAAATATATAAAGATGGATATGTGTTAAAATTAATTTAATATTTGATATTAAATTAATTAAGTTTTATTTAGTAATTAAGTTCTATCTTTGAAGTAGCTCACACATGAAGAAACATCTTGGCCTTGTCTTCTCCTAGCATGATCTGCAACTCATGTAGCTCTTCTCTTTGCATGTTGATCTGCAATATAATGAAGAGATTGGAGTGAAAAAATGGGCATGCAATCTAGAGAATTTTGAGAGAAAATTCGGTTTGAAGAAAGGTTCTTCAACAAAGGTTGCTACAGTGAGCTTTTCTCCTTCATCCCTTGATTCAAGCTTGTTTTGAGTCCCACAACTCAATCTAGAGCACCAAGAGAATAGTGGAGAAGATCTTGAGGTGGTCTACAACAAGATATGGAGAAGATAGCAGTTGGAGATGGAGGTTTGAAGAAGTTCTACAAGAGGTATGTCTTGAAACCCATTTTTCTGCAGAAGCATGCTTTATTTTATACCAAAATTAGTGAATTTGAGTGCTTAGATGATCCTTGTTCTTTTGCTGCTGTTGATACAATACTACAATTGGTATAGCAATGGGCGCTGGTCGTTGTGATGTTGAATGCTAGACGATTGTGTACCTGTGAGAGTTAAACGATGCGTTCAATTCCCTATATGATAGCATTAAGCGATCGTTTAGCTTTGGGATAGGAACTAAACGATACGTTCAATTTACTATACGATGGTACTATGCGATCGTTTAGCAACGATGCGCGCTAAGTGATGCGATGAAGTGCTACGCGATAGCGCTAAGCGATCGTTTAGATGCAGAGCTAAACGATCGTATAGACGAAGTGCTAAGCGATGCGTTGAAGTTTCTATGCGATGGAACTAAACAAATCGCTTGCCTACGATGCTGAACGACTCGATGATGTTCTACACGATGGAGCTAAGCGATCATTTAGCTACACGATGAATACTAAACGATGACATGCAGAGCTAAACGATGGTGTTAAGCGATCGTTTGGTTCTATACGATAGAACTAAGCGATAGTTATGAAGAGCTATACGGTAGCCCTGAGCGATTGCTTACCCCGATCGTTTATCTTTAATCAGGAGCTAAATGATGCGTCGAGTTGCTATGCGATAACACTACGCGATCGCATACCTTTGCACGGTAGCTGGGTGATGCGTTGAATGCTATGCGATGGCATTAGACGATCGTTTACCTTTTCGCGCATTAAACGGTCAAGCATTTATTAAACGATCTGGCAAAATGCTAGATGATGGTCGTCATTGCTAAACGATGAGACTTAGTGAGATGTTGAACATGTGCAAGAACTGCCGGTTCGACCGGTTCTCTTATGGTCTGGTCCGGTTCTGCTTCGAATGATTTTTGGCTGGTCCAGTTCAGATGGTTCAGGTCCGATTCAAGCTACTTGAGCTCATTTTGGAGTGGTTCGAGTGGTTCAGGAGCGGTTCAGAAGCAGTTTTGTAATAGTTAGGCTTCTGTTTGCTTGTTTTTTGCCAAAACTAAAACCACATCAGTCTGTGTTTAATTATTTATGCATTTGATGTATGTTATAATTAAATAAATCTTGTATGTGCATATGGTATGCCATTTAGATTTAAAATCCCACCATAGGAAGCATGTTACATGCATTGAAAGTATGTTATAATTGTTATAATATATAGTATGCATGTTAGGGTTTCTTATATTTAATATAAATGTTATATTAAATTTGAATGCCTCATGTATATTATGGATGAATAACATGTTTAAAGTTTTATAAGTTGTTATAAAATTGGTTTAGACATTTAAAATCCATAAACAACAGCTGCATGCTCACATAGGTTGACCACCTTTTTTAATTGTTAAAACTTATAAAACCTAGGTTACAAACTCAACCAGTATATAATCCTGTCTAAGGCTGGGGGTACTTAAGTTAACGGGTTACGGAACACCTCCTACCTGGGCATTATGGCCGAATAATTGAGCGTTGGTAACCGGTCTTAGGAGCATACGTGAGTGATGTGAGGTAATAAAATAGTTTACATCGTGAGATTCATATGATGCTTTGTGTCACCCTGGAAGTGGCCTCCCTACGGAGAGTGTTTTGTATGAGTCAATATCAAGGTAAACGGAGGAAGTAGTTCATAGTAAGTGGGTGAAGGATATGTGTCAATATATCCTACGGTCTCCTCCATTAGTCTGAACCATGAGATTCCTATGTTGCACCTGCTGGTTAGCTTTAAGCGGCCCTTTGCTAGTCGTTTAGCGACGGCTATCCCCACGGAGGGTTGTTATATAGGATTCGAAACAACCCAGGCTTCAGTAAAATGAATAGGGTCTTATAGTTCCATTTTGGATGTTGTCTTCTATTTCGGGGACAAATTCATACCGTCCTATAGAATCTAAAAATGGCGGGTCACACTTACAAGAATTACTAAGTTGTTAGTAAAGATCTTGAACGAAAATGATAATTGAACGAATATAGGAATAAGAATTATTCCGGAGACAATAGGAATAAGAGTTATTCCGGGGATAGTGTTTTGTCAAAATTGTTTGTTTTAGTGAAATAGTATCTGACTGCCCCTCGGTAGCACATATTCTAACTCACTAAAATATCATTGCAAATAAATAATGGTTATGGGTACATTATTGATTTTGTTAAAATTTGATTTTGGATTTAGTTACAATTTGCTAATTAGAATTTGTTTGAATTTTATTAGCATGTCGAATTCTAGAATACTCGCTTCCGATGTACATAACAGTAAAATCAAATCAACAAACAAATTACTAGCAGTTGATTATACCAAAAGAGTTTTAACAGAGGATTGTCCTCTATCTCCCGTCTCATTTGAAATTATGAATTATGAGAATGCTGAATTCGAACAACAAGATAAATATAATTTACTTGTTATAGAAGCATGTTTAGTGGAAAACGATAAAATCTGGATAATTGATTCAGGTGCCGCTAATTATGTATGTACTATCTCACAGGTAACAAGTTCCTGGAGACAGTTGATAGAAGGTGAAACAATCTTTAAGGTAGGGACCGAGGAGATTGTTTCAGCCAAAGCGGTGGGAGATATGAAGTTATTTATAGAAGATAAGTACATTTATTTAAAAAATGTATATTATATTCCTTCTATGAAAAGGAATCTAATTTCTGTCTCCTGTTTGCTAGAACAAAATTATAAAGTTTATTTCAAAAATGGTGAAGTGTTCATCAAAATGGGAAATAAACAGATTTGCTCTGCAAAATTAGAAAATAACTTGTACATGTTAAAACCAACTGAGGTCAAAACTGTTTTGAGCATAGAGATGTTTAAAACAATTAGGACTCATAAGAAAAGGAAGATTTCTCCAAATGCCTGTCTTTGGCACTTGAGACTGGGTCACATAAATCTCAACAGGATTTAGAGATTGGTTAAGAACGATCATCTAAATAAGTTGGAAGACAGTTCATTATCACCATATGAGTCTTGTCTTTAGGGTAAAATGACAAAAAGATCTTTTTCTGGAAAAGGTCTTAGAGCCAAAGAAACCCTAGAGCTAATTCACTCAGACCTTTGTGGGCCTCTAAATGTTAGAGCAAGAGGAGGATTTGAATATTTCATCAGTTTTATAGATGATTATTCAAGGTATGGACATGTTTACCTAATACACCAAAAGTCTGAAACTTTTGAAAAGTTCAAAGAGTATAAGGCTGAGGTTGAAATCCAATTAGGTAAAAAGATTAAAACATTTGGATCGGATTGAGGTGATGAGTATTTAGACATAGAATTCTAAAACTATTTGATAGAACATGGAATTCAGTCTCAACTCACAGCCCCTGGCACACCTCAGCAGAACAGTGTGGCAGAGAGGAGAAACTGAACCTTGTTGGACATGGTTCGTTCGATGATGAGTTACGCTCAGTTACCAAATTCTTTTTGGGGACACGCAGTTGAGACTGCGGTGTATATTTTGAACATAGTTCCCTCGAAAAGCGTTTCTAAAACGCCTTATGAGCTCTGGATGGGACGTAAAGGAAATTTACGTCACTTCAGGATTTGGGGTTGTCCAATACATGAATTGGTGCAGAATCCTAAAAAACTGGAACACCGTTCAAAAGTATGTCTATTTGTATGCTACCCAAAAGAAACAGAAGGTGGTTTCTTTTATGATCCTTAGGAAGATAAAATGTTTGTATCGACAAATGCAACCTTCCTAGAGGAAGATGATATAAAGAACCATCAACCTTGCAGTAAGCTAGTAATAGAAGAAATGTCCAGAGAAACGAAAAATACACCAACAAGAGTTGTTGATCGAGCAGGTCCTTCAACAAGAGTTGTTAATAGAGCAGGTCTGTCAATAAGAGTTGTTGATGAAACTGATACTTCACATCCTTTTCAAGAGTTGAGAATGCCTCGTTGTAATGGGAGGGTTGTGCAACAGCCTGACCGGTACATGGGTTTAACTGAAACTCAAGTCATCATACCAGATGATGGTTTAGAGGATCCATTGTCTTTTAATCAAGCAATGAATGATGTGGACAAAGACCAATGGATTAAAGTCATGGACCTTGAAATGAAATCTATGTATTTCAATTCTGTCTGGGATCTTGTAGATCAACCAGAAGGGGTAAAACCCATCGGCTACAAATGAATCTAAAAGAGAAAACGAGACCAAGCTGGTAAGGTACAGACCTATAAAGCTAGACTAGTGGCAAAAGGGTTTACCCAAAGAGAGGGGTTGGATTTTGAAGAAATCTTCTCTCAAACTGCCATGATAAAGTCTATTAGAATACTCTTGTTCATAGCCACATTTTATGATGATGAAATATGACAAATGGATATCAAGACAGCTTTTCTGAATGGCTATCTTGAAGAGAGTATCTATATGTCTCAGCCAGAAGAGTTTATACAGTAGGGTCAAGAGTAAAAAGTTTGCATAATCGATCCATTTATGGATTAAAACAAGCTTCTAAATCCTAGAATATGAGATTTAACGCTGGAATCAAATCTTATGGTTTTGAACAAAATGTTGACGAACCCTGTGTATACAAGAAGATCGTCAACAAAACTGTTGATTTTCTAGTGTTGTATGTTGATGATATTCTACTCATTGGAAATGAGATAAAATATCTAGCTGACGTTAAGAGATGGTTGGCTTCACAATTCCAAATGAAAGATTTGGGAGAAACACAGTATGTTCTTAGAATCCAAATAGTTCGGAATCACAAGAACAGAACATTGACATTATCTCAAGCATCTTATATAGACAAGATGTTGTCTAGGTATAAAATGCAAAATTCCAAGAAATGATGTTTACCTTTTAGGCATGGAATTCACTTGTCTAAAGAGCGGAGTCCTAAGACACCTCAGGAGGTTGAGAAGATGAATCGAATTTCATATGCATCTGCAGTTAGAAGTTTGATGTATGCAATGTTGTGTACTCGTCCCGATATATGCTATGCCATAGGATTGTCAGCAGATTTCAGTCCAATCCTAGTCATGATCATTGGTCATGAGAACGAGAGATTATATGCTAGTATATGGTCCTAAGGATCTGATTCTTACTGGATACACTGATTCTGACTTTCAGACCGATATTGATTCGAGGAAATCAACTTTGGGGTCAGTATTCACTCTTAACGGAGGAGCAGTTATATGGAAGAGCATCAAGCAGAGTTGTATTACGGACTCCACAATGGAAGTGAGTATGTAGCTGCAAGCGAAGCAGCAAAAGAAGCAGTATTACTCAGAAAGTTTCTGATAGATCTGGAAGTAGTTCCTAATATGCACCTGCCTATCACTCTCTATTGTGACAACAGTGGAGCAGTTGCAAATTCAAAGGAACCACGAAACCATAAAAGAGGAAAGCATATCGAACAGAAGTACCATCTCCTCAGGGAGATTGTACACAGAGGAGATGTCATTGTCACTCAGATTGCTTCCCAAGACAACTTAGTTGATCCATTTACGAAGGCCCTCTTGGCAAAAGTGTTTGAGGGTCACCTAGTAGAACTAGGTCTACGAGTTTTGAATCACTAAGGCAAGTGGGAGAATTGATGGGTATTGTAATGCTCTATTTATTGTATTTGTACATTTTATTCTCTCCATGTAAACTCAACATTGTATATATTTGTATATATTGATCCACTGGAGTTTTAGTCCAAATGGGGTATTCTTGGGTTTTATGTCCTAAAAACACGCAGTTTATAAAATGATAAAAATTTTCTATTATCAATATACTTGTTATTGATCTCAAAAATTGTATGAAAGTCTAAATCCAATTAACTAAGACCCATAACTATTGTATGAATACTTGAACTTTATGTGGAGACATGAGAGTGGATCGGGTTCGAGTAAATAGTCAAAATGATCTATGGTACATGAATGAGGTTGGGTACCTTATTCTGGTAACACCATTAGATGTGGCCTACTCTGTAGTTGTTACAAAGAGTCGTAGAGTGCTATATACTATGTGATTCTAATTCGTACATGTTATGACATGAGGAGTGGGGGCGTCCTATGCAATGAGTTTGCATAAGATCAGGACCAAGAAATAAATCACTCTTACTTTATAACGTTGTTTGCTGTTTAAGATTGACTATTTCACCTAGATAACCTAGGTTAACTCGGTCTTAATCCTGAGCTAGCTATGAACTCCTATTTGTTCCGGATTATCCTTTGATCTGCAAACGGTGAGAGTAGTCCAACAACACTGTTCAATAAACTTACCATTTTAAGGATAAGACCGAATGAATAGCTGGGGACATAGCCTTGCAAGATGGAGTTCATGCCTACCCGATTTAGGGATAGGAGAAAAGTTGTTCTCTCAAGTACTGAATTCAGGTCTTGAACAAGGGGTCCCGCCCTCTCACTGGGCTGAGAGAGTTTGGTTTAGTGATTGGATCACAAACTAGTTGTTCATTAGAGAATCAGTAGGGACTTTAGGAATAAGATGTAATCTTGGGGGGTAAAACAAATATTTGACCCAGCCGTTATTACGAACAACCTGTGAATGGTAGACTTGCTGATTATGGTTAAATCATGTGGACATAACATATCTACAGTGAGAGGAGTGCAACTATGGGCTTTAGTGAAATAACCCATTAGTTAACGAATGGAGATTAATTTGATCTAATGAGTTTAGCCAATTAATCTCGAATCATTGGAGCCCATGATCTGTAGGTCCGCGAGGTCCCTCTACTAGCTCGTAACGGACTAGCTCTAGAATAGCGTGATAAGTTAATTTGAAACGTTCAAATTAGAATTAAGGGAATTTGTAATTATATGAGATATAATTACGTTTAATTTTAGAATTAAACGGAATAGGAGAATTTATATATTTAAATATGATTTAAATATATAAAGATGGATATGTGTTAAAATTAATTTAATATTTGATATTAAATTAATTAAGTTTTATTTATTAATTAATTTATGAAATTAATTAAATTTTCATTTTTAAAATCAAAATAGATTTATAAAATCAAAATTTGATTTTTAGATAAAATTGAAAATTGGAAAACAAAACACACTTAAATGGAAAAATGGATTTATCCATTATCTATCTTTGAAGTAGCTGACACATGAAGCAACATCTTGGCCTTGTCTTCTCCTAGCATGAGCTGCAACTCATATAGCTCTTCTCTTTGCATGTTGATCTGCAATATAATGAAGAGATTGGAGTGAAAAACGGGCATGCAATCTACAGAATTTTGAAAGAAAATTTGGTTTGAAGAAAGGTTCTTCAACAATGGTTGCTGTAGTGAGTTTTTCTCCTTCATCCCTTGATTCAAGCTTGTTTTGAGTCCTACAACTCAATCTAGAGCACCAAGAGAATAGTGTGGAAGATATTGAGGTGGTCTACAACAAGATATGGAGAAGGTAGCAGCTGGAGATGGAGCTTTGAAGAAGTTCTACAAGAGGTATGTCTTGAAACCCATTTTTCAGCATAAGCATGCTTTATTTTATGCCAAAATTAGCGAATTTGAGTGCTTAGATGATCCTTGTTCTTTTGTTGCTATTGATACAATCCTACAGTTATAAAGTGTTATAATATATAGTATGCATGTTCAGGGTTTCTTTTATTTAATATAAGTGTTATATTAAATATTGAATGCCTTTGATGTATATTGTGGATGCTTAGCATGTTTAAAATTTTGTAAGTTGTTATAAAATTAGGTTAGACATTTAAAATCCATAACAAAGAAGAGTTGCATGCTCATATAGGTTAACCACTTGTTTTAATAGTTAAAATAGGTCATTAAACTTGGAACACTAGGGTTACAAACTCAACTGGTATATAATCCTATTTAAGTCTGGGGGTATTTAAGTTGACAGTCTACGAAATGTTGGGATTGATGTCCTAATTCTTCCGAAGTCTCGTAGTTTGTAAACTTTACACATTGTTATGAATAAAATAAGAGTTATTTTATTTTGCATTTACTCACATAAACAAAACTCCATGTTTATTGTATGTAAACTTAAACATGTGTATACGATATACAAGTTGATCATGCCTTAAGTGATAACCTAAAAAGGTCTGTAGTATAAGGATTAAGGAGGGATACCTGATCCTGGTGACACTACGAATACAGCCCGCTTTGTAGAGGTTTACAAGTGTTGTGAACTACCACAAATAGTAGAACCTGACTATTCATGTGGAGACATGTGAGGGAGGGTGTCTTATACAAAGAGTTTGTATAAGATCGGACCACGAGATGACTAGTCTCTTTATATAACGCCGTTGATACTTGAGACTTACATCTCACCTAAACGACTATAGGTGATATGACCTCAATCCTGAGTGTTTTGGGAACTTCTACCTTTGAGGGTGGTCCTTTGATTAGTATGGGTGAGAGTGGCCAGATTGACAACTCAACATGCCTACCTTTTTGGGGATTTGTCTGATTTGGGAACTGGGAACTCAATTACACAAGATGGAATTCACTCATTCCACGAAGCAGGGGTAAATAGATAATTTCTCCCTTAAGAACTGATTCCGGGTCTTGAACATAGTGGTCACAACTTCTTTTTAGAAGAGAGGACTCAGCCATAGTAGGACTATGACTTATGTTCATTAGAAGGATCAGTGGTACTTAAAGAGTTATGTAACTACAGGGGCATAATGGTTATTGGCTCAACTGTACTGATGAGCGATCTGTGAAGGGTTATCGCACTATTGATTGGTTGATATGGACACAAAATATATCTGTAGTAAGGAGAGTGCAACTTTCGATCTTTAGTGAAGTGTCTGACAGTTAATGGATGATGGATCTCATGACTAAAGAGTTTAGTCAGTTATTCACATACCTTGGAGTTTCAAGCTACAGGTTCATAAGGTCCCCTTGGTAGCTTAATGGATTTAAGTTGAGAATCAGTTCTTGGTGTTGATTTGAAATGTTCAAATTGACAAGAGAAAATTCTATTATATATGATATGATCGGTGTGATGTATGAGATACATCAAGTGGAGGATTAATGTAAATGAGATTTACATTAAGTACCATAAAATAGAAAAAGAGCTATGGTTTATATGTTTCATGAGATGAAATATTAAAACTATAGGTTATAAATATAATATGGTAGGTTGGTTATCATATATATTTATAATAATATTAATTATTGGATAATTATATCTTTTTCTCTAATAACCAATTGAATGAGAGGTTATTGGTGGTTTTATGGTAATCATGAGATAAAAAGAAAAAAAATGTTTTCCTAAATTTAGTAGAGTTTGTTGAGTTGCTATTCTTAGAAAGATCTCACGCAGATGCTGTCAAGTGAATTGGATTCACTAAATGATAGTTGAAAGAGAGACTAAACGATCGTGGAGTGACACTATACGATAGTTCACTTAGTTGGTCGTAGCTAAACGATAGTAGGCCCTTTGCTATATGATAGCTTGCGTTCATCTACACGATTGAGCATTCATCTATACGATAGACTCTTGTCATCTCCCACTTGCTCAATCGTTTACACGATTGTTACTCCTCTGGTCTCTTCCTCTAACCAAGTCCACACAGGGCCCACACTTCTGGATTCTCACACTGAGAATACCAAGGTAGCCATTGTGGTGGTGTCCTCACTCAACTCGACTGAGTTTGAGGTTTTAGAGGCCGTTCGTTGGGTTTGTGATCTTGGAGGTCGTTGAGTTCGTGTTTGCTGATTGATCGTGTTATGTTGCTGTCGTAGTGTTCGAGCATTCGTTAGCTGTCTTGGAGACTGAACGAGCGTTCGTGATCGAGGTAGTTTGAAGCATGAGTCTTCAAAGGTATGTATAATTTTTCCCTTGATTATCTTGTAAAACATATTGTAATTTTGTATTGTGCATGACCTGTAAGTTTCCATTTTGTGACTGTAATTGTTATTGTTCAATTTCAAACAGAATTTGGAATGATCATTCCGCTGCTCATGGAAATCCTCATGTTTGATTTCCTTTAATTGGTATCAAAGCCAGGTTGTTCTAATATTCCAAATTTCACTTCTATTTTGAACTTCTTTTACAGTCGAGGTGGGTTTTCTGCATTGTGTTTAAGTGTTAAATGCATTTGGGGATAGTATTGATGAATATTTATGGGTTAATTGCCTCTATTTAAAGCTTTCTTTAAATTTATAAAATATTAATTTGTAAGGGCCCCTGTGTTTTTTAGTATAATTAACAAGCAATTGAGTATGTAATTCAATGTTTGAGTTTTTCGAGTCGTTCGTGATGAAGTTTCGAAGCATGGAGATGCGATTCTCAGTGAAGAAGAAGACTAAGAGTTGGTCGCGTGTAGCCTCAGGTAAACGATCGTTAGGATTTGGCTAAACGATCGTGTAGATTTTTCTATGTGATTGTGTAGTATTTACTAAACGATCGTTTAGCTAATGCTAAATGATGGGGTAAAGTGTTTGCTCTATCGCGTAGCATTGGTTTCCCGATCACGTAGATGCTGGAGGTAAACGATCGAGTGGGAGCATTTGATGCTCATTGTTTAATAAAAGACGTGCGCACTAAATGATCATTTAGTTAGCATGCTTTATCGCATTGTTGTTGACTACACGATCACGCGATATACGATACTTAGGCGCTCGCTCAGCGATCGTTTAGACGATTGTGCTTCATCGCATCGTTGTCATTTAGACGATCGTTTAAGGTTTGTGTTGTGCATTGCACGTTGCACGATCGTGTACCTTATGCTTTGTTGCATAGTAAAAGGTACAGATCGTTGCTAAACAATCATTTAGCTCTAGAAGCGTTTAAGTAAACCATTTACTATTTCGTGTAGGCGATCACTTGGTTTTGGTACACGATTAGTAGAGACATGTTCCTTTGCCTGGACGGTTCAAGACCTGGTTCGCCTGTCTGAACCGGTGACCCTTTGCTATTTGTAATAGTTAGCTTTTAATTTTGAGGATTTGAGGCAAATTATCCCGGTGCATCAACTTTTGTGTAATATACATGAGATGTATGTGGTTTATATGACATATGTATGACATATAGATTTGAAACCCACCTTAGATTGTGCAATTATTCATGCATAATGTATTATAAGTGTTATAATATGGCATGATGAAATTAAAAGAGTGCATGCGCATGCATATGGAAATATAAGAGTTATATTTATGCATGCATTAAGCATATTCATGCATCATCTTTATATTATAAATGTTATTGTATAAGGGTGAATGGAAGCATGCTTGCTTAGTTCTTTGTTGTTTTGTATAAGAGTTATATAAAAGTAGCAATGAATGAACAACGCATGGAGCATGACACTTAGGCTTTTTATAAAAGTTATGAATGCCTTGTATGTGTTTTCTTTGCATTGTGAATCGTTTTGGTTGTTTCTGTTATAAGCGTTATAATAGAAATTAGAACTAAAATCGATAAGAAAGAGTTGCATGCGGACTTAGGTGAACTCATGTTTTAAAAGAGTTTTAAAATTGGATTGAGATAGACCTAAGTTCAAGGTTCTAATGGGATTAGCAACCTAGTTTAATATTTTTAATCGGTTTAATAGGATTAAATTGATTGGCATAAAATATTAAAATTGTATCAAATCTATCTATAAGGGATCTTTTGTCTAAGGTGGGTTCTGTCTAGACTGATGTACTTAAGCTGACAGAAACGGAATACCCCTACTTGGGAACCTATCTAGAAAGGTGAATTAGATAGATTTTCTGCAAGCATGCGATAGTTAGTCAAAAACTCCGTTAACGAGTTTAATGGATGATGATAAAAAGTTATTCAACTATCCAAGATAAAAGTTACTTTTGGGCAAACCTAAAAAGTCACTTAGTTAAAATACTCAGTGGGAGGAAGAGATATATTTGATATTTCAATGATTCCATTCACGTTTCTCCTGAATGTTCACGTTGTGAGATTCATGCTTGACCTCGTGGTACCCTAGGAGCATCCCCCTTCGGATGGTGTTTGCATGAGTCAATATCAAGGTGGACGAAGAGAGTGTTTATAGTAAGTGGGTGAAAGGTGTGTGTCAACACGTCCTACGGCCACCTTCATTGGTTCACACTGTGAGATCATTCTTACACTCCCTTGTGGCGCCCTCGGAGTGTCCCCCTTTGTTGGGAATGTCTTAGATCTCGAAGTTCATGTTAAACATTCTATTTATCAATAAAATATTATTGAGTAATTTATTCAATAAAGTTGTTGATTTTGCATTCTATTATGAAAATCCAATAAACATATCCATGGCTATAGTGTGAGTACTTTAACTTTATGTAGTGACATAAACAGGATCAAGTTAATAGTTTATAGCCTAAATGGTCTAATAAGTATATGGATGAAATTGGGTATCTCATCCTGGTAACACTATTGGATGCGGCCCATTTTGTAGGTAATACAAATGATGTGATCCATAGATCATTCATGTAGAGACATGTGAGTGGAGGCATCTTATGCAATAAGTTTGCATATAGACTGGACCACAAAATAATCACTTTTCTTTATAACGACCGTTTACTGTTAAAACTGACTATTTCATTTAAGTAACCTAGGATAATTTGATCTTAATCTTGAGCTAGCTATGAACTCCTGTTTGTTCGGGATTATCCTTTGATCTACATGGGTGAGAGTAGTCTAACAACACTGCTCAATAAGCCTTCTATTTTGGGGATAAGATCGGATGATAGCTAGGGACATAGCCCTGCAAGATGGAATTCACTCCTACCCGATTTAGGGTTAGCAGATAGGTTGTTCTCTTAAGTACTGATTCCAGGTCTTGAACAATCGAGGTCCCGCCTTCTCATGATAGAGAAAGAATTTGATTCATAAGTATTATGAATTAAATTGTTCGGTATATGAGGGTCAGTGAGAACTTAAGAAACGAGATGTATTCACAGGGGTAAAATGGTGATCTTGACCCAGCTGTGATTATGAATGACTTGTGAATGATTGACTTACTGATCATGGTTATATCAAGTGGACATAATATATCTACTGTGAGGGGAGTTTGACTATGGGTTTTAGTGAAGTGAAGCATTAGTTAACGAATGAGGGTTAATTCGGTGTAATGAGTTTAGTCGATTAATTTTGGATCGTTGGAGCTCATGATCTATAGGTCCACGAGGTCCCCGTACTAGCTCGTAATGGATTAGCTTTAGAGTAGCATGATAAGTTAATTTGAAACGTTCAAATTAGAATTAAACGGAATAGGAGAATTTATGTTTAAATATGATTTAAATATAGGAAGGTAAATTTGTGTAAAATTAATTTAATATTTGATATTAAATTAATTAAAATTATCTAAATAATTATTTATTAAATTTATTAATTTTATTAGAAAATTAATTTATGAAATTAATCTTACAAAATTAATAATATTTTCTATTTTTTAAAATCAATTTGATTTTTGAAACCATTTGATGAAAAGTTGGAAAATCAACACAACAATGGAAATATGGAATTTTCTATTAAACCTTCAACTAGCTTACACAAAACCCATTTTCATTTTACTTCAATAACTCCAAGCATAAGCTGTATCTCATGCAGCCATCTTCTTTGCATGAAAGACCTGCAATAAATAAAGAAGATTGGAGAAGAATTTAGGGATGCATCTAAAGAGTTTTTCAGAGAAATTCGGGCTGAAGAATTTGTTCTTCAAGTGGGTTGTAGCAGTGAGCCTTTCTCCAAGTTTCCTTTTCTTCAAGCTGATTTTGAGTCCCACAAATCATTTTAAAGCTCCAAGAGGATAATGAGAAAGATCTTGAGGTGGTTCACAACAAGTTTTAGAGAAGATTACAGCTGAGAATCAAGTTTTGAAGAAGTTCTACAAAGATATGGCTTCAAACCCTCTTGTGATTGATGAGCATGCTTTAGTTACTACCAAAATTAATGAATTAGGTTGCTTAATGATCTTTGTTGTTTCCACTGCATGCTGATATACTCTTACAATTGGTATCAAAGCATCATTTAAGCACTTAATTTGGTTTAATTTTGGTGTGGTGGGTGTTTTTCATGAGTTATATGAACATGGTACACTGATATGGTTTTCTGAGTTTTGGCATTTAATTTCTCTTTGATGTCTTGATTAAATTTGTAATTGGCTCTTGATTCATGAGCTTATATGTGCTCTCAAGAGTCTGTAATTTATTTGGAGTCATCAGATTTGAAATTAAGATGTAATTAAAGAAACAAATGAAGAAGGCTGAGCTACAGAATCCAGTTTTTCAGCCTCTGCTCAAATATCGTCATTGAGGTATAAATGCTAAACGATCGTGTAGCAACAGGCACTATACGATAGCACTACACAATCGTGTAGCTTTGAGCGGGTGCTAAACGACGTGAAGAGACGCTATACGATAGCACTACACAATCATGTAGCTTTGTCCAGTGCTATACGATAGCACTACACGATCGTGTAGCTTTGTCTGGCATTAAATGATAGCGATATACGATAGTTGGAAGACGCAAGGCGATCGTGTAGCATTGTCCGGCACTAAACTATGGCGCTTCACGATCAGTAGACGCTAGACGATAGACATCAGTGCTACACGATGAACCTTAGCAAGATTTCGAGCATAGAGCAAGATCAGCTAGTTCGATCGATTTTCTTGAGGTCCTGGCCGGTTTAGCCTCAAAAGGTTTTTGGCTGGTCCGGTTTAGACTTTTTAGTCCGGTTCAAGTTGTTTGGGTTTGGTTTAGAGCGGTTCGAGTGGTTCAAAAGCGGTTTTGAAGTTGTTTTGTAATAATTAGGCTTTTGGTTGCTTGTTTATGCCAAAACTAAAACCATATCATATAGATTTAAAACCCCACTGTAGGAAACATGTTATATGCATTGAAAGTATATTATAAAATGTTATAATATATAGTATGTATGTTAGGGATTTCTTTTATTTATTATAATTGTTATATTAAATATTAAATGCCTTTGTTATATGTTGTGGGTGTTTAGCATGTCTAAAGTTTTGCAAGTTGTTATAAAAATGAATTAGACTTTAAAATCCTACAAAGAAAAACAACATGTTCACTTAGGTTAACAACTAGTTTTAACCGTTAAAATAGATTGTTACTTATAAAATTTGGTTACAAACTCACATCAGTTCATAAACCTGTCTAAGGCTGGGGGTACTTAAGTTGAGAATTTACGGAACACCTTCTACCTGGGGATTATGATCGAAAGATTGAGCGTTGTTAATTGATTTTATGAGTTTGCGTGAGTGGTGTGAGGTTTAAAACTGGTTTAAACACTTAGACATCGTAGGGTTATATCCAAATATAATTGTTATACTTGGATAAAAATGATATAGACTTAGGTTGCTTAAATTTAGCCGTTTTGTACCCAAGTAAATAGATACCCAAACATATAAAACACTTCGGTGGGAGATTAACAATATATTTAATACATAGTTATTAGCTCTCATGTCCTCAAGAGTTCACACCGTGAGATCCATGCTCGGCTTCATTTGGCTTTTACCGCGACTGCTCCATTCGAAAAGTGTTTGCATGGGTAAATAACAAGGTGAATGAGGGAAGTAGTTCATAGTTAGTGGGTGAAGGAAATGTGTCAACATTGTCCTACGGTCTCCTCCATTAGTTTGAACCGTGAGATTCCTATGTTGCGCTTGTTGTCGTTTTTAGGCAGCACTAGCTAGTCGTTAACCAAGGCGATCCCCTCGGAAGGTTGTAACATAGAATTCGGAACAACCCAGACTTCAGTAAATGAATAGGGTCTTATAGTTCCGTCTTGGGTATTGTCTTTTATCTCGGGGGCATATTCATACCGTTCTATAAGATCTGAAAAATGGTGGGTCACACTTACAAGAATTACTAATGGTTAGTAAAAATCTTGACTGAAAATGATGACCAAAAGAACTATAGGAGTAAAGAGTTATTTTGATATAGAATTTGGTCAAGAATTGTTTTGCTTCAGTGAAGGAATTTTTTGCTACCCCTCGGTAGCAATTGTAAATCACTAAAGTATCATTGCAAATAGATAAATATTTATTCAGTACTTTATTATTTTTCTAAAATTGGATTTAAAAGCATAATTGTTTATAGAATTTGTTTAAATTGTTTCAGCAATGTCGAATTCAATCATACAATTGCTAGCTTCCGATAAATTTAACGGTGAAGGATATTCAAACTGGAAATCCAACATCAATACAATGTTAGTTGTGGATGACTTGAGGTTTGTGTTGACAGAGGAATGTCCTCCGGTTCTCAACAGCGAATCGAAATGTTCGGGACATCTTTAATCGGTGGGTAAGAGCTAATGAAAAAGCTCGGGCCTACATCTTAGCAAGTATATCTGATGTACTTAATAAGAAACATGAGATAATGCCCACCGCTCGTGAGATAATGGCGTTGCTTCAGGAGATGTTCGGGCAACCATCATCCTCTATTTGCATGAAGCCATTAAGTATGTCTACATTACTCGTATGAAAGATGGAACCAACGTTAGAGACATGTTCTCGATATGATGGTCCATTTTAATGTTGCTGAGGCTCATGGGGCGATGATAAATGAAACAAGTCAAGTAAGTATGATATTGGAATCTCTCCCGGATAGTTATATGCCATTAAGAACCAATACTATTATGAAAAATATTACTTATAATCTGGCCATGTTGTTGAACGAGTTACAGACATATCAGTTTATGATGAAATTGAAGTAGAAAGAAATAAATGTTATTTCTAAACCTAAGAAGTTTTTTAAGGGGTCAACGTCTGGAACAAGACCTACTGATAACAAGAAGTCTGTTCATTCTTCTTCAAAAGAAAAATCTATACAAATGAAGAAGAAAGGAAAAGAGAATAAGAAAACCACTGCTAAGAAAAATAACAACAAAAACAAAACTCCTAAAGGACAATGTTTCCATTATCGAGAAGATGAGCACTAGAAGCATAACTACCCAAAGTATTTGGTTGAAAAGAAGGCAGAAAAGGCGAAACAAGGTAAATCAGATTTACTAGTAATTGAAACATGCCTAGTGGAGAATACTCACCTTACCTAGATATTGGATTCAGGCGCCGCTAATCATGTTTGTACTTTTCTACAGAAAACTAGTTCTTGGAGAGAACTTTCTGAAGAGGAAATAACTTTCAAGGTGGGAACGGGTGAAGTCATTTCAGCTCATACAGTGGGAGTTGTTAAATTATTTTTTGAGAGTCTTTTATCTCACTTAGGAATGTATATTATGTACCTAAGATGAGAAGAAACTTAATCTCCATTTCCTGTCTACTAGAAAATATGTATAGAATATCTTTTGAATGTAATGAAGTGTTTGTTTTTTCAAGAGGTATTCATATTTGTTCTGCAAGACTAAAAAATAACTTGTACATATAAAACCAATTGAAGCGAAGACCATTTTAAATGTAGAGATGTTTAAAATGGCTGAGAATCAAAATAAGAAATGGAAAATTTCTCCTACGCCTATCTTTGGCAAATCAGACTTGGTAACATTAATCTCAACAGGATTGATAGATTAGTAAAAAAAGGTCATCTAAATCAGTTAGAAGATAGTTCTTTACCTCTATGTGAATCATATCTTGAGGGAAAAATGACAAAAAGATCTTTTTCTGACAAATGTCTTCGTGCTAAAGAGCCTCTCGAACTTATACATTCAGACCTATGTGGTCCGAGGCTATCAGTATTTTGTCAGTTTTATTGATGATTACTCTAGATATGGCTATATTTACTTAATCAGTCATAAGACACTTCGACCTGATCGAGGTGGTGAGTATATGGATTTACAATTCCAGAACTATCTAGTAGATCATGGAATTCAGTCCCAACTCAGAGCACAAACACCACAACAAAATGGTGTTGTAGAAAGGAGAAATAGAATCTTGTTAGACATGGTCTGATCAATGATGAGTTATTCTCAGTTACCTCAATCCTTCTGGGGGTATGCAGTACAGGCCTATTGGCTTTCCACCTGGTAGAGAACAGAACATACAATTAAGCCGAGTCCTATTCTTCATTTGCTACCGCAATGCCGATCATTCCTATGCAACATTTATTCTAAACGTTGTTCCTTCAAAAAGTGTTTCAGAAACACCGATGAATTATGGAAAGGACGCAAAACTAGTTTACGTCATTTCTGTATCTGGGGTTGTCCAACACATGTGTTGGTACAAAATCCTAAGAAATTAGAAACGCGTTCGAAATTATGCCTTTTTGTAGGATACCCCAAAGAAACAAAAGAAGGATTGTTTTATGATCCCCAAGAAGATAAAGTATTTGTATCAACAAATACTACATTCTTGGAAGAAGATCATATAAAAAATCATCTAAACTAATATTGTAAGAAATGACCAAAGATGCTACAGAAATATCAATAAGAGATGTTGATCAAGTTGGTCCATCAACAACTGTTGTTGTCCCGTCACGTACATCCCAAGAGTTGAGGATGCCTCGACGTAGTGGGAGGGTTATTCAACAACCTGAACGCTATATGGGTTTAACAGAAACTCAAAACATCATACATGATGATGGTTCAGAGGATCCATTAACCTTTAAAAAGGCAATGGAGGATGTTGATAGGGAATAGAGGATAAAAGTCATGGACGTTGAAATGGAGTCTATGTACTTCAACTCTATCTGGGAACTTGTAGATCAACCACATGGGGTTACACCTATAGGTTGCAAATGGATCTACAAGAGGAAATGAGACCAAACTGGAAAGGTGCAAACCTATAAAGTCAGAGTCGTGGCAAAAGGTTTTACCAGAGAAGGGGTTGATTATGAAGGAAGTTTTTCTCCTATTGCCATGATAAAGTCAATTAGAATACTTCTTTCCATTGTCACATATTATGACTATGAAATATGACAAATGGATGTTAAGACAGCTTTTCTAAACGGCTATCTTGATGAAAGTATTTCTACGTCTCAACGAGAAGGTTTCATCGAAAAAGGAGAGGAACAAAAAGACTGTAAGCTTAAACGATCCATTTATTTATTAAAACAAGCTTCTATATCATGGGATATAAGGCTTGATACTGCGATCAAATCTTATGGATTTGAATAGAATGTTGACGAACCTTGTGTATACAAGAAGATAGCCAACAAGATTGCAACATTTTTAGTTCTTTATGTTGATGATATCTTGCTCATTGGGAATGAGACAAGTTTCCTTGCTGATGTAAACAGATGGTTAGCAACACAATTCCAAATGAAAGACTTGGGTGATGCTCAATACGTTCTAGGAATACAGATCTTTCGAAATCGAAAGAATAGAACTCTGGCATTATCTCAAACATCTTATATTGACAAGATGTTGTCAAAATATAATATGCAAAATTCCAAAAGAGGTATGTTACCTTTTAGACTTGGAATTCATTTGTCAAAGGAAAAGTGTCCTAAGACATCTTAAGATGTTGAGAAAATGACAAGAATTCCATACGCATCTACAGTTGGGAGTTCGATGTACGCAATGTTATGTACACGCCTTAACATATGCTTTACAGTTAGAATCATCAGCAGATTCCAATCCAATCCATGACACAGTCAACAGACTGATGTAAAAAACATCCTCAAGTATCTAAGAAGAACGAGGGACTATATGCTTGTGTATGGACCTAAGGATTTGATCCTCACAGGATACGCTGATTCTGATTTTCAGACTAATGTAGATTCAAGGAAATCTACTTCAGGATCAGTTTTCACTCTCAATGGAAGAGCTATAGTTTGGAGAAGCATTAAATAAAGTTGTATCGCTGACTCCACAATGGAAGTAGAATACGTGGCTGTATGTGAAGCTGCTAAAGAAGCAGTATGGCTACGTAAATTCTTAGCTGATTTGGAAGTAGTTCCAGATGTGCACCTACCTATCACACTGTATTGTGGCAATAGTGGTGTTGTTGCCAACTCGAAAGAACCCAGGTGTCACAAATGTGGAAAACATATTGAGAAAAAGTACCATCTCATTAGAGAGATCATACACCAAGGAGATATGATTGTCATAGAAGACAACCTTGCTAATCCATTTACAAAGGCCCTTTTGGCTAAAGTGTTCGAGGGCCACCTAGTTGGACTAGGACTCTGAGCAACGTAATCTAGGGCAAGTGGGAGAATATCTATGGTATTAAAGATGCCTTATTGTATTTTTCCTTTATGTTTCTCAATATTATATTGTATATATTTGTTCTCACTGGAGTTTTAGTCCAAGTGGGAGATTATTGGGAATGTCCTAGAACTCACAGTTCGTGTTAAACATTCTATTTATCAATAAAATATTATTGAGTAATTTATTCAATAAAGTTGTTGATTTTGCATTCTATTATGAAAATCCAATAAACATATCCATGACTATAGTGTGAATACTTGAACTTTATGTGGTGTGATAAATAGGATCAAGTTAATAGTTTATAGCCTAAATGGTCTAATAAGTATATGGATGAAATTGGGTATCTCATTCTGGTAACACTATTGGATGCGGCCCATTTTGTAGGTAATACAAATGATGTGATCCACAGATCATTCATGTAGAAACATGTGAGTGTGGGCATCCTATGCAATAAGTTTGCATATAGACTAGACCACAAAATAGTCACTTTTCTTTATAACGACCGTTTACTGTTAAAACTGACTATTTCATTTTAAGTAACCTAGGATAACTCGATCTTAATCTTGAGCTAGCTATGAACTCTTGTTTGTTCGGGATTATCCTTTGATCTGCATGGGTGAGAGTAATCCAAAAACACTGCTCAAGAAGCCTTCTATTTTGGGGATAAGACCGAATGAATAGCTGTCCCTGCAAGATGGAATTCACTCCTACCCAATTTAGGGTTAGTAGATAGGTTGTTCTCTTAAGTACTGATTCCGGGTCTTGAACAATCAGGGCCCTGCCTTCTCATGATAGAGAAAGGATTTGATTCATAAGTATTATGAATTAAATTGTTCATTAGAGGGTCAGTGGGAACTTAAATAATCGAGATGTATTCACAGGGGTAAAACGGTGATCTTGACCCAGCTGTGATTACGAACAACTTGTGAATGATCGACTTATTGGTCATGGTTATATCAAGTGGACGTAATATATTTACAATGAGGGAAGTTCAACTATGGGCTTTAGTGGCGTGACCCATTAGTTAACAAATAGGGGTTAATTTGGTGTAATGAGTTTAGTCGATTAATCTCAGATTGTTGGAGCCCATGATCTATAGGTCCGTGAGGTCCCCCTACTTGCTCGTAAATGGATTAGCTTTAGAGTAGCATGATAAATTAATTTGAAACGTTCAAATTAGAATTAAACGGAATAGGAAGATTTATATTTAAATATGATTTTAATATATGAAGGTGAATTTGCGTAAAATTAATTTCATATTTGATATTATATTAATTACAATTATTTCAATATTAATTTTACAAAATTAATAATAATTTTTATTTTTTAAAATAAAATTTATTTTTGAAATCATTTGATGAAAAATTGGAAAATCAACACAAAAATAGAAACATGGATTTTTCCATTAAACCTTCAACTAGCTTACACAAAACCCATTTTCATTTGGCTTCAATAACTCCAAGCATGAGCTGCATCTCATGTAACCATTTTCTTTGCACGAAAGACCTGTAATAAACAAAGAAGATTGGAGTGGAATTGAGGGATGCATCTAAAGAGTTTTTACAGAAAAATTCGGGTTGAAGAATTTGTTATTCAAGTGGGTTGTAGCAGTGAGCCTTTCTCCAAGTTTCCTTTTGTTCAAGCTGATTTTGCGTCTCACAACTCATTCTAAAGCTCCAAGAGGATAGTGGAAAAGATCTTGAGGTGGTTCACAGCAAGTTTCAGAGAAGATTACAACTGAGAATCAAGTTTTTAAGAAGTTCTATATGGCTTTAAACCCTCTTGTGATTGATGAGCATGCTTTAGTTACTGCCAAAATTAATGAATTAGAGCGCTTATTGGTCTTTGTTGTTTCCGCTGCGTGCTGATATACTTTTACACCGTTCGGATGGGTTTTGTGTAGCTGGTCAATATCAAGGTGAACTCCAGAATTGGATAGGGTTACTTTAGTTTTTGCCCTAATCGGATTTTTTCCCTTCGGATTGGTTGTTTGGGGCGGAACTCTAGGGCCTAAAATAGCGGGGGACACTTACGAGAAGTTAATGATTTCTTGACCAAATCAATGATGGCTAATTGTTATAGGAGCAAGAGTAGTTCTGGTATTAATGGCTGGTTGAGAATGTTTCAATATAAAGGAGGGATAAATTGACCACCCTTCGGCGACTTTTATCCTAAACCTTTGAAGCGTCATTGCGAAACTAGATGTCACACGAAGTTCATGTTAATTTTGCTAAACTGTATTGGATATTGTATGTTTTTCAATGAGTATTTGCTTAAAACCTAACGTAGGTCAATGTGTTTATCTTTTCAGCTACATGTTTGATTTTCTGTTAAATGCCTCTAGTTTGACCGATTTATTACAGTGGGAACAGTTTTGTAAAATGTATTTCGTGGTAAACGACCTCGAGTTTGTCATGGTTGAGGTGTGTCCTCAAGTCTCGACCCTTGATGCATGATTCTTGAATTTTATGAATGGAAATATGGATGATATGCGTTGATGGATTACGTTGTACACTCAAGTTTCCCTAGCGGAATTCAAGTGTAAATTCCTCTGAGTTTCCTGGTAAATCCAGGGTCAAACACAGGGACTTGTGAAAATAGTTGCGTTCATAATGTTTATAAAAAATTTGTGGTAACCAAGTAAATAAATAAAGTGTGGGTGAATTGTTGCGTTGATAAAAAAAGAGTAAATAAAGACGCCAGATTTGAGAAAGAGAGTTGCGTTGATAGATGCAATGAGTATACGATGAACGGGTTGAGAAGATCTTTAGCTAGTGTTACTCGGGAATGCGTCAAACTTTACGATCATGTTACAACCATGCACAACAAGTCATTTCCTAATGTAAATGCGATGCTCCTAAGTCTAGGACGCATGTGTTAAATGCAAAATGTCCATAGAGCTTATCCCTAAGTCTCTACTCTTGTCCTATGTGTTGATGCAACATGCATGAAATCAAGGTGACCGCATACAATCATATCGTATTGCTAAGATGCATGCGATGCGTTAATAACAAATAGTGCTCATTACGAAGCACCTATCTCTTGTTTCTGACCTGACCTTCCCAAGTCTAGATCTTGTCCTTAGACTACCCTCACGAGTATCTCTAATAGACGAATGAAGCATACATAAACAAGATAATCACAAAGAATGAAGATTCCCTAGTTGTGTTAGCTAAATGCTTCTCAACCCATTCAACTGTTTAGCTACTCATGCTCGAATTACAGAGAGTGAACAGATATAGAGGAAGACGTTCCATTCTTATAATTGAATTGAGTACAAAATGATAATGAAAATTAAAGGTAGAGAGCCTGGTAGCAATTTCTTGCTGACCGAGACTTTTTACACTGAATCTCTATTCTAATCTACAAATACTCCCGCTTCCGCGGGCGTCAACCCTTTTTCTATCTTGGAGCTTCCGGTGCTTTCCCAAGCTTGCCGGAATGATCTATCGGTACACCTTCTTCCTCGCATCTACCTTAAAATAAAGGAAGACTATGGACAAAGATGCGAACTTGTAAAATGATGAAATAATCGACTGCTTAACCCCTTCTCTAAAGAATACACTTGGTATTTATAGGGCATCAAAGGTGAAAGGTGGCTTCTCTCTCCTGGTTGTACAGATGGGACAACTTTAATTCCTGACTGATGCACCGGATAATTATCACCGATAAAGTTGGATGTATTTTGTGACCGTTATCGGCTGTCAACTTAATTTGGATCCGACTGCCGTCAGCTTTCTGTCCCATCGCTCTTAATTGTCCTTTTGTATGGATACACCCACCATGTTGCGGGGATTCTTCTTGGGTGAATGTTTGCGAGCACGATGAACGCAAAGTCTTGCGGTGAAGTTGCGCTCTACCAATGTATTATTATGATCGCGTTCTTTGCATTGCGTTAACGCATTATTCTGCATAAAATATAAAGATCAACTGCTCTAATGCATTGGACGTATGCGACCGCAATATTATAGAATTTATGCTTAATGGAAAAAATTTAACATATTTCATCAATGCAATCTGACATTGTTTAAGGATTCAGCACTATGATAACGTGCATTTCTGCCCATTATCACACCCCCAAATTTAAACAATGCTTGTCCTCAAGCATAAGCTAAAGATTCCTTTAGCAAGTTAGCCGCAAAGTTCTTTTCCTAGATTTCTCAAGGATACTTTGTTCAAATCCTATATGCCAGAATTTCCTTAAGTCTTATTCAAATCTCTTCCTAAAACACTTCTAAGACTTAGGGATTGCAAGCTTAACTTTCAAAAGGACTTTACTGAATTCCGAAACATCGCATGATTTATTTCAAAAATAAAATTTTCCAACGGGGTGTCAAATAATTTCTTCTTACACAAAAATTTTCTTCATTGCTATTTTTTTTCTGACCTTGCGCCGATCCGAGTGCCTTGCCTTCGTTTTGGTTTTCCCCCACGGGTGTCATGCAGACATCCAACTACGAGCAATGCACTCTTTTTCAGACTAAACTCATACCAACTTGGCAGTGGAGTTGCGGTCATTTATTTATGCGTTGATCCTAGTGACTTACTTTCGTTTTGGCTTGCCCCCACGTGTGTCATGCGGACATCCAACTACGGGTATGTATCTTTCACAACTCAACTCTTATCAACATGGGTTCCCCATTGCATTGACAGTGGAGTTGTTATTTTCAAATTTTTTTATAGCAAGGTAGAAAATAAATACCATAAATACTTCACCCCCAAATTTAAAATACGACAATGTCCTCATTGCCAACAGAAATTAAAATAAGTCATGGATGGTCATAGAATGCGTTGTAAAGAGAGTATGAAAGAAAGCTAGCAAACCCTTAACTTCTAGAAATATTTCATGAGGTGACTACCTTACGATTTAAGTTGACTCTAGTATAGACGAACGAGATAGAAGCATATTTTTCATCATTGAAATCATACTTGGTGAAGAAACAACATGCAGTAAACTACTAAATTTATCTACTCGGCAAATGATTGCGGTAATCAGGGAGGATGCAGGGATAAAATTTTGAAAAATAACATGTAATGTGATAGCGCAAAATTTGAAATAAAGATAAGGAAGAGTACATCCCCAAATTTTGCGTTGTCGCCCGCATTGAGTAGTGATACATCCATCCTTGCGACGATCTTTGCTTCTGTGGATTATGGTGATGGAATAAAAATATTTGCTTTGTCTTGCAATATCTCTGCAATCTTATGCCTTAATCCCTGTAACCAGACAAAGAGAGGGTCAAATGATTTCATAACAAAACAACAATTTTTTTAGAGGAAAAAATAAGTAAAATACAGCTAGTAATAACGTGACGAAGAGTTAAATGTTCAAGAGTTGAGTAAGGGATAGTCTGGGTTTTTCAACATTGCGGAGGCTGTTTCTGGCTAAAAATATCCTCCGTAATATGCTTTGATTCGTTGTCCATTAACTTTAAATGTTTGACTGCCATCCTTGGTGATTAGTTCCACCACTTTAGCTAGTAGAAGCGTGATTTTAATTTTCCTGGGAAGAGCTACAATCTTGAACTGAAGAGTAAGACCTTCTGCCCGATTTGGAGGTTTCTAGCGTATATGTGTTGATCATGCCAGCGCTTGGTGCATTTTTTTTTTTTATAAATTTTCACATTTTCATATGCGTTGTTCCTTCACTCTTCTAGCTCGATCAGTTGCACTTTCCGCGCTTCCCCTGCTTTCTTCAAATCGAAATTCAGTTTCTTGACCGCCCACAATGCTTTATATTCCAGCTCCAAAGGAAAGTGACACGCCTTGCAGAATACCAACGCATAAGGGGACATACCTGTAGGTGTTTTAAATGCAGTCCAGTATACCCATAACACATCATCAAGCTTCATTGCCTTATCCTTCCGCGAAGGTTTGACTACCTTTTCAAGTATCAATTTAATTTCCCGATTGGATACTTCAGTTTGGCCATTTGTTTGCGGATGGTATGCGGTGGCCACCTTGTGGAGGATATTGTACTTGCGCATTACTCCTTTATATTGTGGTTGACAAAATGTGATCCTTCATCACTTATGATGGCACAGGGAGTACCAAAACACGTGAAAATATTTTTCTTCAGGAACTGGGAGACTACTGCCACATCACTTGTGGCGCATGTAATTGCCTCTACCCACTTGGAGACATAGTCAACGGCTAATAGAATATAGTGCTTACCGTTTGAAGGAGGGAATGGTCCCATGAAATCAATCCCCCATACGTCAAATAGTTCCACCTCCAAGATAGTATTCATTGGCATTGCGTTCATCCATGAAATGTTGCCGGTGCGTTGACACCGGACATATTTCATTGTGTAGTCAGCAGTATCCTTAAATAATGAAGGCCAGAAGAATCCACTTTGTAAAACTTTGGCTGCAGTACGTTGTCCTCCAAAGTGCCCTCCATATGGCGAATCGTGGCACTGCGATAATATGCGTTGTTGAGCAGCATCTGGGATGCATAATCGAATGATTTGGTCTGCACTTCTTTTGTATAGATTCGGCTCATCCCAATAATAGTGTCTGCATTCATTCTTGAGCATCTCCTGTTGATGGTAGGTGTAATCTTCAGGAAATTGTTCACAAACCAAATAATTAACAATGTCTGCATACCAGGGCAGTTCTTCTATGCAAAACAGCTGCTCGTCCAGGAACACGACACTCACTTCAGATTCATTGCGGTCAACCTCAAGATTTTCTAATCTGGACAAGTGATCTGCAACTTGATTCTTTGTCCCCTTCCGATCAATTATCTCTATATCAAATTCTTGAAGGAGGAGAACCCATCTGACCAGCCTCGGCTTTGCGTCCTTCTTTGTCATCAAATATTTGATTGCCGAGTGATCAGTATGAATGAGTACCTTGGTTCCCAATAGATATGCCCGAAATTTTTCCAACGCAAAAATCACAGCCAAAAGCTCTTTTTCAGTGGTGGTATAATTAAGTTAAGCAGGGTTCAGAGTTTTACTTGCATATGCGATGGGGTGCAAAATAGTTTTCTTCTTTTGCACAAATGCAACTCCCATCGCATACCCGCTTGCGTCGCACATGATCTCGAATGGTAGTGTCCAATCCGGCGCAATTAAGACGAGTGCGGTAATTAGCGCATCTTTTAAATCTAGGAATGCTTGAGGCAATTGTTGTCAAATTCAAACTTATTTTCTGCCTCTAACAATGAACTCAGTGGTCGTGCTATTTTAGAAAAATCCTTGACGAATTGTCTGTAAAATCCAGCATGCCCCAAGAATCTTCGCATAGCCTTCACGTTGGTTGGAGGTGGAAGCTTTTCAATTGCGTCAATCTTTGCTTTGTCTACCTCCAACCTGTCTCGGGAGACTTAGTGTCCCAACACTATTCCCTCCTTCACCATTAAGTGACATTTTTCCCAATTGAGCACCAGGTTCGTCTCTTCACATCTTTTCAGAATTTTCTCCAAATTGGCCAGGCAGACTTCATAAGTGTTCCCATAAACGGAGAATTCATCCATAAATATTTCTACTGAGTCCTCGAAATAATCTGAAAAGATTGCCATCATGCACCTCTGGAACGTGCTTGGCGCATTGCAGAGGCCAAACAGCATGCGGCGAAAAGCGAATGTCCCAAGCAGGTGAATGTGGTATTGTCTTGGTCTTCAGGAGCTATCATGATCTGATTATACCCGATATATCCATCCAAGAAGCAATAAACATCATTCCCTGCTAGTCTGTCCAACATTTGATCGATGAATGATAAAGGGAAGTGATCTTTCTTTGTGGTCGCATTTAGTTTGCGGTAGTCCATGTAGATGCGCCATCTAGTGATGGTTCTTTGCGGTATTAATTCATTGTTCTCATTTGAGACTACCATCATTCCTCCCTTCTTCGACACACATTGCACGGGGCTGACCCACGTGCTATATGCAATGGGATAGATAATGCCCGCATCCAGCCACTTGATAATCTCCTTTTTGATGACCTCCTTCATCGCAGGGTTAGATTTGTGTTGATTTTCAATAGTTGCTTTGTGGTCGTCCTCAAGACGAATGTGGTGCATGCAGTACGCGGGGCTAATTCCTATGATATCAGTGAGCGTCCAGCCGATTGCTCGCACATACTTCTTAAGAATGCTCATCAATGCATTCTCTTGATCTGCGTTAACTGTGAATGAAATTATCACTGGCAGCTTCTTATTCGGCCCCAGGAATGCGTACTTCAAATGTGTTGGTAGGGTTTTCAATTCAAGTGTTAGTGGTTCCACGAGAGAAGGTTGCGTTATTTTTCTTTCTTCTTTCGGCTCTTCTTCTTGCATTGCAATCAATCCTTCTTCTTTGTTTGTTTTTGCTATGATCGCATTGCAGGCAACTACGGATGCGTTGGCATCCTCTTCTTCACACTCTTCATCAGACTTTTCTTCTTCAATCAAATTCAGGTTTTCGTTTCATTTTACTTTGAGGTCGACGCAACCTCAGGTTCTACCACTTCATTTTCCTTTTCTTCTTCTTACGTTGCCGTAATCTCAGCCTCAGCTGCGATGGAAGTTATTCTACTCTGGTTCTTTCTTCCTCCCTCCACGGTCTTTCCACTGCGCAATGTCACAACCTGACATTGCTCCTTACCTGATCCCCATGGGTTGCGTGGAAGCTCGATTGAACTTGGCAACGCCCTTTGTAGTCTACTTTTGAGCTGATTAACAATCTGACCCATTTGCAATTCAAGGTTGCAGATGGACGTAGCCTGACTTTGAAGCACTGTCTTGTTTTTCTCTATGTATTGCTTCAATAGGCTTTCTAGAGAAGAAGATTGTGGTAGTTGTTGTGAGCTACTTGCTTGGTTGCTCTATTGACCGTTACTGCGTTGAAAGAATCCTTGTGGCCCTTCTTTTTGCACCATAGATTGAAAATTTTGTTGTTGATTCTTCCAAGCAAAGTTGGGGTAGTTTTTGCACCCGGGGTTGTAGGTGTTGAAAAGGGGTTGTTTTTTACAAAATATACAGAATGTGGATTTTTCGGGCAATCTTCCATTGCATGCCCATCACCGCAAGTCGCACACCTTGCAGTGTTTTGACTTATTGCGTTAATCTGCCCACCTTGCGGTGTTGGGCTACTGATCGTGAATCAAATTCATCATTGTTGTCATTTGGTTTTGCAATGAGACAATAGCACCGTTATTTGCGTCAGAATCCTTGAGTCTTAACCTCTGGTCACTCTCCCTCCAATCTTCATGATTCTTGGAGATGCGGTCCAAGATATTCTTCGTCTCATCATAAGTCTTGTCAAGCAGACCACCAGCTATTGCCGCATTGGCAGTGGTCTGCGAAGCAAGATTCAAACCGGGATAGAAAATTTCCATTTGAAGACAATCTGGTAGCCCATTATGCGGACAATCTCGGACCAACCTTTTAAACCTCGCCCAAGCATCGCTGAGCGATTCGTCCATATCTTGTTCAAAATTAGTAATAAGCTTCCTTCGTCTTATGTTTTCGGTAGGTGGAAAATACTTCTTCATAAACTTCTCCACCACCTGCTCCCAAGAAGTGATCTCTTCTGGTTCGAGCGAATAAACCCATTTCCTAGCCTGATAAAAAAATGGGAACAACGTTAGAACTTCTTCAGTAGAGATGTTCGGGAACACAAAAGTATTGTAGATTTCAATAAAACATCGGAGATGGGCATGCGGATCCTCGCCACGCCTTCCTCTGAATTGACCTGCAGCCTGGATCATCTGTAGCATCACCGGTTTCATTTCAAATCTACTTCCGTCTAAGGCAGGCCTCATGATTCCCCAAGAGAAATCATAGAGGTTTGGCGATGCATAGACCCTAATGGGCCTATTCCGATCGTTTGCCAACAAAATCGGATTTTCCATGACATTGTTATTTGGTGCTTCGTTCCTAGGCTGCTCCGCCATATCTTTTTATCGGATTGTGGTTGCTGTTGGTGGTCTCTTAGTCTCCTTCAAAATGTTCTCTCAATCTCCAGGTCGTAGTTCGCCAGAGATTGAGATTTCTGCAAAGAAATAAAAAAAAATTACCGTTAACAACTATTTTACCAAAGTCCTCGACAACGGCGCCAAAAACTTGATGCTTGAATTTTATGAATGGAAATATGGATGATATGTGTTGATGGATTGCATTGTGCACTCAAGTTTCCCCAGCAGAATTCAAGTGTAAATTCCTCTGAGTTTCCTGGTAAGTCCAGAGTCGAACACAGGGACTTGTGAAATAGTTGTGTTGATAATGTTTATGAAAACTTTGTGGTAACCAAGTAAATAAATAAAGTGTGGGTGTGTTGTTGTGTTGATAAAAAAAAAGAGTAAATAAAGGCGGCAGATTTGAGAAAGAGAGTTGCGTTGATAGATGCAATGAGTATGTGATGAACGGGTTGAGAAGATCTTTAGCTAGCGTTACTCAGGAATGCGTTAAACTTTGCGATCATGTTACAACCATGCACAGAAAGTCATTTCCTAATGTAAATGCGATGCTCCTAAGTCTAAGATGCATGTGTTGAATGCAAAATGTCAATAGAGCTTATCCCTAAGTCTCTACTCTTGTCCTATGCGTTGATACAAAATGCATGAAAGCAAGGTGACCGAATACAATCATATCTTATTGCTAAGATGCATGCGATGCGTTAATAATAAATAATGCTCATTCCTAAGCGCCTATCTCTCGTTTATGTGTTCTAATCTGGTTCTTCCAAACCTAGATTCTGATCTGACCTTCCCAAGTCTAGATCCTATCCTTAGACTACCCTCTCGAGTATCTCTAATAGACGAATGAAGCATACATAAACAAGATAATCACAAAGAATGAAGATTCCCTAGTTGTGCTACCTAAACGTTTCTCAACCTATTCAACTGTTTAGCTACTCATGCGTGAATTACAGAGAGTGAACAGATATAAAGGAAGACGTTCTATTCTTATAACTGAATTGAGTACAAAATGATAATGTAAATTAAAGGTAGAGAGCCTAGTAGCAATTCCTTGCTGACCGAGGCTTTTTACACTGAATCTCTATTCTGATCTACAAATATTCTCACTTCCACGGGCGTCGACCCTCTCTCTATCTTGGAGCTTCCAGTGCTTTCCTAAGCTTGCCAGAACGATCTATCGGCACACCTTCTTCCTCGCGTCCGCCTTAAAATAAAGGAAGACTATGGACAAAGACGCGAACTTGTAAAATGATGAAATAATCGACTACTTAACCCCTTCTCTGAAGAATACACTTGGTATTTTTAGGGCACCAAAGGTGAAAGGCGTCTTCTCTTTTCTGGTTGTACAGATGGAATAGCTTTAATTCCTGACTGATGCGCCGAATAATTGTTACCGATAAAGCTGGATGTACTTTGTGACCGTTATCGGCTGTCAACTTAATTTGGATCCGACTACCGTCAGCTTTCTGTCCCATCGATCTTAATTGTCCTTTCGTTCGGATGCGTCCACCATGTTGCGGTGATTCTTCTTAGGTGAATGTTTGCAAGCACGATCAACGCAAAGTCTTACGGTGAAGTTGCGCTCGACCAATGTATTCCTATGATCGCATTCTTTGCATTGCGTTAACGCATTATTCTGCACAAAATATAAAGATCAACTGCTCTAATGCATTGGATGCTTGCGACCGCAATATTATAGAATTTATGCATTTGAAATACCCCCTCCCTCCTATGGGCTAAGCGCTAGGGGGTTGTTTTTTTAACTTCATATAAACTTCTATTTTGAAATTAAAGAATTAATTTCTCTTTTTCTAAAGTAGACTCTACCATATACTTGAGTTCTATTTTTTCATTTGTAGAGGGACATACTACTTAGTCAAGTCAAAGTTTTATTTTTAATATGGCTACAAACTACACAACAAAATATATAAATAAGTTTAGTAGAAAACATTTGTTAGTTAGAATTTTTTTTTTTTAAAAAGAAAGAAATTATCAAATCGTGGATCCCGTCCATGAGTTTGGCTTTGACTATGTCCAACGACGCTGACTGGATTAAAACCTAACCATGTATCGGGTACATAATTATCCTTCCCAAAAAACTACCCTATTTTTGTCAATACTTTGCATTCTCACTCTGTTTTTGAAAATTCTTTCACATCTACCCCATTTTTGTCATTAGTTTCAAAATCACAATATTCTTGAACTTTATTCCTATTCTTATTATGTTTATTTATGTATCCACTTCATTTTATAATAAATAATTTACAATTATTTTATATGTAAAAATTTCATGTTTTTAATTTTGTGACTAATTTTCAATATTTGATATTATTTTTTCATTTTTTTTTAAAATTATGCTCTTACATAAACATTTATAGAGATATTTTACTATATACATCTAAATGTTATCTTATTTTGTAGAAATGATTATTAAAAATGATCAATTATAGTCTAATTGAACCACAATCAAAGTTTCATTAATTAATTATAATAATTTATATAAAATTTTTCAAAATTTCCATTGTTACCAATATTTTCATAAAATCGAGACCTTGATATCGACATCGATATTTAAAAATAAAAGAAAATTTGTTCCATTTTTTAAAATGAGATTAAATTTCGATCAAGTTAAAAAGTGTTTTGAATAATCAAAAGTTGTAGCTTGTGAGTGATTGACGAGGCGATTTGGTCACTTGACCCAAAAGTCTAGCTTTTTGTTTTTGTTTCTTTTTCCTTTTTTGGATATTATTATTATTATTATTATTATTATTATATTGAAAATGATAAAGTCCAACATGCAATTATTAGGAACTTTGAACCTTATAAATTCTAACAATAAAAATCCTCAAAAGTCCAACATGCAATTTTCTATTCCAATTTTCGTAACCAACTATTGTAACCATTTTATTTTTTTTAGTTATTGAAAATTAAGTTTATCGATACTACTTCTACCTCCAAATTTTTTCATTTGTTATCTACTTTTCACCAATTATTTAAAAAACCAAACCAAATTTTAAAAACTAAAAAAGCTTTCAAAAAGGTTTTTTATTTTTGGAATTTGGCTAAGAATTCAACTATTGTACTTAAAAAAGATGCAAATTATGGCAAGAAATATAGATGATAAAAGCTTAATTTTTAAAAACAAAAACTAAAAATAAAATAGTTACCAAATTGGGGCCAACTTTTTGTTTTTTTGTTTTTTTTTTGTTTCTTTTATTATAAATATCATAAAAATAGATAGATGTCTATTGTTTAGTGTCAAAGTCATGTGTCAATCTTCATGTTGTCCATGTGCCTTGTAGTTATTCATACTTGGTATCTATGTAAGACCACATCCTACTTATCACTTTGCCTATAAATAATGACATTTGGTGGATCTTAAAATCACACACTTTGGTGAGAAATCCACTTCAAATTTTCATTAAAATTTCATATTAATAAATTTTCATAATTTTAGTTATTTTATTTATTTATATATTATTATATTATATTTTCTCCATATCCATTGTGCTCCTCAATTTCACAACACGTTGTCAGTACGAGCTCATGTTGCTTCTATCACCGAAGGTAGGTCCTAAAGATAGGCAAATTTTTTTCATTTATATTATAATTAATAAATAAAATATTATTTTGCATATTTAGTACATATTAAATTTCTAATATAAATACAATAATTCGTGATAGTGTTGCCATGACAAACCTTACAAAATTAGAATTCACAGCCCTTGACATTAATGACAATAATTATTTGTCATGGGTGCTCGAATTCACATGGATGCTATGAACTTGGAAGAAACAATTAAAGAAGAAATACGACATCCAGCCAAGGCAAAGCAAAAGCTATTAGTTTCCTTCGTCATCATCTCCACAAGGGATTAAAAATGGAGCATCTTATGATAAAAGATCCTCGTATCTTGTGGAAAAATTTGAAAGAAATATATGATCATAAAAAAAACGGTTATTCTTCCTAAAGCTCATTATGAGTTGATGTATTTAAGTCTATAAGATTTTAAATCAGTAAGTGATTATAATTCTGCATTATTTAAAATCAGTTCAAATTTTTTGTTATGCGGAGAGAAAATTATTGATGCTGATATGTTAGAGAAGACATTTTCTATATTAAATGTCTCAAATATGCTCTTGTAGCAGCAATATCGAGAGAAAAGTTTTAAATAATATTCTAAATTAATTTCATAAGGTTTTAAATAATATTCTAAATTAATTTCATGTCTTCTCGTGGCCGAACAAAATAACGAGTTATTAATGAAGAACCATGAATCTCGACCAACTGAAACAACACCATTCCTTGAAGTGAATGTTATGAATGTTAATCGTGGTCGAGGTCGTTGTCATGGTCGAGGTCATGATCGTGACAGAGGAAGAAATAATTATTATTTTTGTGATGGTCGTTCTAATCATTAAATTTCAAAAGAACCATACAAAATTATAATCACAAAGGAAAAGCTCCACAAGATAAGAGTTCAAAGAGTGTTGAAAATAAATGTTTCTGATGCGGAATGACTGGGCATTGGTCACGTACCTGTTGTACCTCAAAACACTTAGTTGACCTCTATTAAGCCTCACTAAAAGAAAAAGAGAAAAATGTGGAAGCAAAATTTGCATACCAGGATAATGACATATTTGACCTATCCCATATGACAAATTTGGATGTGGCGGATTTCGTTGAATCTCCCAAAGAGAAGATCGACACAGTTGATAGAACATTAAGTGTTTCTTTTGACTTTGAGAATATCTAGACTTAATGTTATTGTTTTTATTTTATCTATCTTTATATTTGTTTTAGTAACTTTTTTATATTTTAAGTGTTGTTTTTCTTATAGTAATTATTGTCTTTTAATGAAGAAATATTGATCATTTTCATATGTTGGGTGATTCAAAAATGAGAAAAGAAGATCTATGTCTAGCAGATAGTGCAACTACACACACAATACATACAAATAAAAAATACTTTTCCAAATTGACAATGCTGAAAGCAAAAATAAATACAATATTAGGTTCAAACTTGATCAAAAGTTTTGGAAAAACAAATATTATTTTTCCTATAGAAAAAAAATTTACAATTGACAATGTATTGTTCTTTAGTCAATCAAAGAGAAATCTACTTAGTTTTAAAGATATACGTTGCAACAGTTATCATATTGAGACTGATAGAAAGAATAATATGAAGTATCTTTATCTCATGTCCACTGTCTCATATGAAAAACGTATACTGGAAGAGTTGCTTGCGTTATCTTCTGGATTAAATTATACTCATATACGAGTAATTGAAACATATACAACAATGAACCTGAAGTTTATGAATCTAGACATATTTACAATTGGATATATAATGATGAGAAGAATTATTGATAATTCAAATAAATACCTATTAAAGAGCCAGAAGATTCTTCAATTTAATGAATTATCATGTGATGCTTGTTTTCAAAGAAAATTAATAATTAGACTATCACCAGCTAAAGTAGGAACTGAATCACCTGTATTTTTAGAATGAATTCATTGTGATATATGTGGACTTATTAACCCACCAAGTGGACCATTTAGATATTTTATAATATTAATAGATGCATGGAGTAGATGGTTACTCGTGTGCTTATTATCAAGTCGAAATCTTGCATTTTCAAGATTACTTCTCAAAAAATTAAGTTAAGAGAACAACTTTCTGATTATACAATTAAGACTATTTGTCTTGATAATGCTTGTAAATTTACATCCCAAACTTTTGATAACTATTGTTTGTCAATTGGGATAAGTGTTGAATATCCTGTAGCTCATGTTCATGCATAAAATGGTTTAGCAGAATAATTTATAAAACGTTTGCAATTAATTGCTAGACCATTACTTATGAGAGCTAAGCTTCCTTCATCTGTATGGAGACATGCTATTTTGCATGCAATGTCACTTGTATGCATTAAACCAATAGCTTATCATAGTACTCGCCATTATAACTAACTTAAGGTCATGAGCCAAATATTTCACATCTGAGAATTTTTGGATGTGCAGTATATGTTCCAATTACTCCACCACAATGCAGTAAGATGGGTCTTCAAAGGAGGTTAGGAATATATGTTGGATATAATTACCCACCAATTACTAAATATCTTGAACCCCTGATGGGTGATGTATTTACTGCATGATTTGTTGATTGTCATTTTAATGAGACAAATTTTCAAAAATTAGGGGGAGGAATTAAGAATTTGGAAAAAGAAATTACATGGAATGCATCATTATTGTCTCATTTAGATCTAATTAAGAAGTTGGAAAAAGAAATTACATAGAATGCAACATTAATGTCTCATTTAGATCCCCATATAGATCAATGTGAACTTGAAGTTCAGAAGATAATTCATTTGCAAAAATAGCAAATCAATTGCCAGATGTATTTATAGATGCAAAAAAAGTAACTAAGTCACATATACTAACTGCAAATGTTTCATAAAAAAAATTGATATCTTAACACAACAAGCTGTAACTAATGAGTCTGGAACACACCAGAAGTTTGGTAGACCAGTGAGTTCCAAAGATAAAAATCCTCGAAAAAGAAAAATAATTAATAGTAAAAAAGACTTGGTTGAGGATATAAATACTCATGAAGAAATCCTCGACATGACTAGTGAGGAAGATGAAATATCTAAAGAAAATAATGAGATTTCAATAAACTATGTCACAACGGAAAAAAGATGGAATCAAACTAATGTAGTTATTGACAACATTTTTCCGTATAATGTTGCTCATGATATTATATCTGAAAGTGAGGATCCTGAACCAAAATCTATTAAAGAATGTCAACATAGAAAAGATTAGCTTTAGTGGAAAGAAGCAATCAAGATTCAAAACGACAGGTTTTTGAACAATAATTCAAACATCAGAAGGTGTCAAACTTGTAGGATACAAATGGGTATTTGTGAGGAAAAGAAATGAAAATAATGTGATCACAAGATATAAAGCAAGGCTATTTGCACAAGATATTTTCGCAAAGACTTGGTATTGATTATGAGGAGACAAATTCTCTAGTGGTGGATGCAATTACACTAAGATATTTAATTGGTCTGACTGTGTAGTTTGGATATGCATCTTATGGATATAGTCAAAAAATATTTATATGGATCTCTTGGTAATTATATTTATATGAGAATCTCATAAAGATTTAAGGTACCTGAAACACATATATATCAAATACCCGAAAATTATATTCCGAGCCGGAGCTTAACCTGAGTCTCGGTTAAAAACGGCGATGATCTACGTTTCACACGGCACACGATTCCATGGATAGTTTCATTCGAGATCGTGATGGAGGACATAGCTTACGATCATCGGCTTCCCACCCTATTAAACTTCCCAAGTTTGTCTCTCTTTTTGACTTTTAAGTGAAAAAAAAGGGGGGGGTGACAATCGGTTCAATAAAGTTACAGAGATCGCTATATGGATTAAAACAATTAGGACGAATGTGGTACAATCGACTGAGTTGATATTTGTTGAAAGAATGATATAAAAAAAAATCCAATATGTCTATATATTTTTATAAAGAAATCACAACCTGAGATTTACTATATGTTGACAATTTGAGTAAAAACTCCTGAAGAGATTTCAAAGACAATAAAGTTTCTGAAGAAAGAAATTAAGATGATAAATTTTGTCTTAACTTGCAAATAAAGCATAGAGCAAATGAAATTGCATAAATTTATACATAAAAAATCTTTTCTGGATTACATACATCATTGAATACTCCTACGGTAGTTCATTCACTTGATGTGAAAAGGATATATCACCTGATCTTAGAAAGATGATGAAGAATATTTAGTCCCAAAGAACCATAAGTTTTGAAAAATAAGTGCACTTATATAACTTTACTAGTTCATACACGGCACTTTGTAGTATTTTTCAGTAACTTTGTTATATATATATGATATTCCTCCAAAAGAAGGATATTGGACTAGAGTTAAATGTATGGTACGTTTTATTTGAGAATTACTTTAAGTTGATTTATTTTATTCTAAAAATCTAATTGTGATCTAGTTGGTTGTGAAGATGCAGGTTAGTTATCTAGCCCATACAAGCTAGATCTTAAACATGTTACTTAGTACATGAAGAATAATTTTTATATCATGATGATCAATGAAACAGACCATGACGGCTACTTCCTCAAATCATGTTGAAATTTTAGCAATTCACAGAGGCTAGTCGAGAATTTATATGGCTAAGATCAATGACTCAGTACATTCGTGAAACATGTGGCTTGTCTTCTAATAAAAATCTTCCAACATTATTATACGAAAACAACATAGCTTGCATAGCCCAAATCAAAGGAGGATATATTAAAGGAGATAGAACAGAGCATATTTCACCGAAGCTTTTCTACACTTATGATCTTTAAGAAAATGACGGCATCACTACACAACAAATTTGTTCGAAGAATAACCAGTAGACTTATTTACAAAGGCATTACCAACCGTAACTTTTGAAAAATTGGTGCGCAACATTGGAATGTGGCGACTCAGAGGTCTTAAGTGATGTTTTCATGAAGGAGAGTAATTATATTGTATTATTCTAGGAGTATATATTATATGAAATATGTACTCTTTTCCTTCACTAGGTCTTTTTCCAATTGAGTTTTTTCTAGTAAGGTTCTAACAAGACATATTTCATATATATATATATATATATAGACATCTAAGGGGAGTATTATAAATATTATATAATAAATAGATGCCCATTGTTTAGTGTCCTAAAAGCCATGTGTCAATCTTCATGTTGTCCATGTGTCTTGTAGTTATTCATGCTTGGTGTCCATGTAAGACCACATCCTACTTGTCACTTTAAGTGGCATTCGATGGATCTTAAAATCATACACATTGGTGGGCTAATCCACTTCAAAATTCCACTTAAATTTCTATATTGCCCCATTTTTATAGTTTTAATTATTTTATAATTTTATTTTATTATTATATCATATTATATTTATTTATTTATTATATTTAAATATATATTATTATATTATATTTTCTTCATATCCATTGTGCTCCTCAATTTCACATCTTTTTTCTTTTTCCATTATTATTATTAGTAGTATTTTGAAATAATAAGGTCCAACATGCAATTATTAGGTACTTTTTTAATATAAATTATTAGGAACTTTCTATAAATTCTAAGAATAAAAATCCATTGTTAAAAAGGTTAGAAATTTTGATTTATATAATTTAAGTAATTGATAATTGTTGTTGTTATACACACGGTGATGATTAGTGTAATATTGAAGAAGTAATTATCAAATGTAAACCTCTTCATCCCATATCGTGAAAAATTACAAGTTGTGTAGTGTTATGTGAAGTTGGAAAAATTGAGGAGTCTTTATGTTATTTTATGAAATTTAAAACTAACCTAACAGGATTAGTGATGGAGAGTTTTAAAGAAGATATAGTTCTCTCTCTTCATCTTTCAATCTCTGCATCTTTTGTTGATTCCAGAAAAGAGAATAACACGCTCTCTACCAATTTAGGAATAACATTTATTGTTTGGGATATTTAATTATCAATGGAATCATCAAGTAAGTTTACCCTGTAAATTTTATCATATAATATGTGTTTTGGTTGATTTAATTATTCTATTAAGATCGACTTGTGTTAATCACTTCTACATTGATTTTAATTGAGAAATTAATCATTTGGTATCAGAGTTGATCAAATATGAATTAAATCATCAATTTAGGATTGATGAGGATTTGGGTATTTTCTCATTTAAAGTTCATTAATTAAAATTGATGTTGTTAAGTAGTTTTTATGGCATAATTAAAAGTAATTGGCTTCACTAAACAGAAATTGCAGTTATGGAGATTAGAATCCAATTGCAATTAAAAGTAATTGAAATCCAATTTCAGTTATGGAGATTCTGAAATGAAATTTGGATTATTTTTTGTTCTCAATATTAAATAGAAATTGCTTGAAATTAATTTGGTATTACTATTAAATCAATAATTTAAGTTCACATCATTTAAATCTTTAATATTTTAGTGAATACGTCAATCATCAAAGTGGTTAAATGATTTAAATTATATATAAATATTTATATGATATAACATCACAAATGACATTTAGGAATGATAAACATTTATAGTTATTAACATGAAGTTACACGGTTACCCAAAATTAGATCTTACTCATTTAATAACAATTGAAATAAGTTATGAAGTTTGTTTAATTAATGTATAATGTATATCCAAAGATAACTTGTATGTTAAACAAACTTAGTTATTGACCTTATGTATATTATATGAATGATCCATGATTGATAGTTATTGGTTGTGTTTAGATTTAGCCCTAAGTTGAATTTAAATGCAATCTTTTGATATATATTATAGTTTGAATAGTGGTTTAAATTCAAATCAATTAATATGCAAGATGTAAATGTTTATAGTGATCTCTACCATGTCAAATATAACTGCCAGTAGTATCAAGTTTAATGGGCAGAACTATGATGATTGGATCAAATATGTCAACTTAAATGCTGGCTTTTTGGGACTCAATTCAGCTCTAGTTATGGATGAGTCCACTAAACTGATTAATATTAGTTCGGAGGTAGACAAGAAACTGTGGGAGAACTGGGAAAGGTCGAATAAGCTTTTGATGAGCTTTCTTATGTTTAGTATAGCATCTAGTATTAAGCCTTCCCAGCCCAAGACTGAAAAAGTGAGAGAAATTTTGGCTGAAATTAAGAAATATTATGTAAGGTTACCTAAATCTCTACCAAATACCGAATGAAGGCTAGAATTGAAGGTGTGAGGATATATAGAATTGTGTTAGACACAGGCCATTGGCTTGATCTAGAGAAGTGCCTATATGTTCCTGAGTGCTCTAGAAATCTTGTTTCTGTTTCTAGGTTGGATGTTAGGATTTGATTTTAAGATTGGACATAGTTTTTTTTTCATTGTAATGTGGAACAAACCTATGTGGTTCTGGTTTATTGTTGGATACTTTGTATTGTTTTAATCTAAATTCTACTTTTGTTAATTCCCTGTTTAATGTTGAATGTGATGTTGGTATGAAAAGGAATGCACCAAATGAGTCTTTTACTGATTTATGGCAGAAAAGACTCGGTCATATATCCAAAGAAAGGATTTTGAGACTAATAAATAGTTAAATTTTATCTCAATTGGATTTTACCAATTGGAACGATACTTGTGTGGACTGCATTAAGGGTAAGCAAACCAAATAATTTTTGTCCTTTTGATGTACTATCTTGGGGCGGTGAAAGGTATTCCATCACCTTCATCGATGATTACTCTAGGTACTATTACCTGTAGTTACTGCATGAAAAAACTCAATCTGTTGATGTCTTTGAGATATTCATTACGAAGGTTGAAAGCAGTTAAATAGAAAAGTTAAGGTAAGACGTTCCGATAGAGGTGGTGAATATTATAGAAAGACATCAGAAGTCGGACAAGTTCCAAATCCATTTAAAAAACTCCTTGAATCTAATGGCATTTGTGTTCAGTATACAATGTCTAGATCGCCACATCAAAATGGTGTAACAGAAAGGTGTAATAGTACATTGATGGAAATGGTGAGGAGTATGATGAACGATAGTACTATACCTATTTCATTGTGGATCTGTGCATCGAGGACAACTGTATACATATTGAATAGGGTACCTAGTAAAGCAGTCCCTAAGATACCTTATGCAGTGGACATCTAGGAAGCCTAGTTTAAGACATCTTCATTTGTGAGGCTGCGAAGCTAAAGTGAGGATATATAATTCACATGAAAAGAAGTTAGATTATATGACTATTAGTGGTTATTTCATTGGATATCCAGAAAGGTCAAAAGGGCATAGATTCTATTGTCCTAACCATAATACGAGAATACTGAACAACAAATGGATGCTCCAAACCCAATTACAGATGTCATTGTTCAAAAAGAGGAGGAAAATGCTCAAGTTAATCAACAAGTGCAACCTCAAGAAGAAATAACATTAAGGAGGTCTACTAGAGAGAAAAGACCAACTATTTCAAATGAGTATATAGTTTATGCATTTCAGCATGGTAGTGATTTGAGCATTGATAATGACCCGATCTCTTTTGATCAAACCATGAATGGTGAAAATTCTGATAAGTGGTTGATGGCTATGAAGGAATAACTGAAATCTATGGATGACAACAATGTCTGGAAAATGACATAATTGCCGAAAGATTCTAAAAGAGTTAACTGCAATTGGGTCTTTAAGACGAAGCGAGACTCTAAAGGCCCGAGAGGTACAAAGGTAGACTTGTTTCCAAAGGACTCAAAAAGATGGCATTGACTACAAAGAGGTTTTCTCTTCGGTTTCTAAAAAGGACTCTTTAAGGATTGTAATGACTTTTGTAGCTCATTTTAATCTTGAGCTTCACCAAATGGAAGTTAAAATAGACTTTCCTAATGAAGATTTGGAAGAATAGGTATATATGGACCAACCTCAAGGTTTTGAGATCGCAAGTGAAATAAATTTGGTATGTAGATTGAAGAAATCAATCTATGGATTAAAACAAGCTTCCATACAATAGTACTTGAAGTTTAATAATACCATATTTTCATATGGATTTATAGAAATGATTGTTGGTCGGTGTATCTATATGAAGATTGTAGATGATATTCTTCTTGCCGCTAGTGATCGTGGGTTATTACATAATGCTAAGAATTATATTTCTAGCAATTTTAAGATGAAGTATATGGGTGAGGTTTGATTGGAATAGAAATATTTTGAGATAGATCACAAGAAATTTTGGGACTATCTAAAAAAAGCTTACATCAACAAAGTTTTAGAAAGATTTAAGATGGAATCATGTACACCTAGTCCAATACCCATCCAAAAAGGGGATAAGTTCAGTCAATCCGAAGGTCCCAAGAATTATTTGAAGCGTAAAGAAATAAATAGTATTCCTTATGCTTCTTTAATCGGGAGTTTGATGTATGCTCAGACCTTTACTAGGCCGAATATAAGTTTTGCATCGGTATGTTGAGTTGTTATCAATCAAATCTTGAACTATTTCATTGGAAAGTTGGAAAGAAGGCTTTAAGATACTTGCAAGGCACTAAAGATCATATACTCACATATCGAAGAACTAGTAATCTTGAGGTTATTGGTTACTCGGACTTAGACTATGCTAGATGTTTGGATACCCGAAAATCCACATTTGACTTTTGTTCCTTCTAGCTAATAGAGCTATCTCATGGAAGAGTGGTAAGTAGTCTGTCATTGCTACTTCCACTAAGGAGGCTGAATTTGTGGCATGCTTTGAAGCCATAATTCAATCGTTGTAGCTGCACAATTTTATTGGTGGTTTAAGCATTGTTGGTACCATTTATAAACTAATGAGGATATATTGTGATAATGCGGCAGCTGTATTCTTCTATAAGAATGATAGATACTCCAAGGGTGGCAAACATATAGATTTAAAGTATTTATCCGTTAAAGAAAAGGTGCAAAATCAAAGAGTTCAAATAGTGGATATTGACACTAATGATATGATTGCGGATTCGTTGACTAAAAAACTAGCTCCTAAGACATTTGCTGGTCATGTGAATGAAATGAGAGTAGTCGCAAAGTCCTTATATGGCTAATAATTGGTCATACATGTATAAATTTATGTCTAGCACATTTATGTTTATTTGGAACCCTAGATGTCAATGTCTGTGGAGTTTGCTTATCTATGAATCATATTTCAGTTATACATATTTTGTTATGATTGTAGGTTTTGGGTCTTATTTTAAGACATTGTGAGATAAGATATTTTCGAGTGTTGATCTCATCAAATTGTGATTGTTTGAATTGGATTGACTTGTGATACATGGAAGGAATCGGGACGTTTGTCAGGCCCGTAACTGCCATGATTCCGTCAGTTTAGTTCTTACGAAGTTGTGACTTGTATATTACATTATTAATGTGAGCTTGAATTTTGTTAATATGTTGTATATTTGTCATATATGAATCAACAATGTATCATCTTTGGATGGACAATGTATATCTAACTATACTTAGTAGACTTTTTTTTGTAAGTTTTAACTTCATGATTATATAATAAAATTCTAACATTGTATAAAATAATAAATGTCAAGATCTTTGAATAAGATAATTTTCATAATAATATGCTTTGATCCATGATGTTGATCTAGTAAAAGATTGAGTTTCTCTCTTTTGTCCTTCTATTAGAACTTGATTAGGTTTCTTGATGAAGAGAAAATAAATATTTAATGAGGCAGAGATGATCAATTCTCAGAGTTTTATCTTTATATAGACACCTCCTATGCGTTTAATTAGAACATTATCTTTTACTTAATTGACCTAACAAAATAATAAGTCTAAAAGATAAAATAATAGATGATACTCATGAACCAGATTAATGATAATATCAAATCTTTTTTTTTTTTTTTGGAAAATTATTTCAAATGGTAAAACTATTGAAAATATTTACAAGATATAGCAAAAGTTTATAACTATCAATGATAGACGTTGATAGACACTGATAGACTTCTATCAGTGTTTATCAATGTCACTGATAGACACTGATAGACTTCTATCAGTGTTTATCAATGTCACTGATAGACACTGATAGACTTCTATCAGTATTTATCAATGTCACTGATAGATACTGATAGAAGTCCATCAGTTTCTATCAACGTCTATCATTGATAATTCTAAAATTTTACTATATTTTGTAAATGTTTTGGTTCATTTTTTTATATTTGAAAACATCCAAACTTTTTTTGTATTTACTATTAATAGTGGATCTATATGAATGTTTATATATCTTAATCAAATTTATACATGTTTTCCTTTGAGAACATGTTCAATTTTGTTGGCTTATATTATCATTCTTTTTGCATTATACTATAGTCATCTTAAATCTATATGAAAATATTTAGGCTTCGTTTGGTAACTATTTTTTTTTTTTTTTTTTTTTAAAAATTAAGTTTATGAATACTACTTCTACCTTCAAATTTCTTCATTTGCTATCTACTTTTCACCAATAATTTTTTAAAAAAAAACTACTGTCAAATTTTGAGAACTAAAAAAGTAGCTTTCAAAAAGTTGTTATTATTTTTGGAATTTAACTAAGAATTCGACAATTGTACTTAAGAGAGATGAAAATCATTGTAAGAAATGTTGATGAAATATACTTAATTTTAAAAAATAAAAACAAAAAACTAAGGCCCCATTTGGTAACCATTTTGTTTTGTTTGTATTTGTTTTTTAAAATTAAGTTTATGGATATTACTTCCACCTCTAAATTTGTTCCTTTATTGTCTACTTTTCACCAATGGTTTAAAAAATCAAGCCAAATTTTGAGAACTAAGAAAAAGTAACTTTCAAAAAATTGCTTTTGTTTTTAGAATTTGGTTCAAAATCCAACCATTGTACTTAAAAGAAAGATGCAAATCATTGTAAAAAATATTGATAAAATAGGTTTAATTTTTAAAAGTAAAAAAATAAAATGATTACTAAACGAGTACTAAATGAATTATCTAATAGAACTTAAATGAATAAAAGTTGGTAGGATTAAAATGGTAAGTAGATAATAATGGAATATAAAGTATAAATATTATATTGGAGTGTGGAAGAGAATTCCAAAAAGATTTTGGTAATAATGTGAAAAAAAAAAAAAAAGTTGTAATAATAATAAGAATCGTAATATGGAAGGCCGTGCGGTCAAATACCGTGTGCTGCCCGGTTGCCCCAAATTTCCTACCAAGTTTCTCCATTGTTATCATTTTTTTCCTTTTCGACTATTTTCAACTTTGGTCTCACATTCTTTCAACTTTGGTTTCACATTTCCAATAAAACCAAGACTCATTTTTTTAATAATAAATAAATAAAAGGAAAGTTGGTTTTACAATTTTATCATTGAGATTTGAGTTTTGTTTCAATTTAGTTTCATGATTTCAAGACTTACATTTTTAATCTCGAATTTTCAGTAAATACTCGCTTTCAACTCGTAGTATTAATGTTTATTAATTAATTTAAAAGATTTAGAATAATTATAATTAATTAATTTTTACTATTTTTTCATCATTCATAAATTAATCAATAGACATTAACACTAAAGACTAAGATGAGTATTTAGTAAAAAACTAGGGTTAAAAGTGTACAATTTGAAACCTAAAATCAAATCGAAACAAAATTCAGATCTCTAGAGTAAAATTGTAGCGTGTTGAAATCTAGGAACTAAATTGAAATCAAACTCAAACCTTAAGGACTATAGGTGTAACATTTTGAAACCTAAATGAAAATTAAACCCAAAACCTAAGAATCAATAAGGTATTTTACCTAAATAAAATGATCCAATTAGCCAACTTAAACTTAGCTAGTTAGTTAAGATATTATGATTGCATTTGAGATTGTTTTTTAAAGCGTTAAAAGTAAATATGTAAAAACATTAACGATCGTGAATGTTTGGTAGGATAGATTGTGAACGAATATATTAACATCATTTTTTTTAACCCACATTCATTTTCTCACTTTTCTTAATAGGATCTGCTGGTGAAAATTTTAAGTTTTAAAAGAAAAAAAAAGGCTTGTTTGAGAATCTCACATTGCTTAGTTTAGGAAGTGGAATCTCCTTCTTATACTCCCATCTTAAGTTGTTATTTTAGTTTTTAATTTTATTTTTTATAAAAATAAATTAAAGAAAAAGGTCGTTCCAGTCATCCACCCGCGTTGTCGTTCCAGTCTTCCACCTGCGTCTTACGCCCACATTCTACGACTGGGTGCGCTTCTCTCCCTGACGATTTCGTGTCGCAATTGGCTTTCAAGGCCTATAAAAAGCACGAGCCTTTCATCAGTTTTCACAGCCCCTCTCGATTTCTTCTGAATTCTTTACTTTCTATTCTTGTTTCCCGATCATTTTAATCTTGAAGTTTGTACTACGGAGAAGCCAACTGTCCCGAAAGAAGATTCGATTGAATAAAAAATAAAAGAAGCTTCTGATTGGGAAGAAAACGATTTTTTGTATAAAAACTTTATATTAAATGGTTTGACTGATGATCTGTATGATTACTATAGCATAATGAAGACAACAAAGGAAGTTTGGGATGCCTTACAGAAGAAATACGATACCAAGGAGGTCGAGTCGAAAAAGTATACTGTGTCATCTGTTACCTTAAGTTCTAGATGATGGATGAAAAATCTGTGGAGGCCCAGTCCATGAACTGCAGAAGATAGCCCATGAAATATTAAGTGAAGGTATGCCCCTTTTACGAGCAATTCCAAGTTTTCATTATTATTGATAAGCATTAGGTTTTATGTCCTAAAACTCATGGTTTGTAAACAGTATAACTTATTCTGAAAATTCAATAAGTTGTTATTAAATGTATTGTTTTTTAGAAATCCAATAAACCTAAGTCCCTTGACTATTACATGAGTACTTGAACTTTATGTGGAGATATACAAGTGGATCAAGTTCAAGTAAATAATCAAAATGATTTATAGTATATGAGTAAGGTTGGGTGTCTTATTCTGGTAACACTATTGGATGCGGCCTACTCTATAGTTGTTACAAAGAGTTGTAAAGTGCTACATACAAAGTGATCCTAATTCGTGCATGTTATGATATAAGAAGTGGGAGTGTCCTGTGCAAATGAGTCAAGATCGGACCAAGAAACTTGTCACTCTTACTTTATAACGTTGTTTACTATTTAAGACTGACTATTTTAAAGCGATGACCTAGATAACTTAACCTTAATCCTGAGCTAACTATGAACTCCTGTTTGTTCGGGATTATCCTTTGATCTGTAAACGGTGAGAGTAGACCAACTGTCTCTGCTCAATAAGTTTTCCATTTTGGGGATAAGACTGAATGAATAGCTGGAGACATAGGGTGTAAGATGGAATTCACTCCTACCCGAATAGGGTTAATTGAGAGGTTGTTCCCTTTAAGTGTTGATTCTAGGTCTTGAACAAGAGGCCTCACCCTCTCATTGGCCTGAGAGGGATTCGATTTGTTAATTGGATCACAAATTAATTGTTCATTAGGGAATCAGTGGGACTTAAGGAACAAGAGGTAATTTCGGGGGTAAAATAGAGATTCGACCCAGCCATTATTACGAATAACCTATGAAGGGTTAACTTACTAATCATGGTTATATCAAGTGAACATAATATATCTAGAGGGGAGTTCAACTATGGACTTTAGTGGAATCACCCATTAGTTAACGAATGAGGGTTAGTTTGGTCTAATGAGTTTAGCTGATTAATCTCGGATCATTGGAGCCCATGATTTGTAGGTCTGCGAGGTCCCCCTACTAGCTCATAAATTGATTACCTCTAGAGTAGCGTGATAAGTTAATTTGAAGTGTTAAAATTAGAATTAAATGAAATTAGAGAAATAATATTTAAATATTTGAAGATGGAATTGTGTAAAAATTAGTATAATATTTGATATTAAAATAATTAGAATTATTTAAATTGTTTAAACAATTATTTATTAATTTTATTCAAAAAATTAATTTATGAAATTAATTTGGTAAAATTAATAATATTTTCAATTTTATTAAAAGAATTGATTTATGAAATCAATATTTTAGAAATTGGAAAAAAGAAGGAAAAATCACAAAATGGAAAATTGGTTTTTTCCATTGTCTTCATCAAGTAGCTCACTAACAACCCACTTCTCAAGCTTCATTAACTCCAAGCATGAGCTACATCTCATGCAGTAAATCTCTTTGCATGATTGTCTGCAATATATTGAAGAAATTGGAGTATTTTAAAGTAAGGGCAACCGATCAAATATTTCTGAAAAATTTGGATGAAGAAAGGTGTTCGTTGCTATTGTGAGCTTCTCTCCAAATTCTCTTAATTCAGGTTTATTTTGAGTCTCACAACTCAATCTAGAGCACCAAGAGGATAGTAGGGAAGATCTTGGGGTGGTCTACAACAAAATTCAAAGGAGATTTGCAGCTAGATTCAAGCTTTGGGGAAGTTCTACAAAGGTATATCATGAAACCCATTTATTTCTGTTGAAGCATGTTTTCATTTCTGTCAAAATTAATGAATTAAAGTGCTTATGGATCCTAGTCACTTCCAATGCACAATGGTACGTTCCAACAATAAGTTGCCTTCTTTGTGGAAGGATTTTAAAAACATCTTGAGGCATAAGACCAAGAAGTTTCCCCTAGAGAGTCTGATCACCCAGCTGAGGATTGAAGAAGAAGCCCGAAAGTAGGACCTGGGAGGAGGTGAACATTGTTTTTGAGAAATCAACCTCTACCGTGATAAAGTCTGACCAAAAGTCCAAGAGAACCAAGAGGAAATATCAGAATTGTGGTTCCAGCAACCAGAACAAACAAAAAAAGCAGAAACCCCCATCGAGAGAAACACTACAGTTCCTTTGCTTTGACTGTTAAAAACTTGGACACATGTCTAGGAATTGTAGGAACAGATATCGTCCTGCTGGTCAGTCGAACATGACAGAAGAACCGTTAGTTGTCATGATCACAGAAGTAAATGTGATTGATGGTTCTGAGGGGTGATGGATAGACACCGGCACTACGTGCCATGTTTGTCACAACCTTAGTCTCTTTAAAACTTATACTGAAACTAAGGATAAGAATGTTCTGTTGGGGGATCGCCACTCAACAAAAGTTGCTGGAATCGGCAAGATGGAGCTAAATTTTACATTCGAGAAGACTCTCACCTTGAAGGATGTCATGCACACTTCAGAGATAAGAAAGAACTTGGTCAGATTTATATATCCTTACTAAGAATAATGTATTCGTAGGGAAGGTTTATGCAATCGAGAGAATGTTTAAATTAAACCTAGACATAAATAAAATGAAATCTTCTTTTTATATGTTGCGTTCTTTGAATGTTTGGCATGCCAGACTTTGTCATGTTAATAAGGGATTAATTAGTAACATGATTAGGCTGGAAATGATACCTAAGTTATCCATGAATGAATTTGATAAATGAAAATATTGTAGTTAGGCAAAAATAACTAAGACTCCACATAAATCTGTACTAAGGGAATCTGAGCCTCTAGATTTAATTTATTCTGGCTTATGTGAATTTCATGGCATCTTGACTAGAAACAGTAAAAGATATTTTATTACTTTCATTAATGATTGCTCTGATTTCACCTTTGTATATTTGTTGGAAAACAAAAGTAATACGTTTGATGCTTCCAAATTGTTTGTAATTGAAATAGAAAACCAGTTTAACAGAAAGATTAAAAGACTTCGCAATGATAGGGGAATCGAGTATGACTCATACAGTTTTAATGAATTCTTTAACTCACATGGAATAATACACGAAAAGAATGTATCTTACTTTTCTGAAATGAACAAAAAAATCGAAAGGAAAAATAAAACTTTAGTCGAGCTAGCAGTTGTTATTTTACTCGGTTCATGAGCCGCATCTTATTGGTTGGGTGAAATCATCCTAACCGAGTGTTATGTTCTAAATATAATATCAAAATCTAAAAATACAACTTCACCTTACATAGTTCTCAAGAATAAGAAACCAAATTTTTCATACTTTAGAACTTGGGGATGTCTAGGTTTTGTAAGAATTCCAGATCCCAAAAGAAGAAAGCTTGCTAGTAGAGCCTATGAATGTGTCTTTATAGGTCATGCCATAAATAGTAAAGCCTATAGGTTCTATGACCTAGTAAATCAAGTGATCATTGAGTCAAATGATGTTGACTTATCTGAGAGTAGATTTCCCTTTAAATTGAGTCAATACTTAGAATTACAGATTGGTGATTTTGTTGATTATCTGTAATTTGTAAAATTCCTTTATTGCTCATTAATAAATTAATTCTTCTCAAAGTGGATGTAGATCAAACTGGTCGAACCACTATATATCTTGGTGTTCTTTATTGTTTTCGATTTATTTATGCTGATTGTTTGCGTTTTGTTTGGTCATCTAAGTTAGGTTCAGAAACTCTCACATGTCCATTGGCAGATAGCGATTCCAACAAGATCTTACTAGCTTTAAAAGTAGATTCTCGTAGAATCATGTAATATTGTTTCAAATTGATTAGTTCAGTGTCACTATTTTTCTAAAAAAATAATTTCATTTTTAAAAACTCGTATATTTCTCATATATTTAACGAATAGTTTCATACTTTAGCCGACATAATATAAACTTAAGTTTAAAGCATATATGCAATATCATTTTAAATTATTGTTTAAAAATATAAATTATAAAAAAACATGCAAAATTTGATTTGGTCTATTGTAGTCATTATTATTTATCACAATAATTTAGCATTATTGATCAAACATTGTAGTATACATTTTTTAGGTTTAATACCGAAATTTAGAAAAACTAATTTATTTAATTGTATAGTTAATTTTTTTAAATTACAATTGTCATCCATTATTTTAAAAATTGTAATTTCAAACTAAAACTATTTCAGAGACTAAATAATTTTTAAATTATTCATTTAGCTTCCACTTTATAAGTTTATTTCTTTGGCCATGACTACCTCCCGTGGACAGAAGATAATTGTGATCGAATGGCATCGAATGTCGAAAATTAACCTGCAAAACAAAAATCGGTTACAAGCTGAGTCGCGAAGCTCGTTCTTTTTAAGACATTTTGCGGCTCTGTCCCTTGTGTAAGCAGTTCAACTATGCTTACGTTGTCTCAAGGATAAAACAGCCTAGAAAAAGAAATGTTGTGTAGAAACTGATGGAACTCGACACAATATATAGGTCTTGAAGGTCAACGATTATGCAAAACAAACGAGGAAAGAAGCGCACGAAACTATGGAATGCGCGCAAGGGCCACGTGAGAAGACTTTCTCCATTCCTTTTTAATAATAGTAAAAATAAAGAAATAAAATAAAGAATATTATTTTTAATAAAAATATTTCCACACACACGCCCACCTCACCCAATCGGACTACGGCACACACGCACGTGTGAGATATCCACCATACCCACATTTGCCTATCTCCCCACCCATCTAAAACATGAATACTTTGGAGTCCAAATCCACAACTCAAGGTGGGAATTTATAAAGGAGATTCCACTTTTAATTTTAGCAACGTGAGATTCTCAAACTGTTTTTTTTCTCATTTAAAATTAAATTTTCACTAACAATTTCAGAATATTTAAATGATATAAAAAAAAATTGTTTCGATATTAAGTAATTTTCCAAGATTTTTTCTTTTGACAAAAAAAAAGTATTTTAATCAATAATAAATTAGTAACAGTTGCACACGTGGGGGTTTAGAGATGAAAAATGAAAATTTGTTTGCTTGATGGGAAAATAATAATAAAAAATAAATAAATGACGCGACTATGTTAACACTCACCATGCACTTCCATCTTATCTTCCATGTTCTCCATATTCTAATGCAATTTTCAAATACTCAATTAATAATATTAATTATTTCAATAATAAAATATTGTAGATGCCGGAAAATGAATCAAACGCTAAATTTATAATTAAAAAAAAATTAGTCAAAATGTCCTATAAGATTAAAAAAAAAATTGAACACAGTGAGATGTCAAAAGACGTACACACTGCGACGTTCAAGTCAGTTTTTAGTTTGTGAGTAACTTGACAATAGAAAAAGGCATAGAATTTTGGGTATACCTTTGATCAATGACTTTGATAATCTATGTAGGCTAGTAAAATTTATGACTAACGCTTGAGCTTATAATTGCTTCTCTTAAATTTCTGAAAATGTTGAGCTATTACTCATTGGGTGGTTGCACTACCATCACTTAAGGTTGTAACCGATGCTTAAGTGCATTACCCATTCAACTTATCGACATTTTTCTTTATCGATTGTTTGTGAGAATCCGCTCCTAAATTAATCACTCTAAAGTCCTCCGAGGTCTTTCATGGATCCTCTAAGGTCCTCCATGTGACTCTTAGGTTCTCCATGGGTCATGCAGAGGTCCTCCAAGGTCCTCTATGTGATTCCTATTATTGGGGTTGATGTCCTAAATCTCGTGGATCATATAGTTTGTAATTGTCTTGTACAAACAGTTTATTTATTTAATAAAATTTGAGGTATTTTATTCGGCATTTAGTAGCATTAACCCACAAAATTAATAAACAAATATCCAAGGTTATCTTTTGTAGCTTAAACATATATGTAGAAACATACAGGTGGATTGTATTTAAGTGATAACCTGAACGATCTGTAGTAAATGGATAAGGTTGGGTACCTTATCTTGGTGATACTACGAATATAGTCCACTTTGTAGATGTTACAATTGTTGTAAAGTTTTACAAATGAACTTATCCTAATCATTCATGTAGAGACATGTGAGCAGGGTGTTTTATACAAAAGGGTTTGTATAAAATCGGACCACGAAATGAATAGTCTCATTATATAACACCGTTAATAGTAGAGATTTACGTTTTACCATAATGACCATAGGTGTGACATGACCTGAAATTCTGAGTGAATTGTGAACTTCTGCCTATGAAGGCGGTCCTTTGATCTACATGGTTGAGAGTGGTCATTTCGCCGACTCAATATGCCTACCATTTTGGGGATTCGTCTGATTGGGAAGCTGAGAATACAACTATACAAGACGAAATTCACTCATCCCCTATGTCAGGGTAAGTAGATAAATTCCTCCCTTAAGAACTAATTCTAGGTCTTGAACAATGTGACACCACACCCTCTCTTGACCCAAGAGAGATTTGCTCATAATCGGACTATGACTTATTGTTCGTTAAAAGGACTAGTGATACTTAAGGAGTTAGATGTAACTATAGGGGCAAAATGGTATTTTGGCCCAACTGTACTTACGAGCAATTTGTGAAGGGTCATCGCACTGTTGACTAGTTATATCCAGTGCACATAGAAATATATCTGTAGTGTGAAGAGTGCAACTGTTGTTCTTTAGTGGAGTGACCAACAAGTAATGGATGCTAGGTAATTTAATGAAAGAAGTTTAATTAATTATCTAAGTATCATTAGAGCTTCAATCTATAAGTCTATAAGGTCCCCTTTATAGCTCAACTGGATTATTGAGAATCAAATTAATTTGGGATTAATTTGAATTGATCAAATTAATGGAGAGAATTAATTATATGTGATATAATTAATATAATGTATTTGATACATTATAATATAAGGTTTATTTGAGAGAAAATAAAGATTTGAATATGATTCAAATATTAATTATATGAATTTGATTCATAAAATTAAATTTAATATGAATTTGATTCATTAAATACCATAAGATATTGAGAGCTTTTCAAACCATAGGTTATATTATATCTGATGTAATATAAACTCTAGGTTATATGTTATATATATAATAAAGTAGTTATTATATATATATATATATATATATATATATATATATATATATATATATATATTTAATTAGTTTTTTAAATTTTATTTTTTAAAACTAATTAAGGACAACTCTCTTCCCCTAATATCTCTCAAATGAAAATCGTGGATGGTTTTTTGGATGAACTGCTTCTTCCTCATTCTGTACGCAGAATAGTTAGTGAGTTACACAAAAAAAAAAAAAAAAAAAAAAAAAAAAAAAAACCATTTTTGCTCTGGCAAAAATTCCTCTCATTTTTAACTCTCTCCCTAAAAAATTAAGAGAAACCAACAACTCTCTCTCCAATTCTCAACCTTAAGAAGAATACAAAGGTTTATCCTGTGGTGGTGCCCAACGAATTATTTTAGCGGAATTGCTATGATTTGGTGTTGATCCAAGAAGAAATCGTGACCGTTTGGAGAGGATTTCGTAAAGTTTTTTGGACTTCAAAGGTTAGTATTTTTCTTAAATCTTTTCTCATATTATCTACAGTTTGAAGCATGTTGTAAATTTTCTTTGTAGAAGGCATATTTAGGTGACTGGATTTTATGATTCTGTGTAAATTAAAATTGGAAAACGATCTCGCTTCCATATAGGGTTTTCACAAACCTTCACCTACATCCTCCATAGGTCTTCCAAAGTCCTCCATGGTTCCTCTATGGGTTCTCCAAGATTTTCCATGCCTTCTAAGTCCTTCATAGGTTCTATAGATGCCATATATAAGTCCTCCAAACTATCTCTAAGTTCCCTCATGAGTTCTCTAAGTTACCATTAGGCTCTATCATTGGTTTCTTGAGATACCTTAAGCTCCCTATAGGTTCTCTAAGTTACCATTATGCTCTCTCGTAGATTCTCTGAGCTACCTCTAAGCTTTCTCATGAGTTCTCTGAACTTTTTCTAGGCTCCCATGGGTCCTTTTAGTTCACTCTAGGCTCCTTGTTAGATATTATGAACTACTTTGAAGCTCCCTCATAGACCATTTAATCTACTCTAGGCTCCCTATGGACCCTTTTAGCTATCTCTAAGCTCTCTCATAGGTTCCTTGAGCTCCCTCATTGGTTCTCTAAGCTCCCTCTAGGCTTCTTATGACCCTCTTAGCTACTATAGGCTCTCTCATGGGCCTCAACCAATCCACTCCGTCTGGCCTCTTAAAGCCTGGGTGGCTATTGCTTAGACGTGAGTCCATCGGCCTTAATCTGCTAATAATGGCCTTTATCTTTGTCCATAGGCCACTTATATCTCTAGACTTTCGGTCTCTGCTTGTCTTGATAATTCTACCCATAACAATAATCAAGAAGATTAAGAGATGAATCTATTTTTACCTTTGTTTACCCTAAATTTTTAAATTTCTTTACCTTGGAACTTAGATTTGGACCAATATTATAATTTAAATTAAGTGCTAAATTAGAGCAATTAAAAGATTATAGGAAAAAAAAACGAGTGAATTTGAAATTAGTTGTAAAAGTAGGAGCTTTTTGTCATTTATACTATCACATCTCCTGGACATCATTCTTTTTAGTACAATTGGAGGTAGGAGGATTCGAACCACGAACATATTTGGATACCAATTAAGCTATGCTCGATTTGTTTTCTTAGATAGTATTCAAAGTAAGGTTTTGCATGTCAAAAAAATACAACCTCCAAAAGAAAAAGAAAAAAAAAAAGGACAAACAAAGTTAATGGAATGCCTTTTCTTCTTCTCTTTTCTTTTTTTCTTTTCTTTTTCTTTCTTTTTTTTTTTTTTTTTTTGAGAAAATACCCTTTTAATTCTTGAGGTTTGAAATTAGTGTCTATATGGTTCTTGAAATTTTAAAAGCAACACTTTAATCCCTAAGATTTGAAAATTATTTCTAAATAGTCGTTGAGTTAATTTAACCGTAAGTTGACTAATGGAAAAATGACGTGGCATGTTGAGTTGTCAAATTTTAAAAGAGGTGGTAATTTGTACTAATTTTATATTAGATGGATTTTACTCTTTATATTTTTTTTAATTTGTTTTTTCTCTCTCTCTCTCTTTCCCCTAGTTTCTATGCTGCCATCCATCAAACCCAGTTCTCCGTCTATCACCACCAAGCTTCCAAAGGTAGGCCCTTTAAAATTTACCACATAACTTCATTAACTTCATTAGCTTCCCAACCTGTTTAATTCTCGAATTGAAGTGTCTTTTTTTTTTGGGTAGACAAATGAAGAAAACCCACAAACCACCTTATTTCTTCACATAAACACAAAACAACGTGCTGAAAGCACAATCCGTGTGATGAAGGATCTCGACCTTACACTTTGATGGCTGAGATTAGAGCTTCACACTTCTGCTGGTTATGCACTTTAATAGACTAACTTTTCTTTTCTTTTTACAGAGAAAGAACGAGAGAAAAGAAAAGAGAGGACTGCCGGGAGACTATCGGAAATCACAGAAGGCGATGAGTCTTCGGTCGTCTAGGCGATGGGAGGTAAAGCTGGAGGTCGTCTAGACGATAAGGGACAAGTCGTCTAGACGATGAAGGCTTTACTCAAGATCCTCTAGACGAAGGCATCTAAACGATGGTCGTCTACACGATGAGGCTTGCAGAAGTAAACGATCATTGGCTAAAAGCTAAACGATCGTTTGCTAAAAGCTACACAATCGGTGGGTCAGAGGTATACGATAGAAGAAGACGGTCGGGAAGAAGAAGAACACGATAGTTTTACGTGATTCGGCCAAGAAAGGCCTACGTCCACGGAGAAGCTGACGGGAGTTTTATTCCAGATTGCTTCAAGATAAGTTTGATCACTCAATTACAATTTGCATTCTCTCTTTACAATTAGTTACACAATGTATTTAAAGATAGCTTGATTTGTAACAGGTTTTGTAACTGAATGAAGTTATTTTCACCTTTCTGTATAACCGTTACTCTACCACATTGAGTGTAAGAGAGGGTGTTAAAATAAATTAGGATTTATTCTTAATTAGTATTTTTCTTTTCTTGATTTCTTTTCTTTGTTGAGTGTCTATTTATTCATCTTTTTATTATATTCCGATTAAGTTGATGATTTAATAATATACATGAAATTAACACATTTAAAGGTGTGTTTCCATAGAAGTCTGTGAATTCATTCAAATTTGGCGATCTATTATATTAAATTATAGTTTTATTTCTAACAGTAATTTTTTTATTGGAGTAAAGCATTAATTCTTATTTAAGTTTCAAAACTGTTAAGAATATGAAAAAAAAACACACACACAAAAGTTGCAATATATATAATTACGACAACAATAAAAAATTGTACACTGAGTTTTAGAAATTAGTTGCACTCTGATTTCTTTTCCACTTTAACCAAACTTACCTTTGTGACATGTTTAATCTTAGGGGTAATTACAAAAATAATAAGTAATTAGAGATATAATAGAATTTAGATTCAATTTTTAGAATCTATTAATGATAGACTATATCGTCGATAGAAGCCTATCAATTCATAGATTTTATCTCTGATAAATTTTTCTATAATTCAATTTTTTTAAAAATATTAATCTATATTTAATTATTAATCTTAAAAGTGTTATCCTTATAATTATTTTTAATTTATTTTAATTAAAAAAATTACTTACTTTAATTTTTTTTTTAACTACTAGTCTTTTAAAACGTGCTTTGCATGTGGTATTTCGATTTTATTTTTCATGTTAGTAAAGGGAGATGGAAAATTCAAATTAAAAAAAAAAAGGCCAATAAAAGTATAAGTTTTGTTTAGCAAAATATGTAGATATAGTTTTTATTAGTTTAATGAAAAAATAATTTAAATTATTTTTAGTAAAAAAATTAAATTATTAGTTTGAATAATATCTTTTTGCACCATTTTAAGAATAATTATTTTAAATGACAAAATTGTTAAAAATATTTTTAAATATAACAAAATGTCACTATTTAACATCGATAGACATATGATAGATACTGATGAACATCTATCAGCATCTATCATAGACATCTGTCTATCAGTATCTTAATTGATGCAATTATCTCTAATTTATTTTAATTAAAAAAATTACTTACTTTAATTTTTTTTAATTACTAGTCTTTTAAAACGTGCTTTGTATGTGGTATTTCGATTTTATTTTTCATGTTAGTAAATGGAGATGGAAAATTCAAATTAAAAAAAACCACAATAAAAATATAAATTTCATTAAGCAAAATATGTAGATATAGTTTTTATTAGTTTAATGAAAAAATAATTTAAATTTTTTTTTAGTAAAAAATTAAATTATTAGTTTGAATAATATCCTTTTGCACCATTTTAAGGGTAATTGTTTTAAATGACAAAATTGTTGAAAATATTTTTAAATATAGTAAAATGTCACTATTTATCAGCGATAGAGATATGATAGATACTCATGGACATCTATCAGCATTTATCATAGACATCTGTCTATCAGTGTCATAGACAGTGATATTTTCCTATATTTATAAATAAATTTTCTTATTTTTCTATATTGAAAACCTCTTTTTAATGTATTGCCTATTAAATTTGTGGAGATTTTTCAATCTGACTATTAAAGTCATAACCTACCATTTACTTCTGAATTGACCAAAAAATTATAGGTTTAATTGTTGTTATAACTTTTCACATTAATTTAATTTGTCAATTTTATAAATACACCTAATTTCTCCAATTCAAATAATTTTAACACTTCATTTTTAAATATTATTTAACTTTTGAAAATATTTTAAGAAAACTACGATAAAAAAAAAATAAAGTGTTAATTTTATGATTACTTTTTGGTAATTTAAAAAACTTAACAAAAGTGTTTACATTAAAAAAAATCATATTATAATTTTTATGATCAATTTTTTTAGGAAAATTTTTATGATCAATTTTAATGAATGCGTAAAAAACCTGCATATGCATATATTTTATTGTCTATATTTTTTATCTATTTTAGTTTTGTCCCTCAAATTTTAGACATTTTGTTTTATTTCATTTTATTGGCAATTCTTTTATTTTTATTTGAAGTTGTATATATATATATATTGCAATAATATTTAATATTTATATTAAACTTGTCATTACGTGAATTTTATTCACTCACTTTAATTGAAAAAAATTGTGATGCAACAAATAATAGGAATGTATATTTGCTACAAAGAGATATCTAAGTATGAGTATAGACAAGCCGTAAAGATAAAATTTTCTAATGACAAAAAAATCTCAACAATGATTATAAATTTAAAAAAAAGAAAAAAGAAAAATAGTGTTTCATTACCAACTATTAAAATATATTGATATAGTATCGGTATCGAGATTTCAATTAAAGGGGAAAAGACAAATTTGTTGATGAAGATGATCCATGAACTTCAAGTTCTTGAGTTCCATTGCATTAATGAATCCGGCTGGAAAGACCTACACCTACTACCCTTTATCAAACCTTCCCCTTTGAATAATTTCCACCGTCCAAATCACAAGAGTTCTCTTTTTTTTTTAATTCATTTTGATTTTCGTTATGGTAATGCAATGCACGAGGTCTCGAAAATCAATCAGGTTGTTTCTGATGATAAAAAGAGCTTTTTTTTATGTGAAATTGATGAAAACCCGATATTGAATTTAAAGGTCGGTAATGTTAGAAGACGACTGTCGGTATCTGATGGTAAGATACCTACGGTCGGTATATCTTTGAAAGCGAAGACGAAGAGAATAAACGGACTCTTCGAGGGCTACTTAAGGCACTTTAGTGGAAACCTGTCCTGAAGACGGATGTGACGGGAAGAAGCGCGCATACAGAGCAGAGCGAAAGTGATTTATTGTCTCAATAGAACCGAAGCGCAGGAAAGGAAGCACCAGGAAGAAAAGCCCATCCATAACTAAGAACTGCAGTCAAGCTGGAAAGAACCTAAGAGTGAAAGAAAAAGAAAAGACATGTTGCTAGCTTCAACTCGGTGGAATAAGAATCATTGATTCCCAGAGCTGTCTATTTCTTATTCATTCAGAGCGGCAAAAGACACTCGTTTTTCACTTCCTATCAAAAGTACTCAAAATCGATTTCGCGAGTTCAAGAAGAAAGAATTTTGCGGGGGCCCACAACCACTACGATATTGGCCTCTTCGATGAGCCCTATTGCGCATAGCTGGCAAGAGACCCCCCACACCTTTCTTATTAGGGGCACTAAAATGCCTTAGCCAGAGCGAAGGGGCTGTCATCTGATTGTTCCAGAAGAGTCTTACGGTGGGTAGGCCCAACCACCACACTACACGTATAGACGCGAACCCCCCTCGTTACCGTACGTGCGACTCTCACCGCATACGACTCGCACAAAGACTCCTAAATCCATCCCGAGCATTTCTGGATCCATCTCACATCAATAACTCGACCCCTACCGCATATAGGTAGTTTTAGACAGGTTTCTGACAACAAAAAAAACTTGTGGCTTTCTCCAACTTATCAACATCGAAATAATTGATTTCAATACACAAAATTACTGAGGTTGAGCATTTGTCCTTGCAACTATCCATAAATATTTTAAGAAATTGGAGGAAAAAATAAAGAGAAAAATGGAGAGAAAGCTTGGTGTTCTTTAGAAATTTATGATAGTGGGAGTGGCATTTAAAGTAGAGAAGTAATTTTTTTTTTTTTTTTGGTTTTAATGTAAACTATTTTAAAATTTATATAATAAGAGATGGGTAGTTATAACGTTAAGGGGTTGTTTGGGGCATAGAGTTGAGATAAGATGTTTGGAGTACATATTTTTGAAATTCATGTCTGTGTTTGGGGTGCAGAGTGAAAGAAACTTGACATGAGGAGATTCTTGAGCAGAAACAGATCGTCCAAATTCCATTAATTATTAAATACAAAAATTTACAATAAACATACAATTAGATATGCATTCTAGGTTAAATTACATCATGTTTTTACAAAATAAATAGGTTTCAAGAGACCTCACCTTTGAAGAACCTTTCTTTAAGTAATCCCTCGTACTAACCACAAACAGAACTTTTTCCTCGTGGATCTCCTTCTTCTTGCACGGACACTACCAATCGAGAACCCTCTGTATTCTCTTTTGGAATTAAAAGATTCAAGCAGGAGTTGTGGGTTTTGCTTGAATCCTTGGTAGGGGGAAGGAGAAGGAGATGATTAGAGGGAATTTTCTCCGAGAACTTTTCTCTATGTTGTGAATCGTTGGATGAAGATAATTCTCCCAAAACCACTTTTAAACCATGTTAGTTATTGAGAGAATATATGGGGAGGGAGTTATAACTCCTTCCCTTTTTATCAATTTCAAATAACTTAATAAAAAGAATATATAATAACGACTTTATTATATCTACACTATATGTTATATCAAATATAACATATAGTCTATAGTTTTATATTGCATCAAATACAACATAAACTATAGATTTTATTCATTCTTAACAATGCGTGACATTTAATATAAATCACATTTATATTAAATCCATTTATATAAATCTCATTTATATAAATGATATTTGGATCATATCCAAATATTTAATTCCTCTCAATATAAATCATATTTATATTTAATTACATGAATCTCATTCATATAATTAGTATTTGAATTATATTCAAATTCCTCTCATAATTATCAAATACATTATAATTAATTATATCATATATAATTAATTCCCTTAATTAATTTGAACACTTCAAATTAATCCAAAAGTTAAATCCCTGTTAAGCTACAGTGGGGATCTTATGGACCTATAGATTGAAGCTCCAACGGTACTCGGATAAATAATTAAACTCTTTAATTAAATTACCCAACATCTGTTAATTGTCAGTCACTCCACTAAAAACTGACAGCTGCACTCTTCGCACCACAGATATTTTCTGTGTCCATTGGATATAACCAATCAACAGTGTGATGACCCATTCACAAATTGCTCGTAAGTACAGCTGGGTCAAAATGTCGTTTTGCCTCTGTAGTTACATCTAACTCCTTAAGTACCATTGATTCCTCTAATCAACAATAAGTCATAGTTCCACTATGACTAAGTCCTCTCGGGCCAGGAGAGGATGTGGCCACTATGTTTAAAACCCGAAATCAGCCCTTAAAGGAACAATTTATCTAATTGCCCATGCATTGAGAAATGAGTGAATTCCATCTTGTGTAGCTGAGTTCCCAGCTCCCTGTTGGGATTGTTGTCTTAATTCTTCTGGTGATCTCGTAGTTTGTAAATATTTTGTACACATATTGTTATTAATAAAATAAATGTTATTTTATGAGCATTTACTCAAATTCAATAAACTAAGATCTAAGATTATTTTATGTAACTTAAGCATGTATGTGGAGACATACAAGTGGATCATTCCTTAAGTAATAACCTAAACGGTCTGTAGTAGATGGATAAAGGAGGGATATCTTATCCTGTTGACACAACGAATACGGTCCGCTTTGTAGATGTTACAAGTGTTGTAAAGTGCTACAAATGGTCTGATCCTGACCATTCATGTGAAGATATGCAAGCGGGGGTATCCTATACAAAAAGTTTGTATTAGACCGGACCACGAAATGATTAGTCTCTTTATATAATTTCGTTGATAATTGAGACTTACATTTCACTAAAATGACCATAGGTGATATGACCTTAATCCTGAGTGAGTTGGGAACTCCTACCTATAAGAGCGGTCCTTTGATTTGTATGGGTGAGAGTGGCCAGATTGCCAACTTAACAAGCCTACCATTTTAGGAATTCATCTTATTGGGGAGCTAGGAACTCAGCTACACAAGACGAAATTCCACATTCCCCGAAGCAAAGGTAAGTAGATAAATTTCTCTCTTAAGGGCTGATTCCGAGTCTTGAACATAGTGATCATACCCTCTCCTAGCTCGAAAGGACTTAGTAATAGTAGGACTATGACTTATTGTTCATTAGAGAAAACAGTGGTAATTAAGGAGTTAGATATAACAACTTGGGACAAAACGGTGAATTGGCCCAGTTGTACTTACGAGCAATTTGTTAAGGGTCATCGCACTATTCATTGGTCATATGAACACAGAAATATATCTGTAATGCGAAGAGTGCAACTGTTGGTCTTTAGTGGAATGACCAATAGTTAGCGGATGGTGGATCTCGTGATTAAAGAGTTTAATCAATTATTCACGTGCCGTTGGAACTTCAAGTTATAGGTCCATGAGGTCTCCTTGGTAACTCAATGGGTTCAAATTGAGAATCAGATTTTGGGTTAATTTGAAATGTTCAAATTAACAAGAGGAATTCAATTATATGTGATATAATTGATATGGTGTATTAGATACATTAATTGGAGGAATTAATATAAATATGATTTATATTAAATACCATAAAATAGAAAAAGAACTATGACTTATATGTTTCATATGATGAAATATTAAAACTATAGGTTATAAATATAATATGATAAGTTGGTTATTATATTTATTTATAACATATTAATTATATGATAATTAATTATTCTTTTTCTCTAATAACCGAATTGAGTGGGAGGTTATTGGAAGTTTTAGGGTAACTGTGAGATAAAAGGAAAATGGTGTTCCAAAATTCAGTTGATGATTCATATTATTGTATCGTTTCACAAAAAGGCTATCGTGTAAAAGTGTTTTACTAAACGATAGTGTCTCACAGCCTAAATGATCAGGAGTTACAAGTTTACTATACGATAGTTACTCGCTTACTCGTTGCTACACGATCGAATAACAAAGTTTATACGATAGTCTTCATCTTTCTAAACGATCGAGTATTTCATCTATACTATAGACATCCTTCATCTCCTATTTACTCGATCGTCTACCTCCTACTTTCCTCAATCCAAAATCATACAGAGCCCACAACTCATGGATTCTCACACCGAGAATACCAAGATAACATTTGTGGTGGTGTTTTAGTTCCGTTTGAGGATGGGGTTGAACTCGATTGTGATCAAGGTGCATCCAGACATCCGTTGAGATCGAGTTCTGATTGTTGCATTCGAAGTTCGTACTGATTGAACGATTTGCTGAACGATCATGGGATACTTGAAGAAAGGTTCTTCAAAGGTTTTCATACTCTAATCTTGTTTGTTCCTTTAAAGAAGCATGTTGTAATTTATAGTATATGCATAATCGTTTTCCGTTTAGACTGTAATGTTGTGTTCTTTCTCAATGGGATTTGGAATGATCCGCTTCTGCTCACTGGATGTTTATGTTTAGATTTCCTTCACTCTCCAATCAGACGAACCCCCAAAATGGTAGGTTTGTTGAGTTGGCAATCTGGCCACTCTCACCCATACAAATCAAAGGACCACCTTCATGAGTATGAGTTCACAACTCATTTAGCATTCAGGTCATGTCACCTATGGTCATCCTAGTGAAATGTAAATCTCTATTATTAATGGTGTTATATAAATAGACTAATCATTTCGTGGTCCGGTCTTATACAAACTATTTATATAGGATACCCCGCTCGCATGTCTCCACATGAATGATCAAGATCAGATCATTTGTAGCACTTTACAACACTTTAACAACTACAAAGCGGGTCGTATCCGTAATGTCACAAGGATAAGGTACCCATCCTTATCCATCTACTACAGACCATTTAGGTTATTATTTATACAAGATCCACTTGTATGTCTCTACATACTTGTTTAAATTACATGAAATAACCTCGAATCTTAGTTTATTTGATTGAGCATATGCTTATAAAATAACACTTATTTTATTAATAACAATATGTTTATACAAAGTTTACAAACTAGGGGATTACAAGGAGATTTAGGATACCATTCCCAACACAGAGTTCATATATTTGGCTATCTGATGCAGTATTTTGAAACTTTTTTTATTCAATAATATGCTTTTATGATTTACTATTTTTGTTTTGAAATTTTTTTATTCAATAATTCTACCCATCTTTGTTTGAACTAAATATGGATTGCAATTTTTCTTTTAATTTTTAAAACTTTTTCTTTCTTTCTTTCTTTATTTCTTTCTTTTTTGGGCAATGAACAACAACTAACCCATTACATTTCTTATAGAAATATGTTTAAATAAAATGAGAAACCAAAGCGAAATCAAAACTTTTGATTCTACTTAATTTTTCTCTATGAATTTCATTATCATCTTCTTTTTTTTCTTCTTCTTCCTATTGTTGCTCTATATTTTTACTATGTCATGAATTTTTTTAATTAAATCTCTCCCATCATCGTAACAGCCAATGGAATGTCACCACATTTCTTCAACAATTTCACTTTCATTTCCTCTAAATTTGGAGGATTATCAGAGAACAAATCTCTATTTTTCACTAATTTTTACTGGAAAAAGGTTTTCATTTATGGTTTTTTTGTTATATGTTACATACTTTTCAACCACATACATACTTTTCGTCTAAATATTCCTAACACTCATTTGATATGTGAATTCAATTAAATAAAAATATTTTTTTATAAATTTTTACGTATAAATATTGCACTTAATGTAGACAAAATAATATTTTTTATATAATCAACAACCCTACAACATACTTTAATAGTCATCAGTCTTATAGTAGTCGAAAGAGGTTGTCGAAGTTGATTATCGAAGATGATTTCTGCTGGAGTTTGTAGTCGGAGATGGTTGTCGAAGCCTGAAGTTGGTTGCATTAAGGTGTATTAGAGTTGGTTGTCGGAGTTTTTCATTGGAGGTGGCTTTCGAAACCCCGGGTTGGTTGGACAAAAGTGGTCATCAAAGTTGATAATCGAACATGATTTTCGTTAGATATTGTAGTTGGAGGTGACCGTCGAAGCCCAAAGTTAGTCACATGAAGGTGGTATTCGTTGGGTTGTATGTCCTAAAATTCATAGTTTGTAAACAGTAAACATATATGAAGTTTATTCAGACAAATGTCATTAAATGAAAATGAATTGATTGTTTAATAACTCTAAATCCAATAAACTACAAACCATTAGTTATTTTCATGAATACTTAGACTTTATGTGGAGACATAAACTGGATCAAGTTCGAGTAAAATGACCTAAACAGTCTATAGTACTTAGATTAGATTGGGTACCTATTTTTGGAGATACTATTGAATAAGACCCGTTTTATGATTGTTACAAATGTTGTAAAGTGTCATAAACGATGTGATCAATTCGTTCATGTAGAGACATGTGAGCGGGGGTGGTCAACATGATGAAATTGTGTAAGAATGACCACGAAATAATTAGTATTACGTATTAACACCGTTTACTATTAAAACTGATTAATTTCACTTCTTGATGACCTAGATAACTTGATCTGAATCCTAAGCTATATATGAACTCTTGTTTATTCAGAACTATCCCTTGACCTGCATAGGTGAAGGTAAGCTCAACGTCGTTGCTCAATAGGCCTCCCATTTCAGGGATAAGACCGAGTAGATAGTTAAAGACATAGAATTTACAAGATGAAATTCATTCCTACCTATTTTAGGGAAAGTAGAAAGGTTATTCTCTTAAGGGCTGATCCCGGGTCTTGAACAAGAGGGCCCATCCTTTCGCTGGCTTGAGAATGAATGGATTTAGTGATTAAGATCCTAAATTAATTATTCATTAGAGGGATAGTGGTACTTAAGGAGAAAATATGTAACTCAGGGGTAAAACGGTAATTGACCTAGCTAAGGTTATGAACAACCTGTGAAGGATCAACTTATCGATGATGGTTATATCAAATGGACAAAAAATATATCTACAGTAAGGGGAGTGCAACTACAAACTATAGTGGACAATCCTATTAGTTAACGAATGTTGATTAACTAGGTTAAAGTGTTTGACCGATTAGTCTCGGTTCGTTGGAGCCCATGATCTGTATGTCCATCAAGTCTCCTTGCTAGCTCATTACGGACAAAATTGAAGAACTAAGTGAAGTGAGAATTTGAAATGTTCAAATTCGATCTTTAACGAATTATGAGATATAATTAACAATTAAATAATTTATTAATTATTTGGAGAGTATATTTTATATTAAATAAAATATTAGCATGAAAGTGTTTTAAAAAAATTGATTTATGTGATTAATCAAAAGTAGGTGTCAAAGACAATTTATTATGTGATATTAAATTATTTATTTTATTTAATTGAAATTATTTTAGTTAAATACTGATCAAGAGTTACAAGTTATGAAAAAAATTTTCCTACTAACTAATTTTTTTATTAAAATATACAAAATCAATTTTTTGACAAAAAATGAAATAAACATTCGTTAAGTACCACTGTCTTTGTTTTAATAAATTAGCATAACCAATTACTAATTTTTTAATTTCACTTTGTAGATGTATTTATAGTACTTAGATTAGTTAGTGGGAAAATCCAACAATTAACATGCTAAGCTTGATACCTAATTTTAACATGTTAATGGAGTTTGACGTGGAGGTCATGCAAAAAGAGTTTTTGCATGTGTTTTGGTTATAAATAGGTTTTGTTTTTCAAATACTAAAAACTTATGCTTCTTTGACTTTTGACCAAAAACTTTCACAAATTCTCTTTTACTCTCCAAATTAGTAAGTGAATTTTCCTATCTTTCACTAAAGATTCAATCCCACAACCTGTTCTTTAACTAGAGAATAGCGAGGATTTACCATTGGTGGTGCCGATTGCTCACGGAGAGGAAGATTCTTGTGGAAACTACAAATGTTATATTTCTAACCCTTTTGCATGTTTAATCCTAGTAAATTAATGTAATTAGAGCGTTATTGATCTATTGCTTCTGCTGTGCATGCTGTTTATTATCCATCAGTATTAGAGTTGGTTGTCGGAGATTGTCATCGAAGGTGATTGTCAAAGCCTCGCGTTGGTCGTTGGAATTACTCGCTCAAAGGTGATCATCGAAGGTGATTTTCATCGGAGTTTGTAGTTGGAGTTGGTCATCAGAATTTGTTGTTGGAGCCAATTGGTCGTTGGAGTTGGTAGCGTAAAGGTGGTTGTTGGAGTTGGGTCACCGAAGGTGGTTGTTGGAGGTCAGAATTGGTTGTCGGAGTTGATTGCGCAAAGGTTGTCGGAGTTGATTGCGCAAAGGTTGTCGGAGCTCGGAGTTGGTCGTCAGAGCTATCATCGGAGGTAGTTGTCGAAGCCCAAAGTTGTACTTTCATCAGAGGTCGTTGTCGGAGCCTGGAGTTGGTCACCTGAGTTTTCATCGGAGGTCGTTGTCGGAGCCCAGAGTTAGTTTTCGAAATGTAACAGTGGCCAATGGGTAGAGCCATTGAAAACATGAGAAAAAGGGAGAGTTGAGGAGAGTTGGTAAAATATACCAACTCAACTCTACCACATTTAAAGTTGGTGGGCTAAACAATGAGTCGGTATATTATACCAACTCAACTCAACTCATGTTGTTGAGCCAAACACTCCCTAAAGAAGATCAAAAGTCGGGGAAGATCAAATAAAGAGAGAGGAGATAGAGTCTTGAGGGAGGTTTAAATAGTAATTGGTGAGTTTAAATTGATTTTTTTCTAAAAATTTAAGACATACACGTGAGATAGAGAGAGGAGAGAAAGAAATGAGGTTGTTTATCATTGTGAGTGTGTAATTAGTGGATGTGTAGGTTTCATGTTTAAATTAGGCAAAATATACAAAGATAGAATTGTCCAAAAAAGTTTTTTCCCACATTCGTACTTTTAGATATATTATAGATAGAATTACAAATAAAATTAGATGGTGAATTGAGAAATTATTTTAAATGACAAAAGTATTAAAATTATTTACAAATAATATCAAAATATCAAAATCTATCTGCGATAGACATAGACTGCGATAGACTACTATCTATGTCTATTATGACATAGATAGACACAGTGGGAGTAAATCAATCTTTCTGGTGTTATATGTCAATGGCATACTCATAGCAAGTAATGATGTAAGTTTGTTGCATGACTCTAAGAGGTTTCTCAAAAAGAATTTTGAGATGAATGTTCTTAGTGATGCTTCTCTTATATTAGGAATTGAAATATTGTGAGATCGTTCTTAAGATATTTTGAGATTATCACAAAAGAACTATATTGAAAAAATTTGAATAGATTTGGCATGAAAGATTGTGCACTAGGAGATACCCCTGTCGCTAAAGGTGATAAATTTAATTTAGGTCAATGGCCCAAGACTATACTCAAGATTAAGGAGGTGCAAAAGGTTCCCTATGCATCGACTATTGGAAATCTAATGTACACTCAAGTATGTATGTGTTTAGATACTGCGTTCATAGTTGGAATGTTAGGCAGACATTTGAGCAACCCAGGGATAGATCATTGGAAAGCAGCCAAATGAGTTATGAGGTATTTACAGAGAACAAAAGGTTATATGCTCACTTATCAGAGATCAGAAGATTTGGAGATTATTGGGTATTCTGATTCCTATTATGCTGGATGCCAAGACACTTTGCGATCTACTTCAGGCTATATGTTCATGATGGCTGAAGGAGCTATATCTTGGAAAAGTGTTAAACAAACACTGATGGCTTCTTCTACCACGACTGCGGAGTATATAGCATGTTACGAGGTGTCCAACCATAGAATATGATTGCAAAATTTTGTCATTGGGCTAAGAAAGCCTAATAAAAAAAATTTGTGACAATAAGTTGTAGTGATGAATTCCAACAACAGAAGCAATACGAAGTCAAAGCATATAGACGTGAAATTTCTGGATGTTAAAAAAAGAGTTCAGAATAGTCAAAGTTTGATGAAACATATAGGAACAAACTCTATGGTGATAGATCCATTGACTAAAGGTTTACCATCTAAAGTTTTTCATGAGCATGTTGCTCACATGGGAGTTAGTCACTTTTCTGATTCCATAGTTTAGTGGGAGTTTGTTATTGAGGATGTTCTTTGACCTTAGTTTATTTTCTATATAGAATAAAGTTGATGGTTTATGTTTTATTATCTGAACTTGTTTATTATGCATGCGATTTAGCAAATGCAATTTAGCATAAAGTTTTTAAGAATGATCTCACTAAGGAATTTGGACCAATTGGAAACAGGCATGATGTAGATCACTTTGCATGTAGTTTCTATATTATCCACCTATACATGATCTAAGTCATTGAATGTATTGGAACTGGTGATCACGGAAAGTTTAGTTGCAAGGGTAATGATGAAAGTCACCTTGATTTCGTGCTAAAACAGAAGATGAACCAGATTGAATTAAAAGGGAATTCTATTATTAAAATAACCTATTTATGCGCGCTTAAGGTTGATGTGATTTAAATACATCAGGAATGCAGACATAACAAGTGGGAGATTGTTAGACGTATTTTAAATAATAATAATACGCGTAATTAAAGTATGGGTTATGTTTGTGGATTAACATTTTATCATATTGGGTTATTTTATTAGATTGGGCATATTATGTGATCTAATTAATTAAAACCCTAGATTTCTAATTGAGTGTGAACTTAATGGGTAGAAGCTCATTTCTAGTTAATTAAGATTAAATGGGAACCCTAATTGAACTAGTATATAAAGAGACCTTAGGTATTAGTCCCCAATATACCAAAACAATAAGTACTCAATCTTTCTTAAAACTCATCTAGAAAAAGATCTCATTAAGAGCATTTGGAGTTTTAGTTGAGGAAGACAATAGCCACTTTAGAACCCATCAATCTTTCAATGAAATTCAATATGTTAATTAATCTTGACAATTTGACATGAATGATCCTAGATTGATTTATTCAATATAGATCTAAAGTATTTACGCTAACAAAAACTTCATAAAGTTCTACCATAAAACATACACACAAAAGAGAGAGAGAAATGATGGGATGAAGCAGTGGTTTCTTCTTTTTTGTGTGCGCTTTAAAAAGGTAAGTCCTTGTGTAAAACCATAAATCGAGATTATATTATATAAATTAGATTTTATATTTCAATTTCGCTTCAAATTAGATTATATATCTTTATTTTTTTTGTTTCCATTGATTTTTTGTCTTAATTTTTGAAAATGAAGTTTTGTATTTCTATTTTCTGCCAATTAGATTATGTATTTTAATATATGTAATTTATTTTTTGCAAATGAGATTCTCTATATTTACTTTCTACTATTTAGATTCTTTATTTTTATTTTTTGCAAATGAGATTTTTTTTTTTCTTTTTTCGAGCAAGTCTTAGGCTATTGCTTGAAGAATTAGAAGAATAAAATGTTACAAACTTTATTATGTCTCTTGTTTGTATGTGGACAAGAGATATGAAGAACATTATTTTATGAGATGATCTTTATATAATTTTATTTTAGTTGTATGGTAGTTCTTTTTATTTTGTTTATAGAAAGATATTTAAAGTCAAATTAATATTTATTTTATAATAAAATAAAATATTATAGTTACAAACATTGATTTTGTGAGAAAAATAACATTCAAAAACAAGTTTAAATTAATAAAAAGGCAAATACGTTATATAAATTTGAAATACATTAAATCAATTAGTAAATTATATAAATACTTGTTACGGCATTATTGGAACATTTCGTAAATTTAAGAAATTCTCAAGTACAAATCATGAATCATGTAAAACAACATGGTCATCTAAAGATATCGAACATCTATAATTCCTTGATTTATAGATGTCCGAAATTAAGATGTTCGACATCTTTAAATAACCATGTTTGTTTTATAGAAATATTTTTTAAGATATTTGGGAATAGTTGAATAACTGTATTTGTTTGGTAGGATTTCTACTCGAAAATATCATAAATGTATATAATGTTCTATGAATGTCCATACCACTATTGATTAACTTAGAATTAATTTAATTTAATTTGGACTTATGTAACATATATATTTTTATTAATTTTTATTTTTTAAAAAATTAATATATTTTTATAGTTTTATTTATCATTTTTCTCAACAATATAATAAATATTAATTTAAATTTAAATTTGAATATCTTTCTAAAAAAACAAAAAGAACTATCACATAACCAGAAATAGTGAAATACATAAAAAGTAAAAAGTTGATGTCTTTGACATGAGAATCTAGAAAATTCTCGTTTCAAGAAGGTATCCAAAAAATTTTAGATACCTTCTATAAGAATATTCTAAGATGTATGAAAATCTTCAAATACCCGAACATCTTAAATTATTACCAAATAAATACAATAATCTAAATGGGTAAGCGGGAGAAATGTTGATATAAATGTTTAAACAAAAGATCCATTATAATCTAGAAACCAAGGTAAGTATAGGAATTATTATATTAGATATTGGGAAGTGGAAAACTTTATTTTTGGAAAAACTAAAAGGAATAAAATTAAAATAAATAAATAAGTGAAGTGAAAAGGGAAGATGAGTAAGAATGGGAACTTTCCTTTTTTCTTTTTTCTTTTTTTTTTAAATTAAAAAAGGACAATAATTTAATTTTCTTCGGTTTGCTTTTGAATATTGAACATGTTCCGTTGACTGATCGCCAAGCTTGACTTTTCATACCTTTTATTAAATATTCGTGTTTCATCTTTCCATGTATTTTCCTACCATTTCTCTTTCCTTATCTTTTCCTTTACTATATATATATATTTTGTTATCACTATCACATCTGTGTTCAAATTGGATCATTAATAGATAGTGATATTTTGAATATTTTCGATAATTTTTTCATTTAAAATAATTATATTTATTTTAATAGTAAACTTTTAAAATAGTATTTTGCTTTCAACATTAGTCTTAGCTCAATTTCCACATTCACACAATGTGATTTTAATATATGTCTATATCAATATGTTTGTGTAAGGAATTGGATTTAATTAATTAAATTTAGAAATGGTTGGTAAGGAATTAGATTTCTTTTTCTCTAAAAGGCTAGAAAGTAGATGTTGAAGGAACATTTGCGCAACAACAACATATCAATACACAATCGAACGATAATATGCCCCGTACAAATATATATAAATATTCAAAACCATCCTAAAGAAACATATTAATTTTTTGCCTAAACTCCAGACTACGTGAAATCATTTGTAAAAATAAGTTTAATTTTAATAAATATTATAATGACTTTCACGTTCAATATATAGAACATACTTCAAGAAGCCAATAATAGCTACTCGAGTTTCAAATATCACTCAACACGAGTAGCTAAGGTTACAACAATGAATAAACCCAAAATACACAAAAGAACTAAGGAAAAAGAAAAGAAAAGCTTCTAATATCACAAGCTTGTATCCACAAAAAAAGGGTAAGGACTCTAAAAGAAAGAAGAGGAAGTAAAAGTTCTCTTGTATACTCAAACCACATTTAAGAAAAGAAAAAAAAAATAATTTCTTGCATATAATATTCGTAAGCAAAATAAAAATGAAATAATATATTTGACAACGTAAACATAAATATAACTCAACTCACGCGAACTTGTAATATTAATTAAGGTTGATTATATAATTATTAATTCAATATTTAAATTGAAAGAAGCCTAATAATAAAGCGGAAAATAAAAATAATAATAAATAGAAACATGTTGGCCTCATTTTATATGAATTCAAGAGACGAAATATTGAAGCAAACAAAAACTTCGGCTATGAAGCTTCGTTTTACTTTCACACTTCACCTGCAACATTTCTACCACCAAAAAAAATAACAAAAAATCCGCCATAGCCAAAAACCTTCAAACAATTTCTTCATCTTCTCCACATGACGACATCTCTTTCTTCTTCTCTTCTCTTTTTTCTGAAGCCCATTTCCTTCTTCTTCTTCCTCTGTTTCCACCATGCCAATTCCCAGCTCTACCAACAAGAACACTCTGTTTTGCTCCGATTGAACCAGTTCTGGCAAAATCAAGCTCCAATCAGCCATTGGCTTTCCTCAAATGCTTCTCATTGTACATGGCCGGAGGTTCAGTGTACCAACGACTCTGTCACTGCCCTGTCTTTCACTTTCTACAATTTGAACGGAACCTTCCCCCCTTTCATTTGCGATCTCAACAATCTCACCCACCTTGATCTTCAACTCAATTTCATCACCGGTGGCTTTCCGACCACTCTTTACGATTGTTCCAACCTTACTTACCTCGACCTCTCGCAGAATTTATTCGACGGGACGATCCCTGATGACGTCGACCGCTTGTCTCGCCTCCAATATCTTAATCTTGGCGGCAACAGCTTCTCAGGGGAAATTCCGGCGTCTATTTCTCGGTTGTCGGAACTTCGGTTCCTTCATCTTTATGTGAATAAATTCAATGGGACTTACCCATCTGAAATCGGTAACTTGTTGAATCTGGAAGAATTGCTAATGGCTTACAATTCAAATCTGCAACCGGCTGAATTGCCGTCCACTTTAGCGCAATTGAAGAAATTGACGTATTTATGGATGACAGAGTCGAATGTAATCGGTGAAATTCCTGAATGGATTGGAAACTTGACCGCCCTCGAGAAATTGGATTTGTCGAAGAACAATTTGATTGGGAAAATCCCCAGTAGTTTGTTTACGTTGAAGAATCTCAGTGTAATTTATCTGTACAAGAACAATCTATCAGGAGAAATTCCTCAGCGGATTGATTCTAAAAAAATCACCGAATACGACTTTTCGGAAAATAATTTGACCGGAAGAATTCCGGCAGCTATCGGCGATCTACAGAATCTGACGGCTCTGCTTCTGTTTTCAAATCAGTTATATGGAGAAATCCCAGAAAGCATCGGCCGTCTTCCATTATTAACAGACATCCGATTATTCGACAACAATTTAAACGGTACACTGCCACCGGATTTCGGCCGGAATTTGATCCTCGAAGGTTTTCAAGTGAATTCCAATAAACTCACCGGAAGCTTGCCGGAGCACTTGTGCTCCGGCGGTAAGCTCAAAGGAGTGATTGCTTACGAGAATAGTCTTAGTGGGGAGCTACCAAAATCTCTTGGGAATTGCGATAGCTTGATCATCGTTGATGTTCAAAAGAACAATTTTTCAGGGGAAATTCCGGCCGGTCTATGGACGGCTCAGAATTTGACTTATGTAGTGATGAACAACAATTCTTTCACAGGCGATTTTCCGAAGAGAGTTTCCAAGAATCTTGCGAGATTTCAAATCAGTAACAACAGATTTTCAGGGGAAATTCCATCGGAGTTATTTTCATTTTGGAATGTGACAGAGTTTGAAGCAAGCAATAATCTGTTGACAGGACAAATTCCTGAAGAACTCACTGCTCTTTCAAAGTTGAACAAGCTTTCGCTTCATGGAAATCAACTCACTGGGGAGCTTCCAAAGAAAATCATTTCATGGAGATCATTGCAGAGTCTTAAACTGAATCGAAATCGTCTTTCTGGTGAAATACCTGATGAACTTGGCGATTTACCGAACCTTAATGATCTCGATTTCTCGGAGAATCGACTTACCGGGACAATTCCGACTGAGCTAGGAAAATTGAATCTGAATTTCCTTGATCTTTCTTCAAATTTTCTGTCTGGGATAATCCCATCTGCATTTGAAAATGCAATCTTTGCAAGAAGCTTTTTGAACAATCCGGGTCTTTGTTCGAACAACGCAGTTCTAAATCTCGATGGCTGTAGTTTGCAGAATTCGAGGAAGATTTCGTCGCAGCATCTTGCTCTGATCGTAAGCTTGGGTGTAATAGTATCGATACTCTTTGTAGTTTCTGCTTTGTTCATAATCAAAATCTACAGGAAAAGTGGAAACAGAGCAGATATTGAATGGAAACTGACCTCATTTCAGAGGCTGAATTTCTCGGAGGCAAATCTTTTATCTGGGCTATCGGAGAACAATGTGATTGGGAGCGGTGGATCCGGGAAAGTTTACCGGATCCCGGTGAATAGTTTGGCTGAAACAGTGGCCGTGAAGAAGATATGGAACAACAGAAAGTCAGACCACAAGCTCGAGAAAGAATTCATGGCGGAAGTGAAAATCCTCAGTTCGATTCGACACAAGAACATAATCAAACTCCTCTGCTGCGTTTCCTGTGATACTTCACGGCTTCTCGTTTACGAGTACATGGAGAAGCAAAGCCTCGACAAATGGCTACACAAGAAGAACTCACCGCCGAGAATTACAGGGTCGGAACCTATTTGCGGTGTTACCCTCAATTGGCCGACGAGATTTCAAATTGCAGTAGGGGCAGCACAAGGCCTGTGTTATATGCACCATGAATGCTCCCCGCCAGTAATTCACAGAGACTTGAAGTCCAGTAATATCTTACTGGATTCAGAATTCAATGCCAAAATAGCAGATTTCGGCTTAGCCAAGTTGCTCATAAAGCAAGGGGAACCGGCCTCAGTCTCCGCCGTTGCCGGCTCTTTTGGATACATAGCTCCAGGTAAGAGAAATCCCAATTCAAACCTATCAGAGAATTTGATATGAGACGTTAATAGGAAAAACTAAAAGCTTGTTTCATTTCTATCTGCAGAGTATGCTCAGACACCAAGAATTAACGAGAAGATCGATGTGTTTAGCTTTGGAGTCATTCTTCTGGAGTTGGCAACTGGAAAGGAAGCTCTCGACGGCGATGCAGACTTGTCTCTGGCGGAGTGGGCATGGGAGTATATTCAACAAGGCAAGCCACTAGCCGATGTGTTGGATGAGGATGTGAAGGAACCACAATATCTTGATGAAATGTGCAGTGTTTTCAAATTGGGTGTGATTTGCACTTCCGGTTTGCCGACCAACCGGCCGAACATGAACCAGGCATTGCAAATCTTGATCCGTAGCCGAACCTCGACACCCCCAAACAATGGAGATAAAAAAAACAGGGACAGCGAAAGTACGCTGAGGAACAATGACGATTACTTGAAAGATGTAACAGTCAAAGGTTCTCTCCAATAGTCTCTTTTTTTAGGATCAAGATTCACCATCACATGTTTTTGAACCTTGGTCGTTAAATATAATGTGGAGACTGAAGAGGACCCAGCACTCCAGCCACTGCTCCGAGCAGAAATTGCTAGAGTTGATAGGTCGGCTCGGTCTCTTTGTAAATTTTGAATAACAATCCATGTCACGTGTATTTTAAGAACTACAATAATAATAAATGAGAACTCATTCAACTCTAGGAGCGTCAAACGGTTTCTCTACATTGTTTTAGACGAGCATTTTCAGTTACTCGTTTCGGAAGCTTTGACTTTCTACATGAAAGAACAGTACTAAGTATCTGAGTATTGAACACTGCTGATGATAAGACAAAAATGGCTACCAGAAAGAACAATGGAAAAGGAAATTCTTTATTTGTATACTTGATGAAAGTTCATGAATCATCGAATGATGGATTTGATCTAATTCGAAAGGAGAATTTCAACAGCCTGCTGACAATCCATATGGTTCTAATTTATTTAGCAAAGGAACTGGAGAAGGATGATTTCATCGGAGACGCTGGCGAGGAGGGAAACCTCTCGTCCCCATTTATTAAACATGTCAGAGCCAAAGGACGGACTTGTGCCCCAATGCCATCAACATCGTCTCCAACATCATAAAGATAGAGGGAGCCACTTCAAAATCGTGGGGGGTTTTGCAGGCAAATCTACCATATAATTGATCCATTGCTGGAGATGATATGCTCTGAACCATAAAATTAACGACTTAAGAATCATTGAAACGAGGAGCCTAAATAATCTCAAGTCTGCAAGAAAAAAGAATACAAGTTCTTTTACAACAAAAAATTGGAACTATTTCATTCTTTTGAGCTACCTTGGCTGGCTTTGGACTCCTTTTTTCAGGAATCCTCCACCCCAAGATACTGGGAGTGAGATGCTGCGAGAAGTGCTGCTCCAATGCCAGAGCCATCGTTTGAGTGCTCGATCACAAAGTTGTCTGCAACTTTGTCTCCCAGTAATTCCTTGAGTGAACTCTCCAACGAGTTTCTAAATTTAGTGTAGTGCTCAAATAACCCACCATCAACAGCTATGACAGATTTCTGGTTATCCCCATCTTTTGGGGTGTCTCTTCCCAATTTCTTGATGATCCCATAAATACCAGCAGCTGATAGGCGTGCACCACGAACGGCAACAATGTCACACAGCACAAAGACGATTTTTCTCATAGGGAGGGGACTGTTAGATACCTGACACAGAGACCAGATTTTCATGTCAGCAAAGGTGTGAGCTTTGGTGATCATTCCACAATGAAATGACTAGGAGATTTTTGCCTTTCATGAGTCAACAAAAACTCAAATGACCAAGAGAAGTGATCACTTGGTTCCTGAAAATGCTCAACTAATGGAAAAAACTAGGAAGAAAGGGAATTGAATACAAACCTCCAAAATGTCATTCAGCTTGCTTCCGACAACTCTCAGATCTGGAGATGTATCATGATGCATGGCAGACATGTCCGGAGTCCTGCATAAATACAAAAAAACCAACTTTATAGTTGAAATACAGATAAAACTTTTTACACATTCATTTTACAAATAAAGTAATGAAAAAGAGAGCAAGGTCGGTCAAAAAGCATGTCCCATTGCAAGTGAGCAAGAATAATACCTAAGAATGAAAGGTTTTTTTAGTTTAGGCGGAACAACATCACCAAAGAGGGCAGCTTCTTCAGCCATCCTACACAGAACTCTGCGAACTATTTCTCCTAGATACATACCAGATATCATCTTCTCAAAAATCTGTAAGATGGCCACAAGATGTGTATTATATATAGGATAGCCAATTTGGCAACTTGAAATGAAAAAGACTAGCAGATGAACAGCTCAAAGAAAAGAGGAGCTTTACCTGTTCCCCGGGGTTTAAACTTTCCAAGTCTAGGGCTTGATCATATTCGGTGATTGGAAGATGAGAAGACCGGAAGTTGCCCCATTCCATGTTAATAACCTGTTAGTTTGAAAGAACGTTAAATATGGTACACAAATGAAATATAATAAACAGAGCCACGGTTAGTATTCTTACTAACCATCTCTCCTGATTGAGGTAGAAGGCCTTGCCATTTAGGAATTGCATGTGCCCGCTCCACATATGCAGCATTTGTTCCAGTTCCCAGAATCACGGCAGCAATAACATTATCATTATTGTATCTGCCTCCAGCTAATGTGCCGATTGTATCATTTACCTGAATCACATAGACTAGTTAGAATGTCCAACACAGTGAGGAGCAAAAATCATGGGGAAATTCACATCGCAGAGTTGTAAGAAATGCCTCTTAAAGATCTAGGAGATAGTGAATCAAGGGCAATACCAAAGCTGCCACACGCATATCCAATCCAATCTTTTCCATGGCCTTTGTTAATTCTCCTACCACATCTTGCCCAACCTACATCAATATCATCCAGAAAAGATGCAGCAACGGCTGAGAAATGTACTATATTTGAAGTCATAAACTAGATAGATCATACTGTACAGTGGTAACAATTAAAGAGCACCATGCGGTCCAGAAAATTTATAGTACATTACATTAGCAAAGGAAAGCAATATTCATAAATTCCGAATGAGGACTACTGCTTCAACAGGATCGTAATCCAAATGAATTCCCATGCAATTTATCTATCCTCCAAAATTGCAAATCAGATAACAGTAAAAAACTTCTTAGTTACATTTCAATTTCCAATAAAGAAATTTTATAGTTAACAAAGCTTGCAGAGAATTTCAGTTCTTTCATAAATCAGGTAATTTGATTGTTTGTTTTCTTTCTATCAATCTACCGATTATGAATTATCTACCAACACTTTGATTGGTTTGGACACCTTTCACAGGCACTTTAAATCCCTAAAGGCAAGAACAAAACACAGTCACAGTCACCTACCTTATTAGTTTATTTCGTGTCACAATGACATCAAAGCTAAGGTGGCTTCCAGTACAAGATTACCATTACATAAAGAGGAAGATGCACGAAAAGAACACTAGTTCCCTAAGAGTTATAATCGATAGCTTTCAGGTTCAATGTTCTTAACATATACTTTGATTTCCATTTTTCGGGTTCTATACATATGGTGAAAACATTTTTCATAACAAATAGAAAGAGATGGCTGTACTAAACAACACAATGATGATAGATATCAAGGTAAGAAGTACTAACTGTGTCCTCGATGTTGAATCCCTTTGTCCACTTTATAAGTGTCCCCGAGGCAATAGATGTTTGTCTAACTGGGAAAGAAAATGTAAAACCCAGCTCTCTTTGTCTACCAGATACTGGGTGATAGCCATCACCTTCTTCTTCAACAAATTTTGCAAGTGCTTCAGCTATAAAACCAAATAAGGCCTGAAAAACATCCTTCAATCAGTTCTGAGAACTTAAAACATGGAATCTTAGCCTAAGAAATTTACTATTAGAAATACTAACCTCTGAAGATCCGGTCATTAAATGCGGAGGAATCGAAACTTCGACGAATTCCTGCCTAGCAACACGGTCATCCTTTCCTCCCAATTGTACACGCAACACACGGAAGTTTGTTCCCCCAAGGTCTAATGCATAGAACAACCCTTTCTCGTCCCTAATAGTAATGACAAGAAAAATGACAAAGGGGAAAAAAAATCTTCCCTTCAGTTTTTGTAGCAACGGGAAAGAGGGAAAGATGGAGATTACATCAAACAACAGCAAGTAATGAGATAACAAACTATACTCAATCAGTCTAATTTGTGCATTATTAACTAAATGAAGCACAACAGCTTCAAGCATTCAATTTGGTAGTAGATTTAAATCAAAAGGACAAAAATAACGATTGAATTAAAGGGAAATTTTCACTTTTTTAAAAGTTGAATTGCCAGTTTTCGATGAAGGGTTTAAGGTTTGTCTTCATTTTAAATAAAAAGGACACGTTAAAGTTTCTACCAATTTAATCAGAACCCAAAGAGAGAAAGAAAAATGAGGAGAAGAGAAAGAAGATAAAATTACCCAGTGGGAAGATTATCCACATAACTAATAAGCATCTTGAGCTTACTTCCACCTTCAGATGCGAGACCAGCATGCATCTCCACAGTCATAGCCTCCGCCACTTGTTTCAGCTTCTCCGTGGGAGTTCTACACTTTTCCTCAAACTCCTTCAAGATACCCATCGGTTTACTCCACTTCCCGCAGTTCTTCATCCGGTGACGCACAACCAACGCCGCCGCCACGGCGGCGCAAACCACAGCCGCTCCGACAGCTACCTTCTTCATATCGAAAAGAAACAAGTGAATAGATAAGATTGAAGCGGTGAAAATCGGAAGCAATAACAGAAGGAAAACAGAGATTTTCCGATGGGAGTGATCAGAGATTCATTGTGGTTAGGAAAAAGGCGTGGAAATGAAGGGACGAAGAAGGAAAGAAAGAGGAAAGGCGAAGGTGGGAGATCGAAGAAGAGAATTGAAAGGTGAAATTGATGTTGTTATTGGAATGAATCTCTGGTTCACACATGAAGAAGAAGAAGAAGAAGAAGAAGAAGGAATCGAGAGAAATGAGATTGAAGAAGAAGGGAAGGGAGGAAGGCGGAACCACGTTCTTTATTGTAGGGGTTGGGAAATTGGACAAGCTTTTGACTTAAAATTACGGTTCTAACCTTTAATACCACATTCCAATTTCCTTCTTCGCCACATGTTTATCTCCGTCTTTATCCATTTTCCTCCCTTCAAATTTTATTTCTATTTCTTCCCTACCTTTTCGATCTATTTTTTCTTCGGTCTCGGTTGATGTCAAATTTTGATCAAACAAAACCACACCTGATTTCACGTGACAACAACACATGAGAAGACCAACTAAATAAACAAAAATTATTCTAATACCTTAAGTTTTACTTCTACATTATCAAGTTCTTACTTCCACTCTAAATTACCTCATATCGATTATAATCATGTATTTATAATAAAAATGAGATAAAGTTTACCTTTTCTTCATCTTATTAGATAAATCTATTTTATCTATTATTTATATTCCTTTATCTTTTACTGGGTCTTTTTGTTTATCTTTTAGCCTTTAAATTTTTAGTTTGTAGGTTTGAAAATGTTATAATGTTAACCTTCATATTTGAATTTTCTTTCCTTTAGTCCATAAGTTTTAAGATCTAAATTTAATCTTGAATTTAAAAAATAAAATAAAATAAAATCACTTTTTGAATTTGGTGTTAACATCTATTAATTAGTTTAAACAATTATGAAATTATATTTTAAATTTAATTTTAATTGTGATGATAAATAGTAAAGTTCAATTTTGATTCTTTTCAATTAATTAATAGACATTAATCTTGAAGATAAAAAGAATCGATATTAACTATGTGGACCTTGAAACCTACGAACCAAATTGAAACATAACTCAAATCTTAATGATAAAATTGGAACATATGGACTATATTGAAACCAAAAAAGTATTTTCTCTATTGTTTAACACTAAATTAAGTTCAATTATAACAAATGATTTCAAAAATCAAGTCATTAAAAAATTTGTTTTATTTTTAAAAAAATGGCTTTGAATTTAAATGTGATTTTAAGTAAAATAAATAGGAACAAGTATAGTTTTGAAAAAACATAAAATTAAAAATAAAATGGTCATTAGTTAGGGTCTTAATAACTAGACTCTTATCTAACTAACATTTTAGATTTAGCTCTACTTGAATTATTTTCTTATGACCCATAATTTTCACTTGTACGACGGTTGTTGAGCGAATTTTTTTACATATATATATATATTAAACAGACCTCTCTAAAGGATAATTTTAATGCAATTGATTTGTACACTTCCATAATCAATTTTCACTACAATAATTGTCCTTTTTTTTCCAGGTGTAGTTTCTATGCTATGTATGTTCATGTCTAAAAACATGTCTATTTTTCTTTTATCAATCAAAACCCCTCTCATACCCTATGAGTTTCTTTCAAAGCATATATATATATATATATATATATATATATATATTGTGTTTGTTAATGATAATTGTACATATAAATATTATAGATATCGTACAATATAGTAACCACATGAGGCCTAATAAACTAGTTAAAATGTTGGTAATTTATTCGCAGCTTGAAAGTTTTTATTGTTACGGATAAAATTGGGTAAAATTGATTGTCATTTGTGATGGTCGTTCAAACTCATTAGCAATCCAAATAGTAATTGAGAAAACTTACATCAATAAACTTGTATGAAAGTGATATTTTGTCAAACTCACAACAATACTTATAATATTTTGTTTTTCCATGGGTGATGATCTAGGTGAAACCAAGCTTTGATCATGCTATCAATTTGAATGGTAGTCTCTATTACCTCAAAGAAACTGTCACGTGTGTCTTGCTTGTGAGAGACACATTGATGAATATTTTGACTTTTAACAAGTTAGAACGTTCGTTCTAATGGATTTAAGTTTATATAATATTTTAAATAAATTTATTATTTGAATAAGAAATCGTTATATGCTTTTCTTTTTTTTTCTTTTTTTGAAAAAAAAAAAAAGCGAGATAAATCAAAACTTCTTAATGCATTTATTTTGTTTTTATTTTCAACATTTGAGAATTTTCCAATCGTCCAATTTTGAAATCTCCATTTTTATAAGAATGTTTTCATGTAATTGCTTTGTTTCTTAATATTTCAACAAAAATCCAAGTCATAAATTTCGGTCAAATTAACAACGATATTATTGATTAATTAATTAATTAATTATTATTTTGGTTTGAGTAATGAACCAATTAATTAACAATGCCCATAGTTAATGGGTTTATGCTGTCTCGTGGAATTAATAATTCAGATAAATACACACAGGTTGAAGCAGAGCCCACAATTTTTTTATATAATAAAATATATAAACTGTGAATAAACATGATTTATTTCATATAATTAATTATTCAAATTGTAGATATTTTAATTATTTTATGAACAATAAATGACGCCTTTTTAGACTTGGTTGAACAAAATGTATCAAATACCACTTTGACTTTCCTTTTTCTCTTAATTTAAATGCTCGCACGTCAGTGTACTATGAATAAAATACCACTATTAATTACATCACAAATCCAATTACAAAACTCATAGTAATTATATTTTTTCAATACCTTTGCAAAATATATTTTTTTCTCATCCTATATTATTTTACCAACATAAACGTAGTTCAATTGGCATAATGTTGGTACTATATTCTTTACCTAAGTGAACTATGAAGAGGAGTTGTTAATCAAATCCACAACCTCCCAACCATTTGATTATTTTGACTTTGAGCATATTCAATTCCAAATTTGCAATATAAGACCTTTTGGGATTGTCTAGAAAAAAATGTTTTTTTTTTTAAGAAAATCATTTTTATTTAAACCCTTTAAAATAAAAGAAAATTGTTTAAAATACATTCCGAAAGTGTTTAAAAAATTATTTTGAATAGTTGTCAATCAGATTGTTTTTTCCCTTCAAAATGACTTATTTTTAAAATTCAAACACATGAATAATTTTGAATCTATTAAACTCCAAACCGAAATAGGTCGTTTATCGTAATTCCTCATTTAGTGGATATTTTTTTACAAATGAATGAGGAATATTTGTCTTCAACTCCTATAAATAAAAAAAATTAAAAAATCAAATATTAGGCTTTAAATTGTTGTGAATTTGAGGAGAACAATGGCACACAACGAGAGCACGGATATGAAGAAAATATAATATAATATATAAAATACATAAATAACAAAAAGTAAGTAAAATAACAAAGAATCGATTTCTCCACTTCCTCCAATTTTTTGGATTGATCACCAATATGTGTGTGTTTTTCAAAACCCATCAAATGTCACTATTTATAGGCAATTTGGCAAGTAAGTGGTAGATTACATGCACAATAATAGTATGTAATCTTGAGACACATGTGTTGGGGGTAATGCCCTAAATCTTGTGGGTTCTGTAGTTTGTAATTATTTTGTACAAACAATTTATCTATTTAATAAAATATGAGGTATTTTATTCGACATTTAGTAACATTAACTCACAAAACCAAAAAACAAACATCCAAGGTTATCTTCTAAAGCTTAAACATGTATGTAGAAACATACAGGTGAATTGTATTTAAGTGATAACCTGAAGGGTCTGTAGTAGATGGATAAGGTTGGATATCTTATCCTGGTGACATTACGAATACGATCCACTTTGTAGATGTTACAATTGTTGTAAAGTTCTACAAATAGTCAGATCCTGATCATTTATGTAGAAACATGTGAGCGAGGGTGTTCTATACAAATTTTTTTGTATAAGATAAGACCACGAAATGAATAATCTCATTATATAACACCATTAATAGTAGAGATTTACATTTTACCAGGATGATTATAGGTGACATTACCTGAATCCTGACTGAGTTGTGAACTTCTACCTATAAATGTGGTCTTTCAATTTGCATGGGTGAGAGTGGCTAGTTGCCAACTCAATATGTCTACCATTTTGTGGATTCGTTTAATTTGGGAGTTGGGAACACAGCTACACAAGACAAAATTCACTCATTCCCTAATGTCCATAAGTAGATAAATTGCACCCTTAAGGGTTGATTCTGGGGCTTGAACAATGTGGCGTCACACCCTCTCTTGACCTGAGAGAGTCTGATCATGGTTGGATTATGACTTATTGTTCATTAGAAGGATCAGTGGTACTTAAAAAGTTAGATTTCAGAGTAAGTAGATAAATTTCTCCCTTAAGGGCTAATTGGGGTTTGAACAATATGGCGCTACATCTTCTCTTGGCCTGAGAGGCGTTTGGTCATAGTTGGACTATGACTTATTGTTCATTAGAGGAATTGATGGCACTTAAGAAGTTAGATGTAACTATAGGGGCAAAACGGTAATTTTGGTCCACTTGTATTTACGAACAATTTGTGAAGCATCATCGCGTTGTTGACCGGTTATATCCAATGGACACATAAATATATTTGTAGTGCAAAGAGTGCAGTTATCAGTCTTTAGTGGAGTAACCGACAGTTAATGGATGTTGGGTAGTTTAATTAATTATCCAAGTACCATTTGGGTTTTAATCTACATGTCCATAAGGTTCCCTCGGTAGCTCAGCTGGGATTACTGAGAATTAATTTTGGATTAATTTGAAATATTCAAATTAATTGAGAAAATTAATTATATATGATATAATTAATTTGAATTAATTATAAGTGTTATAATTAATATGATGTATTTGATACATTCTAATATAAAGTTTTTTTTAGAAGAAATAATATTTGAATATGATTCAAATATTAGTTATATGAATTGGATTCATATAATTAAATTTAATATGATTTTGATTTTGTTGGGTTGTATGTCCTTAAACTCGTAATTTTTAATATTAAACATGTTCTATTTGAAATAAAGATGTTCTTGAAGTTTATTCAATAGATATGTTATTGAAATTGTAATTTGTACTTGTAAAAGCCTAAATTCAATAAACTACAATCCATGGCTATTAAATGAGTACTTGGACTTTATGTGGAGACATAAAGATGGATCAAGTTCGAGTTAATAGCCAAAATGGTCTATAGTGTATGAATAAGGTTGGATACTATATTCTGGTAATACTATAGGATGCGACCCACTTTGTGTTTAATAAAAACGATGTGATATTGAATTGTTTATGTGAAGACATGCAAGTGGAGGCGTTCTATGCAAAGAGTTTGTATAAGACCGAACCAAGAAACGAGTCACTCTTACTTTATAATGTTGTTTACTGTTTAAAACTGACTATTTCAAATCAATGACCTAGATAACTCAACCTTAATCCTAAGCTAACTATGAACTTCTGTTTATTTGGGATTATCCTTAGATTTGCATAGGTGAGGGTTGGCTAAACAGCGCCGGCTCAATAAACCTCCCATTTCAGGAGTAAGACCGAGTAGATATCTGGAGACATAGGGTGCAAGATGAAATTCACTCCTACCCATCTTTAGGGTTAGTAGAGAGATTATTCTCTTAGGTACTGATTTTAGGTCATGAACAAAGGGCCCCACCCTCTCTTTGGCTCGAGGGAGACTCAATTTGGTAATTGGATCATAAACCCATTGTTTATTAGAGGATCAGTGGGACTTAAAGAGTAAAATGTAATCTTAAAGGTAAAACAACATTTAACCCAGCCGTTATTACAAACAAACTGTGAAAGGTGGAGTTACTGATTATGGTTAAATCAAGTGGACAGAAATATATCTATAGTGAAGGGAGTGCAACTATTGGGCTTTAGTGGAATGGCCCGGTAGTTAACGAATATTGATTAATTCGATTTAAAGAGTTTAGCCGATTAATCTCGCATCGTTGAAGCCCATGATCTGTAGGTCCATTAGATCCCCTATTAGCTCACAAATGGATTAAACCTTAGAATAGAGTGATGAGTAAATTTGAAATGTTCAAATTCGAATTAAGGAAATTAGTAATTATATACAATATAATTACACGTTTAATTGTCGAATTAAACGTAATTAGAGAAGTGGATAGTATTTAAATTTGATTTCAATTACATGAATAGAGATTCGTGATTATGGAATTGGTGTTTAATTAATTTAATTAATTAAAAAGTTTAATTAAATTTTAGAATTAATTTTATTAAAATTAATTTTACAAATTTTTCCATTTTGTTTTGAAATTTGATTTCATTAAAAATCAAATTAATTAAATTGAAATTAGATTTTCAATTTTCTTTAAATTATTTTTTAATTAAAATGGGAAAATGTTGTGATTTGTGAGTGGGTTTTTCCCAGTTTCAAACTCACTATTCCACCAAAACAATCAAGGAGGTGGTGTCAATTTAAGATGTATTCTAAATGCATGCTAAGGTTGGATGAATACTAATTCTAATTTGAGCTGAAGAGGCTATACATCTGTAATTTTTTTGTTTTAGATAAAGAATAAGCCTTCTTTCTCTAGCTAAAAAATCAGAATTTTTTCCTCTCTAAATTTTCAAAATTCAGCTCACTTTGATTCCCACAAATTAATTTAAGGTCCAAGAGAATAGTAGGAAAAATCAAGTGGTGATCTACAAGCTTTTGGATTGAAGATTGAAGTTGAATTCGTGGATTGAAGAAGGTCTTCAAACGTAATTTCTTGAAACCCTTTATTTTCCTATGAGCATGTTGTCTTAATTGCTAAAGTTGATGAATTAAAGTGCTTATTGATCCTGAATTCTTCCGCTGATTGAATTCTAACTCCATCAATTAGTATCATAGCATGTTTTAAGCACTCAATTCGTGGTAATTTTAGCTTGGTGGGTGATTTTCATAGGTTGTATGAAAATAATGACTGATATGGATTTTTTCAGTTTTGGCTTTTAAATTCTCTTCAATTAAGTATTAATTGTTATAATTGGCTCCTTATTTATGGGTCTTAATGTGTGAGTAAGAGTTTTTAAATTTGTTAGAGTCAATAGAGATGTAACTAGGTTGTAATTTAAGAAAGAAGCAAGAGAGGTCAGGTGTAGAAAACTGAGTTTCAAACTACTGCCAGGCAATGTTGCAATGCTACTCATCATTCAACCCAGAAAATGAAAAACAACCTGAAACGTTGCAATACTGTGCTTGATCCAATCAGAAAACGCGAACGCATGGCTCAGTCGGTTCGAGGGCGAACCGTTTTAATTGGTCCAGCTCATGATAGCCCGATTTTGGTCGATTCAACCCCTTTTAGTGCTTTGAAGGTTCGGTTCAAGCAGCTCAGGTCCGATTCAGGTCGGTTTGAGTGGTCCAGAAGCTGTTTGAAGCCCGTTTTGATTATTATTATTATAATAATTTAGTCTGTTTGCTTACTTAAAATGCCAAAATTGATCCATATCAGTGTATGTTTAATTATTTATGCATTATGAATGTACGTTTTAATTAAATAAATCTTGTATGTGCATATAGTATGACATGTAGATTTAAAATCCCACCATAGGAAGCATGTTGCATGCATTGAAAGTGTGTTATAAAGAGTTATAATATATAGTATGCATGTTTAGGGTTTCAAGTTTTTAATATAAGGTGTTATATTAAATTCTGAAATGCTTGATGTATTTTATGGATGAATAGCTTGTCTATAGTTTTATAAGTTGTTATAAAATTGGATTAGACATTCAAAATCCATAACAAAGATAAAATGCATGTTCACGTAGGTTAACAAATAAAATTTTTTTTAATAGTTAAAATAAGTCATTATCTTTAAAATTATGGTTATAAACTCAACTGGTATATAATTCTGTCTAAGGTTGGAGGTATTTAAGTTGACGGTTTACAGAACACCTCTTACCTAGGGATTATGGCCAAATATTTGGCCGTTGTTAACCCGATTTTATGAGCATGCATGAGCGATATGAGGTTTCAAAACTAATTTATCACCTAGACATTGTAGGTTAAATCCAAATATAAAAGTTATGTTTGGAAAGATCACTTAGACTTGGGTTGTTTAATTAGCTGGAATAAACCTAAGTAAATATTTTCCAAAAACAAATAGAACACTTTAGTAGGAGATTATTAATATTTATGATATGTTATTTTTAGCTTTCGCGTCCCTAAGAGTTTACACCGTATGATCCATGCTCGACTTAGTGTCGCTTTTACCACGACTACTCCATTCGAAAAGTGTTTTCATGGGTCGATAACAAGGTGAATAGGGGAAGTCGTTCATAGTAAGTGGGTGCAAGAAATGTGTCAGTATATCCTACAGTCTTTTCCATTAGTCTGAACTGTAAGATTCTTATGTTGTGTCTGCTGTCGTTTTTAGGCGACATTAGCTAATTGTTTTTCACGACGATCCCCTTGGAGAGTTATAACATAAGATTCGGAACAACTCAGACTTCATAAATGAATAGGGTTTCTTAGTTCCATCTTCAATATTATCTTTCAAATCGGGGGCTTGTTGATACCATTTTATGAAATCTGAAAATGGAAGGTCACACTTACAAGAGTTACTAAGTATTAGTAAGTTCATGACCGAAAATGGTAACTAAATAACTAATAGAATAATGAGTTATTCTAGAATTAGTATTTAGTCAAGAATGTCTTGCTTCAATGAAAGAGTATTTGACACCCCCTCGGTAGCATCTATTCTGACTCATTAAAGTATCCTTGCAAATAAATAAATAGATTTTGGTACTTTATTATTGCTGCTAAAAATTGAATTTAGATGCAATTTTCTGATAGAATTTTTTTATGTTTCAACATGTCGAATTTGATAATCCAACTCTTAGCTTTCAATAAGTTCAGTGGAAAAGGTTATTCGAACTGAAAATCAAACTTGTATACGATACTAGTTGTTGATGACCTGAGGTTCATTTTAACAGAGAAATGTCCTCCGCTTCCCAGTTTAAATGCAAATCGAAATGTTCGAGATGCCTATGACAGATGGGTTAAGGCTAATGAAAAGGCTCAAGCCTATATTTTGGCAAGCATATCTGATGTGCTTACTAAAAAGCATGAAATCATGGTCACTACTAAAGAGATCATGGAGTCGTTACAGGGGATGTTTGGATAGCCATCCTCATTAGTATAACTTGATGCTATAAAATACATTTACAATTCCCGCATGAAGAAAGGGACCTCTGTTAGCAAACACATCCTGGACGTGATAGTCCATTTCAATACTACGGAAGCGAATGGTATTGTCATAGACTAGAAAAGTCAAGTCAATATGATCATGGAATCTCTTCTGAAGAGCTTCCTAACTTTTCGCACAAACGTTGTGATGAATAAGATTGATTATAATTTGGAAACTCTCATAAATGAACTCCAGACTTATCAATCATTAATGAAAAATAAAAGTCAAGAAGTGAAAACAAATGTTGTTACCTAAAAGAAGTTTCAGAAAGGATCGATATCTGGTGCAAAACCTTCTGAAAAGAAGTCTGGTTTTTCAAAAGATAAAAATATCTAAATGAAGAAAAAGGGAAAAGAAAATAAGAAGGCTCCTGCTAAGAAAAGCGACATTAAAGTTGCAAAAGAAAATTGTTTCCACTGTAACGTTGATGGGCATTGGAAATGAAATATCCCCCTGAAAAGAAAGCTAAAAAGGCAAATCAAGGTAAATCTATTTTACTTGTAATAGAAACATGCTTACTGGAAAGTTCTCATTTGGCATGGATACTAGATTCAGGTGCCGCTAATCATATTTGCACTTCCTTTCAGGAAACTAGTTCCTGGAGATAGCTGACAGAAAATGAGATGACTTTCAAGGTGGGAACATGTGAAATCAATTCAATTGAAGCAGTGGAAGATCTCAAGTTATTTAAGTATGTTCTGTTAAACTTGAAAATTACTTGTATGTATTAAAACCAATGGAGACAAAAACTATTTTAAATATAGAGATGTTTAAAACACTCAATACTCAACATAAGAAATGAAAGATTTCTCCTAATGCCTATCTTTTGAACTTAAGACTAGGTCACATTAATCTCAATAGAATTATGAGATTGGTTAAGAGTGGAATTCTAAATTAGTTAGAAGATAACTCTCTACCACCATGTAAGTCTTATCTTGAGGGTAAGTTAACCAAAAGATCTTTTACAGGAAAAAATCTTAGAGTCAAAGAACCCTTAGAGCTAGTACGTTCAGATCTTTGTGGTCCGATGGATGTTAAAACCCGATAAGGTATGAATATTTCATCAGCTTTATAGATGATTATTCACGATATGACTATATTTACCTAATGCATCATAAGTCAGAAACACTAGAAAGGTTCAAGGAATATAAGGCAAAGGTTGAAAATCAATTAGGTAAAAAGATTAAAATACTTCGATTAGATCAAGGAGGAGAGTATATGGATTTACAATTTTAGAACTATCTAGTAGAATATGGAATTCAATCTCAATTTACTGCACCTGGTACATCACAATAAAATGGTGTAGCAGAAAGAAGAAATAGAACCTTATTAGACATGGTTCGTTCAATGATGAGTTATACCCAGTTACCTCAAGTCTTTTGGGGATTTGCAGTACAAACTGTAGTGTATATTTTGAACATGGTTCCCTCAAAAAGTGTTTCAGAAACACCATATGAGTTGTGGAAAGGACGTAAAGGTTTACGTCACTTCAGAATTTGGGGATACCCAGCACATGTGTTGGTGCAAAACTCTAAGAAACAAAAGGTGATCTGTTTTATGATCCTCAAGAAGACAAAGTACTTATATCGACAAATGCTACATTCTTAGAGGAAAACCATGTAAGAAATCATCAACCTCGTAGTAAACTGGTATTAAATGAAATGTTCAAAGAATCTACAGATACGTCGATAAAAGTTATTGATCAGGTTGGTTCTTCAACAAAAGTTGTTGTTGGAATTGGTCCATCACATCCTTCTCATGAACTGAGAATGCCTTGACGTATTGAGAGGGTTGTTCAGCAGCCTGACCGATACATGGGTTTAACAGAAACTCAAATCGTCATACCTGATGATGGCTTAGAGGATCCATTGACCTTTAAACAGATAATGGAAGATATAGATAGAGACCAATGGATAAAATCCATGGACCTTGAATGGAGTCAATGTACTTCAATTCTATCTGAGAACTTGTAGATCAACCAGATGGGGTAAAACCTATTAGTTATAAGTGGATCTACAAGAGAAACCAAGACCAAACTAGTAGGGTACAAACCTACAAAGCCAGACTTATGGCTAAAGCTTTTACCTAAAGGGAGGAATTATACTATGAAAAAACCTTTTCTCCTATTGCCATGATTATGAAATATGGCTAATGGATATCAAGACCGTCTTTTTGAACGATCATCTTGAAGAAAGTATTTATGTCTCAACCAAAAGGGTTCATTGAACAGGGAAGCAAAAATTTTACAAGCTTAAAAGATCCATTTATGGATTAAAACAAGCATCTCGGTCCTAGAATATAAGACAATGCGATCAAATCTTATGGCTTTAAACAAAATGTTGACGAACCTTTGTTTACAAGAAAAATTGTAGTTTTTCTGGTACTTTATGTTGATGATATCCTGCTCATTGGGAATGAGGTAGGATTCCTTGCTAATGTAAAGAGATAGCTAGCATCGTAATTTCAAATGAAAGATTTAGGAGATGCACAGTATGTTCTTGGAATCTAAATAATTCGGAATCGCAAGAACAAAATGCTAGCAATATCTCATGCATCTTATATTGACAAAATGTTGTCAAGATATAACATGCAATATTCCAAAAGAGATTTGTTACATTTTAGACATGGAATTCATTTGTCTAAGTGACAATATCCTAAGACATCTCAAGAAATTGAGAATATGAAAAGAATTCCTTATGCATCAGCAGTCGGGAATATAATGTACGATATGTTGTGCACACGCCCATACATATGCTTTGCAATCGGAATAGTCAGCAGGTTCCAATCCTATCCTGGATATAGTCATTGGACTGATGTTAAGAACATCCTCAAGTATCTTTGGAGAATGAGGGACTATATGTTCGTGTATGGCTTTAAGGATTTGATCCTTATTGGATATGTTGATTCTGATTTTCAGATTGATGTGGATTTTAGGAAATCTACTTCAGGATCAGTATTCACTCTAAACGGAGGAGCTATAGTATAGAGAAGCATTAAACAAAGGGTTATTGTTGACTCCACTATGGAAGTTGAATACGTAGTTGGGTGTGAAGCAACTAAAGAAATAGTGTGGCTTAGAAAGTTCTTGACCGATTTAAAAGTAGTTCCGAATATGCATTTGGCAATCACCATGTATTGTGATAACAGTGGAGCAGTTGTCAACTCAAAAGAACTAAGAAACCATAAACGAGGAAAGTACATCCAACGTATGTACCATCTCATCAGGGAGATAGTACATAGAGAAGATGTGTTTGTCATGTAGATAGCCTCAGGAGACAACCTGGCTTAGCCATTTACTAAGGCCCTTATGACTAAAGTATTCGAGGTCACCTAGTGGGACTAGGACTACGAGACAAATAAATCTAGGGCAAGTGGGAGAAATACTGGGTAACCGCCCTAGTTTGTCGTATTTATTCTCTCATTATTTTTATTCTCTCATTACTCAACATTGTATATATTTTTATATATGTAAATCCATTGGAGTTTTAGTCCAAGTGAGATTTTGAGGACGTAAAGGTAGTTTACGTCACTTCAGAATCTAGGGATATCCAGCATATGTGTTGGTGCAAAATCCTAAGAAGTTGGAATGTCGTTCAAAAGTATGCCTATTTATAGGTTACCTTAAAGAGACAAAAGGTGGTTTCTTTTATGATCCTCATAAAGATAAGGTATATGTATCGAAAAATGTAACTTTCCTAGAGGAAGACTACATCAAGAATCTCCAACCTCATAGTAGGCTAGTAATAGGTGAATGACCAGAGAAACCACAGATGCATTGACAAGAGTTGTTGATCGAGCAGGTCCATCAACAAGAGTTGTTGATGAAACTAGTACTCCACATCCTTCTCAAGAGTTGAGAGTGCCTCGACATAATGGGAGAATTGTGCAACAGTCTGACCGGTACATGGGTTTATCTAAAACTCAAGTCATCATACCAATGATGACTTAGAGGATCCATTGACTTTCAAACAAGCAATGGAAAATGTGGATAAAGAACAGTGGGTTAAAGCTATTGATCTTGAAATGAAGTTAATGTACTTTATTTTAGTCTAAGATCTTACAGATCAACCAGAATGTGTAAAACCCATCGGTTGTAAGTGGATCTACAAGAGAAAATGAGACCAAGCTAGAAAGGTACACACCTACAAAGCTAGACTTGTGGCAAAAGAGTTTACCCAAAGAAAGGGGGTGGACTATGAAAAAAAACCTTCTCTTCGGTTTCAATGATAAAGTCTATTAGAATAATTTTGTTCATAACTGCATTTTATGATTATGAAATCTGGCAAATGGATGTCAAGACAACCTTCCTAAATGACTATCTTGAGGAGAGTATTTATATGTCTCAACCAGAAGGGTTTATTGAACGGGGTCAAGAGCAAAAGGTTTGCAAGCTTAATTAATCCATTTATGGATTGAAACAAGCGTCTCGATCCTAGAATATAAGATTTGACACTGCGATCAAATCTTATGTCTTTGACCAAAATATTGACGAACCTTGTGTTTACAAGAAAATCATTAACAAAACTGTCATTTTTTAGTTTTGTATGTTGATATTCTACTCATAGGAAATGAAGTAGAATTTCTGGCTAACATTAAAAAGTGGCTTGCTACACAATTCCAAATTAAAGATTTAGGTAAAGCGTAGTATGTTCTTAGGATCCAAATAGTTCGGAACCGAAAAAATAGAACTTTAGCATTATCTCAGGCATCTTATATAGACAAGATGTTATCTAGATATAAAATACAAAATTCTAAGAAATGAATGTTGCCTTCCAGACATGAAATTCATGTGTCTAAGGAACAAAGTCCTAAGACACCTCAAAAAGTTGAGGTTATGAAACGAATTCTATATGCATCAGCAGTAGGGAGCTTAATATATGCAATGTTGTGTACTTGTTCCGACATATGTCATACAGTTGGAATAGTGAGCAGATTTTAGTCCAATCCCAGATATGACCATTGGACTACCGTTAAAAATCATCCCCGTATCTTTAGAGAACGAGGGACTATATGCTCGTGTATAATGCTAAGGATCTAATCCTTACTGAATACACTAATTCTAACTTTCAAACCGATTTAGATTCTAGGAAATCTACTTCAGGGTCAATATTCACTCTGACCGGATGAGCTATAATGTGGAGGAGTATTAAGCAAAGTTATATTGTTGACTCCACCATAAAAGTTGAGTATGTACACTGAGGAGACGTGATTGTCACGCAGATTGCCTCTGAGGACAACTTGGCTTATCCATTTACAAAGGCTCTCTCGACTAAAATGTTTGAGGGTCATCTAGTGGGACTAGAACTGTGAAATAGATAGCACTAGGGCAAGTGGGAGAAGTGTTGGGTATCTGATGCGCTAGTTTATTGTATTTATTCTTTTTGTTCTCTCATTAAACTCAACATTGTATATATTTATCCACTGGAGTTTTAGTCCAAGTGGGAGTTTGTTGGATTGTATGTCCTAAAACTCGCAGTTTGTAGAGTTAAACATTTTCTACTATTAATAAAGATATTATTGAACATTTCTTCACTAAAGTTATTATTGAATTTGTAAATTGTACTTGTAAAGAATAAATCCAATAAACTTAGATCCATGGCTATTATATGAATACTTGAACATTATGTGGAGACATAAATATGGATCCAGTTCAAGTAGATAACCAAAACGGTCTATAGTATATGAATAAGATTGGATACCTTATTATGGTAACACTAACGGATGCAACCTACTCTGCAGTTGTTACAATCTGTTGTAAAGTGCTACAAACAAAATGATCCTGATTCGTTCATGTATTTACATGAGGAGTGGGAGCATCCTATTCAAAGAGTTTGCGTAAGATTGGACTAAGAAATAAGTCACTTTTACTTTATAACGTTGTTGACTGTTTTAAGACTGACTATTTCACTTAGATGACCTAGATAACTCGATCTTAATCCTGAGCTAACTATAAACTCTTGTTTATTCGAGATTATTCTTTGATCTGCATAGGTGAGAGTGTCCAATAACACTACTCAATAAGCCTCCCATTTTAGGATAAGACCAGGTAGATAGTTGGAGATATAGGGTGCAAGATGGAATTTACGCCTACCCGATTTAGGGATAGGAGGAAGGTTGTTCTCTTAAATGCTGAATCCAGATCTTGAACAAGTGCCCCACCCTCTCATTGGTCCGATAGGAATCCGGAATATTGATTGGATCATAAACCAATTGTTCATTAGAGGATTAGTGAAACTTAAGGAGCAAGATGTAATTTCAGGGGTAAAACAAAATTTGACCCAGCCGTTATTACGAACAACCTGTGAAGGGTCGACTTACTAATTATGGTTAAATCAAGTGGGCACAAATATATCTACAGTGAAGAGAGTGCAACTATCGAGCTATAGTGATGCGACTCGGTAGTTAATGAATATTAATTAATTCGGTCTAAAGAGTTTTAGCCAATTAATCTCAAATCATTGGAGCTCATGATCTGTAGGTCCATAAGGCCCCTCTACTAGCTCGTAAAACATGAATACCTTGAATTAGTAAATTGAGTGAATTTGGAACGACATGAATTGAAATGTTCAAATTGAAGTTAGGGTTTGAATTTGAATAGTTCAAATTCAAATTATGGTTTGTATAATTATATTCGATATAATTAATTAACGTTTAATTTATAAAAATTAAACGAAATTGGAGAATTTATAATATTTAAATGTTAATTTAAATATTAATTACATGAATAGGATTCATGTTTAAAATTAGGTATGTGATTAATTTAATATTTGATGTTAAATTGTTATTAATTAATTAAATTTATTTAATTAATTAAAATCAAATTAATTTTCAATTTTAATTCAATTTGAGAAATCGATTCTTGAAAATTTGAAATTAATTAAATAAGATTTTAGTTAATTTTGAATTAATTAAAATTGGAAATTGTGTTCTTAGTGGAAACATCCAATCTTCTCTAAGTAAGAAGTGGATTCTTCCTAATTCACACACCTTGCCCATTTCATATTGTCCATTTGAAGTGGCATCATCAGTCTTCATAGTGGCTGCATGAAGAAGGATAAAACTCTTCAATTTTGGATGATTAAGGGAGATTTAGGTTGTTGAAAACTAGTTTATGCAAAAAAAACTATTTTTCCCTCTCCTCAAACCCACACCAAAACATTCACAAATTCAGCTCAATTGTAAGTTCCACCACTCAAATTCAAGGCTGAGAATAGTAGAGAAGATTTCTTGGTGGTCCTCGACTTCAATTGGAGAAGATTGCAACCCAAATTCGTGTTTGAAAAGGATCTTCAAAGGTATGTGTTAAAACCCACTTAATACCCTATGAATATGCTCATTTTGATGTCAAAATCAAGGAATTAGAATGCTTAATGATCCTGTTTTCTTCCACTGCATGTTTTTGTAATCCACCAGGTGTCGTCCTGGCTGGTCAAGATTCATGATTTTTTTTATTAATAACTTATTATTTTGTTCGACCACAAGAAGACATGAAATTAGTTCAGAATATTGTTTAAAACATTTTTCTTGATATTGTTGCTGCATGAGCATATTCGAGACATGAAATGTAGAAAATGTCTTCTCTAACATATCAACATCAGTAACATAACAACAGTTTCAAACTAATTTTAAATAATGTGGAGTTGTAATCACTTACTGATTTGAAATCTTGTAGCCTCAAGTGCATCCACTCATAACGAGCTTTAGCAAGAATAACTGTTTTTTTATGATCATACCTCTTTTTCAAATTTTTCCACAAGATAGGGGATCTTTTATTATAAGATACTCTATTTTCAATCCACTGTGGAGATGATGACAAAGAAAAATCATATCTTCTGTTTTGTCCTAACTAGATGTCGTATTTCCTTCTTTAATAGTCTCACCAAGATTCATAGCATGCAGGTGGATTTCGGCATCAAGTACCCATGATAAATAATTACTACCATTAATATCAAGGGCAACAAATTCTAATTTTGTAAGATTTATCATGGTAGCACTATCATAAAATATTATATTTATATTATAAATTTAATAGATATTAAATATGCAAAATAACATTAAATTTATTAATTATAATAAAGAGGGAAAAATCAACATACCTTTGGGACCTACCTTTAGCGAGGAAAACGATAGTGCTCGTGCTGATAACGTGTTGTGAACTTGAGAAGCACAATGGAAACATGAATACCAATAAAATATAATATTAAAATAAATATAATATAATAATAAAAGTAAATAAATTAACAAAATATGAATTTCTCCACTTTCTCCAATCTTTTTGGATTAATCACCAATATATGTGTCTTCCAAAACCTACAAAATGTCATTATTTATATGCAATTTGGCAAGTAGGATGGTGAATATTAATAGCGTGTAATCTCGAGATATATGGACAATACATGGAGTAATGGAAAAGTGATACATGGCTAATGGATAGTAATAATATGCATCTACATTACACTTAATTTAATATATTTATAATAAAAATATGTTAAAGTTTGTAAATTATTCTCCAACATGTTAATAACACGGGAATTTTATGGCATGATTTTTTTGGTTAGAACATAAAATTTTGAAGGAAACAGAGTACAAATGATAATAATATTTATTTTATTTAAAAAAATAGGTGAAAATGGAAATTGATACCAGCAGGATTATTACATTAAAATATGAAATTCAGAATTTTTTCTAAAATTGAAGAGAGAAAAAAAAAAAAAAAAAACTCAATTAACAAAATCCAATCACTACAAACAATTCTTCGAGGAATGAAAATAATATTAATAAAACGAAAATCTATTTTTTAAAAAAACTTTATTTATACGGCTAAACTTTAAAAATGGTATCAATTAAATCCTCCAACCAATAATTTTAAACTTTTTATCAAAATTTTCTTTTAAAATTATTAATGATTATTGTAAATTTTGTAAATTAGAGAGAAATATACAGATAAATAGGTTATTTGATTTTTTGTATTCCTTAATTATTTTTAAAAAAATTATATTTTTTTTTTTCTTTTCTACTTGGCAAAATTTTGGGATGAATAATTTCAGTTACGTGGTTTTAAACAAAATTTAAATGGGAATGAGTGAAACTAACACTAAACTAATTGAAGATTATAATTAAAATCAATAATTAAGCCGAAGTTTAAACTTTTATCCTTTATAGGATGGTATATATTGATTTTTTTACCAAAAATTTTATTTAAAAAAGTAGGAAAAATTATATAAAAGTAAATAAAATTGTAAGACTATCAAAGTTTAAAATGTTAATAAGTCTTAATTTTATGAAAATGTGGATGAAAAAATAAATAAAATGTTAATATCGCTAGATATTTTTGGAAAGATTAACAAAAAAAAAAAGAAAAGAATTAATAGTAAATAAATCGTTATGATTTTTAAACATGTTAAGATGTCTATTATTTATATTATATTTATACTACTGACATTTTGTTGCTCAAAATCTGTTTGATAACCATTTTGTTTTTGTTTTTGAAAATTAAACTTATGAATACTACTTCTACTTCCAAATGTCTTCCGTTATTATCTACTTTTTACAAATGATTTAAAAAACCAAGCAAAATTTTGAGAACTATACAACGTAGCTTTAAAAAATTATTTTTGCTTTTGGAATTTGATTAAGAATTCAACTATTGTACTTAAAAAAGATGTAAATTATTGTAAGAAATGTGGATGAAATATATATGCAAATCATTGTAAGAAATTCGGATGAAATAAATATGTAAATCATTATAAGAAATATGGATGAAATAAACTTAAATTTCAAAAACAAAAACAAAAAATCAAATGGTTACAAAATCGGGTCTTAACTTTTAGATTTTGTGGATTTTTCTACGATAAAATAGAAATATGGATTTACCTCTTATGTCAATGTTAAATTATAAAAATGACTATTTTTAAATATAGAAAAATAAACTGAAATATTTACAAAATATAGTAAAATTTTAGAAATATAAATGATAGACACTGATGGACACTAATAGACTTCTGTCAGTATCTATCGGCATCAATCATTAATAGTTTTAAATTTTTATTATATTTTGTAAATATTTTCAACCGTTTTACCATTTGAAATAATTTTTCTTATAAAAATTTGCATATATGTGAAAATATCTAACATGTGAATGAAAATTTAACATTATGATAGGGATTGGAATATGGTTTTGAATGGTTTGTGGGTGTTGAGCAGTGCTTTCATTTTCAGTTTCATGTTTATATAAATAAAAAGATTCCAATGTGGTCCTCAAATCCACAAATTTAGCTTCCAATTATTTATTTCATTTTCTTTTATTTATTTATTACTAAAAAAAAAAAAATCTCTACTCCGATAATGACACATTTCTCTGCTCCATCTCAATCACATTCCCCCCCCTCCTTTTTTTTTTTTCTCAATTATCCATTTAAAAAAAGTGAAAGTTGCATGAATATTTATTTTACAATAAATATTAGAGTTTATGTAGTAAGATAAAAGTATTTGCAAATATAGATTTTTTACATTAAAAAAAAAACGCAAAAAACACTTCCAATCCTTTCAAGCTCCAACGGTGCTGTCTCCTTCCGATTTCAACCTTTTGATTTCGACAGTGCCGTCTTCTTCCCCATCGATTTCACTCCAAACTTCAAAAGGTACGTTGTTCTTCTTCGTTTCTTCTTTTTCTTTTGTTTATCTCTTCATCACTGATAGCAAGAATTCAAAAACATAGGGTTTCGTTCTTCTTCCATTGACAGTTTATATAAGAAGATAAATAGTTATTTCAAATTAGGGCTACATGCATTCTCCAACTTTTTTAGATGTTTCATTTTAGTCATAGTGTAGTCATAGTGTAGTCATCATAGACTAATAGTCATCAAAATGTTAATTATGTGAAGATTATTTGCAATGTTGATTGTAATTTGCTAGTTTTTCAAGGAATATGTAGATAGTTTATTGTTGACTGTGTTTGATTGCTAATTATGTGAAGATTAGTACTGTGTTTCGTTGTGATTTGTTGATGTTTCAATGAATATTATGCTAATTTAGTTATTTATTGTTGTTTAACTGAAGTTATCACTGATGCTTTAGGTAATATGTTGACAGTTCATTGATAGTTTGTTGATGGATTTGTCTATCAACAAATTATCACCGGTGGATGCTATCATTGATGCTAATTTAGTTCACTGTACTGTGATTTGATGATTGTTTATTCATAGGAAAAGTATCTATCACTATTATTGCTATCAATGATATGAATGTAATGGTTCCACATGTTTGTTTTTAGGATAGAAGTTATCACTGATGCTTTAGGGAATATGTTGACAGTTCATTGATAGTTTGTTGATGGATTTATCTATCAACAAACTATCACTGATGGATGCTATCATTGATGCTAATTTAGTTCCCTGTACTGTGATTTGATGATTTTTTATTCATAGAAAAAGTATCTATCACTATTATTGCTATCAATGATATGAATGTAATGGCTCCACATGTTTGTTTTTAGGATAGAAGTTATCACTGATGCTTTAGGGAACATGTTGACAGTTCATTGATAGTTTGTTGATGGATTTATCTATCAATAAACTATCACTGATGAATGCTATCATTGATACTAATTTAGTTCCCTGTACTGTGATTTGATGATTGTTTATTCATAGAAAAAGTATCTATCACTATTATTGCCATCAATGATATGAATGTAATGGCTCCACATGTTTGTTTTTAGGATAGAAGTTATCACTGATGCTTTAGGGAATATGTTGACAGTTCATTGATAGTTTGTTGATGGATTTATCTATCAACAAACTATCACTGATGGATGCTATAATTGATGCTAATTTAGTTCCCTATACTGTGATTTGATGATTGTTTATTCATAGGAAAAGTATCTATCACTATTATTGCTATCAATGATATGAATGTAATGGTTCCATATGTTTGTTTTAGGATAAATGGAGAAAGAAAATAGAAAAACATTGGATGGATCAACATCTGGGAAAAAACACAAGAAGATCAAGGTCACAATCCAATGATATTTTATAAATTTATATAGATTTGTGGTTGCTTTTTTCTTACATTTATGTTATTGTTATATATACAGGAAAATGTATTAATTGTTCCAGAAAGTGAATGGACAAATCCATTAAAAGTCAGCTCCTTCATAAGTTTAGATGTCCTATCTAACATTGAAAAATTAGATGAGCCATCACTCCAACTATTTAGAGAAGTCCTTTTGGGCACTTCTTAGATATGAAAATGAAAAGGATGCCCAACCAACTCATATCACACCTTATTAGAAGGCAATGCACAACTACCAAGCAAAATATATTGGCCTTTAATTTAGAAGGACATATTTCAGAATTTGGCCTTAAGGATTTTTGTTTAATAACAGGTTTAAATTGTGATGATTACCCTATAGATGGTATCTATAGTGAACAGGAATCAATGGACAACACAATTAGGAACTTCTTTTTCAAGACAAATAAAAAAATTATAATAAGAGAGCTCCAACCTACTTTTAATTTGTTAGGTTCTGATGCCAACATACTCATTGATATAAAGGTCAAACTTGCACACTTGTATTTTCTAGAAAGCTTCCTAATTCCTATACAAGAACATAACAAAGTAAGTTGGAAGCATCTAAAAATGTTGGATGACGAAGAAAGGTTTAAATCTTATCCATGGGGAAGGGTTTCCTTTGAACTAACTATAGAGTTTTTAAGAAGACTAACATCAATAAGCCATCTTCCATTTTCCTCCAAGGATTTCCATTAGCTTTGGTATATTGGGCTTTTGAAATTATACCAAGATTATCCAACCCCACTATTGGATTTGTACGAAGAATAAAAAGTGATGGACCTAGACTTACTCAATAGGAGTCTCAAGAACCTAATGATTGGCAACACATCAACAACAATATTTTCAAAGCCACTGGTGTAAGTCTTTTATCACTGTTATTTATTAGCATGATATCAAATGATAAAAACTATAACGGATGTTTCAACTTTTATGACATAGAAGATACCACTATCAGTGATAGCTTCTATCAGTCATTTGGAACTATTGTGATATCTTCTATCATTGATAGCATGCTATTATAGATAGAAGCAATCAGTGATAGCTTGAAATTAGTGATTGTTTCTATAAATTAGCTGTATCACTAACATCTTTATTAAACTTTCAGTTTACTGTTGCTTCATTTGTTCCAACTGAACAAGAATTGCAATCCAACTATTATGCCTATTTTGTGGAGCTGGAAACCAGGGAGATTGATATTGAAAAAGAAAAAGAAGGAAAACAAAAGTCAACCGGGAGAAGAATTGCATCATTACAAGAGGCAATTGAAGAATTAAAAAGAGGACAAAAAGATATTAAGAAGGACATCAATGAAAAGCACAAGGAGATTTTTGATATATTGGGCCATATAAAAGAAGCTATTGGTGATAAACTTCCACAAAAAGAAGAAGGTGATGAAAAGCAATCTCAAGAATCTCTTGAGAAGAACAAAGTGTCATCATCTAGTTTGGAGCTTTTAGATGAAAGTTTGGAAGTTCTAGAGGTAAAACTTGTGATTTTCTTTTTCTGTAAAGAAGTACAATAAAAAAAAAATGATATATGCATGCAGGCTAAAGTTGACACTGCTAAGGACAAGGAGGCTCAAGATGATCAAAAGAATGACCAGCAAGAACAATTACATTATTATCCTGAAGATGAAGAGGAAGATAAAAAAGAAAAAGATAAAGAAGATATGAGGAAAAAGAATGTAAGTATTGATTGATCGATGATCTTAATTATAACATTATCATGCTATCAGTGATATCTGAAATCACTGATAACCAACTATCAGTGATAACACGCTATCATTGATAGTTTGTTATCAGTGATAGTATAAATAATTATAGATAGCTTGATATAATTTCTTTCAATTATTGTGGCTAAAGGAAAACAAAAGCTTCATAAATAAAAGCATCATATTGTGAAGCATCATATTGACTAAAGAATGAATATATCAACAACAAAGTCTGTTCCACTAACAAAACATTAGTAACAAGGTCTCTAATATATTTATGATAAACATCAATAACAAATTGTCTCACTATCTAATGGTTAAATTGATGACAACAAGCAAAAACTACAATCTAATTGACAAATTGGTGAAAACATCGGCTGTCTCACTATCATTGATAAATTGATGACAAACATCAATTACAAAACAAGCTTTTTCATTACAAACATCAATTACAAATCAAGCTTCTTCATTAAACAACTGGTGGAAATTTGCATGTCCTACAATTATGGCCACGATGATGACATCGACTGCACTTCGAGCTCCTTTTCTTTTCACCAATTGATAATATTCTTTGTTTACGTGGTTGTCCAATCGGACGTTTAACTATTGGAGGTAATATATTCACATCAACATCGACATATCTCCAATCAGAATGATTTCCAATAGGATAAACTGATCCTTTATAGGTTGATAACAATGTACTGCAAAAATAGTAGTCCGACACAAAAGTATATATATCTAAATTTAGCCCACGAATAACAGCACAAGCATGAGCACATGGAATCTCCACTAAATCCCAAACACGACAACTGCATGATTTATAGGCCAAATTTACCAAAAAGTGATTGTCCCCATCAACTACTTTATATTCTTCATTGTTAATAAGATCAACCTGAAAAATAAAACAGTCAACGAAATGTAATCAACTAGGTGAACTAATGGAATATCAATGAAAACTAAAATATAAACGAAATTGTAAGTGATACTATCCCTACCTGATTAAATATTTTCAAGCTATCAGTGAAAATAAAAACTATCAGTGATAGCTTCTATCACTGATAACATGTTATTAATGATATTTTCTAATAGTTAAGGTATTTATACATTGAAGCTTCTTAACTGATTGTGTTGCTCTCGCAACTCAGACTCTGCCCAACTAGTCAAAACAGTCTTCATGGATAATGCTGATTGACCTTTTTCATAAAACCAATTTTGAAGTATTTCTCTAATATAATCAAGTAATGACACAACGGGGAACTCCCTAGGTTCTTTCAAAATATTATTCAAGCACTCTGAAATATTAGTAGTCATCATATTATACCTTCTTCTCCTAGAATGTGCACGTGCCCACTTCTCAAAACCAACTTTACTGAGATATTCCCGAATTGTAGGATATATTGATTCCATCCATTTCATATAAAACTCGAACTTATCAATTGTATAAGCTTTTACACAACTATAATATATGTCATCAATTAAAGAATCCTTATAAATCAACTTCATATTTTGCAAAAGGTGTCGTAGACAAACATAATACTCAACATTTGAAAAAATATTCATAACACCTTTCGGAATGCTAAAATGTCGATCAGAAATAATGACTAATCCTTCTCGTTCACCAAAACTTTTCTTTAAATTCTCAAAAAACCATCTCTAGGATGCATCATTTTCAGAGTCAACAATACTAAAAGCAAGAGAAAAAATCTGATTGTTACCGTCGATTGTTGAAGTCGTCAAAAGAGTCCCGACATATTTACATTTCAAGAACGTCCCATCAACTGATATATTAGGCCTATAATGCTTCCAACCCTCAATTGATGCTCTAATAACCATATAACAATACTTAAAATGCCCATTTATGTCAGCTTCATAGGCAGTAAATGTACCTAAAAAAAGAAAATAAATAGTTAAACCAAATTACAAAAGGTATATAATTGATTGATGGCTACTACCAATAGCTTCTATCACTGGTTGCAGTCCATCACCAATAGCTTCCATTATTTTCATGTTATCAGTGATGGAAGATATCAGTGATAGACTCCAATCAGTGATAGAAGCTATTATTGATAGATCATATAATAAGTCAGAAACAAGAAACTTGGATTCTTTTCTTCTAACTTCATCAAAAACTTTGGAATCAAAGCATATGATTCACATGCATCGCCTTTCAAAGACTTCATTATTTGCTTTTTTGCCCTCCATGCTTTATAATAGCTAATAGTTACTCCAAATTCCTTACGAGCTTTATTCACAATATCACTAGGAGTTGAGGTATGAGAAGAACTAAATCTAAAATCATTTCTTAAACATTAAGCTATTAAGGACGAAGAAGCTTGCCTATGGCAAGTTTGAATACTTTTTATAGAACAATCATAAATATCAATAAACTTCCTAAGCATCCACAAAACACTCTGCTTGTAACGGGATGCCCTCACATACCACTGACAACCATCTTGAATACATCGAAACACAATTGCTCTTAAATTTGACGTTATAGTCTTAAATTCAAAATTCTTCTTAACCGCTATCAAGTAAAAACAATTTGATAAAATCTCTTTACTAGCAAACACATCTTTTTCTTTCAAATCACGAGCAATATGTATATCCATAATCATTTGGAAATCACCACCATCAATCATAGGTTTAGAAGAAGGAACAGTAGACAAATAATTCTCAGCTCCACTAGAAACAACATTAGAAGACACTTCCAAACATGAACTACTGGCATGAGCAACCAAAGGATGCCGTGTATTATGTTCCTTAACTAAAGCCAAAAACCAAGCTATATCCTTATCTTCACGAATTTGAACTACATTTTGAACCTCATTCATAACAAAATCTAATAAAACTGAAAGTTCTATAGAAGAAGTAGACACATTCAAACAAATCTCCTTAACTATTAAACCCATAAAATCTTCAAAAACCATTATATCATCTACTAAAACTCCAGTAGATTTGTAATTCACATAACAATGTTTTTCATTCCATATTCCACTATGAAAAACAACTATTGGAATAACCATGTTTTAAAATTCCTGCAAAAGTAAAACAAAAACTTTTGAATAACAATATCAATAGGTTCTAATAGCTATCAAAAGCAAATATAAATCTATCAATATCATTAATACCAGTCTAAAACTAAGCATGTCTTTCAATGGATATCAATAAAAATTAATGAACAAATAAAAAATGATAGCAATTATACATTCTATCAGTGATAGACATTATCAATGATAGCCACTGATATCTTCCAATACACTAATAGACATTATCAATGACAAACACACAGCCAATGTAGTTATAATATCAAACCTAAAAATATTAAACATCAAAATACACTGATATGTTTATAGAAAGAATATACAGTATCAAATGAAACAGTGAAGAATGCAAGCTCTAACTTAATTAATCAATCAAAACTCAAAATATCTATGCAATGAACAAAGCAAAATTTTATGAAAGCACACAAACTCTGCTCACAATGCATTATGTTCACAGTGAGCTGAAGAAATCATTACGTTCTTGAGAAAAAGTAAGACTAAATGACCAGAAAAATATTTAAGAAAAATTGAAAAACAGAATCGAAAAAACAAGAATGCTAAAAGAAAAAAAAAAACTCCCAATCAAAGATGAAATCGAAAAAAGAAAAATGAACTCACGAATCGAAATTGATGAAGTATCACGGAGCTTCACGAATTGGAATTGATCGAAGTATCTCGGAGCTTCACGAATGGGATTTCATGGAGACTGATTCATCGATATTTCACCGTGAAAGAAAAAGGAAAGAACGGAAAAAAGGAAAGCAAAAAGTATCACGGAGCTTCATTGATCTGATTTCATGAAGACGATAGATATTTCGCTGTGAAAGAAGAAGAAGGTCACAAAGGACAATGTTCAAAGGAGGTCACGAACGTGAAAAAGGAAAGTTAATAAAGGGAAAGAGATGGTAAATTTGAAATTTTGAAAAAAGGAAAGGTTTACCGGTCAATGTTTGCTATAATAGCAAATATTAAAAATGTGGTATATATAATTAAATTTTTTTCTCATTTGTATTATTCAATACAAATTTCCTAAAAAAAATGGTCGTGTATTATATTTTTAATTTAAAGGATAAAATGATTAGTTTTTATTTAGAGTAATTGTTTTTGGGTAAAATTATTCGAAATATTTTTAAATATAGTCTATTAATAATATACAATGATAGATATTGTCAGTATTATATTTTACTATATTTATAAATAAATTGATTTATTTTTTTATATTTGAAAATAACCCTTTTATTTACTCTAGCTAGTTAGGTAACCCATTTAGGTTTTTTGATTTTATGCTTTTTATTTAAAGAAGAAAAAAAAAAAAGAAGAAGAAGCTACAGGTTGTTTGGTAAATGTTTTTGTTTTTTTTTAACAAAAGAAAAAAAAATAATTATTTGATAATTTTTAAAATTTTGATGTTTTCTAGTCAAGTATTTTTATAATATGATTTCATCTAATATATGTTTGACAAAATTCGAAAAAATTGTTTCAGTATAACCGCTTCATCAATTAGAAGACAAATGTTCCATATATATTTCACCAAACAATTAAGGGACAAATAATAAAATAAATGGATAAATGAAAAAAAATATTAATAATATTTAATAAAAGTAATGAAATTTACGAGATAATATTTTGAATGGTTATCCAATGTTCATTTGCATTAAATAAACGTGATGTTCTATTTCAAAATTCATACGTGATGAAAAGAGCATTACATGTATTTTATAAAACATCACGAGGTCTCATTATTATTTTTTTAATGTAAGATCTGCAACTACCTGTAATCTAATTTTTCACTAGAATTTATGTTAAAATTAATTTTGATACACCACAAGGTATAATTGGAAAATAATCTTGTTATATTCTCCGTCTTCAACTATATATTCCAGATGAGTAAAGTTGTTGGTAAATAGAGTGATTTAACAATTTGATATATATATATATATATATATATATTGAAAATGAATTGGTTGCAAACACTTGTTTCTTTAAAATAAAAAACAAAAAATACAAAATCAACTGTTTACATTCTATTTCATAATCATTTGATTTTTAATTTTTTTAAAAAAATTAAATTTATAATTACTATTTTACCAGTTTTTATGTTTTTGTTATTTACTTTCTACTAATATGTTTTCAAAAATTGAAAATAAAAGTTGTAGTTTCAAAATTTTGTTTTTTATTTTTAGAATTTGACTATTTCTTTTAACAAAGATAAAAACTAAAATTGAGAAATTAGGAAGAAATAAAAATATATTTCAAAAATATAAACTAAAAATGTAATTGTTATCGAATGAGGTTTTACCTAACAATTCATTACGCCTCGTTTGGTAATCATTTGGTTCTTTATTTTTGTTTTTGAAAATTAAATTTTTTTATCTACATTTCATACAATAATTTACATATTTGTTGAATACAATAGTTGAATTCTTAACAAAATTCTAAAAACAAAAACAACTTTTTGAAAGCTATTTTTTTTTAATTTTCAAAATTTGACCATTTTTTTTAAACAGTGGATGAAAAGTAGACAACAAATTAAGAAATTTAGAGGTGGAAGTAATGTTCATAGACTTAATTTTCAAAAACAAAAACGGAAAACAAAATAGTTACAAAAAACAAACCTTAATTCTTACGTTTCCAAAACAAAACTTTTGATTTCGAGATTTTTATTTGCTAATTGGTGTTTCAAAAGTGAGATCTTGACTCTCAAAATTTTGAATTTAATTTCTAATTGGCAATTAAAGTTTGATTTGGTTTCTAAATGATTCCTAAGTATAATTGACAATAGTTAACTTAATAGAACGATGATGTCTAGAGTTAACTTTGTGAGATGTGTCAACATGAGCATATGTCAGATGACATAATGAATTTGAATTTATGATCTAGCTCTTTATCAAGGACATGCCTCCTATACCACTAAATCAATCTATGATGTTTTTTAAGGACCAAAATAGAAACTAAATTCAATTCTTAGTAACTAAAAGTGTCAATTTTGAAACTTTAAAGACCAAAAATCAATTGACAAATTATAAGTTTAGTCCTTAAACTTTGATGCTCGTATCTTTTTTATCTCTAAACTATCATAATTGTCTAACAGGTCCATTAACTAATTTTGTGTCTAAAGATTATTGGCACATTCAATTTTCTTTTTTAATTTAATTGATCTATTAGAGAAGTAAAATTATTATAAATAGAAAAATCTAAAAAATATTTCCATTTTAAATTTAAGTGTTTTGTATTTTTCAAACTTTTTACTATAAAATTTAAATATTTTTAAATATTTTTCTATATTTAAAAAGGTTCTAGAAATTTTAAGTACCTATTAAACATTTTTTTTAAGTTCATGTACAAAAATAAATATAAAAATGTCAAAGTTTTAATTCCAAAAGTCATCTTATTACAAAAATCAATTATTCCAAGCTTTTGTTTTGGAATTCCATTTTCTGCCCTAGAGGATAAATTCTTTGGTTGTTGACTCATTTGGGAGAATTCCATTTGTGATTAAAAAAATGATTTTTTTTTAATCTAATAAAAAACATATTTAGGAAATTGGAGCTGGTGGGTTGTCTATTGATTCATGGGCTTAAGGACAAGAAATAAAGATTAGGGGAGTTACAATATATATATATATATATATATATGTTTTCGGTATAAAAGAATATATATATAATATATATATATTCTCATATTGAATAATTCTTCCAAAGAAATAAAAACAGATTTTCAAGTTTGAAGTACAAAGAATAAATTCTTACTTGCCAGCTAAAAAGTGCATAAATGTCATATATATATATTGTCTTTTTTTTAAAAAAAAAAATAATAATATAAATATTTAATAAATGTCATATTTTTTTCTTTGTTTTTCTTAGACAGTATTTTTGTTAGTATAATTAATTATTCTCATGAACCGAGATTCCTAGTTTGAATTAGAATTCGAAATTTGATTGTATATATGCTGATTCTTTCTATTAAGAATAGCTCAATAGGTAAAAAGAAAATAAAAATCGTTGAATTAGTAAAGATCTAATATCTTTGTACCTCAATTTATTGAACTCGAGTATTTGCCAATTTAGCGCAGTTTAAAATTACAATTTTGAATCCACATTCTCTCATTCATTTATGGTGTGTTTAGATTGAGTTTCTAACTATTTAAATAAATGTTTCTAAGTGAAAAAAAAAACATTTATAAACACTTAGAAAGTCAATCTAAATGGGTCCTATTCTTCCTATAATAAGCTTTGATTTTATTGCTTATTTGAATAAGATATAGTATATCTATTTTTTAAAAAAAATTGTTTATCTTCGCATATTTCAAATTTGAAAGAAGCACAAGTTTCATGTTGATGGAGAGGGATACTTTATTGTATAGATATACATAATAGTCAAAGTGAACATAACTTAATAGTAGTTTATATGTATTTTTTTCCCTTAAAATTATTAGAGGTTTTACTAAAAAAAAAAAAGTTTTAGAAGCTTTAAATATTCATACTATTTGGTAACTATTTCTAAATCGTCACTAATATGAGGATAAGTTGTTTATGAACTCAAATTTTAAATACTATCAAATTACTTATGTTAATTTTCTCATTAGGTTTGTTGGGTAATTATACTATTTATGGAATACTGAACATTATGAATTATTCATTTTCTTTGGATGTGGCTGGCTACTGCACACATGGGCCTCTAATCTCCCAGGCCCAGCCCAAGTTTTGTCAATTCTTTTTGTGATAACAAACTGGGAAAATTGCAATGATTATCTAATTTTGTGATGCTATTCTGAGAGAGAACAACTTAGGTGGTCGTTAAGAAAAAAAATAATCTTAGGATGCTCCATTGACAACTTTTTTATCTCAAATCATATAAGGTAGATTTTTTTTTTTTTTTTTTGGTTGAAACATAGGCATGAAGATTTAGATTTGAAAGAAAAAATCATAAAATCTGTTTTATAAAATTTAGAATATTACTATATATTCTAATTGAAAAATAGAAAAATGATGAAGAGTTTGGCCTTGACATGACATTAACTACTATTGAAGAAATTTAACATGCTCAGTGGGACCCATGATAGAGTGGCCTAGGAATAAGGAGCTTATGGGGAGCTTGAGCGTAAAGAGAGAAAGTCTAGGCATGAGGAGCCTATGAGGGGCCTGAGCCTAGAAGGCTCATGAGAAGAAAAGTCTAAGCATGAAGAGAAGCCTAGGCTTGGCATGCTTAGGTATGAAGAGCTTAAGAGAACTCATGTGAGAGCGCAAGCTCAGAGGAGCCTAGGGTAGAGCTTAAGAGAAGTTCAGATGAACCTAGAAGGGGGCTCAAATGAGCGAGAGAACTTAAAAGGAGTTCAAAAGAGCCTAGGAGAAAGCTTTAGAAAGCTTAGGAGCCTAAGAGTGAGTTCAAGCGAAGTTCAGAGGAGCCTAGGAGAGAGCTCAAAATGAGTGTAAGAGAGAGCTCAAGAGCCATGAGGTAAGCTCAAATGAGCTTAGGAGAGAGCTTAAAAGAATCTCATATGAGACTAAGGGAGAGCTTAAGAGAAGCTGAACTCAGATGAGCTTAGGAGAGAGCTCAAGAGAAGTTTAGAGAAGCCTAAGAGAGAGCTTAATAGAGATTAGAAGCCTAGGAGAGAGCTCAAGATGCGCCTAAGAGAGAGCTCAAGAGGAGCTCAGAACAGACATGGAGAGAGGTCAAGAGAACTCATGGGGAGGCTGAGAGAGCTTAGATAGAGCTCCGTAGGACCCATGCGGTGAATTTATTGAAGCCTAAAAAAGGAGGACTCACACGAAAAGCCTAACCTCCTTATAGAAGCTCATCGGAGGAGGAGCCACATGAGAGAGCTAGCCTCCTTATAGGAGATCATCAGAAGAGGACCCATATGAGAGAGCCTAACCTCTTAAGAGGAACTCACAGGAAGAGGAGAATCCACAATGGAAAGTCTAGCCTCCTAAAAGGAGCTCACATGACCCACATGAGAGAGTCTAGCCTCCTAAGAGAAGCTCGTAGGAAAAGGGGGACCTACAAGGAAGAGCCCAACATACTAAGAGGAACTTGTTGGGATTGGTGTCCTAATTCTCCCGGAGTCTCGTTGTTTTGTAAAGATACACATTGTTTAATGAATAAAATAAGTATCATTTAATTCTGGCATTTACTCATATCTAATAAACAAAGCTCCTTGGTTATCTTATGTGAACTTAAGCATGTATATGTGATATACAAGTGGATCATGCCTTAAGTGATAACCTAAATAGGTCTGTAGTATAAGGATTAAGGTGGGATACCCGATCCTTGTGACACTACAGATACGACCCGCTTTATAGAGGTTTGCAAGTGTTGTAAACTACTACAGATGGCAGATTCTAACCATTCAGTGGAGACGTGCGAGTAGGGGTGTCCTATATAAAGAGTTTGTATAAGACCTAGACCATGAGATGACTAGACTCTGTATATAACACCGTTGATACTAGAGACTTGCATCTCACCTACACGACCTCAATCCTGAGTGTTTTGAGAACTCCTGCCTTTGAAGGCAGTCCTTTAATTAGTATGGGTGAGAGTGGTCAGATTGTCAACTCAACGTGCCTACATTTTTTGGGACTTGTTTGATCTGGGAGCTGGGAACTCAATCCACAAGATGAAATTCACTCTTTTCCCGAAGTAGGGATAAGTAGAGAGATTGCTCCTTTAAGGGTTGATTCTAGGGTTTGAACATAGTGACCATGGTTTCTCTTTAGAAGAGAAGACTCAGGCATAGTAGAACTATGACTTATGTTCATTAGAGGGATCAGTGGTACTTAAGGAGTTAGATGTAACTACAGGAGCATAACGGTTATTGGCCCAACTGTACTTACGAGCGATATGTGAAGGGTTGTCGCACTACTGATTGGTTAAGATAGACACATAATATATTTGTGGTAAGGAGAGTTCAGCTGTTAGTCTTTAGTGGAGTGCCTGACAGTAAACGGATGGTGGATCCCATGACTAAAAGTTTAGTTAGTTATTCATATACCGTTGGAGCTTCGAGCACTGCTGATTCGTCCATGAGATGAAATATTAAAACTATAGGTTATAAATATAGTATGATAAGTTGGTTATCATTTATATTTATAATAATATTAATTATTGGATAACTAATTCTTTTTCTTTAATAACCAATTAAGTGGGTGGTTATTGGTGATTCATGGTAACCGTGAGTTAAAAGGAAAATTGTTTTCCTAATTTTTAGTAAGGTTTTTTACAAAAGAATAAAACTAGTTTTTGAGTTTTCTCTCGGCAAAAAGAAACTCACGGTGCTTGTCAAGTAAATAACGATTTACTAAGTGACAGCGTGATTTAGTAAACGATTGTGTAGTGTTTGTAGGCGACAGACACCGAGCTAAACAATCACATAGCTTTTGCTAGACGATCGCATAGTTTTAGCTAAACAATTAGTCATTGACCTATACAATAGGTCTCCGCCATCTCCCACTTGCCCGATCGTGTACACGATTGTTCTTACCTCCTTCGTCTGCTTCATACCAAGTTTGAACAGAGCCTAACCTCTGGACTCTCACATCGAGAATACCAAGGTAGCCTTCTTAGTGGTGTCATACTCAACTTGACATTGTCGAGGTTTTATGGAGGCAGTTCGTGTTGCTGAGGAGTTCATGACCGAGGCGATCGCTGAGGACGAGTGCGATGTGTTTGTGCTGTGTTGTGGTCGTGTAGATCGAGCGTTCGAGGTTGCTGTGTTCGAGCATCAGTGCACAAAGGAGTGTGGAGACGAGTCTACAAATGTTCATAGAGTTCTTCCTTGTTCATTTCTAGTGTTCATGCGGTAATTTCTATATTAATTGTATAACTGCATGTTTTATATACGACTGTAATTTGTAATGTTCATTCATGATTATAATTTGAAATGATCTTATTTCTATTGCTCATCGAAACCTCGAGTTTGATTTCCTTCAAAACTCAAAAGAGGAGGATCCACAAGGGAAACCCTAACCTTTTAAGAGGAGTTCATGAGAGGGGGAGGACCCACACAGGAGAGTAATCTTGGGACAGTATCTAGGAAAGCTCAGAGGACCCATAGAGGAAGATCTTTGAGTGATTGAGTGTGAGACCGAATCTGAACAGACGAGAGCCATAAAGGTGGTGTTGAGAGCACTTATACATCCATTAAAATGATAGTGTAACTACCCATTAACTATTAACTCAACGGTTTTCACGAGTTTAAGTGAGACATCATGAGCCTAAGTAACCGTTACAATATACCATTCTATATAAGCAGCTGAAGTCATTGGTCGAAGGTACGCCAAAATACCCTACTATTTTCCTATTTGTCTAGTTACTCAGAACCAGAAGACTGATTTGAGCATTGGAGTGTGTGTGGCTAGACATCACACCAATGTTTAATTGTTTCTGCCTTGCAGGCACTTGAACGGATCCCTCCTGAAAAAATAAATTTACTATTGGTGCGATTTTCGGCGACAACATCAACGATAAATTTATTTGATAGGAGAAAGGAAGTAATCAGTAAAATAGGAAAATTTGTACATCAGTGTGGTGCTTACTACACATGCTTCAATGTCCAAATCAAAGGGTGCATCAAGGCAGTAAGCTATTAGTTTGTGACTGAAGAATAACGTACTTCTCCTTAGTGCTATTGTGATGTATTTATATAAGTGGTTAACATAGGTTGTTTTGATAAAGTTTTAGAGTTTCTTTGGGATAATTCTTCAATTCATCAGGCCGAGGGGCGTGCCTTTTTTTGTGTTTGGCTAGGTCGAGGTCATGTACCTTCCTTTTTGGTTGGTTTTGGTCATTGGGTGATACTATGGGCTGAGGCATGCACATGACTTGCCCCTATTAGCTATTTTTCTATGTTCAACTACCAAACACATTGATTTGGGTCTTGACGTAAGCTAACCCTCTCCCTTAGGTTCATGGGTCGAATATGCTATTTTGGACCCAAATCTTTTTATTTTCTTAGTTTTGTTATTTATGTTATTGTTTTACGTTGATTATACCATTTAGTCCAAAATCACTCATGACAATGATTAATCCCGTTATCTTTTAATTTAGCATGCAATCACAAATAATTAGCTAGATTTACTATTATTATCATCATCATCCTCGTTCTCATCATTATCACCATTGCAATTTTTTTTTAGTTCTATTATTACCATATTCTACAATAAGATTATAGAGGATATATGAGAATAAAATTTGTAATGATAAAAGAATAATTAAGGTCATGTTAAGGAGTGATTTTGAAATGGTTAAGTCACTTTTAAAAATAATAAAATCACTTCAGAATATGCTTTTAATCATTCAAAATCAATTTTGACAATAAGAAAATTGCATTTAAAAGTGTACAATAACGTATTAAATCAATTTTAAATGATTAAAAATATAATTTTAGAATAATTTGAGTAGGACAAAAAGTAATTTTAACAATGTCATAATCATTCCCAACACATGCACTTAAGTTAAAATTAAAATATAGAATAGAAACTGAAAATATAGTTGGATTAGGCAAGTTTTAATGAGGCAGGCTTAGTGGGTCCAAGTAAGGTACGACTGATTGGGCCTGATAAGTTAAATGTAAATGGGCCCAGCCCAATAACTCTTGCAATTCAAAATGCTAAAGCACAATAATTATATACAAGAAATCTATTGTTTTCAAATTTTTCCATAAGAAGATAATGAAACGAAAAGTTTTGCTGAGTCACAAGAAAAAATCCTTCGAAATCATTCTAATCATTGAAAATCAAATTAATATTTAATTTTTAAACTCTTAAAATGTAATATTTATATCATAAATAATATGAATTATTAAATTTAAAATAGGTTTCAAAATAGTTTTAACCATTTAACAATACTCCAAAATATATTAAGACGGTCAATATTCATGAATAAAAATAATGAGAAATACTTACAGTAATATTTTGATAAAGTTGACTTTATACTTGCATTTTTCATGTACATCTCATCACACTTAAACTTTAATATATGTTTATCCATTCCAAGATTAACTTATTTCTCAATTCATTAATAAACATTAATAAACACATAAAGTTCATAATATATATTTTTAAAATAAACTTTTAGTTCCAATCTTTACTAAAAAGCATGAAATGCAATGTAAGAAAGAACAATAAAGAAAGAAAAATTTGACATAATGATTCGTCCCACACTTCCATCCTTTTAATCTTTTTTGTTAATCCTTTTTTTTTTGTTTGTTTTTTTAATATGGTGTGTACCTTAATAAGCATGCTACTTAGCTGCATTCCCCATGTTTTTGTACTTATATATATATATATATATATATATATATATATATATATATATATATATATCTTTTAATTTGTTTTCAAAACACAAGATATATAACCCACAGTTTTTGTTTCTTTCCCTTTTCTTGGCATCTAATTTTAAATTTTAAATTTATCATATTTTATTTACCCTTTATCTTTAGATTATAAATATTTAGTACTTTCAGATTTGTGTCTTAAGAAAATCTTTACAACCCAATTTGATAAGGGATTTTTGGTTGTTAATTTTTTAAAATTGTATTTATTTTAATTTTCAAAAATCAAGTGGTTATCAATATATTGTCACTATTTATGATTGTGTTCTCATCTTCTATTTCGAATATTCATACATGTATGTGAGCGTTAAGTGACTAAAGTCTTTAAAGTGAGACAAACGTATTTGAGTGTGCGTTATTGAGGAAAAAAATAATAAATGAAGTTGTACCTGCGAGAACCTCCCACAACTTTCAATTATGTATCTAAAAAAGTATTTATGTATTTGATATTTTTTAAATTATAATTCATAAACATATATTAACGACTAAATTTGAAATCCTATTAGACAAACTTTTAAGTTTATGTTTAATGCATCCGTTAATTTTCAAAATCTTAAATTTGTCAATAATAAAATAACAAAAACTCAAAACTTTAGCTTATTAAACATTAAAAAGTAGGTATCTATTAAATCTCCTTTAAAGTTCAAAGACCACATGAAAATTCCAATTTTAACCAAATAACTTCTAATAACAACATAAATTAATCATGATTATGTCGAATTTTGACAAAATATTAGAAGAGCAGTTGTCCTACATCGAAAAATTTAAGAAAGTAGCAAGTTCCAAACACTATAAAAAAAAAAAAAAAAAAAAAAAGGTTTATGCCTTTGGCATTTTAAGTTTCATATCCTAACTTAGTTTTGTAAATGTAGTATAATGCTTTGAGACAGTGTTTTCTTTATAGATAGGATCAGAGAAAGACTTCAGTATGATTGAATTTTTTTTGGTCCATGATTTTTTCTTTGATCGAGATATTTTTTTAGTTTTATTGCTTTCTTTTAATTTATCTGATATATTTCTACTCATATTCGTAATAATAGTGGAAGGTTTTCCTCGCCAAATTAATCAAAAGTAAAACGATGTGGTGTGTTTGTTTATTATTATACCACACCACCCAAAGCCCAAAGCCCTCAATTTCTTTCTCCCTATTTATGATAATGTAGCTTAGCTTAGCTTAATTTATCAACCAAAGACGATAATGTTTTATAATACAAAGTTCGGCGATTATTATATATATATATTTTCCTCTCAATTTTGTTGGGGAATTTTATAATATTTGACCATATAAGAAAACGTATCGATCTTTCCATTGGATTTATATTAAGTATAGTATATATGAGTGGAATTTGAATACCAACAAAAAAGAATATATAAATTGAAATTATTTTTTGCGTCAATGAACAAGCTAACCACAAAGTCTTGACGTACAATGCATAAACTTTTAGGTCCACCAATTAAAATCAACAATAACCATAAGAAACAGAGACAGAATTATATGAATGTCAAAAAATAAGGTAACAAGGCTTATCCAAAAGAACCTGTTTTTATGATCGGATTTTGTCTTTTGTATATATATACACGTGTGTATTGTCTTTTTCTACAAATAATAATACATTTTCCATACATTCATACACAAACTCTATAGTTTATTAACCTATGCAAATATTAAAACGTTTTTTTTTCCAAAATTTAGTAATTGTTTCTGTAATTTGATGTTAGTTCTATATACTTATCAAGATTTAGGAACATCATTTTTGTTTTTAGCCTATGAGTGTCTGAACTAGCTTATACGTACTTTGGATAATTGTTTCCTAACCTTAAAATATTTATGTGTTAAAGAAACTTGTAGGATATTGAATTGATCTTAAGTAGGATTGAAAGGTTAAAAGAAGTAATGAGCTCCAAAGTATTATAAAAAGATTGATCATAATCCTAGATAGGTAGCTACCATGGACTTGAAAGGTTGTCGAAGAAGTAATGAGCTCTTAGTATTATAATTATGACTTTGGATTCAAGCCATTCTAGTTAGATACACTTTAAACTTGGGTGTGTTAAATCTAATTAAATTCTCTTTTGTATTCTATAGTTTGAAAGTGGAAAAAATGATGCATGAGTAATACAAAAATTTGAATAGAGTGTTTTTGTAATTGGGATTGAGGAGATAATTGTATGTGATGGTAATAATTTTGGTCGTGGTTTTTCATCCCTTTCAAAGTTTTTTTTTTTTTTTTTTTTAAACATAAATTATTGTGTTTCATAGTTTTGTTGTTTCTTTTAATTTCTCAATTATTTTTTTTGCTCATTCCTATGCTCGTAAAGAGAGGCTTTTCCCAATAATTATTTATCCCTAATTAATTTGATTAAAAAAAAGGGATGTAATTATAAATAATTAATGTATCGTTTGATAATGATTTCACTTTTTTTTTTTCAAAAAAAATTATGTTTGTTTTCTCCTAATTTTTCAATTATGATTTTCTCATATTTTACTAGTAAATTTTTAAAAACAATAACAAATTTTTGTAAACAACTCTTTTTAGTTTTGATTAATTTTTAAACAAGTTTTCAGTGGAAATGAATTTAGTTCATGGTGACCACGTAGGACCTACTTAAGATTTAATATCTCGAGTTCTCTTAGTATGCATTCAAATGTTATAGGATCAGATAGGTTGTTGTCTCTTGAGATTAATTGAGGTGCACACAAATCGGTCAAGACACTTACAAATGTCGAGTAAAATAAAACTTGACTTGATTAAAAAGTTGATAACAAAACATAAAAACTATTATATAGGTGAAGATAGTATTTATAAGTTTAATTATCAAGAAAATCGAAACCTAAATGATTATCAAAGAGGTCTAAAGTTTAATTTATTCTCCCTTAAATGTTGAAAGGAAAAATTTCAAACTAAGGGTAAGGGAAATGAACGTGGGAATTATTTAGCATGCATGTGGTTGCTGTCGTGGACCTCACTTTATCCCCATAACAAATAAAACATTTTATAGTGGAAAATTTGGCATGACAAAACAAGTTCCACACACAAAAGGTTTAACATTAATTCACGTTATTAACAACAAAAGTTACACCGAAAAAACCTATATAAATATCATTGATTCCCTAAGAATGAGAAAAAAACAGCAAAATCTAGGTATCTTTCCATTTTCTCTTTTGTTTCCTCCATTGGTAGACCTATCAACTCTCTCAAGGTAGGAGATGACGATCGACGCGCTTGCGGTACGTAAGAGGCAAGTATTTGGATACGATTATAGCAATTGCACTATGATATCATTTGTCATAAACTATATCACTTTTATAACAGTTAGAAACATGCAAAATAGTGAAATCGATATTATTATAGTTCGCATTGTATTAATTCGATCTCTCTATTCATTTGACTTGGTTAGTTATATTTTTAATAACGGAAACTATGTTTAATCTTTGTTTATTATTTGTTATCCTTAGACCTAATGCTATAATGACACATGTTAGGGTTTACTTGTTTGTTTCTTTTTCCTTTTGAGCAATATAGAGTTTGCAGAAAATTCTCAACCATCTCTCCTTTCTTTCTTCAATGTTTCATCTTTATAAACAATCTCGACCAATCTCATTAATGAAAAACACAACTAACTCTAATAGTGTACTATATATATGATATCAAACGTACCTTTTCTCTTTTTACTATTTATATATCTAATAACTATAATGTGTCCTACAATAAAAAAAAAAAAAAGAAAGATAAAGTAAAGTTTGTTCCTAGGATTAGGTCAAAGGCAGCAACTATGAACATGATATTGTCCCTATTAACGAATGAAAAAGGCTAATCCCAAAAAGGGAATGAAATTAACATGGGATTGAATTAAAAACGACTCTAGTAACAATACTTTTGGATATGTAACAAAGCTCAAACGTGGGTCTTATGAAAGCCTTGTCTGTGGAAATGTGTGAGTATGAGTGTACAATATGATTTTTAATTAATTAATTAATATGGGACAATCTAGGGTTGGGAATTATATTATTAAATAAAATGTGTGTATTAATTATAAAAAAAAAAAAAAAAAAAAAAACAGCTTTTTTGGGAAAGGAGAGCATATGTTAAGGTTATTGTTTGGCCTTACAATCAACCTAAGAGGCACCAAAAAAGACCATATGTTTTTTTCCTCTTATTTTTTCTCTACCATTCATTAGATATCATATGTTTGTGGTTTTTAGTTAATCTTGTACACGTGCATTTCCTCTATATGTTTTCCATATTATAGAATTAATTTACTCAATAAATTAATTAAATTAACTTTGTTTAGATGTCGGTGATGTGACAAGAAAATTTTTAATACTGAACATTAGATTATGAAAAGAGAATAATGAGAATCTCTAGTTAGGATATTAAATAACCAAAGGTTGATTCAATTTATATTAATTAGTTCTAAAATGTATGTGAATTGCTAGATTATTGTATAATATAGTTTATATAATTAGTTCTAATTTAGGATCGATTTTAAGTTTAATTTATTATTTTTCTTACACTATTTTTATTTTATAATAGAAAGTCTTTTTTTAATGATATTTTGAATATAGAACTTTATTTTTTGAGTGTTCTCTCTCAACTCTTCTTGGAGATGAAGGGTCCTTTTATTTGGCTATAGATTTGACTTGATTCTAAAATTCGTGGCATCTTATTCTGATTTTAGTGATTTGGTCTTGGATAAGTACCCAAAGAAATAACAATGTTACCTTTTTATATATATATATTTGAGTCATCGATAAATTTAAGGACAAATCTAAAATATAATGCTAAAGTTTGATTCTTTTTAATCAATTGTTGTTACTTGGATCTCACATGTATTTTTCGTTGTTGCGAGTCCTTAGTATGCTTGACCTCTGACCTGCTCCTAGTCTGGTCTCATTTTTCGAGTGATCTGCATACTAAGAGAATCTCACACCGGTATGATGTTGAACCTACTATACTTTAATGCTTAAGATATTACAGAAAGTGTATAGTTCAACTAACTTTACAAGAAGTAAAGTTAGGGATTTCTTTTGAAGAATACGTACCTTTCACCTTAGGGATTGTCGAATGGGCCATTTATAATATCTTTCAATAAGTGTAACTCTAGCAATGTTAGAGTTATTTTGGGGGCTCAAGGCTGCAGGATGCTAGACCGAGTGCAACTCAGTTATTTCTCGATTGGTATATATTTACCAATTTGGTTAGTTGGCTTAAACTTCGAGGCTTGATTTTACCCCTTTAAGATGCATACTCCTTTATGCCTCTTCTTAATTTTCTTTTGTCTTGGGCTCGCCTATGGTTGTATCTTATCTTGCCCTCCAACATTAATATTAATTATGTGTTTTTTTGAATTAGAAAAATAATTTTTATTTAAAATTTGTTTTGCTAGACAATTATTTTTAAAAGGTTTATTAAAAAGGATAAAAAGAAAATTTATAATTTATGGTTTTTAATTTAAGTTAGAGTTTCAATACATGAAACATACCGAATAAAAGAATTTTAAAATAAAAATAATAATCAATTAAATACTGCTAAATCCTAGATAACATGTTTTTTAAAAAATAAATCTTGAACAATACATCCAAACAATCACATTTCTGGTTCAAGTTGATGGGGGCATAGGCATGTCATTTCACATCTTTCTCCATTTTTCCATTATTGGGAAAATATCTCCCAACAAATATTAATATTTTTTATTCAATAAATTTAATATTATTTTTTAATATATTTCACTGACAAAGAGGAAATTAGTTTTCTTTCTTCATTTAGAATATCATCAATTAATAATGTAGTCTTGCATTCCTAAGTATTTAATTTTTCACCTTGATGCATACATGTGAAAAATTAATCTACAATAATCTATCTAAATGAGGCCAATAATATAGGGAAAATAAATAAATAAATAAATAAAGGAGGGAATAAAACAAAAATGAACAATATTGAAAACAAAATACAGCTATGAGAGGCTAAAAAAGAAAGATTCTTGGTGATGTGTGAGAGGAAAAGACAACTTAATGAGTATGACACATTCAAAATTACTAAAATTGATTAATTATAATTTATAATAAGGTAATTCATGGTAAATAATAATGAGAAAATTTATAACCTAAATCTATTCTCACTTAGTATACTAAAACTAACACTATACCATGTGACCTTTACACAAATTAATGCAATGATTATTGTATGTAGTTAAAATATAAAATACCATAATATGAAAATATATGTACAAGAATTATTCAAGACATTTATTAACATTTAACAAACATTCTTTATAGATAGGTTGAATGTTTGACTGTGATATAAATTTTGAGTTATTTAAAATGAAAATAAAAATGGTAAAATATATGATTGTATTATTATTATTCCCCTATACAGCTTACAAGTTTTATTCCATTCTTATCCTTAAATCTTTAAAATGTCTATTTTAATCTCTAAATTTCTAAAAAGTGTTAGTTTTTGTTATTAGCATTAATTTTTTAGTATATGAGTTTTCAATAATAATATGAAAATTTGACCAGAGTTCTACATTGACTAGATAAAAGAATAAGAGAATATATAAGGGTGTCTGGACTATCTTACGTGCACCTCGACTAAGTTTACCGGACAACTGCCCGACTCTACAACATTTGGGTATCAAGAAGACTCGTAGGATATTAAATCTTAGGTAGACGACCACCATGGATTGAACCATAATCCATGACCTCTTAGCCTTTTATCAAGGGATGTTCCCTTATTTACCACTAATTTCTACCTTTATTTGTAAGAAATCTTTTGAGGTAAAACCAACAAGAAAGTTAGGAGGGTTCATGCCCAAAATGGACGATATCATACATGATATGTGAACGATCGTTGTTCTAGACAAATGGTATCAGAGTCATGCCCCTAATTTAGCCATGCTAATAGAATCTTTTGGGTGTCGAATAAAGATATAATGGAGGCTTGAAAGTATTGATGATATGATCCATGGTAGAGTAAGAAAATGATTATAGGTACATGAGTGAGAACAACTATCTTTATTGATATGAAATTTGTCTTTTGAGATGAAATCAAAAGTAAATTAACAATATCATATTATCGTGGAAATATGGGGAGAGTTGTTATAATAAATAGATTCATTTGATTTTCATAAAGTTTCAAAATATGCAACTTTTGGTCAAAGAAATATATTTAAAAGATCCGTGCACTAATTGGGTAGGCTTCATTTGGTAACCATTTTGTTTTGTGTTTGTTTGTCATCTATTTTTTACCAATAGTTTAAAAAATCAAGTCAAATTTTGAGAACTAAAAAAAATAGTTTTCAAAAAATAGTTTTTGTTTTTGAACTTTGGTCAAGAATTCAACTATTGTACTTAAGAAAAATGTAAATTATTGTACGGAATGTAGATACAATAGGCTTAATTTTCAAAACTAAAAATAAAAAAAATCAAATAGATACCAAACGGGACCTTAATTAATTGATTGATTGATTTTAATGTTGATGTTGAAATTGAAAATTAAGAAAAGAAAGTAATTTCTCTCTCTCCCTTGACTTTTCATTGGCTCTATTCTTTGATCTTCTTCGTGGCAACCCTTTTCTCATGAAGACTGTTGGCTTGGTTGCTTTTACATAATGCAACCCAATCGACATGAAAGACCAAGCCAAAGAATTAAATTTTTTTTGGCATTTTTATTTTAAGTCAAAAGGAGGAAAAAAAATGTTGATGGAAAATGAAACAAACAAAAATTTAAATAGTAACATCTTGTTCAATAACTATTTTATTTTTTATTTTTTTTTAAAATTAAGTTTATAAACGTTTTTTCGATTTATTATTTTTATCTGTTTTTGTTATTTACCTTTTATGAATATTTTGAAAAACCAAACCAAATTTTAAAAACATAAAACGTAGGTCTCGTTTGGTAATCTTTGGTTATTGTTTTTTGTTTTTGAAAATTAAGTCTATGAATATCTATTCCATCCTCTAAGTCCATTGCTTTATTATTTACTTTCTACTAACATTTTCAAAAACCAATTAAGCCAAGTTTTGAAAATTAAAAGAAATAGTTTTTACAAAAACATGTTTTTGTTTTTGAAATTTTGTTAAGAATTAATCTCGCCTATTTAAGAAAGTTGAAAACTATTGTAAGAAATTGATAAGAAATATACTTAATTTTCAAATGTTAAATGATTATCAAACTTGGTCGTAGCTTTTAAAATATTGTTTTGTTATTAATATTTTAGTTAATAATTCAAGTGCTTAATTACAAAAATGAAAGCCAATAGCATACAAGTTATAATATAACAAACATAATTTTTAAAAGTGTTATCAAAAGAGCCCAAAATTAACCCTTTCAAACGACTAATACTTTTTTTTTTTTTAGTTGAAAAAATAAATAGTTTTTTTAGTACAACAAACGAATAGGAAAAACAATACTCAAAGATAAATAAAATCAAAGTGAATGACATATATAATCCACCCTTGGAGGATAGTCTTCTAGCCTCACAACAGAACGTCGATACGTGTAGGAATGAAAAGCTAAAACGTGAGTAGATGAGTTACATCGCCAGTTTGTCCACTAAAAATCAAGAATAGAACCATTCAAATAAAACTTCCAAATTGTATCAATGAAGATTTGAACTTCATTCGTATATCTAGCATTTTCAATGAAGAGATTCCACACGTTGAAAATAGAAGAATCAAGAATGTAACAACAAGAGACATTAAATGGTGATATATAGTTTTGAAAAAGTTGATGAGAATATTAAAATTGAACACGCTAAGCTACCTAATTAAGTCCACCATATTGGTAAAGTTATCATACACTATACTGTCGACATAATTGAAATTAATGTAATAAATAAATAAATAAAATGGAAAAAAACGATTTGGATACTATTTTGGTGTTTGAACCTTGAATTTTATACTATTTTGATTTCTAAACTTTTAGAAACGTCTATTTTAGTACCTGAACTTTTAAAAGTACTTAATTTGGTCCATACTCTTAGACATAAATAGTGAGATAACTTGTATTTTTGGATTACCATGCTACTAAATAAATTAGTCACGTTAAAAAATCTAGAGTTTCAATTTTGAATTAGATGGTAAAACGAATTTCTATAAGAGAATTCAAAAGTCATTTTGAATTCATGATTTCGATAGTTCACTATTTTGGTGTATTCGTTGTTGACATTTTACTTTATCTTCCTCTTATTCAATCTATGCTATACATAATTTCATCGTTAAAGAATTAATAAACTATAATAATAAGAATAAAAATAAATATTTTAAAAAAATTCATGAATAAAAAATCTGTTTCTGAAAATTTAAAAATTAAAATAGAATAAAATTAAAAGTTGAAGGAGCAAATTATGCAAACCGGGAAAAAAAAATCAAATGGGAATGAATGGGTTTGATTTGCTGCAGGAACGGAGGGAAGAAGACGCCTCCGTTATAGAAACATCTGAAATTGAAAAGCAGTGGCTATTGGATTGGGCCCACATAAAACGATGACGTTTTAGGGAAACGAGTGGGTCTGATTCCCGGTTTTATCTTCGTTTCCCGTTTTTCGTTTGTACGTTTTTGAAAACGACAATAAATAGAAATGGTCCAGTCAGCATTACCAGAGCCAGCCACACACAGCCACATCATCGATTAAGACACGTCGGATTAGTAATATATCACCACATTACCACACTACAACGACATGTCTCCTCTTCTTCCCTCTGTTTCCTTTTCTTTCACCTTTCTCTCTCTCTCTCTCCCTTAATTTTCACACCAAGCCGTCATCCACCATTTCTTTACCGACATCGTATCTCTCTCTTTTTTTCCCTTTTAATTTAAGTTAGAGAAATTGTTAATTTATACTCTTAAGGGTGAAAATCAGTTCAGTTTTGTTAGTTTTTAAATCAATCAAAAACTAAATCAAATCGATCATTTCTCTAAGTGAACTAAATTCACGTTCAATAAATAACAAATCATTAGAAATTTCTTTTTATTTGGATAATTGTTTTAAATAAAATATTTTCAAATGATAGTACATTTTGTTATATTTGTAAATAAGTTAGTTCATTTTTTTATATTTGAAAACAACCATTTTTATTTGGTTTATTTATTATCAATCTGGTTCTCGACTTTTAGCCTTTTCTTTTTTCTTCCAATATTTTATTTTTATTGTTGGTTTTGATTTGAATTTATTTACTCTTTCGAAATTAAAATTGGGTTTTTTTTTATTAAAAAAAAGATTGAAATTGGACATTTTAGTTTTTTTCTTAGTCTTTTTCTAAATAACAAACATACATGCATAATAATACATTGTCCCCCTTTTTTAAATAACAAATATATATACACCATAGTAATTTACTAAAAGGGACATAGGTTTGGTCCTTATCGATTTTTTTATAAAAAAAATCGATTCAAACCAATAATTTTTTGTTGTCTTCAAATACAAACCAAGATATCTAATTTTATACTAAAAAACTAGTAACTCACGAGTTTAGGAGAGGTACATGAATGAACCAATGACATCCGAATGAGAGAGATCTTGTAGATATGAAAGTATGGTAAAGAAAAGCTTAAAAGAATTGAAAGTTACTACATACACCAACAAGGTGCACTTTTCTTTTCAGTAACTCAATCACAAAAACTCCAAAGTTCAGTATGGAAAGAACTCATATTGGTAAGTTAAGTATGCAAGAAATCGGGCTGGTTTATGTGGATTGTCTTCCCTCTAGGAAGTAGTTTAAGATAAGTAGATAGTGTGACCAGGAGAATGTCGGACGATCAGATGGCGAATCTGGATTCCAAATCCTCTATATTATGTTTCATTTTGAAAAATATAGTGACATATTTATAATTGTATCAATTAAACCTCTAAATCTTAAAAAGTGAATCAATTTCGACTCCCAATTAATATTACTTTTTAGAGTTATTCATGCATCAATTTTAATAATCCATTTTGTAGAATCGATATTTGAAGAAGCTTATATATGTATGCGAATTGACGTATGGATAATTTTCAAAGGTCATCATAATATCTCTAAATTAATTCGTTAATATAAAAAAATATAAATTATAAACCTTATACGATATTTTTCCGTATGAAATATAAAAAGAATGGGTAAACTGATTCACTCAAAAAAAAAAATTAAGACTTTGAATTGATGTAATCTAAAGATTAAAGATATAAAGGGATATTTTCTCGTTAATTTAATTTAGTTTACTTTTTTTTTTTTAATTATTATTTATGGTATGGACTTTCTGATCTTCTCTTTTTCTACAAATTAATATATTTAAGTAATCACGGGTAACTGCTTTCATTCTTTGTATTTAATGAATGATAAGCTAAATAGTTGAATTGTATTTAAAGGAAAATAATAATAATTATGTTTATTTATTTACTTATTATTATTAATTTTATGGTGTTTTAATTAATAATTAATGATTATGTATTAAAATACGATTTCTGTTCTTTACAAAGTCAAATGTTCAATAGACTGGCATGCATTTTGCATAGCTGACTTTTAATACAAGGGATAGAACATGAATGGATTTTGCCCCTCTAAAGGGGTTTTTCCCCTTAAAGTACAGAAAAAAAAATTATATTCTGATTCTTTTTTTTTTTTCTTTGGAAAAAAAAATTGTACCTCGAATATATTATATAAGGTTGGAGACTCAAAGAATTTGTATAATTTAGAAAAATGTAAAAATAAAAATACTTTTAATTATATTTTAAGGTCGTTTTAAAATATAGGAAAAAGAATCAAAATATTTACAAATGTAGTAAAATTTTACTGTCGCAATCTATTGTAGATAGACCATGATATTTTGTTATTATTTGTAAATATTTTTCAGTAGTTTTGTTTAAAATATTTTCCTTATATTTTATAACCATATGATTTTTTTTTTAATATTTAAACTTATAAATGTAGTATTTCTACCTATGAATTTATTTCTTGCTTGGTTATCCATTTTTCGGAAGATGTTTTCAAAGATCGAAGTTGAGATATTGAAAAAAAAATTGCTTTTATTTTTTGGAATTGACTATGAATTCAAATTTTTTTTGAAAAAATTTGGAGTGGTTGTAAATAAATTTTAAGAAAACAAATTTTCAAAAACTAATCACTTAGATGCCATTTGATAACCGTTTTGTTTTTGTTTTTGAAAATTAAGCCTATAGATACTACTTCTATTCCAAATTTCTTCATTTGTTATATCTACTTTTTACCAATGGTTTAAAAAATCTAAGCCAAAATTTGAGAACTAAAAAAAAGTAGCATTCAAAAAGTTATTTTTGTTTTTAAAATTTAATTAAGAATTCAATCATTGTACTTAAAAAAAGATGCAAATCATTGTAAGAAATGTTTTTTGAAAGCAAAAAGATTTAAATTTCAAAAAAAAAAAAAAAAATCAAATGATTACCAAACGGTCCTTAATTTGTTTGATTATAAATACTTCTTCCATTATTGGTCTCTTTATTTAATTGTTTACATTTTAGAAGTATTTCCAAAATTCAAGCTTTATCTAAAGTGATTTTAAAACCATGATTAAGAAATAGTAATAGCTATCAAGTTCGAGATCTAAAAAATTTCAAAGTTGCAACTCTAATTAAAATCGTAAATTCTTTTAATCTTTTTCACAGTGAATATAAAAATAAACATGAAAACAATAGAGTGACTATAAAGTATTACATACGTATAACTTTATAACTAGTCATTTGTTATACTTACAAGTTTCAAATTGCCATCCAAAGTATAATTTTTAAAAAAAAAATATATGGAGAGAGAATTATGGGACCCTGAAAAAGGTTTGGACTATTGACTCTCTCGACTCTATTATTTAAATTGGAGAGAAAAAAAAAGTAAATAATTAAAGCCATAACTAAAAAATTAATTATCACTATTATTCTTAGCTTTGACATTTGTTTTAAAAATATCCTTATATTCTTAGAAATAAAAATCCTTTAGAATTTTATACAAAAATCGAGATTTAGAATTGTATGGTGATGATCTAAAATGATAATGATCCAAAATTTGGTTTTAGGTTACCGTCACATCATTTCATGTCTCAATATCCATAAGAAATTCTAAAAAAATTATACTCCAAGAATATTTTTGAAATGTTTAAGAAAGTTCAAAAGTAAATTTTCAACATTTAAAACAAATGACAAAGTTTAAGAGTATTATTTTTAGGAGTAATACTTGGGTGCTTCTATCTTTATGTGTATGAAGAGAGTAAGATGCATGGATATAAAGTGCATGTTAGGATGCACCCAAGACCGATCGACCAAATCAAAGTCGATTGGTGTTGGTTTGGAAAAATTACAAACCGGAAAGTTTCAAAAAAATTTTAAGAATAAAATTGACCAAACATATCAACCAAAACCGACCAATTGATAGATTTTCATTCTTCGATAGTAGAAATCGGTTTGAACATTTACTAAATCGACTTCGATCGACTAATGCTCACCCCTTGACCCAAGTATTACTCTCAAAATATAAGAAAAAAAGTAAAATAAATTTTATCACACGACAAATTATGATTGAACAACCTAGTAGAATACACTCATATCCGTGGAATCTAAATATTTTTATAATTTAATCATAATGAAAGGAGATGAGATGAAATAAGTAGATGAGAGGGCGAAGGGCAACAGAAAATTGGGGGCATTGTTTGGCTATAAATAAGGATGATAGCCATTGCACTTACGCCCACACAAACACACACTCATAGAAATAGACATTCCCACATTAAACATACCATTTCCTTCCCCGACACCCAATTTTTTTTCCCTTTTCTTTCTTGGTTGATTCCACACAATTTGACAAATTGAGCTTTTTGGCTTCTGTCTGTACTCTCAATTGTACCTCCATAACAAACACAATCATCATCCTCAACAACAACAACACCAACATTACCTCTTTCTTTCATTATGTGTCAATTTGATTCTCAATCTGACCTCCTTCCACCGTCGTCGCCGCCCTCGTCGTCGTCGTTTCAAGTCAACCTCTTTCTAGACCTCTTATCATCTTTTGAAGACCCAAAACTCCGTCATAAAAACTCCCCACTTATCCTCCGTTCGTCCGTCATTGAAATCATCACCGAAGCTAAATCTCTCTTCTCTCTCGCTTTCCCCATTGTTCTTACTGCCCTCATTCTCTACTCTCGCTCCATTATCTCCATGCTTTTTTTAGGCCACTTGGGTGATTTAGAACTAGCCGCTGGCTCTTTAGCCATCGCTTTTGCTAACATCACTGGTTACTCTGTTTTATCAGGCCTTGCTTTAGGAATGGAGCCACTCTGTTCTCAAGCCTTCGGTGCCCACCGTCCGAAACTCCTCTGTTTAACTCTTCACCGTTCTGTAATTTTCCTTCTCGTTTCTTCATTACCCATTTCGATTCTTTGGTTAAACATCTCCAAAATCCTCTTATTCCTTCACCAAGATCCCGCCATCACTAAATTAGCTCATACTTATTTAATCTTCTCCCTCCCTGATTTGCTCTGTAATTCCTTCATTCACCCAATTCGGATTTACCTTCGAGCTCAAGGAATTACTCATCCTCTCACTTTGGCTTCTCTCGCTGGTACCATTTTCCATTTGCCCATTAATCTCCTCCTCGTTTCCCACTTCCGTTTTGGCATCGCCGGCGTCGCTGCTGCCTCCGCCGCCACGAATTTCGTTGTTCTGTTTTTCTTGATCCTGTACATAATGGCCTCTGGCATCTTCGTCCCCACATGGACCCCACCCACACGCGAGTGCCTGACCGGATGGACCCCACTTCTGAAACTCGCTGCTCCGAGTTGCGTTTCGGTTTGTTTGGAATGGTGGTGGTACGAGATCATGATCATCCTCTGTGGACTTTTAGCGAACCCCAAAGCAACCGTCGCTTCCATGGGTGTTTTGATTCAAACGACGTCGTTGATTTATATCTTCCCTTCTTCCCTCGGGTTCGCTGTTTCAACTCGGGTCGGTAACGAACTCGGAGCGAATCGTCCCGGAAAAGCGAAATTATCCGCCGTGGTTGCAGTTTTTGTAGCTGTAATCATGGGGTTATCCGCCACTACATTCGCCGTCTCAATGCGAAACATATGGGCTCGGATTTTCACTAACGATCTCGAAATCCTCCGTCTCACATCCACGGCGTTACCCATTTTGGGTCTCTGCGAGATCGGAAACTGTCCACAGACGGTAGGGTGCGGCGTTTTGAGAGGGAGTGCGCGGCCATCGACGGCGGCGCGTATAAATTTAAGCGCATTTTATGTAGTGGGGATGCCTGTGGCGGTTGGGCTTGGGCTTTTTTTAGGAGTCGGGTTTTCGGGTTTGTGGTTGGGCCTGTTGTCGGCCCAAGTGAGTTGTGCTGGGTTGATGTTGTATGTAATTGGAAGTACCGATTGGGATTTACAAGCAGAGAGGTCAAAGGAGTTAACATCTGACGTCGTTTTGGATAACGAAGACGTCGAAGAAAGTCTTCCTCTCACTTCTATAATTGTCGTCGCGGAAAACCCTAAACCCTAAATTCAATTTTTTCGAAAAAGAAAAAAAAAATTATTTCTCACTCTTCTTCTCGAGTTTGGTTTCATGATATTAATCATTTAAATTTTATTTTGTTATTATTCCATTGCGTGTCATAAATCCCATATCATACATAATTGTATCTATACCCCAACTAATTAATCAATGATATAAATTTATTAGTGAAACTGATAGATTTTACTATATTTATAATTCTTTAAAAATATTACTATACATTTAATTATTATTCTTAAAAGTGCTATCAAATACAATTACACTAGTATTTAAGAAGTTGTTTGAGCCTCAAACTTGTATAAGATAGAGTGAGCTATTATAACTAAATGAGTGTTTTAGTCTCTTGCTAAAACTATTTGAAAACTTTCATTATTATTTCAAGTGTTTATTATTTTTTATTTATCATCTCCCCCGTTTATAATTCATACTAAAATAATCCGTAATTCAAAATGAGCTATGATAACCCACATCCTAAATAATCTTGAAGGAGCTCTAAAAGAAATAAGAAAACATGTTTGGGATATTGAGACAGATATGGTGGGGGGGGGGGAAAGAAAAGAGAATTGGAGTAAAGATTGGGATTAAAGTGCAAAATAGAAGACGACACGTCTGAAGAGCAAAGACTGGGCTGTAAGCTGCAAACCCATCACATCACTTTTTTTTTTTTTTTTTTTTAACACAAAAAGAAATAATATATTTAAAAGAAAATAAATATTTAAATTTGACGTTTGGCACGTACCGGCCGCTCCCTCTGTTTGTGCTTTGTCTTCCTCAAAATTTGGTCCCACTCAATATATTTACATACCTCTATACCATTTTTTTTTTCCTTTCTTATTTTAGCACTTTAATGCATTTTATCCACTTTACCCCCCAAATTATAATTTATATAATGGGACCCAATTACTAATAAATAAATAAATAATTAAATAAACGTCTATTTAGTTAGACAATTCGAATTCCATCCTATGTTTTTAGGTTAATTGCATTTGACAGATAGATTGGATAATTTTGTTTGCAAAATCTATGATTTAAATAGAATTATGAAGACAATATATTTATGTCTGTAATGTATTTAGATTTTGTTTGAAATTTTAAAATACGTAATTATATTTAAAAAAGATTAAAAAATATTAACAAATATAATATTTCATTGTGTAAACTTAATTATTTTTATTGAATTAAAATGTGTTATATAATATATTAAATTATATTGTCAAACACAATTTTGATGATTGTTCAAATTGGAATTCAATTTATTAATCTTCATATGAAATGCATTCTATGAATAACTTATTTTCAAATTTCTGTTTATAGATTATTTATCATAGCTTATCTTAACTTACTCAAATAACTCAAACTGATATGTTACTATCTTTAACATACTTCGACATTTAAATCATGTTTAGATTTAGGTAGTATCGATATATAGAGGTACTATTGGCAAAGAATGGTATGTGGTTGTCAAATGGTTAGTTAGTCCCTTCTCCTATTTTTGTAGCATATATTTCGTTTTGAGCTCACAAATGAATGAGGATGTATCGATAACCTAGTTTATTAATGAAATATTAATCTTAAGATATGTCATTATATGTTTTGATTTTGCTTTCTATACTTAAAAAAGAAAAAAACAAAACATATGTCAACCTCTAGTTCTAGTAAAAAAACAAATCAAAATTGAACAAATAGGAATGAAGGGTCCTTCAGACGATTAATCATGTCAATTAACAGCTTACAATCAAAATAAATCGTGATACAATCTACCTCAGCTTGAAGTGCCAAATTCATACGATGCGGCCTTAACTACCGAAGATCCGTTGTGTAATACACAACCAAAATCATTAATATCTATGAATGGTCAAAGTAAGCACAACTCAATTGACATACCAATATTTTATTCGATCGGAAGGTCTATGGTTAAGATCTCCATCCTATTATGTAGTTAAAGTAACTCTATCTATGAATGTAATAAGATATGATGAGTGCGTGTACATCATTTTAGCATTGTTTTTTTGTTGACTAAATATTGGTGATAATTGTTGGGGGTATCCATGTCTGATTTTCAAGAAACAAAGACTCAATCATACATACAAATATTTGTAGCAGATAATGCGCGAGCAAGACTTACAAATACATTATCAGCTTTTTTCATTTCTCTTTGTCATTTAGTTCTGTGATTTTTCTTGTCTTTTTTTTACGTACCAATCTCTCAAATGGGCCCATCTAAATTTGAATCTTCCTTTGTTTTTTTTTTTTTTTGTGTTGTAATATGTCCTTAAACAAAATCTCTTCCAAAATGAAGGTTTTGGATTATCTCTTCATAATCTAATATAAGTAAAGAAGCAAACATATCATGCAAATAACTATCGTTGATGCCAAATTCTAGATAGAAAAAAATACACTTGATTGTCACGTGACAACAAGAAAATTTGTAATTTAGGAAGGAGAAAATCTGTAAAATAAAGAAGAAATGGACTTTGGTGCAAAAGTAAGAGATGGAGAACTGTAGAGAGGAGAAGAAGTCATAAGCTTAAGTTCGAGTTTGATTTTAAGATTAAGATTAAGTTCAAGTTACCTCATATGAAGTTATAATAATGTATTCTATAGAAAAAATGACAAGAGGTTACCTTTTTCTCTTAAAAATGAATATTTTCTTATCGTATATAAGTTAGGACTAGAATTTAGATTTGATTGGATTAATGATTAGTTGATCTCCTACATTTTTTTCTATCTTTTGGTATATTTCATCGGGTCCAATTTTTCACTTATGACAATTATATAAATGTTTTGCTAATTTAAAGTGTGGGATATAATATTTGAATTGACACACGAATCATATTTTGAATCGAAAACACAGAAATCAGATTCAAAGTATTAGACCATATTCATTATACTAAATAAATATGGAAATGTGTATAAAAGAGTTGAATTAGAGAGTGATCAATGAGTGGTTGGTTTGGAGTTAGAAGTTAAAAAGAGAAACTTGAGAGTGCTAATTAGTGGATGTCTTCAAAGTGAGCTCCAATTTCAACCTATCAAATCCAACCAAATTCTATTGTAAAAGAAATAATAATAATAATAAAAAAGTTTGTCTCAACTTTTGACCTTTTCTTCATTATTTCAAATAATTTATTTTTTACTTTATTTTTTTCTTACTTCTATTCAGAAATTAGAAATTATTTATGTTTACCAATAATTATAATAATGGTAATAAAACGACAAATCAAATAAAACCCAAAAACCTTCATGTTAAAGAAAGAAAAATGTAGAGGGAGTACCACCTATAAAGTTTGTCGTCAACGATACTGATATTGGAAAATCATAATTCATAAATATTAAATCATTCAAATCAATCAACTCAATCTCTTTACTGTCTTCTTCAACCCTAACGAAAACAAACTCTTTACTATCTTACATTTATAAGATAGTAAAATGTTCATAAGCTTGTTATTGTAGGAAATATAGCATTTCATTTATTCACTTAGCTTGATTGTTTTGTTTATTGTTATCTTTTTCATTATGGTTAAATCTCCTTAATTCTTTCTTTATTTTTAAGGTAGCCATTGTTTTGTTTGTTGTTGTTTTTCCCATTATAGTTAGGCCCCTCCTTATTTTTAGGATAGTAGTTTATTCTTTTCCTTTTTTAGGTATCTCATTGTTGTTTATAAGGAACCATCCTTTATAATTTACATGGATTGATATAGGGAAATATGCTTTAATCGAACCCCTAACTTAATGTTCTTCATGATATGCTCTAAAATCATTCCTTTATGTTCTCTCTAAACACCCTTTAACCCACCATGGTTGAGTTTCCAAAAATTAAAGAAACACACCAAACACAACCCAACATATCCATTGTCGTGTTTAATGGAAATAACTTTTAAACATGGAAGAGAGCAATGAAAATTGCTTTGGGAGCTAGGGACAAACTCGATTTTGTCAATGGTAAAAAGAAAAAAAACTTGATGAAGATGCTGCATATTTTGATTCATGGCAAAAGTAAGATTGCATGTTCATGACTTGGATTTTAGGAACTATTCAAACAATATATCGGACAACTTTCTCTACACTAGCAACTCAAAGGAATTATGGAAGGAGTTTGAGGAGAGATATCGCGAGGATAAATGACTTGTAAAGTTCCAAATCTAGTGAGAAATCAACTCTATAAGGTAAGATGGTCAAACTGTGGTCACTTATTATACAAGAATCAAAAGACTTTGGGATGAATTGGCAACCATAGTGTCTATACCTTATTGTTCTTGCAGTAAATGTGCTTGTGGTATAACAAGGAACTTGCTTCTATGGAAAACTCGAACAAAGTGATTCAATTCTTAAAAGGATTGAATGATTCTTTTGACATGATCAAGGTACAGGTTCTTTATATGGATCTATCGTCAATAATCAACAAGGCCTAAGTCATAGTCTTATCTGAAGAAAAACAAAAGATAGTCTACTTGGGGACTCGAAATCAAAGCTACAATGATGCTGCCTTGAATGTTCGTGTAACTACTGACAAGAGAAACAACAAATATGGTGGAATGCATACAAGGGGAGATCCAAGTAAGTTTTGTACCTTTTGCAAAGCTAGTGGACATTTGAAAGATGGTTGTTTTAAGATCATTGGATATCTTAACTGGTACAAAGGATCAAAAGATAAGCCTAAACCTGAGATCAAGTTATGGAACAAAGTAACAACAGGCAAGGGAAGCAACAGATTTGCAGGGCAAGGGAAGCAACATATTTGCAGGCCAAGTATCAGCTGCTGATGATAACTGTAATCTGGACAATCCATTTGATGAGGATTTGTTACAAAATGATCAACAAAAATAGTAATTCGTACGTGGAGAAGAGCATGTAATACACTCGTCTCTTACTTAGCTATCGAAATCACCAACTTGAAGGAACAAAATTAGAAGAAAAATCTCTTATATATTTTCTCAAAAAGATCTAAATCTCACCTTGAAGGAAGCCTCTCTTTGGTTTCGGTGACAGCTACAACAAGAAGATGAAGAAGAAAAATTGAAGCACAAACTGAGAATGAAACAAGGAGGTAAAAGGAAGAAGAAAACAACACCAGAAAGTATAGTGATTTGACTTTATCAAAGCCTACATCCACTTCTAAAAGTAGCCATAGATTTCATCTTCATTTAAGTGTTGAGCAGAAGAATTGAAGCTTAGAAAGACAGAGTACAATCAGGTATATCACTCTTCTTACTAGACCCTCTTTATTACATTCATCATTTTTTTTGTGAACAGGATGACAAAAACAATCGCCCCTCTCACCTTTCTTATATACCTTTTTTGTATTACATTTATTTGATTTTAAAAGGAAACAAATATTTAGGATAAGAGGTCTAATAGAATCGGTTATTTTTGCCATGTGACTGAGAGTTGAATGATGAGAAGTGATGCATTATTTTATGTGGTGATATAATGAAAGGAAATTGTGGTGATGGAAAATGCATTGTGCAACAAGTTTTCTCAGCAGAACTCAAGTATAAATCCTGCTGAGTTTCCTGGTAAGTCTAGGGTCAAACTCAGGGACTAAGGAAAACAATATGCAATAATAATTTTTAAGATGACTTTGCGGCAACCAATAAATCAAATAGTTGTTGGGTTGTTGTTTGCGGTGTAAAATGTATGCGGCAGAGTTAAGAAAAGAGTTAATAATACGGAAGATGCGCTGAATATGTAGGGGAGCGGGTTGAGAAGGGGTTCAACTAACACTTCCTAGGGTTGCGTTCATATTATGCGATCATGCAACACACATACAATAACAAATCATCTCTCAATGCAAATGCTACGACTTCTAGTTTTAGAACGCATGCGGTATATGCGATAAAGTCTATAGGATCTACACATAAGCCTCTATTCTTGTCTATGCGATGACGAATGACACACACACATACAAGGCGACCGCATAATACCATAACTTATCTCTAGGGTGCATGCGATGCATGTTGGCAAACAGAGCTTATCTCTAAGTCCCTATCTCTTGCTTATGCAGATCTAATCTTGCTCTCTCGAGTCTAGATTCTAACCTAGCTCTCTCAAGTCTTAGGCTCTTTCTTTAGACTCTCTCTCGAGTAGCTCTAAAGGGGTGTTGGGCGCAACATAAGACAAGATGATTGCATGCAATGAAAATCCTAGGTCATGTTAGCTCAGTTCTTCTCAACCCATTTGATAAATTTAGCTACTCATGCATGCTTTCAAGAGAGTGAACAGATGTAGATAAGAAAGTTCCATTTTATAGATATAGAATTGAAATATAGAATAACAATGCAAAATAAGAATAAAGAGCCTGGTAGCAATCTCTTGCTTCCTAAGGCTTTTTACACTGTTCTTCTCTACTTTGCTCAAAAGATAATCTTGCTCTCGCAAGAGCCCTCTTTATGTTTTCCCACACCTTCTGGGTTATCTCTCGAGTTGACCAGAGTAATCTTCTGGCGTCTCTTCCCTTCTCTCGCTCCGCCTTCTAAGTAAAAAGAAAAACTATGAACAACGCTAAGTATCTATGGAGAAAATTATTTAACTGTCCGAACTTCTTCACTGAAGGTGGCTTCTGGTATTTATAGAGCTTCAGGATGAAAGACTTCTTCTCTCTTATGATTGCACTGATGGGATGACATTAATTCTCTATCTGATGCACTGAATATTTGTCACCGAAAAGTTGAGTGTACTTGCTACAGTAGATCGTTAACGGCTTGTCAACTTAATTCGGAATTGACCGTCATTAGCTTTCTGTTCTATCATGATTTATTATGCTTTTCACCCAGATGCGCCCACCAAGTTACGCCGGCTCTATGCGGCAACCTTCTTGAGTAGATATTTGCGAGCGCAAATGACCGTATAACCTTGCGTTAACGCAATCTTTTGATGTGCTCGGCCGTTGATTTCTTTGGATCGCATTTTTCGCCTTGCGTTAACGCATATTTTGCACAAAAATACATAAGTTAACTGTTTTAATGCGATGGACGCATGCGACCACAATATTGTGAACTTAATGCTTTTGGACACAATCTTGTATATTTTTATCAATGCAAACCTGCATTGTTTTATAATTAGCACTGTAATTACATGCATTTCTGCCCGTTATCTCACCCCCAAATTTAAATAATGCTTGTCCTCAAGTATAAGCTAAAGATTTCATTTAGAAAGTCGACCGCAATCTCTTTTCCTAGATTTCTCAAGGATGCCTTATTCAAATCCTATATGCCAAAATTTTCTTAATTCTTATCCAGGTCCATTCTTAAAAAATTTCTAAACTTTAGGGATCGCAAGCTTAACCTTCAAAAAGACTTTACTATATTCCAGGACATTGCATGATTTATTTCAAAAAAAACTTTTTCACTGGGGTATTAAATGATTTTTTTTTATCCTTGCGTATTTTAGACATTTGCGCTGATCCAAGTTCCTCGTCCTCGTTTTGGCTTGCCCCCACGTGTGTCATACGGACATCTAACTACGAGCAAGACGCTCTTTCTCAGACTAAACTCATACCCATTTGGCAGCGGAGTTGCAGTCATTTATTTATGCGTTGATCACGATTCCTACCTTCGTTTTGGCTAGCCCCCACGTATGTCATGTGGACATCAAACTATGAGTAGGATCCGATCGCAACGTTATGATTTTTTTTTGAACAAGGCTAAAAATAGCAAGGTCGAAAATTAATACCGCACCCCAAAATTTAAAATATGAAAATTTCCTCATTGACAAAAGATTGAAAGAAATCATGCGATGTTCTTAAGAAGTTTCGTAAAGGGTCAGTTTGAAAGAAAGCTAACAAACCACTAACTTCGAGAAATATTTCATGAGGTGACCGTCCTAAAATTAAGTTGACTCTAGTGTATACGAAAAAATAGAAGCATGCGTTTCATCATTGATTTCATAATTAGCAATGAGAAATCATGCGATGACTTACTAAATTGATCAATGTTAAATGATTGCAGTGACCAAAGATGATGCGGTGATAAAATTTTCAAAATTAAAATGCGATGTGATAGTGCAAAATTTGGAATAAAGTTAAGGAAAGATACAACCCCCAAATTTGCGCTGTCACTCGCATTATTTATTGATGCATCATGCTTTGTAGTGATCTACTTTCTTTAGATTGCGGTGACGAAATTAAGTAGTTGCGTCTTCGTGTAACGCCTCCGCAATCGTTTACCTTGATCGTTTTCAAAGAAAACATTGAGAGGGTCAAATAATCAAAAAACGAAGTTAACAAAATTTCTCTCTCTCTCTCTTTTTTGATATAAAGAAGTAAAATGAAGACAGATAAATGATATTTGAAATAACATCATAGTAGTGAGAGTTCATGAATCATAAGTAAGAAAAAGGATACTCCAGAAGACTTGCGCCCCAGATGATTTTCTATCGCATGCCAGCACAAGGGCCACTCACTTCTTTTTCATTCAGAGTTTCTTAGGTCCACAAAGGCGACCTTGCGATGCCAGTCTTCTCCGTGATATACTTTCATTCGTTGCCTATTAACTTTGAATATGTTGGTTTCGTCATCATTGGATAATTCGACCGCGCCATGCGGGAATACTTCTCTGACTATGAAGGGTCCGGACCAACATGACTTTTATTTCCCAGGGAAGAGTCGTAGTTGTGAATTAAATAATAAGACCTTTTGTCCGACTTGAAGGTTCTTTCCGCATAATTGTTTTTCGTGCCAGTGCTTTGTCCGCTCTTTGTAGATCTCTGCGTTCTCGTATACGTTAATTCTCCATTCCTCCATCTCAACCAATTGAAGTTTTCTTACTTTTCCTGCTACCTTTAATTCAAAATTAAGCTTTTTCACTGCCCACAGCGCTTTGTGCTCTAGGTCTAGTGGTAAATGACATGCTTTACGAAACACCAACGCATATAGAGACATGCCTATTGGTGTCTTATAGGCGATTCTGTATGCCCATAGCGCATCGTCCAGCTTTATTGCCTAATCCTTTCGCGAAGGCTTTACCACCTTCTCCAATATCAGCTTGATCTCCCAGTTGGACACTTCAACCTGATCATTCGTCTGTGGATGGTATGCGGTAGCCACTTTATGGAGGATATTACATTTGCGCAGCAATTCTTTGACCGTGTAATTGACAAAGTGAGTGCCTTCATCACTTATTATAGCACGTGGGATGCCAAAACGAGTGAAAATATTCTTCTTCAGGAATTTGGAGACTACCGCCGCATCGCTTGCAGCGGATGCTACTGCTTCTAACCACTTGGATATATAGTCGACGGCTAATAAAATATAGTTTTGACCATTCGATGGTGGGAATGGTCCCATGAAATCAATGGCCCAGATGTCGAATAATTCCAGTTCTAAAATGTTGTTCATGGGCATCGCATGTTTCCATGAAATATTACCCATGCGTTGGCACCGGTCACACTTCGTCACATAGTTTTTGGCATCCTTAAATAGTGTTGGCCAATAGTACCCACTTTGTAATATTTTCGTTGCGGTGCGCTGGCCTCCAAAGTGCCCGCCATATGGTGAATCATGACATTGCGATAATATGCGTTGTTGAGCAGCATTCGGCACACACAGTCACAGAATCTGGTATGGGCCCCTCTTATACAGATTTGGCTCATCCCAATAATAATATCTGCATTCATGTCTGAGCCACCTCTTTTGTTGGTCAGTGTAATCTTTGGGAAATTACTCGCAAACCAGATAATTTACCATGTCTGCGTACCATGGCAATTCTTCAATCTGAAATAGCTACTCGTCTGGGAACACTGCGCTCACCTCTAACTGATTGCAGTCAACCTCAAGATTTTCCAGTCTAGATAAATGATCCGCAACTTGATTCTCCATCCCCTTGTGGTCAATTATTTCCATATCGAATTCCTAGAGGAAGAGAAACCATCTAATCAATCTCGGCTTTGTGTCTTTCTTTGTCATTAAATATTTTATCGCCGAGTGGTCAGTATGGATGAGTACTTTTGTTCCTAGCAAATATGCTATGAATTTCTCCAATGCAAATATTACCACAAACAACTCTTTTTCCATGGTGATGTAGTTAGTTTGAGGAGGATTCAAATTCTTACTCGCATATGCAATGGGATGAAGTATTGTTTTTCTCTTTTGCGCTAGCACTACTCCCATTGCATATCCGCTCGCGTCACACATTAATTCAAAGAGAAGTGTCCAATATGGTATGATCAACACGAGTGCGGTCGTTAATGTGTTCTTCAAAATCATGAATGCATTGAGACAATTGTCATCAAAGTCAAAATTTCTATCAGCCTCCATCAACGCACTCAACGGTCGTGCTATCTTGGAAAAGTCCTTGACAAAATGTCTATAAAATTTGGCATGTCCCAAGAAACTCCTGATAACCTTTACACTTGTTGGAGGTGGGAGCTTTTTAATTGCTTCAATTTTTGCCTTGTCCACCTCCAACCCGTCCCTAGATAACTTATGCCCCAGCACGATTCCCTCCTTCACCATAAAATGACATTTCTCCCAATTAAGCATGAGGTTCGTCTCCTTATATCTTTTCAATATCTTCAAGTTGTCAAGACAGACTTCGTAAGTGTGCCCATATACAGAGAAGTCGTCCATGAATATTTCTACAGAGTCTTCGAGATATTCTGAAAAGATGGCCATCATGCACCTTTGGAAAGTGTTCGGCGCATTGCAGAGGCCGAAGACAAGCGACGAAAAGCAAATGTTCCATACAGGCAAGTGAATGTGGTCTTTTCTTGATCTTCGGGAGCAATCATGATCTGTTATAACCTACATACCCATCTAAAAAGCAGTATAAGTCATTTCCAGCTAGACGATCCAGCATTTGGTCAATAAAAGGTAAAGGGAAATGATCTTTCTTTGTTGTCGCATTCAGTTTGCGGTAGTCCATGCAAATACGCTATTCGGTGACGGTTCTTTGTGGTATTAGCTCGTTATTTGCATTAGAGACTTCCGTCATCTTGCCTTTCTTCAGCACGCACTACACAGGGTTGGCCCACGTGCTGTCTGCTATCAGATAGATGATGCCCATGTCTAACCACTTGATTATCTCCTTCTTTACGACCTCCTTCATCGCAAGGTTGAGTCTGCACTGATGTTCGATCGATTCTTTGTGGTTTTCTTCGAGACGAATTCTATGCATATAGTATGCGGGGCTAATTCCTCGAATGTCTGCGAGCGTCCAACCAATTGCTTTTATATATTTTCTCAGAATGCTCAGCAACGTATTTTCTTGGTTTTCATTAAGTGCAGAGGAAATGATTACCAACAGCTTCTCATTCGACCCTAGAAACGCATACTTCAGGTGGTTAGGAAGGGTCTTCAACTCTATTGTTGGTGGTTGTTCTAAGGACGATTGTGTTGTTTTTCTTTCTTCATTCACTGTCTACTCATCTTCTTGGGTTGTGATCATCTCATCTTCCTTGTTTGTTTTTTTTAGGATCGCATTGCATGCAACAATGGATGCGATCACATCCTCATATTCGTTTTCATCTTTAGGCTTTTCTTCTTCATTCAGACTCTGTTCATCGTCGGATTCATTAAGGTCTTCTTCATCAGGATATTTCATGGCACGGATAATGTCAAACTTGAGCTTCTGTCCATGCACGATCAAAGTGATCTCTCCTTTGTACACATCAATTTGGGCACGACCGGTCGATAAAAATGGCCGCCATAGAATAATGGGCACATCTTTGTTTGCTTCGTAGTCCAAGATGATGAAGTCTACTGGCAATATAAATTTGTCGATTGTAACCAAAACGTCTTTCACCTTCCTCTCTGGATGCACCAAAGATCTTTCGGCTAATTGGAGAGTCACTGTTATGGGCGCAACTTGGCCCACATTCAGCTGCTTGAACATTGACAGAAGCATCAAGTTAATGCTGGCTCCAAGATCGCATAGCGCTTATCTGATGTACAATCCTCCAATGGAGCAAGGTATAGTAAAACTACTAGGATCACACGTATCTTTAGTGGGATTATAGATTTTGAGCTCCGCGTCAAAGCCTTCATAGCGAACTTACCAGTGCCTCTCTTCTTTGTCACCAAATCCTTTAGAAACTTCGCATATGCGGGTATCTCCTCAATTGCTTCAGTGAACGAAATTTTGTCCTAGCTGTAAATACGAACAACCTGTGAAGGATCGACTTACTGATTATGGTTAATTCAAGTGGACAAAATATATCTACAATGAGGAGAGTGCAACTACTGAGTTATAGTGATATGTCTCTGTAGTTAACAAATAGTGATTAATTCGGTTTAAAGAGTTTAACTAATTAATCTCAAATCGTTAGAGCTCATGATCTGTAGGTCCATTAGGTCCCTATACTAACACGTAAAAGAATTAAACCTTAGAACAACGTGTCAAGAGAATTTGGAATATTCAAGCTCAATTTAGGGTTTGAATTATTATATTTGATATAGTTAATGTTTAATTAACGGATTAAACATTTCAGTTGTAGAGAATTGATAATATTTAAATATGATTTGAATATATGATGAGGTGTATCATTAATTTAATATTTGATATTAAAATTAAATTAATTAAAATAGTTTAATAAAATTTTTCCAAAGTAATTTATTAAAATTTTGGATTTTATGAAATTCAAAATTATAAAATTAATTGGATTAATTTTTTGATTTATGATTTTTAAATTTATAAAATTGGTTTAATTAAAAATTGGTTTTTCTATAAGGCCCTCTTATCTCTTCCTTCTCCTATCTCAGGTTATGGAAGAAGGAACCAAGAAGAAAGTATCAGCAACAACAGGTTTTATTACAGGAATCAAAAGTTGAAATTAAAAAAAAAAAAAAATTAGAAATTTAAATGGAAGTGGGTTTACCCACAATTTCCGTTAATTTCTACATCTCATGCCATTTTCTTAATGGTTTTTTAAGTGGCAACATCAAATTAAATCCAATCTGCATAGATTGAGGTTTTATAATGAGGGTTGAAGATCAGATTGAAGTTTCATGTATCCATTTTTCAGAAGTTCCAAATCCAAAAAATTCTTCACTCTTCAAACTCTCAAAACAGCTTTAAATTCTCTTCAATTTGAAGTTCACACTTCAATCCAAAGCCTGAGAATAGTATAGAAGACTTTGGTGGCGGTCCTACTAAGATTGGAGAAGAAATTGATGAAAAATCAAGTTAATAAGTGAATTTTATAAAGGTTGTATTTCCTAAACCCTATTTCTGGTTTTTCTCTTAAACATGCATGTTTTTCCTTTAAAATTGATGTACTTAAAATGCTTAGATCCATAACGGCTTCCGTTTGTTGATTTTCAACTCCAACAATTGGTATCAGAGCATGTTTTAAGCAGTCATTTTAAGTTAATTTATGCATGGTGGGTGTTTTTTCATGAGTTTCATGAAATGGTTTTTTTTTTTTTTATGGCTTTGGCATCTTAAATTCTATTCAATTTACAAATAATTGTTATAATTGTATCTTTGTTTATGGGCTTTAATGTGTGTTTAGGAGTCTGTTAATTTATTAGAGTCATTAGAGTTGCAATTAGGTTATAATTGAAGGAAATTCGGAGCAAGCTCAGCTACAGAATTCAGTTTTTGAAGCTTCTGTGAGATAGCGTTGCAATGCTACTTTCACAGTGTTGCAACGTTGTTCTTCGGCCAACCTATTTTTTAAGAACAAATCCTGTGGCATTACAACATGGGGATGAAGCTGTTGAGGTTGAAGTCCTAAATCTCGTAAGGTCCTATAGTTTGTAATTGTTATGTACAAACATTTTATTTATGGAATGAAATATGTGATGTTTTATTTCAATTTGCGTTGCATCAACCACAAACCAATAAACTAAGACAAGGTTATCTTGTAGCTTAAATATATTTGTAGAGACATATAAGTGGATCAAGTTTAAGTGACAACCCAAATTGTTTGTAGTAGATGAATAAGGTTGAATACCTTATACTAGTGACACTATGAGTATGACCCGTTTTATAGATGTTATAATTGTTGTAAAGTGCTATAAATGATCTGATCCTAATCATTCATGTGGAGACACGTGAGCGGAGATATTCTATACAAAGGATTTTGCATAAGACTGGATCACGAAATGTTTAGTCTTATTATATAACGTCATTCATAATAGAGACTTACATTCACTAGGATGACCATAGGTAACATGACCTGAATGCTGAGTGAGTTGTGAACTCGCCTATGAAGGTGGTCCTTTGATTTGTATGGATGAGAGTGAACAGAATGCCGACTCAACAAGCCTACTATTTTAAGGATTCGTCTGATTTGGGAGTTGGGAACATAGCTACACAAGAAGGAATTCACTCATTCCCCAACGTCGGGGTAAGTAGATAAATTGCTCCCTTAAGGGCTGATTTCAGAGTTTGAATAATGTGGCACCACACCCTCTCTTGGCCCGAGAGGGGTCAAATCATAGTTGAACTATGATTTATTGTTCATTAGAGGGACCAGTAATACTTAAGAAGATAGATGTTCTTGGGGTTGATGCCCTAAATCTGGCTGGGTCCAGTAGTTTGTAAACATGTATATGAACAAACATTTGTGATGTAATAATGTGAGATATTTTCTTCACTATTGTCTTTGATATATGAGATATTTTTATGCATTAACTACAAACCATTAAACCAAGATCCTTGGTTATCATTGTAACTTAAGCATGTATGTAATGACATATAAGTGGATCGTGCTTTAAGTGATAACCTAAATGGTCTGTAGTAGATGGACAAAGGAAGGAAACCTTATCCTGTTGACACTGCGAGTGTGGCCTGCTTTGTAGATGTTACAAGTGTTGTAATGTACTACAGATGGTCTGATCCGGACCATTCATGTGTTAGACATGTGAGCAAGGATGCTCTATACAAAAGAGCTTGTATAAGATCGAACTATAAAATGTTTAGTCTCGTTATATAACGCCATTCATGATAAAGACTTTCATTTCACTAGAATGACCATAGGTTACATGATCTTAATCCTGAGTGAGTTAGGAACTCTTGTCTATGAGGGCGGTCCTTTGATTTGTATGGGTGTGAATGGCTAGATCGCCAACTCAAACCTACCACTTTGGGGATTCGTCTGATTGGGGAGTTGGGAACTCAGCTACACAAGACAGAATTCACTTCTTCCTTGATTTAGAAATAAGTAGATAAATTTCTCCCTTAACAGCTAATTCTGGGACTTGAACAATGTGGCGTCACACCTTCACTTGGCCCGAGAAGGATTTACTCATAGTAGGACTATGATGTATTGTTTATTAGGGGAATCAGTGGTACTTAAGGAGTTAGATGTAATTACAGGGGCAAAATGGTAGATTGGCCCAGTTGTATTTACGAGCGATTTGTGAAAAGTCATCGTATGTTGATTGGTTATATCCAATGGACACATAAATATATCTGTAGCGCATAGAGTACAGTTGCCAGCCTTTAATGGAATGCCCGGTAGTTACCGAATGGTGAATATCGTGATTAAAGAGTTTAGTCAGTTATTCATATACTGTTGGAGCTTCAAACTATAGGTCTATAAGATCCTCTTGGTAGCTCAATTGATTCATGTTGAGAATCAGTTTTTTGGTTAGTTTGAAATGTTCAAATTAATAAGAGGAAATTTGTTTATATATGATATAATTAAATTGCATCAATTATATGAGATATAATTGACTTAATGTATTGGATAAATTAATTGGAGGAATTATAATTAAATGCTATAAGGGAGAAAAAAAACTATGGTTTATATATTGCATGAGATGTGATATTAAAACTATAGGTTATGAATATATTGATTATGTTTATAATTAAATCAATTATATGATAATTGGTTACGATTTTTTCTCCCATAACCAACTTAGTGGGAAGTTGTGATCAGTTATGGTAATCGATGGTTAAAATAAAAATCGTTTTCATTTTTTACAGAATGCGATCATTTCGATATTGTGAATCGGACGATCAAAAGTATAAGCTATACGATAGCTTGGGAGCATACACGATCATGTAGCAAGTTTTATATATGATAGTCACTTATCCTCTAAACGATTGAGTACACTGTCTATACGATAGACTTAAACTATCTCCCACTGACTCGATCGTCTACACGATCTGAAAAATCCTCCTACCCTCTACCAAATCCTACAGAGTCCACAACTCCTAGATTCTCACACTGAGAATACCGAGGTAACCTGCTAGTGTGTCTATTTACTGTTCGAGGGATGAGCGTTGTTGGTGCTTGTTCGAGGATATTGTCGAAGTTTGATGTTCGTGTTTGGTGAACGATCGTGCAACAAAGTTCAAGGGAACGAGATGAATAGTTCTTCAAGGGTAAGTTCACTTGAACCTTTGTATTTCCCTTTTGTAGGATGCTGTAATTTAGAGTTTTATATAACTATTATTGTTTGATTGTAAATGTGTATGTTTTGTCACAATGGGGCTTGGAAGGATCTCGCTTCCGCTCATGGGTCTCTTTGTTAAGAGTTCCTTCAGATGTAACTATAGGGGCAAAATGGTAATTTTGACCTAGCTGTACTTACGAGCAATTTGTGAAGGGTCATCATACTATTGGTTAGTTATATCCAGTGAACATAGAAATATATCTGTAGTGCGAAGAGTGCAGCTGTCGGTCTTTAGTGGAGTACTCGATAGTTAACGGATGGTGATTAATTGTTCACGTATCGTTCGAGCTTTAAGCTATAGGTCCATGAGGTCCCCTCAGTAGCTCAACGAGAATTAATGAGAATCAGTTTTTGGATTAATTTGAATTGTTCAAATTAATTGAGGGAATTAATTAATTATATGTGATAAAATTAAGTTAATATAATTATGCGTGATATAGTTACTATAATGTATTTGATACATTATAATATTAAGTATTTATGAGAGAAAATAAATATTTGAATATGATTCAAATATTAATTATATGAATTGGATTCATATGATTAAATGTAATACAAGTGGAATATATTAAATGTCATTTGTGAGAGAAAAGAAATTATAAGTTATATTGTATATGATAAAATATTAAAACCATAGGTTATATTTTATATTATATGATATAGCTATAGGTTATATGTTATAATTAAATAAAAAAATTAATTTATTTTGATTGATTTATTTATTTTTGAATTTTTTAAAAAGGAAGTTGTAACTCCTTCTCCCTTCTATCTCCCCACTACATGAGTGGGAAGAGTTTTTTGAACAGATGAGTTTTATTCTTTTCTCTTCCTCTGTGTGTTTTACAGAATAGTTTTTGTAATTCTCATGATCTCTCCCAATCATCTACTTCTTCCTCTTCTTGCTCCTCTTTATTTCCCTCACCAAAATAGCCAGAGCTCTACTCCTTCTGGATTCTTATTGAGAGAATGCCAAGGTAGCCGTTTGTGGCGGTGTTCATCGATTCGAGGGGATCCATTGAAGACTATTCTTTAAAGATAAAGGTTCTAAATCCTAATTTATTTTTCCTACATTTTGTTAAATGCATGTTGTATTATATTTGTTAAATGCATATTTTTTGTTCTATTTACCGTAAAATTTTACATTATATAAAATTTGGTAAAATTGGGACGATCCGCTTTTACTTAAGGACCTTTAATTGGCTCCTTCAATTGGTATTAGAGTAGCCCTTATGGCCTAATTTGTTTTCCCCAAAATTTTGGAATAATTTTACAGTGTTGGCGGGTTTCTGCGTTATGGATATTCATATGATGTTTAATGATGAATGTGGTTTGCAATTAATGGATGGTTTCGGGATTGTATTGTTTAGATTCATCACTTTAATTATAAAATTGGTTTTGTAGGAGCCCATGTTTTAGGGCATTAATTGCGATAGAGTCTTTAATTTTTGTTTCTTGAGTCTTTGTAATGTTCTCGACCTTTTTCTGGAGAATTTGAGACATTTTCCATGGAGTTTCGAAGTTGTTCGAAACTGTACAGTAGCGTCGTGACGCTGCAATGCGGGCGAATAAAGGAAAACTTCGTAGCATCGCGATCCTAGGGCACGGTGTCACGACGCTTCGAGATAGTTTTTTCACGCAGTTTAGCTCCGGTTCACGCGTAGTTCTTGGTCTGTTGGTTCAGTTCGGCTAGTGGGTTCTCCGATTCGAGCTATTTGGATTCGTTTGGACTGGTTCATGGTCTGGGTTGAGCGGTTTAAGGCATGGTTCACCTGTTTCGAACCGGATGGATAAATATCTTATAATAGTTATTTTTTTGATAGGTGTCCAATCCTAATCCATTAATTGCTTTTATATTATGCATGTGATGTATGATTTAATTTTATTATTATATGTCATAATGTATGTCATATCGTATAAAATTCCATCATAGGTTATGCATTTATTTTCATGCATCATATTATAAATGTTATAATTTTAGATGCATGATTTAATTTTATAGCATACTCATGCATCATATAATATAAATGTTTTAATATATGCATGCATGCATTAATAGCATATTCGTGCATAATTTATATTACACTTGTTATAATATATAATTGAATGTTTGTATGGATGTATGCTATAGTTTGTTTCATTAATTATTTATATAAATATTATATATGTTAGTAATGAAATGAATTTACATGAAACATGACACTACCTTAGATAATCTATAAATGTTATAATTTACTAAAGTATGTCAAAACATGAAATGTGTGTTTTAATTTGTTTCATTTATTTATAATGATTATAACTAAATGAAATCAGAAACTAAAATTGATAATTCAGAATTGCATGCAAACCTTAGGTTAAAATTATGTTTTAAAATTTTTTAAAAACATGATTCAGATAGACATAAGATCACGTTTCTAATGAGATTAGAAATTTAAGATTAATCTTTTAATCGGTTTAATAAGATTAAATTGATTTTTAATAAAATATTAACTTTGTAATAAATATATCTATAAGGGACTTTTTGTCTAAGGCTAGTTTTGTTTAGGCTGGGGTATTTAAGTGGACGAAAAAAACACCCCTACTTGGGAACTTACCTGGACAGGTGAATTAGATAGATTTTTTACAAGCATGCAATCGTTGATTAAAGTCTGTTAAAGAGTTTAATAGGCATTATTCAAAATTGTTTAACTATCCAAAGAAAGTATTTTTTTGGGCAAATTAAACAATCATTTAATTAAAATCAGCAGCCCGATTTTTCTAAGTTAATTAATACTGGGTAAAACATTCAGTGGGAGGAAAATGAGGTATATGATACTTCATTTTTCCTCTTCATGTTTCTTCCTAAAAGTTCACACCGTGAGGTATATACTCGGCCTCGAGGCACCTTGAGTTTCCCCTACAAATGAAATTTGTATAGATCAATATCAAGGTGAATGGAGAGAGTGTTTATAGTAAGTGGGAGTGGGACGTGTGACATCATATCCTTCGGTCTCTCTTATTAGTTTGAAGTAAAGTTTCATGCATGGCCTTGTGGCACCTTAAGTGTCCCCCTAAAGGATGGAATTTTTGCATTACGCTTTATTCGAACTCCATAAATGATAGGATTACTTTAGTTTCATGTCCAAATCGGTTTTTCTCTACGGTTGGCTCATTGGGGCGAAACTTTATAATCTAAAATGAGGGATTATACTTACAAGAAATTTTAAGCAAGTTTAACAATTTCTGGACCGAACAATGGTGACTGATAATTACAGTAACAAGGAGTTGTTCTATCTATTGGTTGAGATTGTCTCATTTCAGTGAAGGGACACCTGATCACCCTACGGTGACTTTTGTCCTGCCTCACTGAAAATCATTACAAAATAGATGTTACTTAGGGTATTACATTATTTTGCTAAAATTGATTGGTTTGTCTTAAGTGGTTTATTGAAAATAGACTAATATAAATAATTTGTATGGTTCAGCAAATTTATTTCGATATGACTTCCCCAATGCTTAATTTACTTGCCGCTAAAAAATTAACGGGCGAAAATTACACTTCTTAGAACAACATGATCAATACAATCCTAATCGTCGATGACCTCCGTTTTGCCCTAATGGAGGATTGTCCTCCTATTCTAGCTCTCAATGCTGCTCGAATGTTCGAGAAACATATGAGCGGTGGACACGAGCAAACGAGAAGGCCCAAGCGTACATCTTGGAAAGCCTTTCTGAAGTCTTGGCCAAGAAGCATGAACTCATACTCACGGCTCATGATATAATGAAGTCCCTTAGGGGAATGTTTGGACAACCATTCGCACAGCTCAGACACGATGCTTTCAAACACATATTCAATGCCCGTATGCAAGAAGGGGCATCTGTTTGAGAATACCTTCTCAACATGATGGTCCACTTCAATGTGGCAGAGATGAATGGGTCTGTCATCGATGAAGCCAGTCAGGTTAGCTTCATTTTGGAATCTTTAATTAAAAGTTTCCTACAGTTTTGTAGCAATGCTATTATGAATAAGATTGATTACAACCTGACCACCTTACTCAACAAGCTGTAGACCTTCTAGTTCTTGATGAAAACTAAGGAACAGAAGGATGAAGCAAATGTTGCGTCATCCTTTAAGAAGTTTCATAGAGGTTTGACCCCCGGGACAAAGTCTGTACTTTCTTCTTTCAGCACTAAAAAGTGGAAGAAGAAGAAAGGTGGAAAGGGGAAAGTTAATTCACCAGCTGCTGCTTAAAAGGGAAAGAAAGCCAAAGTTGCGAAGGGAATCTATTTCCATTACAACTAAGAGGGACACTGGAAGAGGAATTGTCCCAAATACTTGGTAAAAAAGAAGAAGGCCAAACAAGGTAAATATGATTTTCTTATTTTGGAAACTTGTTTAGTGAAGAATGATGATTTGGCCTAATTAATTGATCTGGGCGCCACTAACCACGTTTGTTCTTCATTTCAGGGAATTAGTTTCTAACAGCAACTGAAAGTTGGGGAAATGATGATGAGGATTGGAACTGGGCACATCATCTCAGCTGTGGCAATTGGAGATCTCCACTTAACTTTACAGAATAAATATATTTGACTAGAAAATGTATATGTAGTTCCTGATTTGAAGAGGAACTTAATTTCTGTAAAGTGTTTACTAGATCAAAGTTATTGTATAAATTTATCTATAAATAAAGCGTTTATTTCAAAGAATGATGTTAATATTTGTTCTGCTGAACTGGAAAACAATCTTTACGTGTTAAGACTGTTAACAACTAATGCTCTCCATAACACCGAAATATTTAAAACTGCGGTAACTAAAAATAAAAGACTTAGAATTTCTCTTAAAGAAAATGCCCAACTTTGGCACCTGAGATTAGGACACATCAATCTCAATAGGATTGAGAGGTTAGTGAAGAATAGACTTCTAAGCGAGTTAGAAGAAAGTTCTTTAACTGTGTATGAGTCATGCTTTGAAGGCAAAATGACTAAAAGTCCTTTTACTAGAAAGATCACAGGGCCAAAGAACTCTTAGAGCTAGTACATTTAGACTTCTATGGTCCGATGAATGTAAAAGAAAGAGGAAGGTTTGAATATTTCATCACCTTTACTAATGATTATTCAAGATATGTGCATGTTTACTTAATGTAACATAAGTCTAAATCCTTTGAAAAGTTCAAAGAGTTCAAAGCAGAAGTTGAAAATGCATTAGATCAAACAATTAAGACATTTCGATCTGATCGAGGTGGAGAGTTCTTTGATCTAACATTCCAGAACTATTTGATAGAGCATGGAATTGTATCACAACTCTCAGCACCTGATACACCTCAGCAGAATGGTGTATCAGAAAGGAGAAATCAAACCTTGTTGGACATGGTTCGGTCTATGATGAGTAACGCTTCTTTACCTGATTCATTTTTGGGTTTTACAATATAGACTGCATCGTATATTTTGAACTGTGTTCCATCTAAAAATGTTATGAGAACACTTTTGGAGTAATGGAATGGTTGCAAAACTAATTTACGTCATTTCAGAATTTGGGATTGCCCAACACATGTTTTTGAGGCGAATCCTAAGAATCTGGAACCTCGTTCAAAACCATGCCTATTTGTAGGATATTCCAAAGGAACGAGAGGTGGTTACTTCTTTGACCCTAAAGAAAATAAGTGTTTTTGTTGAAAAACACTACTTTTCTTAAAGAAGACCACATAAGGGAGCATAAGCCCCGTAGTAAGGTTGTGTTGAATGAACTTTCCAAGGTTTCTACTGAACCTTCAACAAGAGTTATTGAAGAACCCAATACCTGAACAAGAGTTGTTGAAGTTAGATCATCTAGTAGGTCAAATCCACCTTAAGTGTTGAGGGAGTCTGGACACAGTAGGAGGGTTGTAAACCCACCTGTCTATTATATGGATTTAACAGAAATCCTAGCTATAGTAGTTGATGGAGATGTTTAGGATCCATTGTCTTAAAAGAAAGCAATGAAGGATGTTGAAAAAGATGAATGGATCAAAGATATGGATCTCGAAATGGAGTCAATGTACTTCATTCAGTTTGGGATCTTGTAGATCAACCTAATGAGGTTAAACTTATAGGTTGCAAATGGATCTACAAGAGGAAACAAGGAGTTGACGGGAAAGTGCAAACCTTCAAGGCTAGACTAGTGGCAAAGGGTTATACCCAAGCTGGGAGAGTTTACTATGAGGAGACTTTCTCACCTGTTGCCATGCTGAAGTCTATCTGAATCGTCCTGTCCATTACCTCACATTATGTCAATGAGATTTGGGAAATAGACATCAAGACTACTTTTCTAAATGACAATCTTGAGGAGACCATTTATATGGATCAACTCGAGGGATTCATAACTCAAGGTCAAGAGCAAGAAGTTTGCAGGCTTAATCGGTCCATTTATGGACTAAAGCAAGATTCTCGATCTTGAAACATAAGGCTTAATACTGTAATCAAATCTTATGGCATTGATCAAAATGTTGATGAGCCTTGTGTATATAAGAGGATTATCACTAGTTCAATAGCTTTCCTAGTGTTATATGTAGAGGATATCCTATTCATTGGGAATGGTGTAGGTTTACTGACTGAAGTTAATAATTGGCTAACGACCTAATTCCAAATGAAAGATTTGGGAGGGGCTCAATTTGTTCTAGGAATTCAGATCTTTAGAGATTGAAAAAATAAAACGCTACCTCTGTCTCAAGCATCAAACATTGACAAGATGCTTGTCAAGTATTCGATGCAGAAATCCAAAAGAGGCTTACTACCTTTCAGGCATTGAATAATTTTGTCTAAATAATAGTGTCCTAAGACACCTTAAGTGGTTGAGAAAATGAGACGAATCCACTATGCATAAGCTATTGGCCACATAATGTATGCGATGTTATGTAATAGATCTAACATCTGCTATGCGGTGAGGATAATCAGTAGATATCAATCTAATCCAGGATAAGATCACTAGATCGTAATTAAGAATATCCTCAAGTATCTAAGGAGAACGAGCGACTACATGCTTATGTAAGGTTCTAAGGATCTGATCGTTACAGGATAAACAGATTCTGATTTCCAAACTGGTAAGGATTCTAGAAAATCCACAATAGAATCAGTGTTCACTCTTAATGGAAGGGCAGTAGTATGAAGGAGCGCCAAGCAAGTGTACATTACTGACTCCACCAAGGAGGCTGAGTATGTAACGGCTCATGAAGCTACTAAGGAAGCTGTTTGGCTCTAATTTGTTTTTTTTTTTTTATTGATTTGGAAGTCATTCTAGATATGTCAAAGCGTATCACACTTTATTGTGATAATAGTGGTGCTGTGGCTAATTCCCAAGATCCTAAAAGTCAAGAGCGCAGGAAGCATATAAAACGAAAGTATCATCTCATCCGAGAGATTGTGCATCGCGGGGACGTGATCGTCACGCAGATAGCTTCAGAGCACAACGTTGCTGGTTCATTTATAAGGGCCCTTACGACTAAAGTGTTTGAGGGTCACCTGCAGAGTATGGGTCCATGAGGTAGACCACATTTAGACTAGGGCAAGTGAGAGATTTGTACTAGGTACGTGTTATGCTCTAGTTTATTGTTTTGTGTACTTTGTATTTTATTTTGACTTTTACATTGTGCACCTCACTAGTTTTAGGTCAAGTGGAAGATTGTTGGAGTTGATGCCTTAAATCTCGTAAGGTTCTATAGTTTGTAATTGTTATGTACAAACATTTTATTTATGGAATGAAATATGTGATGTCTTATTTCAATTTGAGTTGCATTAACCATAAACCAATAAACTAAGATTCAAGGTTATCTTGTAGCTTAAATATATATGTAGAAACATATGGGTAGATCATGTTTAGGTGATAACCTAAATGGTCTGTAGTAGATGGAAAAGGCTAGATACTTTATCTTGGTGACACTACGAGTATGATCTGCTTTGTAGATGTTATAGCTATTGTAAAGTGCTACAAATGATCTGATCCTGATCATTCACATGGAGACATATGAGCGGGGATATTCTATACAAAGAAGTTTGTATAAGACCGAACCATTAAATGTTTAGTCTCATTATATAACATCGTTCGTAATAGAGACTTACATTTCCATTAGAATGATCATAGGTAATATGATCTAAATCTTGAGTGAGTTGTGAATTCCTACCTATGAAGACGGTCCTTTGATTTTTATGAGTGAGAGTGGCTTCCCCAATGTTAGGGTTAGTAGATAAATTACTCCCTTAAGGGTTGATTTTGGGCTTGAAGAATGTGGCACCACATCCTCTCCTGGCTCGAGAGGGGTTTAATCATAGTTGGACTATGATTTATTGTTCATTAGATGGATTAGTGGTACTTAAGGAGATATATGTATCTACATAGAAAAAATCGTAATTTTGGCCCAACTGCACTTACGAGCAAATTTTGAAGAGTCATCGTACTGTTGATTGGTTATATCCAATGGATATAGAAATATATATGTAGTGTGAAGAGTGCAGCTGATGGTCTTTAGTGGAGTGCCTGAGAGTTAACAGATGATGAATAATTTAATTAAAGAAGTTTAATTAATTATTCACGTATCGTTCAAGCTTCAAGCTACAGGTCCATGAGGTCCCCTTAGCAGCTCAATAGGAATTAATGAGAATCGATTTTTGTATTAAATTGAATTGTTCAAATTAATTAATTATCTGCGATATATTAAGTTAATATAATTATATGTGATATAATCACTATAACGTATTTGATACATTATATTATTAAGTATTTATGAGAGTAAATAAATATTTGAATATGATTCAAGTATTAATTATATGAATTAGATTCATGTAATTAAATTTAATACAAATGAGATTTATATTAAATGTCATTAGTGAGAGAAAGGAAACTATAGGTTATATTGTATATGATACAATATTAAAACTATAGGTTATATGTTATATTTGATATAATATATAGTTAAATATATATTATATGATAAGGTAGTTATCATATGAATAATTATCAAATAATTTATTAAATAAATAAATAAATTTATTTTGATTTATTTATTTATTTTTGAATTTTTGTTTTTTTTGGAGGGAGTTGTAGCTCCTTATCTTTCTTTCTCTCCACTACGTTAGTGGGAAAAGTTTTTGAACAGATCGTTTTTATTCTTTTCTCTTCCTCTGTGTGTTTTACAGAATAGTTTAATATATATTATATGATAAGATAGTTATCATATAAATAAATATCAAATAATTTATTAAATAAATAAATAAATTTATTTTGATTGATTTATTTATTTTTGAATTTTTGTTTTTTTTTGGTGGGAGTTGTAGCTCCCTTATCTTTCTTTCTCTCCACTACGTTAGTGGGAAAAGTTTTTGAACAGATGGGTTTTATTCTTTTCTCTTCCTTTGTATGTTTTACAGGATAGTTTTATGTAATTCTCATAATCTCTCCCAATCATCTACTTCTTCCTCTTCTTACTTCTTTTTATTTCCGTAACCAAACTAGTCAGAACCCCATTCCTCTTAGATTCTCATCCAAAGAATACCGGATAGCCGTCCGTGGTGGTGTTCATCGGTTTGAAGGAATCCATTGAAGACTGTTCTTCAAAGTTAAGGGTTCTAAACCCTAATTTATTTTTCCTATATTTGGTTAAAAGCATGTTGTATTATATTTGTTGAATGCATATTTTTTTGTTATGTTTACTGTAAAATTTTACATTATGTAGAATTTGAAAAAATTGAGACGATCCACTTCCGCTCAAGGACCATTAATTGGATCATTCAGAAGTGTTGCGACGTTGTTCATTCCAATCTAGTTCGCCCACACGCCAAACAACGGTTCAACTGAACCGGTTTGACTGGTTCAACCTTTGGAGGTTTGATTCAACTTATATTTTTTACTGGTTCGGCCATTTTTTGAAGTCTTGAAGGTTCAGTTCTAGAGGTTTAGGTCTGATTCAGATTGGATTGAGTGGTTCAGAGGATTTGTGAAGTTGTTTTCTCATTATTAATGTAGTAGTTAGCTTGTTTGGTTATTTAAAATGCCAAAACCAGTCCATTTCAGTGTGTGTTTAATTATTTATGCATTATGAATGTACGTTTAATTAAATTAAATCTTGTATGTGCATAAAGTATGCTATGTAGATTTAAAAACCCATTATAGGAAGCATGTATCATGCATTGAAATTATGTTATAATATATTATAGTATATCGTATCCATGATTTAGGATTTCATGTTTTTAATATAATTGTTATATTGAAATATGGAATGCTTGATGAATGTTATAGCATGTTTATAATTTTATAAAGTTTTATAAAATGAGTTAGACTTTTAAATTTTATAACAAAGATAAACAACATGCTCACTTAGGGTTAACTAATAACAATTTGTTTTTATAGTTAAAATAAGTCGTTATCTTGTAAATCTTTAGTTACAAACTCAACTGATCTATAATTCTACCTAAGGTTGGAGGTATTTAAGTTGACGGTTTATGGAACACCTCCTACCTGGGGATTATAACAGAATTATTGAGCGTTGTTAACCTGGTTTTATGAGCATGCGTGAGCGGTATAAGGTAATAAAATGGTTTTATTACTTAGACATCGTAGGTTAAAATCCAAATATAATCATTATACTTGGATAAACCACCTAGACTTGGGATATTTTTTTACCCGGAATATATCTAAGTAAAAGAATATACCCAAACAATTAGAACACTTCAGTGAGAGATTAATAATATATATGATATATTATTTTTAGCTCTTGCATCCCTAAGAGTTCATACCGTGAGATCCATGCTCGGTTACATGTCGTTTTTACCGCGACTACACCATTCGAAAAGTGATTGCATGGGTTAATAAAAAGGTGAATAGGGGAAGTTGTTCATGGTAAGTGGGTGCATGAAATGTGTCACCATGTCTTATAGTCTCTTCCGTTAGTTTGAACCGTGAGATTCTTATGTTCCATCTACTGTCGTTTTTGGCAGCAATAGCTAATTGTTTGTTGGCGCTATCCCTTCGGAAGGTTGTAACATAGGATTCAGAAAATCTTAAACTTCAGAAATGAATGGAGTTTTTTAGTTCCATTTTGAACATTTTGTTCCAATTGGGAGCTTGTTCATACCGTTCTATGAAATCTGAAAATTGAGGGCCACACTTACAAAAGTTACTAAGAGTTAGTAAGTTTTTTTTCTTTTGCTGAAAACGAAAACTAAATAACTAATAAAATAAAGAGTTATTTTGGAGTTAGTATTTAGTCAAGAAAGTCTTCTGTTAGTGAAGGAGTATTTGACTACCCATCGGTAGCATCTATTCTAGCTCACTCAAGCATCGTTGTAAATAAATAAAGACATCTAGGTACTTTATTACTTTTGCTAAAATTGAATTTAAATGCATTTTTTGATAGAATTTGTTTATGTTTCAACATGTCAAACTCGATAATTCAACTCCTAGCTTCCGATAAGTTTGTAGTGAGGGTCGAATTGGAAATAAAAAAAATACGATACTAGTTGTTGATGACCCGAGATTCGTTTTAACGGAGGAATGTCCTCCTCTTCCCAATTCAAATGCAAACCAAAGTGTACGGGATGCCTATGATAGGTGGGTCAGAGCTAATGAAAAACCCAGAGCCTACATTTTATCAAGCATATCTGATGTGCTTACCAAAAAGCATGAAACCATGATCACTGCAAGAGAGATCATGGAGTCGTTAAAAGGGATGTTTGGACAACCGTCCCCATCAATATAACACGATACTATAAAGTACGTTTATAACTCTCATACAAAGGAAGGGATCTTTGTTAGAGAACATGTTTTAGATATGATGGTCTATTTCAATATAGCGGAAGTGAATGGTGCTGTTATATATGAAAAAAGTCAAGTCAGTATGATCTTAGAATCTCTTCCGAAGAGTTTTCTAACCTTTTGCACAAATGCTGTAATGAATAAGATCAAATATAATTGACAACTCTTTTATATGAACTCCAGACTTACCAATCATTGATGAAAAATAAAAATGAAGAAAGGGAAGAAACATTGTTACCCAAAAGAAGTTTCAAAAGGGATTGACATCTGGTATTAAACCTTCTGAAAAGAAGTCTGGTTCTTAAAAGGATAAGAGTATCCAAATGAAGAAAAAGGCACTACAAGAATTTTGGGCTTTAATATTAGTTGAAAAGGTGAAATCAGATGTATAATGTCGGTTTTGTTTTTTTTTTAAAAAGCGGATCTTTAATGTTGGTTTTAAACCGACATTGTAAGGGTACCTTTAATATCAGTTTTAAATCAACATTAAAGACCCGCTTAATTTATCCATCTTCACTCTCCTCCTATTTTCTATTTCCCTCCCATTTTTTTCATTTTTCCCTCTTTACTCTCCCTCTATTTTCTTTTTCCTCTCATTCTCACACTTCCCTCTTCAGAGCCTCTTCTTTCTCACTTCTCTCTTCCAAACCTTTGCGATTTGTCCATCGATTGTGGGTGAAGAGTCTGTCGTGGTGTAGATCTGGCTCAGATCTGAAGTCGCACCCAGTCGTCCGTGGTGTAGATCCTCTCATTCGTCCGTCGTTGGCCGCACCCAGTCGCCTGGATCTGAAGTCTCCCGGATCCGTGTGCCACCATTCGTCGTTCGATCTGAAGTCCAAATCTGAATATATGAAGTTCGCCGTTCGTCGTTCGTCCAGATCAGTATGCTCTTCTTCTTTTTCCTTTATTAAACTCACAACAATTCTTATTCATATGTTATGCCTTTCAACTGTTTGTGTAACTGTCTCAATGAAAGCCAGTTGCGGTTTCACTTCAATATGTCTCTCTATTTCTAGATTTGGGCCTTTTTTATGTGTCTATGGCCTTTGAAATTCGATTTGATTAATGGTTTTGTTGTATATGATACATTTGTTGAAGTATTGGCAAGAGGCGTTGCCAAGAGTTGCTCCTGCGTTGGGTATGCGTGAGCAAGAGTAGTGAAAGCAAAATGTTGAACGCAAGGTGCTGGGTAGACGATTGTGTAGCAAATGGGTATCGCTACACGATGAGGTAGGCGATCGTGTAGGTGGGCGCTAGACGATCGTGTAGCAATGCGGGGAGCTAAATGATGAGATAGACGATCGTATAGCAGATGCACGGAGCTAAGCGATGGACAATCATGTAGATATGCATGGGCGCTGGATGATCGTGAAATCGGGCGCTAGACGATCATATAGCAGATGTGCGAGCGTTGGACGATCGTGTAGGCGGGTGTTGGACGATCGTTGATCGTGTAGGCGGGTGCTGGAAGATCGTATAGCAGATGCGCGGGCGTTAAACGATAGACTACACGATAGCGCTACGCGATGGACATGAGTGCTAGATGATAGCTGTGCTGCGCTAGATGATGAGCAGACGCGCTACACGATAGGCAGAATGCTAAGCGATAGGCGATGACGTTAAATGATAGGTGAATGCGTTAGACGATAAGGCGTCGGTGCTAAACGATGGAGGTAAATGATAACCTATGCGCGAGATCGTTTACTAAACAATTGAGCTAGACGATGGGCCACTAGATCTAAGTGATAGATGCAGGAACTAAATGATTAATTGGCTTGAGAACATGTGCGTTATGCTAATTAAATACACTAAAAGAATGTTTGACTCATAGTTTTAATAAGTTTTAGTTGATGACTCACAGTTTTAAAAAGAAGATTCTCTCATTTATTTAACTATTGAGTTTTCTTGTTTTGCAGGTGCAACAAAGGAGTAAAGATTTGGTATCGCAACCTCTTTATGCTTTTTCTTGGGGAACTCTAGTAAAGAATTTTTCTTTGAATGTACCATTAATATACATTCCCAATAAACAAGGTTAGTTGAATATGAATTCTGATCACATTTTCACTTTCAATCCTTTATCTTAAATCTTTTTTTGTTTGTGATCCTTTGAACAACAGTGGTCAGAAAAAGATACCTATAACCAGACATTGCTGAAGCTGGGGATCTGTTCAAGAAGAATTATGAAGGGATCCATACTTACCAATTAGAGAGGGACAGTAAACTTATAATGTTTGTATTACTTGTAATTTGTGTTGTCAAGGGCTGAATTATTGTACGGCCTTTTAAATCATGATTTTATAGCAGAATTTGTGGATTAAATGTAATAGATTTGAAATCCATACATAAATAATATGTCATAGCCACAGTGTATGACGATGATGTGTCATGTTAAACTTTTTGACCAAAAAAATGGATTCGGCAATGGAATTTAAAAAAAAAAGGACAATAATTGATAAAACGGACAAATTCTGGGCTTTAATGTTGGTTGCAACCGACATTAAAGATAGTATTATTAAAGCCCTTTAATGTCGGTTTAAAATTGACATTAAAGATAACCAACATTAAAGGGCATTAATAACACTATTTTAAAGCCCGAAATTCTTCTAGTGAGGGAAAATGAGAGAAAAAGGCTTCTACTAATAGCAAGACGAAGGTTGCAAAAAGAAAAATGTTTCCACTACAACGTAGATGGGCATTGGAAACAAAATTGTCTACAATATCTTGCTAAAAAGAAAGCTGAAAAGGCAAATCAAAGTAAATCTGATTTACTTGAAACTGAAGCATGTTTAGTGGAAAGTTTTCATTTAACCTGGGCATTGGATTCAACCGTCGCTAATCATATTTGCACTTTTATTCAAGAAATTAGTTCCTGGAGGCAGCTAACGAAGAATGAGGTGACTTTCAAGGTGGGAACAAGTGAAGTCATTTCGGCTCAAGCAGTGGGAGATGTCAAGTTATTTTTTTGATGAATCTTACATTTTGTTAGAAAATGTGTATTATGTACTTAAAATGAAAGGGAACTTAATTTCTGTCTCCTATTTATTAAAACGTATGTACAAAGTTACTTTTGATATAAATGAAGTGTTTATTAGTTCAAGAGGTATTCAAATATGTTCTGTTAAATTTGAAAATAACTTGTATGTGTTAAAATCAATTGAGGCAAAGACTATTTTTAACATAGAGATGTTTAAGACAGTCGAAACTTAAAATAAGAAACGAAATATTTCTCCTAACGCTGATCTTTGGCACTTAAGACTTGGTCACATAAATCTGAATAGGATTGAGAGATTAATAAAGAATGGACATCTAAGTCAGTTAGAAGACAAATCTTTACCTCTATGTGAATCATGTCTTGAGGAAAAAATGACTAAAAGATCTTTTTTAGGAAAAGGTCTTAGAGCCAAAGGACCTTTAAAACTTATACATTCAGATCTTTATGGTTCAATGAATGTTAAAGCTCGATGAGGATCTGAGTTTTCATCAGTTTTATTGATGATTATTCTAGATATGACTATGTTTACTTAATGCATCTTAAGTCCGAAACTCTAGAAAAGTCCAAAGAGTATAAAATTGAAGTTGAGTAATTATTAGGTAAATAGATTAAAACCCTTATATTAGATTGAGGTGGCGAGTATATGGATTTACAATTACAGAACTATTTAGTAGAATATGGTATTCAATCCCAACTCATAACACCTAAGTACACCACAACAAAATGGTGTAGCAGAAAGGATAAATCGATACCTGTTAGACATAGTTCGTTCTATGATGAGTTATGCCCAGTTACCTCAGTCCTTTTAGGGGTATGCAATGTAGGTTGTTGTATATATTTTGAACATGGTTCGCTAAAAAAGTGTTTCAGAAACACCATATGAGCTGTGGAGAGGACATAAAGGTAGTTTACATCATTTTAGAATCTGGGGGATGCCTAACACTTGTGTTGGTGCAAAATCCTAAGAAATTAGAACGATATTAAATCAACAAAAGTTGTTAATCAAGCTGGTCCTTCAACAAAAGTTGTTAATGAAATTGGCCCATCACATCATTCTCACGAATTGAGAATGCCTCGACGCGGTGGGAGGGTTGTTCACTAGCTTTATCGCTACATGGGTTTGACAAAAACTCATGTCATCATACCTGATGATGGCTTATAAGATCCATTAACCTTTAAACAGGCAAAGGAGGATGTAGATAGAGACCAATGTTTAAAACCCATGGACCTTGAAATGGAGTTTATTTACTTTAATTCTGTCTAGGAACTTGTAGATCAACCAGATGGGGTAAAACCTATTGGTTGTAAGTGAATCTACAAAAGAAAACGAGACCAAATTCGTAAGGTGCAAACCTACAAAGCCAGACTCATGGCAAAAAGTTTTACCTAAAGAGAAGGGGTAGACTATAAAGAACCTTCTCTTCTGTTGCCATGATTAAATCTATTAGAATACTTTTATCCATTGTTGCTTTTTATGATTATGAAATATGGCAAATGGATGTCATGACAACATTTTGAATGGTCATCTTGATGAAAGTATTTATATGTCTCAACCATAAAGGTTCATTAAACAGGGTCAAGAGCAAAAAGTTTGGAAGCTTAAAAAATCCATTTATGGGTTAAAACAAGCATATCGATCCAGGAATATAAGATTTAACATTACAATAAAATCTTATGGCTATGAACAGAAAGTTGACAAACATTGTGTTTACAAGAAGAGAGTCAACAAAAATGTAGCTTTCCTGGTACTCTATGTTGATGATAACCTTCTCCTTGGAAATGAGATAGGTTTCCTTATTGATGTGAAGAGATGACTAGCATCGCAGTGTAAAATGAAAGATTTAGGAGATGCACAGCATGTTCTTGGAATCCAAATAGTTCGAAATTGCAAGAACAAAATGCTAGCACAATCTCAAGCATCTTATATTGACAAAATGTTGTCAAGATATAATATGCAAGATTCCAAAAGAGATTTGTTACCTTTTAAACAGGGAATTCATTTGTCTAAGGAACAGTGTCCTGAGACATCTCAAAAGATTTAGAATATAAAAAGAATTCCATATGCATCAGCAGTCGAGAGCTTGATTTACACCATATTGTGCACTCACCCCGACATATGCTTTGTAGTCGGAATAGTCAGTAGGTTCCAGGCTAACCCTGGATATAGTCATTGGTCTGTTGTTAAGAACATCCTCAAGTATCTGATTGAGGGATTATATGTTCGTTTATGGCTGGATTTGATCCTTACTGGATACACTGATTCTAATTTTCAGACTGATGTGGATTTTAGGAAATCTACATCAGGATCAGTATTTACTCTAAACGGAGGAACAATAGTATGAAGAAGCATAAAACAGAGTTGTATTGCTGACTCTACCATAGAAGTCAAATACATAGATGCATGTGAAGCAGTTAAAGAAGCAGTGTGGCTCAAAAAGTTCTTGACCGATTTGGAAGTAGTTCCAAATATGCATATGCCAATCACTCTATATTGTGATAACAGTGGAGCAGTTGCCAACTCAAAAGAATCACCATAAATGAGGTAATTACATCGAACGAAAGTACCATCTCATCATGGATATAGTACATAGAGGAGATGCGATCGTCACGCATAAAGCCTCTGAAGACTACCTGGTTGATCTATTTACTACGACTTTTATGGCTAAAGTGTTCGAGGGTCACCTAGTAGGACTAGGACTACAAGCTTCATAAATCTAGAGCAAGTGGGCGAATTTGTGAGTATATAGATGCCAATTAAATTAATTTAATATCAAATTTATGGGTATATAGATGCCCTAGTTTATTGTATTTTTTCTCATACTCAACATTGTATATTTGTATATATTTAAAACCCACTAAAGTTTTAGTCCAAGTGGAAGTTTGTTAGGAATGTCCTAAAACTCACCGTTTGTAATCTTTAAATATATTCTATTCTCAAAAAGTTATTTTTGAAATTTCTATCAATAAAGGTGTTATTGAATTGTATTCTTTTATAAATCCAATAAACTAACACATAGCTATAATTTGAATACTTAAACTTTATGTAGAGACATATAAGAGGATAAAGTATTAGTATATAGCCAAAAAGGTCAACAAGTATATAGAAAAGATTGGGTACCTTATCCTGGGGACACTATGGATGTGACCCTCTTTGTATATTGATACAAACAATGTGATCCCAAAATCGTTCATGTAGAGACATGTGAGTGGAGACATCCTATGCAAAAGATGTTTGCATAAGATCGGACCATGAAATAATCACTTTTCTTTATAATGACTATTTACTGTTAAAACTGAATATTTCAATTCGATGACCTAAGGTAACTTGATTTTAATCCAAAGCTAACTATGAACTCCTATTTATTTGGGATTATCCTTTAATCTACATAGGTGAGAGTGATTCAATATCATCACTCAATAAGACTCTCATTTTAGGGGTAAGATCAGATAGATAGCTAGGGACATAGTCCTGCAAGAAGGAATTCACTTCTACCCATCGTAGGGTTAGCAGATAAGTTGTTCCCTTAAGTACTGATTTCTGGTTTTGAACAAAGGGGCCCCACCCTCTCATGAAAGAGAAGGATATGGTTTATTGGTAGGACCATAAACCAATTGTTCAATAGAGAATTAGTGGAGACTTAAGGAACAAGATGTATTACAGGGATAAAACGGTAATTTTGACCTAGCTATAAATACGAACGACCTGTGAAGGATTGACTTACTGATTATGGTTAATTAAAGTGGACAAAAATATATCTACAGTGAGAAGAATGTAACTATTGAACTATAGTGGTATGTCTCAGTAGTTAACGAATAATGATTAATTCGGTTTAAAGAGTTTAGCCAATTAATCTCAAATCGTTGGAGCTCATGATCTGTATGTGTATTAGGTCCATCTATTAGCTCATAAAAAAATTAAACCTTAGAATAGCGTGTTGAGAGAATTTGGAATATTCAAGTTCAATTTAGGGTTTGGATTATTATATTTGATATAGTTAATGTTTAATTAGCGAATTAAACATTTTGGTTTTAGAGAATTAATAATATTTAAGTATGATTTAAATATTTGATGAGGTGTATTATTAATTTAATATTTGATTTAATTTCATTAAATTATTTTAATAAAAAATTTTCCAAATTAATTTATTAAAATTTTGGATTTATGAAATTCAAAATTATAAGATTAACTGGATTAATTTTTTGATATACGATTTTTAAATTTATAAAATTGGTTTTGAAATCAAAATCTGAAATTAAAATTAAAAAAATTATAAATTAAAATGGAAGTGGGTTTATCCCACAATTTCCATTAATTCCTCCACCTCATGTCACTCTTGTAATGGTTTTTGAAGTGGCAACATCAAATTCAATCTAATCGGCATAGATTGAGGCTTTATAATGAGAGTTGAAGATCAGATTGAAGTTTCATGCATCCATTTTTCTAAAGTTCCAAATCAAGAAAATTCCTCCTTCTTCAAACTCTCAAAACAACTTCAAATTCTCTTCAATTTGAAGTCCACACTTTAATCTAAGGCCTGAGGATAGTAGAGAAGAGTTTGTTGGTGGTCTACTACTAAGATTGGAGAAGAAATTGGTGAAGAATCAAGCTAATTAGTGAATTCTATAAAGGTTGTATTTCCTAAATCGTATTTCTATTTTTTTTTTTGTTAAACATGCATGCTTTTCCTTTAAAATTGATGTACTTATAGTGCTTAGATCAGTAATAGTTTCCATTTGTTGATTGTCAACTCCATGACAATATGCAATATTAGGTCTTGTACATATCATTAGATACATGAGACTCCTTGTGGCATTCGAGTAAGGCACCCTTTCCATTCTTTTAGCTTCTTTGCTATCTTTAGGGGAATATAATGCTGAAAATTGTTTAGCTAAGGGGGTACTCACTATCTTAGCTTTAGGCATATTAAACTTCTTTAGGATTTTCTTTGCATAATCACTTTGGTATACATATAGTTCTCCTAGTGTTTTTTTTCTACTGATCTCCATCTTTAGGATTCTACTTAAAGCCCCTAGGTCTATCATTTCAAACTCTTTGGATAGAAGCTTCTTAATGTTGGTTTTTTGGCCCTTAATCTCAAATTAATTAATTTTAATTAATTAATTAATCAATGTTTTGATGATAACAAACTCAATTTTTTAATTACTGCAAATCTTAGGATTTTAATATGTCCATAGCGTAGAGCTCAGAACAACGATTCCAACACCTCTTTAATCACTCAAATCGGAGCTAAAACGAAGACGATATGACCAAAACAAGTCTATAGAGAAAATACCGTGGTGGACGACGTGGCATAACTAGACCATTTGCATGTAGATATGTGATAGCATATTAGTTGAATGGTGGATCATTAAGAGATTAACATATGATGGACTTTTGATTTTTGGATTGATTTAAAAAGAATGAATTTAAAAAGAAAATGAATTAAAAGGAAAATAAGTTTAATATTATTTTATGTTTGTGTCTAATGGCTAGTTTTTTACACATGGTATGTTTTTTATTCTTGGATTGACTTTAAAAAGAATGAATTTAAAAAGAAAATGAATTAAAAAGAAAATGAATTTAATATTAGTTTATGTTTGTGTCTAACGGCTAATTTTTGACACATGATATGTTTTTTTTTTGGATTAATTTTAAAAAGAAAATGAATTTCAAAAGAAAAGAAATTTAATATTATATTTTGTTTGTATCTAATGACTATTTTAGTTTAAAATCTCCACCATTGATTTTTTTTTTCCAAAATCCAATGGTCCAAATTAATTTTGGTTTCTAAAAATTTTTCCATCTCTATATAAACCATCTTCCTCTCTAAATTTTGAACTAACAATTTTTACATTTCATAATCCTCCAAAACTCAAAAGTTCCATTATGCTCTCTCTAAATTCCCAATTTTTTTTTCATCTTATTCTTGAGGGAGTGTTATTGTATTGTGAGGATAAATTTGTTGAGTTCTTGAACTTGTAAATTCACTCTAGTGAGAGTTGTATTGTGTTCTTAAAAAATTCCAACATTTGTAACGGTTTGATCCTAAACCGTGGAAAGGATCAAGTTTGCTCTTGAACCCATAAAAGGAGCAGTGGTGTAACGGTTGGGCTCTAATCCGTGGAAAGAGTCGGAAAGATTTTATTCAAATTCCCAAGAGGCGCTTGGGGAGTGGAGTAGGTCGAGTTTGACCGAACCACTATAAAAATTACTGTGTCTTCTTTTCTAACTCTTTCCTTTTTTATTTTTGCAATTAATTTAAGCAATTAATTGTATGTTTTAGTTTGTTCTTATTTATTTTCTAAAATTTGATAGAATTAAATTATCACATTTTTGTCATCTTATTTGTTGCATAAATTGAATTTTTCTTATTATTTATAAAAAATGTATTAATTAGTTTAATTGGGTTAATTTAGAAATTTTTTTAATTAAACCCTATTAATCCAAAAATTGGTATCAGAGCGGGTTGCTCTTTTTGAAATATTTATTTCTTAATAAACTTAATTGTTTTTGAGCTATGACAACTTTAGGTTTTATCCCTTTTACCGATATTCAATCTATTACAAAGCCTCATTTCTTTAATGGTGCTAATTATAGTTATTGGAAAAATAGAATGAGATTTTTCTTGCTTTCTATTGATTATGATTTATGGGATATTGTTGAGGAAGGTTTTAAAATTCCAACAAAAGATGTTGATGGTGTTAGCACTATAAAACCTAAGGAAGAATGGTCAATAAATGAAAAGAAAGCATGCTCTTTAAATGCCAAAGCTATTAATTGTTTATTTTGTGCTTTGAATGAAGTTGAGTATAATAGAGTGTCTATTTGCAAAACCGCTAAAGAGATATGGGATAAATTAGAAATTACTCATGAAGGAACTAGTCAAGTAAAAGAAACAAAGATTGACATGTTAGTTCATCAATATGAAATGTTTAAAATTGATGAAAATGAAGCTATTTTCGATATGTTTATTAGATTTACTAACATTGTCAATGCTTTAGAAGGACTTGGGAAAAAGTACTCAAATCTTGAGAAGATAAAGAAGCTATTGTGGTCTTTGCCTAAACAATGGGAGCCTAAAGTCACCGACATTCAAGAGGCAAAGGATCTGAAATCTCTCTCCATTGATGAACGCATGGGCTCGTTGTTGATGCATGAGATAAAGATCAAGAAAAACATAGAGGATGAGAAAAAGAAAAAAGAAAAGAGTATAGCTTTAAAGACCATCTCTTTAGAAGTTGACTCCCAAGATGAAGATGAACTTAATGAAGATGATGTTGCCTATCTTTCACGTAAGTATAAGAACTTCATCAAGAGAAAGAAGCAATTCAAGAAGCATCTCTCCAGCCAAAAAGAGTCAAAAGCTGAAAAGAGCAAAAAGGATGAGGTAATATGCTATGAATACAAGAAGCTAGGTCATATTAGAACCGATTATCCTTTTCTCAAATCATCCAAGAAATCCAAGAAGAAAGCAATGAAAGTTACTTAGGATGGTAGCGATGAAAGCGAAAGTGGGAGTGATAATGAAGAAGTGGCCAATTTTTGCTTCATGGCTCATAGTGACAAAGAGGATGAACAAAATGATGAGGTTTATTTGAAAGCCTCTAAGAAAAACAAGTGGTACTTGGATAGTGGTTACTTGAGGCACATGACGGGAGACTATCCAAGTTTGTCTCTCTCTCCAAAAAGGATGGAGGTCCTGTAACCTTTGGTAACAACAAGAAAGGTAAAATAATTGGTAAAGGTAGTATAGGTAATGAATCTTCTATTTTAATTGAAAATATACTTTTGGTTGACGGTTTGAAGCATGATTTACTTAGTATTAGTCAATTGTGTGATAAAGGCTTTAGAGTTGTATTTCATAAAAAGAATTGCATCATTGAAAATGCTAGTGATAGAAAAGTTATATTTGTTGGAAATAGAGATGAAAATGTTTATACTATTGATTTGAATAATTGTCCTATTAATGATATATGTTTACAGTTTTGCATAATGATTCTTGGTTATGGCATAGAAGACTAGGACATGCTAGCATGCACTTAATTTCAATATTTCCAAGAATTCTTTGGTTAGAGGTCTTCCCAAATTTAAATGTGAAAAAAACAAAGTTTGTAATGCTTGTCAAATGGGTAAGCAAACTAAGTCCTCTTTCAAATCTAAAAATGTAATCTTTACAACTAGATCCCTTTCAACTATTACACATGGACTTATTTGGCCCTTCTAGAATTGCTAGTTTTGGAGGGAACTATTATGCCTTTGTGATAGTTGATGATTTTTCAAGATTTACTTGGGTTTTGATGCTAAAACATAAGAATGATGCTTTGAAAATCTTTTCTAGTTTTGCAAAAAGAGTTCAAAATTAAAAAGGTTTTTTGATTTCTAAAATTAGGAGTGATTACGGAGGAGAATTTGATAGCAATGCTTTTGAAACTTTTTGTGAAGAAAATGGTTTTTCTCATAATTTCTCCGCTCCAAGAACTCCTCAACAAAACGGTGTAGTTGAAAGGAAAAATTGTACTTTGCAAGAATTTGCTAGATCAATGTTGTATTTTGGGCAGAAGCCGTTAACACAACTTGTTATGTTTTAAATAGAGTTTTAATTAGACCTTCTTTAGATAAAACTCCTTATGAACTTTGGCAAAACAAAATTTCAAATATTGGGTATTTCAAAGTTTTTGGTTGTAAATGTTTTATTTTGAATAGCAAAGAAAAACTTGGAAAATTTGATTCTAAGACGGATGTTGGTATTTTCCTTGGCTATTCCTCTACTAGTAAAGCTTATAGAGTTTTCAATAAAAGAACTTTAGTAATTGAGGAATCTATGCATGTAATATTTGATGAATCTTGCAATATTATTTCTAATGAGCCTATTTATAGTGATGTTTTAGAAGGAAATTTTGGAGATTTACTTGTTAGTGACAAAGGCAAGGAAATTATTTGAAGTAAGCAAGAGGTGAGCTTAATCGAAAAGAACGAAGTTGGTTCTTCATCCATGCCTAAAGAGTGGATGTATGCTCCTTCTCATCCCAAAGAATTAATTCTCGATGATCCCGAACAAGGTGTGAAAATTCGTTCCTCTCTTAATATGTTTAATAATCTTGCTTTTGTTTCTCAAATTGAACCAAAACGTTTAAAGATACCGAAAACGATGAATTTTGGATTTTAGCTATGCAAGAAGAATTAAATCAATTTGAAAGGAATAAAGTTTGGGAGTTAGTCCCTAGACCCTCTCATGCTTCTATAATTGAAACTAAATAGGTCTTTAGAAATAAAATGGATGAAAATGGAAATATCATTAGAAATAAAGCTAGACTTGTAACTCAAGGTTATTGTCAAGAGGAAGGAATAGATTATGAAGAAACTTTTGCACCCGTTGCTAGATTAGAAGCTATTAGAATGTTGCTTGCTTTTTCTTCTTATAAGAATTTCATTTTGTATCAAATGGATGTAAAAAGTGCATTTTTAAATGGTTATATCATGGAGGAAGTTTATGTAGAACAACCTCCAGGGTTTGAAAGTTTTGATTTTCCTAATCATATCTATAAGCTGAAAAAAGGTTCTTTATGGCTTAAAACAAGTTCCAAGAGCTTGGTATGATAGACTTAGTAATTTCTTGCTTGAGAATGGATTTAAAATGGGTAAAATTGATACTACTCTTTTCATTAAGACTAAAGAAAATGATATGCTTTTAGTACAAATATATGTGGATGATATTATTTTTGGTTCTACTAATCCATCTTTGTGTGAAGAATTTTCTAAGTGTATGCATAGTGAATTTGAGATGAGTATGATGGGAGAACTTAGATTCTTCCTTGGACTCCAAATCAAACAATTCAAGGATGGTATTTTCATAAGTCAAGAAAAATACACAAGGGATTTGCTCAAAAGGTTCAAATTCAATGAAAGTACAATTGCAAAAACTCCTATGAGCACATCCACTAAGCTTGACAAGGATGAAAAAGGTAAGTGTGTGGATATAAAAACTTATAGAGGTATGATTTGATCTTTATTTTATTTAACCGCTAGTAGACCCGATATTATGTTTAGTGTATGTCTTTGTGCTAGATTTCAATCTTGTCCTAAGGAATCACATTTACATGCCGTTAAAAGAATTTTTAAATATTTGCTTGGCACTATTGATTGAGGCTTATGGTATCGTTAGAAGCTCCAGCTCCATATCAAGGTCACGGTCGTTGAATTTAATTTGGTAGGATATTCCGATGCGAATTTTGCGGGTAGTTTACTTGACCGTAAGAGTACTAGTGGGACTTGTCAATTTCTTGATAGTTCCTTAGTTTCTTGGTTTAGTAAAAAGCAAAATTTGGTTGCCTTATCCACTATCGAAGCGGAATATATTACAGTTGCTAGTTGTTGTGCTTAAATTGTTTGGATGAAACAAACTCTTTGTGATTTTGGATTAAAGTTTGATAATGTGCCTGTATTTTGTGATAATACTAGTACACTTAATTTGACTAAAAATCCTATACATAATTCTAGGACTAAACATATTGATATTAGGCATCACTTTATTAGAGAGCATGTGCAAAATGATAATATTACTCTTGAATTTATATGCTCTAATAATCAATTAGCGGATATTTTTACCAAGCCTTTGAATGAAGAAAAGTTTTGCAAAAATAGGCTTGAGCTTGGTATTATTCGTTGTGATGCCTCTTGATTTTATAATTTTACTTGTTAAATCTTTTAGAAGGCATTTTGATAGGGGGAGATATGGAAAGCATGTGTTAATATTCTTAGGGGGAGTTGTGCTAAATTTATGTTCATGTTTTTAAGGGAAACATTTATGTAGTTCTAAATTTTTCTTAGTTATTCTTTTTGATGATTCCAAAGGGGGAAAAGTTTAAGAAAAATATGCTATAAATTTGTTATGATTTTGATTGTATTAATTAGGGGGAGAATTTATTTTTTTTAGTGAATTTCAAGAATGATCTTTATAGTGATATGTTGAATTTTATTATGTGCTACATATAATTTACATGTATTTCAAGCTATTTTTCTTGAATGGTTTGTTATCATAAAAAAGGGGGAGATCGTTGGCTTTTTGGCCCTTAATCTCAAATTAATTAATTAATCAACATTTTGATGATAACAAACTCAATTTTTTAATTACTGAAAATCTTAGTGTTTTAATATGTCCATAGCGTAGAGCTCAAACCAACGATTCCAACACCTCTTGAATACTCAAATCAGAGCTAAAACGAAGACGATATGACCGAAACAAGTCTATAGAGAAAATCGTGGTGGATTACATGACATAACCAGATCATTTGCATGTAGACATGTGGCAGCATATTGGTTGAATGGTGGATCATTAAGAGATTAACATATGATGGACTTTTGATTTTTGGATTGATTTGAAAAGAATGAATTTAAAAGGAAAATAAGTTTCTTTACAGAATAGGTTTCTTATTTTAACTGATGTATATATTGTTCCTAAATTAAAAAGGAACCTTATTTTTGTAAAGTGTTTATTGCAATGTAAATATATTGTCTCTTTTGATGTGAATAAAGCAATTATTCATAAAGATGGTGTTTTTATTTGCACAGCAAATCTGGAATCGAATTTATATGTGCTAAGACTGTTAGCCATTAATTCCCTCCATAATACTGAAATGTTCAGAATTGTCGTAACTCAATCAAAACGTCGATAAATTTCTCCAAAAGAAAATGCATGATGTGTTATTTTATGAGGTGGAATTAGGGATGAAATGCGATTTTGAAAATGCGTTGAGCACTCAAGTTTTCTCAGTGGAATCCAAGTGTAAACCCCACTGAGTTTCCTGGTAAGTCCAGGGTCGAACTCAGAGACTTGGAAAAATATGTTGCGGTGGTAATTTTTTAGAAGACTTTATGGTAACCGGTAACTCAAATAATTGTTGATTTTGTTTGTTGCGGTAATGAAAATAAACAAATGCGGCGGAGTTCAAAAAAAGATGATAAAACGGAAGATACGATGAGTATGTGGTGAATGGGTTGAGAAGGGTTTCGGCTACGACGCCGGGCTTCCTAGGATGCGTTCATGCTATGCGATCATGCAACACACATACAATAGTAAACCATCTCTCGATTCGAATGCTACGACTTCTAATGCTAGAACGCATACGATATATGCGATAAGTCTATAGGATCTACACATAAACCTCTATTCTTATTTATGCAATGACAAAATGTCACAAACAAAAATAAGGCGATCACATAATATTATTGCTATCTCTAGGATGCATGCAATGCAAATTGGCAAACAGAGCTTATCTTTAAGTCCTTATCTCTTGTTTATGCAGTTCAAATCTTGCTCTCTCGAGTCTAGATTCTAACCTAGCTCTCTCAAGTCTTAGGTTCTTTCTTTAGACTCTCTCTCGAAATTGCAAGCAATGAACATCCTAGGTCATGTTAGCTTAGTTATTCTCAACCTATTCGACAAGTTTAGCTAGTCATGCGTGCTAAAAGAGTGAACAGATTTAGAATAAGAGCTTCCATTATAGAAATATAAAGATGAAATACAAAATAACAATGCAAGAAGAGAATAAAGAGCCTGATAGAAATCACACGTCTTTTCTACTCGTGTTCAAAAGATAATCTCGCTCTCGCGAGAGCCAGCCTGCTCTCTGCTTTTATGCCTCCAGGTTCTCTCTAAGTTGCCCTGAGCGATCTTCCGACGTCTCTACTCTTCCCTTGCTCCGCCTTAAAAATAAAAGAAAACTATGAACACGACTAAAGCTCCTAAATCGGTGAACAGATGAACTCGTTAACCCCTTTTTTGAAGGATACCTTTGGTATTTATAGAGCTCCGGGGTGAAGGGCGGCTTCTCTCTTATGATTGCACAGATGGGATGGCTTTAATTCCCTGAATGATGTTCTGAATATTTGTCACCGAAAAGCTGAATGTACTTGTTATCGTTAGCGACTGTCAACGTAATTTGGATTCGACCGTGATCAGCTTTCTGTCCCATTATGATTAATGATGCCTTTCACCAGGATGCACCCACTAAGTTGCGCCGGCTCTATGCGAAAATCCTTCTTGAGCAGATGTTTGCGAACCCAAATCAACGCAAAGCCTTGCGGTAATACTACGCTTGTCCGTTGATCTCTTGTGATCGCTCTTTTCGCTTTGCATCTACGCATATTCTGCATAAAAATACAAAAATTAACTGTTCCTATGCAATGAACGCATGCAACCGCAATGTTATAAACTTAATGCTTTTTAGGCGCAATCTAACATATTTTATCAACGCAAGCCAACATTGTTTAAGAACTTAGCACTGTAATAACGTGCATTTCTGCCCGTTCTCAATGCCCAAATTTGGCATCTATGTTTAGGGCACATCAATCTCAATAGGATTGAGAGATTGGTGAAGAATGGACTTCTAAGTGAGTTAGAAGAAAATTCTTTCTGTGTGCGAATCTTGCCTTGAGGGTAAAATGACTAAACGACCTTTTACTGGAAAAGGTTCTAGAGCCAAGGAGCCTCTTGAGTTAGTACATTTTGACCTTTGTGGTTCTATGAATGTGCGAGCCCGAGGTGGCAATGAATATTTTATCAGTTTTACTGATGATTACTCCAGGTATGGGTATGTTTATCTTATGCAATAGAAGACTGAATCCTTTGAAAAGTTCAAAGAGTTCAAGGCTGAAGTTGAAAATGCATTGGATAGACGGATTAAAACACTTCGATCGGATCTGGGTGGAGAGTTTTTGGACTCGGCATTCCAGGATTATTTGATAGAATATGAAATCGTTTCCCAACTCTCAGCGCCGGGTTCACCTCAGCAGAATGGTGTAGCGGAGAGGAGAAATAGGACCTTGTTAGATATGGTTCACTCGATGATGAGTTATGCTTCCTTATCGGACTCATTTTAGGGTTTCGCAGTGGAGACTACGGTGTACTTACTCAACTGTGTTCCCTCCAAGAGTGTTGCAAGAACATCTCTAGAGTTGTGGAACAGGCATAAAGCTAGTTTACGTCACTTCTGCATTTGGGGTTGCTCTGAATATGTGCTTGAGGCTAATCCCAAGAAGTTGAAACCACGGTCGAGGTTGTGCTTTTTTGTAGGCTACCCCAAAGGTACACGAGGGGGTTATTTTGATGATCTAACGGAAAATAGGGTGTTTGTTTCAACAAATGCTACTTTCCTAGAGGAGGATCATATAAGGGAGCATAGTCCACGAAGCAAAGTCGTGTTGCGCAAGCTTTCTAATGAAACTACTGAAACTTCAACAAAAGTTGTTGATGGGAGTTCCTCCAGTACGTTAGTTTTACCTCAAGAGTTGAGGGAACCTCGACGTAGTGGGAGGGTTGCGAACCCACTCGTTCGCTATCTAGGTTTCACGGAAATTCTTATTATGGTAGCAGATGGCGACGTTGAGGATCCATCGTCTTATAAAAAGGCAATGGTAGATGTTGATGGGGATGAATGGGTGAAGGCCATGGATTTTGAGATGGAGTCTATGTACTTCAACTCAGTATGGGATCTTGTAGATTAGCCTTATGAGGTTCGCCCTATAGGTTGTAAATGGTTCTACAAGCAGAAATGGGGTGCTGATGGGAAGGTACAGACCTTCAAGGCTCGATTTGTGGCAAAGGGTTATACCCAGGTAGAAGGAGTCTACTATGAGGATATTTTCTCGCCATTGCCATGTTAAAATCGATCCGCATCCTCCTGTCCATTGTAGCTTATTATAATTATGAGATCTGGCAAATGAACGTCAAGACAGTCTTTTGAAATGAAAATCTTGAAGAGACCATTTATATGATGTAGCCCGAGGGATTCATAGCCCAAGGTCAAGAGAAAAAAATTTGCAAACTGAATCGATACATTTATGGACTGAAACAGGTGTCTCGATCTTGGAACATATGGTTTGATACTGCGATCAAGTCGTATGGTTTTGACCAAAACGTTGATGATCCCTGTGTCTATAAGAAGATCATCAATGCTTTAGTAGTATTCTTAGTGTTGTATGTAGATGATATCCTATTCATTGGGAATGATGTAGGTCTACTAACTGCAGTTAAGAACTAGCGAGCGACCCAATTCCAAATGAAAGATTTAAGAGAGGCTCAGTTTTTTCTTGGTATACAGATCTTTCGGGATTGTAAGTACAAAGTGCTAGCACTGTCTTAGGCGTCATATGACAAGATGTTGCTCAAGTACTCAATGCAGGACTCCAAGAGGGGCCTACTGCCGTTCAGGCATGGAGTCACTTTGTCTAAGGACATGTGTCCTAAGATGCCTCAAGAGGTTGCGGAGATGAGACGAGTCCCATATGCGTCTACCGTTGGCAGTTTGATGTAGCAATGCTCTGTACTCGTCCAAACATCTGCTACGCTATGGGCATAGTCAGTAGGTATTAGTCTAACCCAAGCCAAGGTCACTGGACCGTAGTGAAAAATGTCCTCAAGTATCTTCGGAGAACAAGGGACTACATGCTCATGTATGGTTTGAGGGATTTGATCCTTACAAGATACACGGATTTTGACTTTCAGACTGATAAGAACTCTTGCAAGTCCATATCAAGGTCAGTCTTTACTCTTACCAGAGGAGCTATAGTGTGGCGAAGCACTAAGCAGGGGTGCATCGCCGACTCCACTATGGAGGCGGAGTATGTAGCGGCTTGTTAAGCTGTTAAGGAGGTCGTCTGGCTCAGGAAGTTCGTGACAGACCTGGAAGTTGTTCCAAATAAGTTTAGGTCAATTACCCTCTATTGTGATAATAGTGGGATAGTGGCGAACTCCAAGGAGCCAAGAAGTCACAGGCGCGACAAACACATAGAGCGGAAGTATCTTCTGATCCGCAAGATAGTGCATCGAGGGGACATGATCGTCACGTAGATCACTTCGGAGCACAATGTTTCTTACCCGTTTACGAAGGCTCTCACATATACAGTGTTTGAGGGTCACCTACGGAGCATGGGTCTACAGGATTACCCTCGGTTGAACTAGGGCAAGTGGGAAATTTTCTTGTACTGGGCTTTTATGCCCTAGTTTATTGCTTTGTACTAAGTTCATTGTACACCCCACTTCGCTTGAGGACAAGTGGGAGATTGTACGAGTTAATGCCCTAAATTCTCGTGTCCTTTAGTATGTAAACAGTTTTTACGAACGGTTGTGTTGTTAATATATAATATTTACTTCACATCTTGAATTTTTGCTCATTTCCCTAGTGATCTTTATGTGACTCAAGCATGTATGTGGTGACATACAAGTCGATCATGTCTTGAGTGTTAATCAAAATGGTCTGTAGTATATGGATATAGGAGGGAAACCTTAGTCTGGTAATGCTAGGGATGCTGCCCCCTTTGTTGAATGGTCACAAGTGTTGTGACTTATCACAGATGATCTGATCCTGATCATTCATGTTGGGGACATGCGAGTGGGGGTGTCCTGTAAAAAGAGTTTGTATAAGACTTGACCACGAAGTGTTAACGTCCTTTTATATAACACCGTTCATGACAGAGACTTCATTTCACTAGGATGACCATAGGTAACATGACCTCAATCCTGAGTGAGTTGGGAACTTCTGCCATTGAGGGCAGTCCTTTGATTTGTATGGGTGCGAGTGGCCAGATCGCCGATTCAAATCTACCATTTTGAGGATTCGTCTGATTTAGAAGCTGGGAACTAAGTTGCACAAGATGAAATTCACTCCTTCCTTGAGGCAAGGGTAGGTAGATAGATGGCTCCCTTAAGGGCTGATTCTGGGACTTGAACTATGTGGCGCCACAAACCTTCTCCTGGCCCGAAAGGTGTTCACACATAATTGGACTATGTTGTATTGTTCGTTAGAGGAATCAGTGGTACTTAAGAAGTGGGATGAAACTACAGGGGCATAACAATAAATTGACTCAGTTGTACTTACGAGCATCTGTGAAGGGTTATCGTACTCGTGATTGGTTATATTCGATGGACACAGAAATATATCTGTGGTAAGAAGAGTTCAACTGTTGGTCTTTAGTGGAATGCCTGACAGTTAACAGATGGTGGATCTCGTGGCTAAAGAGTTTAGTCAACTATTCACATACCGTTAGAGCTTCGAGCCACAGGTTCATTAGGTCCCTTAGGTAGCTTGGATAAAGTCGAGAACCAGTATTTGGGTTAATTTAAAATGTTCAAATTGACAAGAGGAAGTTTGATTATATATGATATAATTGGACTGGTTAATTATATATGATATAATTGGCAAATGTATGAGATACAATTTTATGGAGGAAATTAGATATAAATATGATTTATATCAAGTAGAGAAGAAAATACTATAGTAGATATGTGATATCAAACTATAGGATATAAATATAATATGATTATATTTATTAATTAATTAATTGATTAATTATATGATAATTAATCATTTTTTCACGTTCGGATGTGGGTTAGTAGACAACATCGGTTATGGTAACCGATGAGTTAAAAATGAAAAAAAAAATTTCATTTTTGCATTGTGCAATTGATATTCATTCTTTCGCCCAAAAGATTTCGTGAAACGATCGCCCGAGAGTCTATACGATAGTTGCTTCTCCGCCTAAACGATCATCCACCTCGCGATTTAACTAAAAGATTGTACACCTTTTCCTAAACGATCGTTCAACATTTCCTACACGATCGTGTAACTCCTCTATGCGATAAGCACTTCTGCTATACGATAGCATTGTTTTCTCTCTCACTTGCTTATCACCTACACGACTCGTTTTTTCTCCTTCCTTTACCAAATTCACCAAAGCCCATCCTTTGAGTTTTCACTCCGAGAATACCTGGGGCTCATTAGTGGTGGTGTTGTCCCCGTTGCAACATTCATGTTCGCGTTGATCGTGCTATTGCAGTCGACGTTCCCGCGGGTGTTGGTAGATCTGTTGGAGGGTTCCGCTACGTTAGGGTTCTGAAGTTTGAAGATAGTCTTCAATTGGTATAGAACTCTTTCTCTGTTATTTATCTTGGTCTAAGCATGCAGTTAATTAGAATTTATTTAGATAGCTATATGTGTTGAATGTATAAAGTTGTATTTTGGTCACGGTGAGATTTGAGCGATCCGAACACGCTCATGGAACTCTCGGTATGAGATCCTTCACTTACATCCATGATTATTTCTCGGAAACACTGAGTCTACATCCTATTGTTTGTAGGATGTAAACAACTTCTTATTAGAAGTCAAATGAAAGGTACAACCAGAGTCAATCACCCATTCTTCTTTATCCTTAGTATGTACTATCATGGCCTTTTCATTAGTTGCAACTAGGGTTTTAGAATATACATATGCTTCATCCCCAATAGAGAAGCCTGCCTTTCCATGTTCTTTTGATTATTCTAGTCTTTAAAGTCCTTTTTCTTCCTATATGGACAATTCCTTTTAATATGAGCTTCCTTATGACAGTGATAACGCTTAATTATTGGTTTGTTTTTATGAAACCTCTGTCCCTTTGTGAACTTATTCTTTTTGAAGTGATTCCCCATTCTTTTAGAAAATAAGGTCTCACCACTTCCAGAACTCTTAGATTCTGACTTAAGTTCAAATTCTTTACACCTTATGGCAGCAATCCCTACCTCAGTTGAGATACTATTCTTACCATATTTCAGTATTATCCTTACATCTTTATATGTGTCTGGCAGTGAGTTAATAAGAATGGTAGCCTCACTTTCTTTGCCAAGCTTTTCTTCTGTTTGATTTATTTATGAGGTCAATTTTCTAAATTCATCAAGGTTCTCATCCAAAGACTTAGAGGCATTCATCTTAAAATAGAACAACCTCTCCCTCAAGAAAATTTTATAAAGCACATCCTTCATTACATATAATGTTTGTAATTTATTCCAAACTTCATATGCAGTATTTCATCAACTATGCCTAAGTAATTATTTGTCACATTCAACAGCAGAGTCCTATATGCCACTTCATTAATATTTTATTTCTCTTATTGATTTAAAGTATCAAGCAATGCTTTAGGATCTTCTAATCCTCTTAAAGCTTTTTGATATGTCAAGATTAACTTAATCTTCTTAATCAATCTTCTTTGACCAAAGCTTAAAATCATTAGATCCTGTAAACTTTTCTATCTCATACTTTTCTACAGCCATGGATCGATTATTTCTCAAGGCTCTGATACCAGTTGTTATAAAATAATCAACAGAAATAGTAATTGCTATATGGCGAAGAGCATGTAATACACCTGTCTCTTACTTACCTATCGAAATCACTAGCTTGGAGGAACAAAATAGAAGAAAAAATCTCTTATCACTTTTCCCAAAAAGATTTGAATCTCAACTTGAAGGAAAACTCTCTCTGTTTCAACGACAACTACAATAATAAGATGAAGAAGAAAAATCGAAGCATAGACTGAGAATGAAACAAGGAGGTAAAAGGAAGAAGAAAACAACACCAGAAAGTATAGTGGTTTGGCTCTATCAAAGCCTACATCCACTTCTAGAAAAGCCACAGATTTCATCTTCATTCAAGTGTTGAGTAGAAAAATTGAAGCTCAGAAAAACAGAGTACAATTAGGTATATCACTCTTTCTTACTAGACCCTCTCTATTACATTCATCATTTTTTTTGTGAACAGAATGATGAAAACAATCATCCCTTTCACCTTTCTTATATTACTTTTTTTATTACATTTATTTGATTTTAAAAAGAAAAAAAATATTTGGGATAAGAGGTCTAACAAAATCTGTTATTTTTGCCTTGTGACCCAGAGCTGGATGATGAAGAGCGTGGACTACATAGAGAAAGAATCTCATGTGAACTTCAGCTTCAATTTTAGTAAGTATAAATTTACTATTAAATCTCAACTGGATTCAAAAAGCAATTTTAGCCTTGAAAACCTTAGAAGAATGATGAACACCATGCAACAAGAAATGTAGAAACTGATGAAAAAAAAAGGGAACACAAACACCAACTTTGCTCACAATGCATTTGCAAATTTTTCTGGTATTAATCTTTTCCTTGATAATGAATGGATTGTTGAAATTGAAGCAAGCAATCATATGACTCCATATTTAAAAAACCTGATTAAACCTCAAACTCTTGAAAAACCAGGTCATGTTTATCTACCCAACAATGCCTCTGTCTATGTTACACACAGGGTCTACAACCGCATGATAATCTTGTTTTGAAAAAAGTGTTGTTCGTACCTAAGTTTAGGTACAACTTGCTATCTGTAGTAAGATGACTAAGGATAAAAACATAAGAGTAATCATTTACCCCTCTAGATGTCAGGACCAGGAGAATAGGTTTATAACCATGTGGAGACATGATCGAGACTTGATCATAGAAACAGTTTTTGAGTTACTAAAGAAAAAAATACAACTTCTTTTTTAGAATAACATGATTATAGATATACAGATTCAAACTTTGTTTTCTGGTAATATTTGAAACTTTGAATGTAATGAGAGTGATGCTTTGTTATGGCATACTAGAACAACATATTGTTCTTTTAATCATCTTGCTCATATTAAGGAATTAAACATTCAAACTTCTAAAAATTATATTTGCAATTTTTGTCCTATGTCTAAACAGTGTAGATTAATATTTCCAGAAAGAATTACAAAATTTTAGAAACCTTTCCAGATACATATTAATTCATGGGGTCCTTACAAAGTCAAATCCTACCCAAAGGCTCATTATTTCCTCTGTTGATGACTTCACTAAGTGTACATGGACTTATTTGCTCCACGATAAAATTCTAGTCTACAGAACTTTTAAAAATTTATTTGCTCTCATTAATATTCAGTTTAATAGAAAGATAAAAGTATTTAGAAGTGACAATGAGACTGAGTTCATGAACCATGGAATAAATTTTCTCTTGAGAATAATGGAACCATTCATCAAAGGATTAATCAACATAGCCCACAACAAAATGGAATTACTGAGAGAAAACACAGGCATCTACTGGACTTAGCAAGAGCTTTAAGAACACATGCCTCTATTCCCATTCAATTTTGGGTGAAGGCATCTTGACAGTTGCTTATTTAATCAACCTCATACCCTCAAGAGTCCTCAACTGGGAAGTTCCCTATACCAAACTTTTTAATAAACCACCTTCTTACATTCCCTCAAAGTTTTTTGCTGGATGAGCTATGCAACCAACCTACAACCGGGGAAAACAAAATTTGGCCCTAGGGTTCACATATGTGTTTTTCTAGGATATCCAATGGAACAAAAGAGATGTAAACTGTATGATTTTGACAAGAGAGTCATGTTTACCCATAGATGAAAGAGAGAATTTTTCATATTGTTTGGTTGTAAAATGCCAAATACCTTAGATTCTAAACATCCTGACACTGATTGAACCAACCTTTGATCCATCTAGATTGGAAGTAGTTTTACCTTTTGAACATGAAGAGAATGTTGATTTTGACTGTCTTAGGATTGATCATGTATGTACTAATCTTGAATCCTTAAGCCAATTCTTTAAAAGACAAACTCAACTTCCATCTCACCTTAATGACTTTGTTCTTTCCTCTAAAATGCCAACTAGACCAAACACATCACTTGTTGTCAGTCCTAAATTTCATCCCTCATACCATGGGCCTTTATGGCCAAAGTTGATATTGTCGCTGAATTTGCATCCTTCCACAAGGCTCAAAATGATCCTAAGTGGATATTAACAATGAATCAAGAGATTAAAGCTCTTGAAAAGAACCCGACTTAGAGTTAACCTCACTTTCCAAAAGTAAAAAAGCTATAGGTTCCAAGTGGGTCTTTAAAATTAAAAGAAATGTTATAGGCGAAGTTAAGAGATACAAAACTAGGTTAGTAGCTTAAGGCTACAACCAGAAAGAAGGAGAAGACTACATAGAAGTATTTTCTCTAGTTGTGAAGTTTGTCATTGTGAAAATCTTGATTGTTATTGTAGTCATTCAGTAGTGGCCTATCATCCAGCTAGATATTAACAATGTCTTCTTACATGGGCATATTTAGGAAGAACTTTACATGAAGCCACCTCTTGGCTACACCAAAGCTACTCCCAATCAAGTTTGCAAACTCAAGGGCCTTTCTATGAATTGAAACAGGCCTCTCGACAATGGAACAAGGAATTGACTCATGTATTGACATCCTATGGATTCTCTCTGAGTCTTAATGAAAATTGTCTTTTCGTAAACCATTCTAATGGCATCCAGCTTTGTATGTAGATGATTGGGAATATAGGAGACTAATTGGAAAATTGTTGTATTTGAACATGACCAAGCCAGATATTAGTTGTAGTGTGCAGCAACTCAGTCAGTTTATGGATAATCCTTGCCTTTCACATTGGAATGTAAGCATGTGATGTTATAGTTTCATGGATCAAAATAGGATTCGAAACTCGAATTTGATTTGGCAATGTCATATTCTCTTTGTCTTAAACTTGTCCTTTTAGCATGTTTTTCCTCACTTATATGCTTTCTAAGAAAATTTTCACTAATTTTAGAGTTTCTATGGTTGATTCACTGAACATGAAATTGCATCTTGTTGATATAGGTAGTAGCTATTAATTCTTTTAAGCTTTTTTTTACCTTACTTTCATACCCTCAGACTCTTAATCGGATGTGATCAAGGTACATTCATGTACCATTTCTGAAAAATTCAATTAAAAAGTCGATCAATTAAAATAAATGAAAATTTAATGTAAACTCTAAGCTTTCAATTTTGTGTCTAGTAAAGCAGTTAATTTTAAAATTGTAAAAGTTTAGATACTAAATTTATAATTTTAAAAGTTTGATGACCAAAAAGACACAAACTTTAAAGTTTAGGGACTGAATATATAATTTAGTCTTTTTTAATTTTCTCTTTTAATTTTTTAATTTGAAGTAATAGAAGGATAAAGTTGGATAAGAATGAATATGGGTAGACGTGACCCTGTGTTACACATATGGAGTTCTACATTTAAGCGTCAAATTAAAATGAAGTCTAAAATTTTATGTAATTTTCTTATATCCAAATTAATTCACTTCATATCATAAATCATTTTAGATAAAATTTGAAAAAAAATTTTATAAATAAAAAAATCTTAAAAATATTTACACTTTATATCAAAAAGTTCTAAAAGTACCTTGAATTTTTTTTTTTGGTTAAATATAAATATTTTTAAATATTTTTTATATTTAAAAATACCCATAAAATTTGTGTACGCATACAATTCATTTTTTTAAAGCATTATATATATATATATATATATATATATATATACTTACAATTTGGGTTTTATATATTTTGATTTGCTTCTTAAATCAACCAACTATCTACATAAATGGTGTTGGTGTGTATATTGACTTTTATGCACATGTCAACTGCCATCTTATTTTCTTTTACTTAATATTTAATCTATTTGATTGAAAATGTCAACTTCAAATATTACTTGGTACTTTGCATGTAAAGTTTGAGTTTCTTTTTCCATATAAATTATTGAAAATAATAATGACCAAATTCACAAAGGGAAGATCTAAGTATTTTTTTTTAAAAAAAAAAAAAATCCCACTAATATATCCAAATACACATCAACTTAATTTTATTGTTAAATAGATATTCTGACTTTTTGGCACTTGTCAACATCTAATAGAGATTATTAATTAACTTATTGATTGGAAAAAAAATAATTCAAATTAGCATTTAAAACTTATAGCACGCAAAACACGTAATGCACTCCATAAACAAATTATACAATGTAATTTTGATTATCCATTTTCTTTAACATTTTTTTTTATTAGGGTGAGATTTGACTTCTAGAACTTGTTATTTAACAATGACAAAAATGTCCCTAAATCTCCCATTTTTGCCTTTAATGTTGGTTGTCTTTAATGTCAGTTTAAAACCAACATTAAAGGCCTTCAATAACACCAATATTGCAACCGACATTGAAAGTCTCAACATTGAAGGTCTTGCAACTGACATTAAAGGTCTTTAATGTCGGTAGCCTTTTTTTTTTTTTTTTTTTTTTTTTTTTTTTTTTTAAATTCTTAACTGACATTGAAGCCCGAATCTATTCATTTTTTCTTAAATTTTGTTGCCGAATCCATTTTTTTGGTCAAATAAGTTAAAAACGACATTATATGTCTCGTGTTGGGTCAGGAAATGTCCGTCATTGTTTTATATTAAAGAGTATAAAAAAATTGCATGGCGAACCCATCAATATTTGTCTTCCACCTATGAATTTATCCACAAACAAGAATCGATATTTCCAATCCATTACATATACTCATCAATATTTTTCTTCCACCTATGACTTTATCCACCAAAATTTGCAAAACAATACCAGAACCAGACTTTCATAGAATACAACTTACACTAAAGCCATCATTTCTCTCATTCACAAATATCAATTAGTACTAATTTCATGAATAAACAAGAATCACAATACCAGAATCACAATACCATGAATACAGCTTCCAATAATAAACAGATCATGTCTTCCACTTATGAATTTATCCACAAACAAGAATCACAATACCAGAACCGGACTTTCATAAAATACTTACACCAGGCCATCATTTCTCTCATTCACAAATATCAAGTAGTACTAATTCCATGAATAAACATGAATCACAATACCATAAATACAGCAGCTTCCAATAATAAACAGATCATGTCTTCCACATATGAATTTATTCACAAACAAGAATCACAATATCAGAACCAGACTTTCATAGAATACTTACACCAAGCCATCATTTCTCTCATTCACAAATATCAATTAGTACTAATTCCATGAATAAACAAGAATAACAATACCAGAATCACAATACCATAAATACAGCTTCCAAAAATAAATAGATCATGTCTTCCACCTATGAATTTATCCACAAACAAGAATCATAATAACATAACTAGACTTCCATAGAATACTTACACCAAGCCATCAATTCTCTCATTCACAAATATTAATTAATACTAATTCTATGAATAAACAAGAATCACAATACCATGAATACAACTTCCATAATAAACAGATCATGCTTCTACCTATAAATTTATCCACAAACAAGAATCACAATACCAGAACTAGACTTTTATAGAATACTTACACTAAGCCATCATTTCTCTCATTCATAAATATCATATTAGTACTAATTCCATTCACAAATATCATGGTTAGATAAATTTACATTCATTCTAAGCTAGCATTTACATTCTATTAAGACAAAAAACAAGAATTACATTCTTACACAAATTGACCAACAAAACTTGCCCATTGGGTCCGAATTATGTTGATCTCTCCTTGCGTATATGCATCTTTTGTATTGAACTACAAAAAGAAAAAAAATATAAATTCAACATAAGTTTACGTCCATTTATTAAATTAAAGCTAGCACTATATAAAAAAATAAATAATTTACGTACGAGGCTAGTAATGGGAGTAGTAGGATTATGCACTATTTCGTGTATATACAAAATCTAATTGACGAGGGCACTGCAAATAAAGAAGTTGAAAACAATTGTTAAATTGTTATAAAGAATTCGAATGAATATAAATTGTTAAAAAATGAATACAAATTTACCTTTACAGGTTTCCATTTTGGAGAAGACCGATAGTGTTGGAGATCGTGCTTGGCTTGCTATGTTTTCAATCCACTAAATAGTTTAAAAATATTAGTTAAACATAAATACTTCAATTAAGAGCTACAAAAGTTCAATTACACTTACATATTTATAACTCCATGAAAATCCTCTTGAACCTTGCTTCGAAGAGAATCCAAAACATAAACAAAATTTTCTTGTAGATTGATTACAATCAATATCCAATGATAACTATAATAAGCAACAATTTTGAAATATTAGTACGTGTATAATGTAAATTAAAATAACTTAAGAACTTGTATCTACTCACCCTATGTTATATGGAATGAGGACTAATTGGTCTAAATTAGCCAATTCTAGTTTATTGGCTAAATTTCTGGATCGGATATCTTGAGACTTCACGTGTGACGATATTCTTGCTTGATCAATTATAAAAAACCTTCTTCGTAATATCACGACCACATTCATCCCAAAGATATCCAAACAAAGTAAAAGTTATTATTTAGCAATATGAAATAAAGTATACATGAGTGAATCTGGATGAGTAATACTTACGCAATGTATGTCAAAATACACATGTAGCCTATTTCAACCATATTGCAATATTGGAGCAGATCATCGCGGCTTAAATAAATAAATTGGTCTCTTCCAAATATATGCTCGTCCAAAGAGATACGGATCATGTCTACATCGTTCATGTTATGCATTGCATGTCCGTTCAATAATTTGATAGTACCATTAGCGTTAGTATATTTGGAGGACTGGCTGAAGCTCTTAATTGGTGAATGATCCTACCATAACCAAAGTTACAAAAATTCAAAGTAGGAAAAATAATAAATAACCAAACTCATAAACTGAAAAGGAAACATATTTTTTTCTCATCAACCATAACTACAAGTTTACGAGGCCATTTTACGAAGTTGCCCATTGCTTGCTTTAAGAACTCTATTTTACCCTTCACAGGAATTGGTATAGGAAAATCTTCTCCAATGACAATGTCAATCAGAACTTTAACAGTTAAGCATGACACATCATCATCAAATATTGTGGTTGTTGCAATAATATTATCTACAGTTCCTATAGCCAAGTGGCATGGTGTCCCCTTAATAAATTTAAAAGAACATATGTCATGCATGGTTAAGCACGTACAATATGATTAAAATTTAAAAGTCACAATAAATAAATTTCCTCCAAATCTTCTTTAGACATCTTCTCAGTATCTTCTTCAGATGCACTTAGTGCAACACTACCAACAGACTATTTGGACTGATGAGATTGTCTTTCTCTTGACATTTTACCATGTCGAATATTTTTTTGACTAGAGCCTCCTTCAATTTCTTGGCTCATAGAGGACTTTGGTTTTACTAATTTGAAATATTGAGAATGGGAAACAAAATCACCCATTCCTCTAACACGTCCCCAATGTTCTTCCGTACCCAATGCTTTGATGAGAACATCTTCACCTTCATGAACTTCAGCCAATTTATCCTGTAAAACATATTACAATTTTCACACAATATCTATATCATCTTAAACTTATATATATACCATCTTAAATTTTGCATAATATATACTTACAATCCGATTGGCACATTCTCGAGTAACTTCATCAAAGTATTCATTATTCTTTCATTTTCTTGCTTCTTTCCATAAAGTTGCCCGATAAGAAAGGTCATTCCATAGGTTCTACATGAACATACATATTTAATTAGCATAAACATATTAGAATAAAATATTTAATTTAAGTCGAATAACTCACTAATTCTTGGGCAAGATTCGCATAGCCTTTCCAAGAAATGTGGTGATTATATACACATTTCGCACGTCTTTCTTTTTGAACACGACTAATTTTTTGTACAACAAATCTAGTTGATGTTACCTATCAAAACAATGATAATATTGACATGTAATTTATTGTGAATGACTTAACTCCCATTTTTCACTCAATCGTTCATTGACGAACGATGTCCAATGATCTTGCTCTATATGAGAATATTGTTGTGATGGAAATTGCAAGACCAAGGGTTCATCCTTAAATGGAAGTATGAACTTTTGAGTCAGCGTTGTCTTGAAAGTCTGAAACTTCCTAGATGCAGACATTAGTATACAATGTTTGGAATTAGAGTCCACATTGAACGACATCTGCACAATGAAAAAAAGTAGTTAAACGATAAACAAATAAACTACTATGCACATGAATTAAAAGTTTAGAAAACATACCGCTACACAATAAAAAAGTTTGTCTTTTAAATGGTTTGGAACTTTTTTCCAAGAATCATACGTTATAGGAATTTGTTGTCGAACACAAACTCCCATATAACTCTGCATCTTCATTGCTTCAGATCCAACCGGTTGTCTATGTTCATTATAATTGATGGTCAATCGTTGCCCAGATATCCTTATTTGTGCCAACTCAGACATTGTAGTTAGGCCACGTGGTATACTTAATATTTAAATACATATAACCATAGTAAATGACATACCATGATTAATACATTATTTATCAACCCATGACCCTCACAATCATGTCTAATGTATGTGGATGTTGTATCATCAATCTCAGTAAATGTATCAACATTGGGCATTCTTTGCATACCTCCTAACCACACTCTTGTAACATATCTCCTATTTCATCTTCATAAAAATCATCCTCAATTGTACGTTGTGGAGATGTTAAAATAATTGACCAACCTGAATTTGCGGGGTCTTTTATATAGAACACTTGTTTTGCTTGAGAGGCTAAAATAAACGGGTCTGATTTATGTCCAATACGATTGAGGTCCACAATAGTAAATCCAAACTCGTCTATTTTGACTCCAGTTCTATTCTTAACCCAATTACATTTGAATAAAATAAATGATAATCCATGATAGTCATGCTCCCTTATTTCTTGTATTACACCATAAAAGGTCATATCTGACATGAGGGACCTTTTATCCTTAGCACTAGAGACTTGCATTGTGGTAGCCGTTATACTAACTCCACTATTTTGAACCTTCGTAACATCATCGCAATTCTTTGTGTGATAGTAGTAACCATTGACCACATAATCAGAATATTTTGCCACAGTTGGACAAGGTCCATTAGCTATCCATCTCAAAGAAGGCGATATGGAATTTTTGGGAACTTCGAGAGCTGGTGCAACTTACGATATATTTCATAATATTTTAGTAGTTAACATTTAATTATACATAAAATAGTAGGTCTCTAGATATTACCCATATGGATAGCCACTGACTGAATGTACGATTATGATCTTCTTGAAGCCACTTTCTACTTTTATTTTTACCAGAATTGAGCTTAGACAAAATATCCATATGTTGCCTATTATAAATGACAAAGTAGATTATTGAATAATCAAGTAATCTAAAACAAGAATAAGATGAAGATCTATATACTCGACGTAAGGAAGCACAACATTTACATTTGAAGGACATAAAGATGAGCTTGATCCAACTCATCCTTACTCGATCTGATAAAAGAAGCAACTGACAATGTTCTATCAATGTTTGAATTCCCTTTCTTTGATGATGAGTTTAGCCCAATAGAATTAACACCAAATACGAATTCAAAACAAAACTCTATAGTCTCTTCAACAATATAATTTTCTCCAACACATCCTTCTGGTCGATTTCTATTTCATACATAAGTTTTCAACACTTTCATGTATCGTTCAACATGATACATCCACCTCAAATAAATAGGTCCACAAAACACAACTTCTCTTACGAGATGCACTACAAGGTATACCATTATTGTGAAGAATGATGGAGAAAAATACTTCTCTAAGAGGCATAGAGTGACAACGATATCCTCTTGCATACCCTTTAACTGAAATGAATCGATCGCCTTGCAACATATAGCATTAAAGAAGAAGCATAGGCGAGTAATTGCAAGTCTTACATGTTTGGGTAAAATATCACGAATGGCTACGGGTAATAATTGTTGCATAAGAATGTGATGGTCATGCGACTTAAGTCCGTAAAGTTTTAAATCTATGAGCGATACTAAACTTTGAATGTTCGATGAATAGCCTTCAGGTACTTTAATTTCTGATAGTACCTTACAAAAACTCAATTTCTCAGCTCGTGTTAACGTATAACATGCGGGAGATAAAAAGACTTTTTTCTCTCCTACTTAAGGGGCTAACTCTGATCTAATGTTCAGTTCCATCAAACCTAATCGAGATTTTATTCCATCTTTTGTTTTACCAGGAATATCAAGCAATGTGTCAATAAGATTTGTACATACATTTTTTTCAATGTGCATCACATCAAAACAATGTCGTACGTCAAGATACTTCCAGTATTCTAACTTGAAAGAATAGATTTTTTCTTCCAATAAGTTGAAGTGCTATCTCCACTGTTCTTTTCTTTGATACTTTTCTTACCAAATGAATATTGGTACTTACTTATTTCTGCAAGAATTTCTTCCCCACTCAATGGTTCTGGACCAAATTCTAATTCTTGTGCACCATTAAAAGCTTTCTTTTGTTTTCTATATGGATGATGGCGGGATAGAATCTTGCGATGCCCGAGATATGTCATCCTCTTCCCTTTTGGTAAATAAGTGGATGAAGTATTCTCTCCACAAATTGGACATGCATGATATCCTTTAACCGTACAACCACACAAGTTACCATATGCAGGAAAATCATTAATGGTCCATTGGCTTTAAGCATGAAATGTTGTTCTTTATATGCATCGTAACATTCTACCCCATCTTTTCAAAGTTTTTTTAAGTCATCTACTAACTAAGCTAAATAAACATCTATGTCATTTCCCGGTTGTTTAGGACTAGATATTAGTGCAGTCAACATAAAATTTTTTTGCTTCATGCACAATCATGGAGGTAGATTGTACGTCACTAACATCACTGGCCAACAACTTTATCTATTACTAAGATCTCCATGTAGATTTACCCATTTGTCGAAAGAGCAAGACAAAAATTTCTAGGTTCTGACCCAAACTCTGGCCACAAATTATCTATTTTTTTTCCACGATAGGGCATCTTTAGGATGTTTTAATAAACCATCTGTTTCTTTTTTTTTTTTTTTAGCATACCACGCCAATAAACTTGTTGTTTCTTTACTTCGAAACATTCTTTCAAATCTTGGAATTAGGGGGAAATACCACATGACTTTTGCTAGGATATCCTTAGTCCTTTCGTTTAAATTTTTTTGAAGCTTCCATCTTGACGTACCACAAATGGAGCATGAGTTCTTTTCTAAACAAGCAACAATCATTTCTACATGCATGAATCTTCTCGTACTTCATTTCAAGGGTATCCAACATCTTTTTTGCTTCATAAGTAGAAGTTGGAATTTCATTAGGACTAGGTAATATGTCATGAATTAATTCCAACAACTCAGTGAAACTCTTATTGCTCCATCCAAATTTAGCTTTTAAATTATATAACTTTACCAATGTAGATATTTTGGAAAAAGTTTTACAATTTGGGTACAATGATTTCTTTGCATCATCTAATAATTCTTCAAAATTATCGAATTTTCCACTAAAATAGTTATTGTATGCAGCCTCAAACATTCCAATTGTGTCATCAACATCAACATCATCCTCATCAACTTCGTCTCTTTCACTAGTAAACACATTTTCATTGTTCCTTAGTCCTTTCGTTTAAATTTTTTTGAAGCTTCCATCTTGACGTACCACAAATGGGGCATACATTTGCATTAGAGAGTTCTTTTCTAAACAAGCAACAATCATTTCTACATGCATGAATCTTCTCGTACTTCATTTCAAGGATATCCAACATCTTTTTTGCTTCATAAGTAGAAGTTGTATGCAGCCTGAAAAATCCATGTCTGATAACTTTGATCTATACCATTAAAAAATAAGTGTTCTCTTATTTTGTTCACATCTAGAGTCTTTGCATTAACACACTTCAAACATGGACAACTCAAGACATTCAGTAAATTTGAATATTGTAGACCATTTTTAATAAACACCTCAACTCCTAAACCATACTCAGCTGACATTCTATTCATTTTTATCCATGACTTATCCATGATTGTAAAATATGCAACTTAATCTATAAAAAAAAAAAAAAAAAAACGATAACAAGGAAAAATTTAAAAGCATAAAATTATGGTTGTAAAATATGCAACATCAACAAATTTAGAACAAGACTTTTAAGATAAGCATCTTATAAATATTACCTTGTCTTTGTTATTAATATTATGAAGTCCTTTTTGTGTCGGGTGCACCTTCTCCACCTGTCAATCTTTTTAAAACACGTCCGATGCAATCTTCTTATCTTCTTTCCAAATCCCCAAGATGATATAAATTTCTAGTTCATCAATAAATGCTTAAATGCTTAGACTTACTACCCTAGTTCATATGCATACAAAGAGCTTCGAATGGAAGTTCCAGTTCATTTCAATTGATATAGTAAGCAATTCATTTTTATAATTAAATACAATTTTGCGAGAGAAACCTTTGCCAAAATAAAAATAAAAGTTTAAGAAATTGTTATTCCCTTAGCTCGCAGTATCTCAGAATTTCAAAATTAGATTGACATAATGATAAATAATACGCCAGGCATCAATAAACCAAAACTTGTGTGAAGTCAAGATAATATAAGAAGCTATAGTTGAAACAATTTGAAACAATGCTTAAATATCCAACACCATAGCTAAATGAATTACTCATGAATTTGAAGTTTACCTAATCTCTCCAAATATATTCTCTGTTTCATTGCTTAAACACTAAGAGAAACAGGCTTATTCATAGGATAACGATATTTGTGATTCTTTGCTTAAACCACTAATCACGATAACAGAGTACTGAAACAGACGAAAATGGAGGAGGAAAAAAAAAAGTAAAATCCACACCTATAGCAAAATTCGTTATCTCCAACGCCATAGCTGTATGAATTACTCATGATTTAGAAGTTTACCTAATCTCTCCAAATATATTCTCTGTTTCGTTGCTTAAACACTAAGAGAAATAGGCTTATTCATAAGATAACGATATTTGTGATTCTTTGCTTAAACCATTAATCACGATAACAAAGTACTGATACAAACGAAAACGAAGGAGGAAAAAAAAAAGTAAAATCCACACCTACAGCAAAATTCGTTATCTTCTTTCGCCTTACGAATTATCAGTAATCAAACATTCAACAAACTCCAACGAGATAAATCAAAATTGAAGAAAAGAGATAAAATGAGAGAAACAGCTTACCGAATAAAGCTTAAAGAAATGAGAAATGAGAAAGATCAACGGACAGCGTGAAGAACGATCGATGGGCAGCAAGGGAAGAAAGCTAGTAACGAAGAGAAGGAGCGACGACGATTTAGGGTTATATTATTTAATGTCGGCGTGAAAGGTAAAGAAGAGAAGGGGTTGCGATTTAGGGTTATATTATTTAATAAAATAAGAAAAAAAATTACACCTTTAATGTCGGTTTTAAACCGACATTAAAGCCCATCTTCAATGTCAGTTTAAAACCGACATTAAAGATCCGTTTTTTTTTTAAACCGACATTATACATCCGATTTCCCTTTTTTCAACCGATATTAAAGCCCAAATTTCTTCTAGTATATATTATGAAATTGCAACAACAGACATTCCTCTCAATAACTTTGCAATGAAAATAAAATTTCATCGTAACATTTGCAACCAAATACTATTGTTGCAACCCTCGGCAAAAAAACATGGAAGCACAATTAACAACGTAATATAATGTTTTTCACAAAAATTACATTTATTTTTCGTTGCTAAAAGTTGAGACATATTCGTTTCTTTCCTTCTTCAATTACAAATGATGGAAAAAAAAAAAAAAAGAAGCTAAATTCTAATTTTTTTTCCCTCTAAAAAAGGCATGTTCACTACCATTACGACATATTTTCATCTGAGCACGATGGAAATAGAATTCTTTTATTCTTTTATTAAATAATATTTTAAGTTTCCATTCTAAATCTCCAATCAAGATCTATAATCGATTGACTAATAATATTAATAAATGATGTCTCTTTAATTAATGTCAACTTACACAAAAAGGAAAGAAAAACAAAAAAACAAAGCTTGGTGTGTCATGTTAGAAGATACTATTAGTTAATAATGTCAACTTTAATTTAAAAAATATATAAGGATAAGGGAATTCAATTAATTAAGGCCAACATGTGGAATCATCTTCAAATAAAACCCTAAGATTATATTATATACTTAATATATTATTTTTAAAGTTATGTTTATGTGGCGAATTAACAGCTGAAATTTTTTTGCTTTAATTCCTAGGAATTGTCAAAATATAATATAAACTGGCAAAATAAAATTCAACTATGTTCTAGAATATTAGTTTTCTTACCGGATTTGTCCTTTTCGAATTTTTGTGTTTTAATATTTAGATCGTGCCCGTTATTATTATTATTATTATTAGTCAGAGGGTGTGCTTGCCTTTTTTTTTTTTTTTTTTTTTTGAATATATATATATATTAATGCATTGAGTTTATTTGTATATATTTATTTTATAACGTTATCTTCAAACTTTTAATACATTTAAGAAACTGGGAAGGCAATAATCTCTTTGTTATTTTTCTTTTTTAAAAAAATTGACTTGGAGTTGAATTTAAGGGGTGTAAATTAAATAATAATAATAACATTAATCAACCATGTCATATTTTTATTTTTAAACAAAATTATTATAATATATGAAAAACTCTTAAAATAAGGCAACCCAACCATAGAGCATTGGACAAATCTCTATTACTATTTTAAGTTCGTCATTGACTTTTAAATTTGTTGAACTAAAAAAGCTTCTTAAAAGTACAACGGCTAAAAACATGGCTGCTTATTATGTAGTTCATTATGTTGCTGGATTTTTATCCTTTTTAATTTTTTTTTTTATAAAAAGTTCTTCCAATTCAAAAGCTTTGGGAGGTATTGATTCTTTATGTTTTGTAGTTGGGATTTTGAATGGTTATGACAATTTTTTTTCCACTATTCTCTTTGAAGTTGGAAACTTACGAAGTTATTTTAATATGATAGTTTGATACTACGTACATTGCACATGATTGAATAAGTCATGAAAAATATTTTTAAATTTTTTAAAATTGGAAGAGGCAAAAGTAATAATAATAATTTTATACTAACTCTTACTAATTAATAAATTTGTTTTAAAAATAAAAATATGACATGGTTGATTATATCATAATTTATAGTTAATAACTATGTTTCTAACCGTTAACTTTTTCTTGTTTTGATAACTGTAATCTAGTTACAATTTTGATTATTAATTATTTATTATTTTAAAGTAACATTTATTTACTACGTAAATTAAAAATGCAATGTTTTTTTGTTGTTGTAACTTATAGTTTTTAATTGGGGTCTTTTTAAATATAAAAAATATTTAAAAATATTTACACTTTACAGCAAAAAGTTTCAAAAGTAACAATTTGGTTCCTGAACTTTCATGAAAGTAATAATTTAGCCTCTAAATTTTATTATTTAACAATTTAGTCCTTGTAAACTTTCAAATTTGTAACAATCTAGTCCATAACGTAAAAAAAATCAAAATTAGAGGTTAACTTTTAATATTTTATGATGTAGATTTTGTATTTTGAAAAAAGAAAAATATTGAGTCTCTAATTAGTTTAATGGTTTATTTATAAATGAATCTCATTAAATCTTAATATTCATTTTTACAATAGAAACTAAATCATTACAAATTTGAAAGTACAAACACTAAATGGTTACATCCTAAAGTTCAAGGATAAAATTGTTATGAATACAAGGACTAAATCGTCAGCACTAAAATTTAGGGACTAAATTTACTTCTATGAAAGTTTAGGGACTAAAAGTGATTTTTAACGATATATAATATATTTGCATGGAGAGGATAAAGATGTAATATTGGAACTTTCTAATGGCAACAAAGGAAATATGAAATCTGTTTTTGGGCATTTTTAGAGTTGGTTCATAGAGATGGATTGCTTGGGTTTTTACAAGAATGAACGTTCTTTGAAAAATATTTTAAAAAGCCCAACTTCATTTGGGCTTTTGTTTGGGCTTTCTCTGATAGCAGACGTTGTGGGCCAAAGCCCAACTTCATTCTAAATTTTTTGGGCCAAGGCCCACCATACAGGCTCAATAGATCTGTTTACGTTTCACGAAATATAAGGTTGCAGCCAGTAGTGTGGCCCAATGTCGTGTTGCCTTGTGTCATTTTTCTTTTGGGAAAAATATTCTTCGTCAACAAGTTTTCAAGAAAAGGTGCGATTGATCTTAATATTTTAAATTAGTAATTTTGATCCTTAAGTTTTGAGTAATAGGTTGAAGAGGTCCGTCACGTTATACTTATCATTTTTTTTTTATTAATTTAGTTTAGACTTGACAATTTTAAATTTAAAATTAAAATTAAAAATATCTCTTATCTCCCACACTTCCTCCCTCCTCTCTCTTCTCCCTCCATCTTCCATTTTCATCTTCGTTTCCCCTTTTCTTTTTGCAGGTATTATCTTCTTTTTCTTCTGTGTATTTTATTAGATTTTATTTTTCTCTTAAACATTCTCTTTCCCTTTCCTCTCCAAGTCCACCAAAATTGGAGTCATCATGCCTGGTTGTTGCCACCCACCTCCGATCCAAAACACATCCTTTTTCTCCTTAAGCGTCGGACGGTGTTGGTGGTTGTGTCTACACTGACCACGTTGACGGCGTTGGTGGTTGTGTTTACACTGACCTCGTCGACGGATTCCTCCTCGACAGTGGCTTCCAAATCTTCATCACCGCATACCTGGTAGCCTAAGCCCTCCTCAAGTCCCAATTTCTCTACCTCCAAAAATTCTACTCTGGCTTTGTTTTTGAAAAATTTCTGACTGGGTTCACCATAGTCAGAGTTTGATTTTCAGATTCTATAATTGTCCGATTCCTTCGGCCATTTTTTTGTGGGATTTTATTCCATACTCAATTTGAACTTTTCTCCAATTTGCTTATTGAATTTCAAAGTTGGGGGAGAAGAGAGAGTAGAGAGGAAGAATGGGAGATGAGAGACAATTTTAATTTTAAAATGTCAAATGATAAAAGAATTTGTAAAAAAATGATACATGTAATATAAGGATTCCTTAAACCTATTTCTAAAAACTTTTGGACAAAAATTACTAATTTAAAACTTTAGGAACCTAGTACATATTGGATTAAAAAAGTATTTTTTTTTCTTCTAATTACTTTATCAGAGGAATGACACATCATATATTGTTCGCTATTTGTAGTAAAACATAAAAATAAATTTAATTGTGTAGATTAAATTTATCGTTAGAACTTTCAAATTGAACTGAAATTTCAAATTAAGATGATGTTTCATGTACAAATTTAACATGTATGAAAGTTATATTTGTAGTTTCTTCAATTTGAATGAGTTATGTTTGATTTTAATCAAGTAACAACTTAATTGAGTTAAATTTGACAAATATTTTAATTTTGTATTTATTTGATTTGATTTGATTTTTTTTTAAATTTTGGAGAGTTACTAAGTTGCTAATCTATAAATAGCAACTTGGTTATTCATTTATAACATTCCATTTCAAATTGAAGAGTTCTATTATTTCTTTCTCTCTCATCTTGAGTTGAATTGTTGTAATCTGCATGCAACCTATGCAGAGTGAATAATTATCTTTAGGATAATGCTTATCAGAAGCATACCTCAACTAGATTTTGAATCTCCAAAGGTTTTGAGTTTTTTTCAAGTCTTTGGTTATTTCAAGCCTTGCTACAACATTATTGGAATGTTACCATTGAGTGTACCGTTTTTAGTTAAAGTGTAATAAATTTCCTACTTGTATTAAGTTCTTTCATACCATTTCTCCAAACATATTTAAAGCGACATTTTGTTTCCACAAAGATTTTAACAATATTAATTTTAAATGTGTTTCTTACGTTGTTATTTCTAACTCTCAATTTTGAATCAATTAGTTGAAAATAAATAGTATTGTGGGATGAAAAAAATAAATTGATATTGATAAAAAGAAAGGAAAACAATGTTATTTTAGATTATGAAACACTTTTTCTCACATTATTATTTTTAATTTCTAGTTTTCAAATGATTAATTGAAAATAAATGGTATTGTGCGAACATAAAAGAAAAGTAAGAAGATAAATACAAATTATAAACAAAAAGATGAAATTGATTACGAAACCAATATTAGCTATATCTTTATCATTACTATATTAAAAGTGGTTTGGATGGAGAATCGTTTTAGGACAATTTTATCCAAAGTCTTATTATATAATGCCTAAATTGTCTTTACTATCTCTCCAAGTTCTCTCTCTCACCAAAAATTCACCACTTCCACTTCCTTTTCATTAATTTGTGAGCCTCTCCCATTAATTTTTACAAATTTTCCATCATCTTAATAATAATTGTAATCATTAGAGGTTAAATGCATTTTAAGGTGAATATGAAGAGTTCTAAAAAAAAGAAATGAAAAGAAAAAGGAAAAAAAGAGAAAAAAAAAAGCAATAACTTTGAATCTTTTCTAAATCCATACCACACATTTTCAATGGCCTATAAATAGTTTGTGCATTTGTAAGAGACATTCTCAAACACATTTATTATCATTTTCTCTTTGTAGCCATGGGTCTGACCCATGACTACGATAATTATAACAAAGTGTTTGATTTAAGGTACATCTCAATTTTATGGTGTTTTATGGAAATTTATTTTCAATTTCGAATTACATTGTTGCATTGGATTGTACCAAAAAACGATATTTTTGCAATTTTCTTTTTTGTCAAATAGATTAATGGTCTCTCGATCTTAGACTATAAGAAAATTCATTTTTAATGACAAATTTTAGTAATGCAGACAAAACTTGTCACTAAATGCTAATTTATAGCAACACGTTAGAAAACATGTCACAAAAAATAACTATTGATAGCGGAGTCTAAACCAACGTCCCTAAAAGTTCTTACGACATGGTACTGTGCGTCACAAAGAATTACTAATCTTTAGCAAAAAATTACTTTGTCACTAAAAGATCTTTTTAAAAACGAATGAAATGGTTAAAAATTAAAAATATATCCCAACTATTTTTTCGTCCTTTCCTGTTGGAGATCTGTTGATTGTCTCTATATTTTTCTAAGGAAACATTTGGCAATTTTTGCAGTTGTCATAAATGTTGTCTTAAACATCTGCCCAAACATGTCTAATTACTATAGAATTTTTTTATTTTCGTAATCTAGATTTTATATGCAGAATATTTTTATTTCCTAATTCTGAAAATTTCTGCAGAAATATATTGGTCGATATTTCCTTTTTATGGTACATCTTATCTTTTAAAAAAGGAAAACTATTTTCTGGACAATCTTTTCTTAACTGGCCACAGTCTTTTTAAGGCGATTTTTTATCTTCTTCGAGGGTTGCCACATTTTTTGATTATCAGAAGAGTGTAATTCTTTGTGATCAAATAGTGCTCCATTGTAGTTTGTCCTGGCAACTAATTTGTTCTTGACGGTCATTTTCTACATCGTGGATTTTATCAATCTTTGCCCACTTTATTCAGTTGTGCATATTTTTTGGATAAATCATTAAAAAAAAAACTTGAAGATATTACTTATTTTAGGGGGACTCTTAAGGCATCGCTGAAGAGAAGGGGATTCTCCGTCTCGTGGGGAGCCTAAGACTTCATACTGGAGAATGATTTCTCCATCTTAAGAAGGATCTAAGATTCATCAGTGAAGCGAGTTTACTGAGCTGCAAGGAAGATAATCAATTAGAGAGGTGTCTCACACACTATCGGAAGCCAAAGTGTTCAACACCAATATTATCATACTTAGGGGGAGCCTACATTCTCTCGAGTGGGAGTCTCACATCTAGGGGGAGCCTAGGTGACTTGTGAGTTGGGCTTTACATGAGTCATTGTACTAGTCAGAGTATTACAAATAAGTACTATGTTGTAATTGTTTAACTCTTTAATATTAAAGGACCATCTTTCTTGGGCCCACTGCCCTTCAAACATAAGTGGTTTATCGCCGAACTGGATTACCAATTCCTGGGTACTTTTACTTGTTTTCTAGTTGTTGGTATTTTGTCGCTATAGTGCTTGTCAATACTTTTTGTTTAACATCTGTACTTTGAGTGATGAGTCATCCTATCGCATTTTTCATTTGGTATTAGAGTAGGTCACCTTTGTCTCAGATCATGAACGAAATCAAAGAAGGTGGCTCTACCATCGTCCCTCTTTCTTAGATGGAACAAACTATTCTTACTAGAAAGCTCGAATGACTACCTTTCTGAAGTCAATTGATAGCAAAACATGGAAAGCTTTGGTTACTGGGTGGTCTCATCCAACTACCAAAACTGATAATGGGAAGGAAATCTTAAATCCAGAGTCACAGCGGAAAGAAGCTGAAGATGAGGCATCCTTAGGAAATTCTCGTGCTTTAAATGCCCTATTTAATGGTGTGGATCATAATATATTCAGATTAATTAATACGTATGTTTCTGCAAAAGGGGCGTAGAATATTCTCTCAGTTGCTCATGAATGGACTTCAAAAATCAAAATGTCAAGGTTGCAGTTGTTGACCTCAAAGTTTGAGAATATTAAAATGCAAAATGATGAGATAATTACTAAATTCATTATTCATTTATTGAATATTGCTAATGAGTCTTTTGTTGGGGTTGATGCCCTAAATCTTATAGGGTTCTATAGTTGGTAAACACTTATATGAACAAACTATTTGTGATGTAATAATATAAGACATTTCATTCACTATAGTCTATGAAATATGAGATATTTTAGTTGCATTAACCACAAACCAATAAACTAAGATCCTTAGTTGTCGTTGTAACTTAAGCATGTATGTGGAGACATACAAGTGAATCATGCTTTAAGTGATAACCTAAATGGTCTCTAGTATATGGATAAAGGAGGGAAACCTTATCCTGATGACGCTACGAGTGTAGGTGTTACAAGTGTTGTAAAGTGCTACAAATGGTCTGATCCTAACCATTAATGTATTAGACATGCGAGCGGGGATGCTTTATACAAAGGAGTTTGTATAAAATTGGACCACGAAATGTTTAGTCTCGTTATATAACGTCATTCATGATAGAGACTTTCATTTCAATAGGATGACCATAGATAACATGACCTTAATCCTGAGTGGATTGGGAACTTCTGCCTATGAGGGTGGTCCTTTGATTTGCATGAGTGCGAGTGACCAAATCGCCGATTCAAACTTTGAATGGGTCCTTTGATTCATCTGATTGGGGAGTTGGGAACACAGTTACACAAGACGGAATTCACTCCTTCTCCGAAATAGGGGTAAGTAGATAAATTACTCCCTTAAGGGATGACTCCGGGGCTTAAACAATGTGGCACCACACCTTCTCTTGGCTCGAGACGGTTTTACTCATAGTAGGACTATGATGTATTATTCATTAGAGAAATCAATGGTACTTAAGGAGTTATATATAACTATAGGGGCAAAATGGTAAATTAGACCAATTGTACTTACGAGCGATTTGTGAAGGGTCATCATACTTTTGATTGGTTATATCAAATGGATACAGAAATATATCTGTAGTGCGAAAAGTGTAGCTGTCGATCTTTAGTGGAGTGCCCAGTAGTTAACGGATGGTAGATATCGTGATTAAAGAGTTTAGTCAGTTATTCACGTACTATTGGAGCTTCAAGCTACAGGTCCATAAGGTTCCCTTGGTAGTTCAATGGATTCATATTGAGAATCGGTTTTTCGGTTAGTTTGAAGTGTTCAATTGACAAGATGGAATTTGATTATATATGATATAATTTAATAGCTCCAATTATATGTGATATAATTGATTTCATGTATTAGATATATTAATTGGAGGAATTAATATTAAATGCCATAAAGGAGAAAAAAAACTATAGTTTATATATATTGCATGAGATGTGATATTAAAATTATAGGTTATAAATATAATATTTATTTATAATTAAATCAATTATGAGGTAATTGATTTCGATATTTTCTCCTAATAACCAACTTAGTGGGAAGTTGTGATCAGTTATGGTAATTGATGGATAAAATGAAACTTGGTTTCATTTTTTCAAAATCGAACGTGCATTAAATAAAAAGCTATACGATAGCTTGAGAGTGTAAACGATCGTGCATCGAGTTTTCCTATACGATAATCACTCACTACTAAATGATCGAGTACCTAAATCTATAAAATAGACTCTTGTCTTGTCCCACTTGCTCGATCGTCTACACGATCATTCAATTCCTCATTCCCTCTACCAAATTCATAAGGATCCCACAACTCTTGGATTCTCACACCGATAATACCAAGGTAGCATTGTGGTAGTGTCTACTTGCTGTTCGAGGGTCGAGGGTCGAGTGTTACTTGTTGCTGTTCGAGGATATTGCTGAGACGTTGCATTCGTGTTGTTGAACGTTCGTGTTGTTTGATCGAAGGATACAAGAAGAAAAGTTCTTCAAGGGTATATTCACTCGATCTCTAGTATTTTCCTTTGGAAGCGTGTTGTAATTTAGACTTTATCCATAACTATTGCAGATGGATTGTAAATATGTATGTTCTTTCATAATGGGATTTGGAACGATCTACTTCCACTCCTTGGTTCTCTTTGTAAAGAGTTCCTTCAATTGGTATCAGAGCTAGGTTGTTCCAATATTCCAAATTCCATTGATGTATTAAATTACGTTTACAGTCTTGGTGGGTTTTATGTGTCTGCAATGCGTTTAAATGTTAGATGTAGTTGTGGATGTGAATTGATGGATGTTTCGGGATGATTGCCTCTGTTGTTAAAGCTTTCTTTACTTTTCAAATTAATTTTTTAGGGCCCCTGTGTTTTTGGGCATAATTACTTTGCAATCGAGTCTTTATTCAAAGTATTTAAGTCTGTAAAAGTCGTTCGTGATGAAGCTTTAACGCATGGAGATGCCGTTCTCATCGAGGAAGAAAACCAAGGGTTGGTCGCATCGTGTAGCCCAGGCTAAACGATCGTTTAGATTTGGCTACGCGATCGTGTAGAAAAGTTCTCCTTGATCATGTAGTATTTGCAAAACGATCGTCTGGCTGACGCTACGCGATCGAGTAAAGAGTTTACTCGGTCGTGTTGCGTTGGCTACTCGATCGCGTAGACACTGAGGTAAGCGATCGTTGAGTATATGATACTCGATACATGGTAAGTGCATGCACTAAACGATTGAGTAGACCAGCATGCTTCATTGCATAGTCATTGGCTACTCGATCACTCAGTATATGATACTTGACTCTTGCTCCATGATCGTTTAAACGATCATGCTTCATTGCATAGTAGTCGTCTACTTGATCGTTTAGGCATGCGTTACACGATGTGCGTTGCACGATCACGTGACCTTCATGCTTCATCGCATAATCATAGGCACTCGATCCATGCTACAGATCGTTTACACTCTTCCAGCATTACATAATGATCACAAGGAACTACTATACGATCAAAGGAACGAGGCTTCACCCAGGCGGTTCAAGACCCGATTCGCTTGTTTGAACCGGTTGGCTCGATGGATTATGTAATAGATAGTTTTTACATTCCCCTTTTTTAGGCAAATTATCCCGATCCATTGACTTTTGATGAATGTACATGTGATGTATGTATAACTATATGTCATAAAGTATGCCATATAGTTTTAAAACCCACTATAGGTCATGCATTTATTCATGCATCATCTTTATATTATAAGAGTTATAATATAGTAGCTTGCATGAATGAATTATTTTAAAAGCATGCTCATGCATCATATAATATAAGAGTTATAATATATGCATGCATTAAGCTTATCCATGCATCATCTTTATATTATAAGTGTTATAGTATAAGGGTACATGAAAGCATGTATGCTTGATTCATTACAAGTTATATAAGAGTTATATATAGTAATGAATGAATATTGCATGAAGCATGACACTTAGGTTAATTTATAAAAGTTATAAATACCTAGTCTAGCTTATCAATGTGGATGGTTTTAGTTGTTGTTGTTTTTTTTCTAAGTGTTATAATATAAATTAGAACTAAAATCAATAAGAAAGACATGCATGCAAACTTAGGTTTAATCATGTTTTAAAAGAGTTTTACAATTTGATTGAGATAGACCTAAGATCACAGTTCTAATGAGATTAGAAACGTAAGTTTAATCGTTTAATCGGTTTAATAGGATCAAATTGACTAATAAAAGATTAAATATGTACAAAATTTATCTATAAGGTATTTTTTATCTAAGGCGAGTTCTGTCTAGGCTGGGGTATTTAAGCTGACAGAAATGGAACACCCCTACCTGAGAACTTACCTACAAAGATGAATTAGATAGATTTGTTACTTGCATGCAAATTTGATGATATTCTGTTAAAGTGTTTAATAAGACTTGATTCGAACTTGTTTAATTATCAAAAGCAATAGTTATTTTTGTGCAAATTAAACTCACACTTAGTTAAAATCAGTAGTCGGATTGTCTAAGTTAAGAAACCCTTAGATAGAACATTTTGTGGGAGGTACTTGGGGTATATGATACTTCAATTAAACCTCTACATGTTTATCCCTAAAAGTTTACACTGTGAGATCTATCTTCGGCCTCGGGGCACCCTGATCGAGGAGAAAGGGGGCTCGACGGGAAGAGGATTGTAAACAAGTTTCAAATTCAAACATCAAATTTGATCAAAAGTGTACCCTTAAAAGATGGTGTTTGGATAGGTCAATACCAAAGTGAATGGAAAGAATGTTCATAGTAAGTAGGAGCGGGACGTGTGACAACATATCCCACAGTGTCTCTCATTAGGTTGGATAACGTTTTGTGTATCGCCTCGAGGCACCCTGAGAGTTTCCCCTTAAAAAATGGCAATATTTGCACAACTATTTATTTGATGTCCTGAAAAGCATAAAGTTGCTTTAGTATCTTGTCCTAACCTACTTTATCCCTACGGTGAGTGTGTTAGGGCGGGAATCTAGGGCCTAAAATGAGGGGTTACACTTACGCGGAATTGTTAAGGTTGTAAACGAATTCTGGATCAAAAAATGAGGACTGTTAGAGTCAGTTACAAGAGTTGTTTTTATCTAATGGTTGAGAATGTCTCATCCCAGTGAAGGGGCATTTGATCACCCCAACAGTGAATTTTTCCCTGCCTCGCTGGGGCATCATTGCAAAAAAGATTTCATTTCACTTAGGGTACAATAGAACTATTTTGTTAAAACCTAAAATTGGTGTTAAAAGTTGTAACGCAAGTAAACTTATTAAGTTTGTTCTTGTTTTCAGAAAATTATAAATTATGGCAACTTCTACTTTAGCGTTTTTAGCCGTCAACAAACTAACTGGCAAAAACTACGTTAGTTGGAAGAACTTAATAAAAACAATACTTATCATCAATGAACTCCGATTCGTCTTTACGGAGGAGTGTCCTCCTATTCCACCTCTCACTGCCACTCAAAATTTTTGAGACACGTATGAGTGATGACACGGGTTAACGAAAAGGCTCAAGCATACATTTTGGTCAGCCTGAATGACATCTTGGCCAAGAAGTATGAGCTTTATTGCATGTGAGATCATGAAGTCCCTGAAGGGAATGTTCGGACAATCGTCCGGGCAACTCAAGCATGACACTCTTAAGTGCATCTTCAACTCCAAAATAAAGTAAGGTACATTTGCTCGAACATGTTCTGAATATGATGGTCCATTTTAATGTGGTTGAGAAGATGAAGCTGGGCTCGCATCGATGAAGGCAGCTAGGTTAGCATTATTCTAGCGATGTTTGCAGAAAGCTGCTTGCACTTCGTAAGCAACGTTGTTCTAAACAGGGTTTATTACACTCTTACAACTCTTCTTATTGAGTTGCAGACGTTCCAATCCGTGCTGAAAAGCAAGGGGAAGACAGTTGAAGACTGGAAGCGGAACTGCCCATGCTGGTTAAAAAAGAGGAAGAAGACAAAGGCCAAGTCCAAACAAGGTAAATATGATCTACTGGTTTTGGAGACTTCTTTAGTAGAGACTGATGATTCTGCCTGGATTATAGACTCTGAGGCCACTAACCATGTTTGTTCTTCTTTCCAGGGGATTAGATCTTGACAACAACTTGAGGCTGATGAGATGATGATGCAAGTAGGCACCGGGCATATTGTCTCAGCTGTGGCAGTGCGAGGCCTACGGTTGACTTTACTGGTGTTGAGGTGATGTTGAGATATGTTCAACATTACTGGAAAATAATTTGTATGTGTTAAGTGAAGGAAATCAAACATGAGGATTTCCATGAGCAGCGGAAGGGATCGTTCCAAATTCCAATCTTAATTGAACACAAACAATTACAGTCTTAAAACGGAAACAAACATGTTGTGCAACAATAGAAATTACAGCATGCTAAACGATGATACAAGGGATAGAAGATGCATACCAAGAACCATTCTTCTGTTGGATCGATATGGCAACCCTAGAGGGGGTGAATAGGGTTTGATTAAACTTTGTTTTTTAAATTAACCCAATTAAACTAATTAATACACTTTTTATAAATAATAAGAAAAATTCAAATTATGTAACAAATAAGATGACAAAAAATGTGATAATTTAATTCTATCAAATTTTAGCAAATAAATAAGAACAAACTAAAACATACAATAAATTGCTTAAATTAATTGCAAAAATAAAAAGGAAAGAGAGAAAAGAAAACACCGAAATTTTTATAATGGTTCGGTCAAACTTGACCTATTCCACTTCCCAAGCGCCTCTTGGGAATTTGAATAAAATCTTTTCAACTCTTTCTACGGATTAAAGTCCAACCGTTACACCACCGCTCCTTTTACGGGTTCAAGACCAAACCCGATTCTTTCTACGGTTTAGGATCAAACCATTACAAATGTTGGAATTTTTTAAAAAAACAATACAACTCTCACTAGAGTGGATTTATAAATTTAAGCATTCAACAAATTTATCCTCACAATACAATAACACTCTCTCAAGAATAAGATGAAAAGAAAAAACATTGGGAGCTTAGAGAGAGCAACAATGGAATTTTGAGTTTTGGAAAATTATGAAATGTAAAATTTGTTGGTTTAAAATTTGAAAAAGAAGATGGTATATATAGAGATGGAAAAATTTTTAGAAACCACAATTAATTTAGACCATTGGATTTTGGAAAAGAAAAATCAATGGTGGAGATTTTAAACTAAACTAGTCGTTACATACAAACAAAATATAATATTAAATTTCTTTTTTTTTAATTCATTTTCTTTTTAAAATTAATCCAAAAAATAAAAAAAAAACATACCATGTGTCAAAAACTAGCCATTAGACACAAACATAAAATAATATTAAATTCATTTTCCTTTTAATTCATTTTCTTTTTAAATTTATTGTTTTTAAAGTCAATCCAAAAATAAAAAACATACCATGTATAAAAAAGTAGCCGTTAGACACAAACATAAAATAATATTAAACTTATTTTTCTTTTAATTCATTTTGTTTTTAAATTCATTTTTTTTAAAGTCAATCCAAAAATAAAAAACATACCATGTGTAAAAAACTAGTCGTTAGACACAAACATAAAATAATATTAAATTTATTTTCCTTTTACATTTCTTTTGAATTTCAATTTTTTTTTATTTTAAATCAATCCAAAAATAAAAAGTCCATCATATGTTAATCTCTTAATGATCCACCATTCAACCAATATGCTGCCACATGTCTACATGCAAATGGTCTGGTTATGCCACGTCATTCACCACGGTATTTTCTCTATAGATTTGTTTCGGTCATACCGTCTTCGTTTTAGCTCCGATTTGAGTGATTCAAGAGGTTTTGGAATCGTTGTTTCGAGCTTTATGCTATGGACATATTAAAATACTAAGATTTTCAGTAATTAAAAATTGAGTTTGTTATCATCAAAATATTGATTAATTAATTAATTAATTAAAATTAATTAATATTAGATTAAGGGCCAAAAAGCCAACATCTTCACGAATCCCTCGATAAATCTACAAGTGTCTAAGAACAACAAACTTGAACATAACGACCAATACAACCAACAAACACGAACACAACGAATGCCTAACAGATCCTCGAACTCAATCAAGTCTAAGTCGATCCATGAACTGAGTAAGGACACCACCACAATGGTTACCTTGGTATTTTAAATGTGGGAATCTAGGAGTTATAGACTCGGTATGATCTTACCTTGAGAAAGAGACTGGAGCTCTACGATTGAGTAGATGATCAAGCAAGTAGGAGATAAGAAGCTGATCTATCGTATAAGCGATGTGCTCGGTCGTTTAGTAAACGACAACCTATTGTATAGACTTAGCCACTCGATCGTGTAGCAACGATCAGCTGATTGATTATCATATAGTCAAAGGTAAGCAATCGCTTAATTGATCGTGTACTCTCTCAACAGCTATCGCTTAACTGAATAACTATGCATCATACATTGATAAAAGGTTGATCAGGTACAGGTTGTAGGAGTCCAAGAGGGGTTTATTACCCTTCAGGCGAGAAATTGTTTTGTCTAAGGATTAGTGTCATAAGACACCTGTTGTTGAGAGACTACATGATAGCTGTTGAGAGACTACACGATCAGCTAAGCGATCGCTTACCTTTAACTATACGATAGTTATTCAGCTGATCGTAGCTAAACGATCAAGTGGATAAGTCTATACGATAGGCTGCCATTTACTACATGATCAGACATATTATCTATACGATAGACAACTTCATATCTTCCACTTGCTCGAGCGTCTACTCAATCGTAGACCTCCAGTCTCTTCCTCAAGCCAAGATCATACAGAGCACACAACTCATAGATTCTCACACCGAGAATACCAAGGTAACCATTTTGGTGGTGTCCTCGCTTAGTTCGTGGATCGAGTTAGACCCAATTGGTTCAATGAGCTGTTGGTCATTTTTTGTGTTCATGCTGGTGATCGTGTTGTTCCGATCGTTGCGTTCGAGCATTGCTATTCTTGGACGCTTGTATACTGATCGAGGGATTCATGAAGAATGGTTATTCAAAGGTATGAACGCTTATGTTGGGGTTGATTCCCTAAAGTCTTGTGTCCTGTAGTTTGTAAACAGTTTGTACGAACGCTTGTGTTGTTAATATATGATATTTACTTCACATATTGAATTTTTGCTCAGTTACTTGTTTTATTTACTTTACCACAAACTAATAACACATAAAATCCCTGGTTATCTGTATGTGACTCAACAATGGTGGTGGATCATGTCTTGAGTGATAACCAAAATGGTCTGTAGTATATGGATATAGGAGAAAAATCTTATCCTGGTAATGTTACGAATATAGCCCGCTTTGTGGAATGGCACAAGGGTTGTGACTTGTCACAGATGGCCTGATACTGATAATTCGTGTTGGCGACATGCGAGTGTGGTCGTCCTATACAAAGAGTTTGTATAAGACCTAACCACGAAGTATTAACGTCTCGTTTGTATAACACCGTTCATGATAGAGATTTCACTTCACTAGGATGACCATAGGTAACATTACCTCAGTCCTGAGTGAGTTGGGAACTCCTACCATTGAGGGTGGTCCTTTGATTTGTATGGGTGCGAATGGCCAGGTCGCGATTCAAACCTATAATTTCGGGGATTCGTCTGATTTAAAAGTTGGGAACTTAGCTGCACAAGATGGAATTCACTCCTTCCTCGAGGCAGGGGTAGGTAGATAGATGGCTTCTTTAAGGGCTGATTCCAGGGCTTGAACTATGTGGCATTACAAACCTTCTCCTGGCCCGAGAGGTGTTCACACATAATTGAACTATGTTGTTTTGTTCATTAGAGGAATCAGTGGTACTTAAGGAGTGAGATGTAACTACAGGGGCAAAACGATAATTTGGTCCAGCTTTACTTACGAGCATTTGTGAAGGGTCATCGTACTCATGATTGATTATATCCGATGGACACAGAAATATATCTGTGGTAAGAAGAGTTCAGCTGTTGGTCTTTAGTGGAATGCTTGACAGTTAACGGATGGTGGATCTCGTGGCTTAAGAGTTTAGTCAGCTATTCACGAGTCATTAGAGTTTCGAGCCACAAGTTCATTAGGTCCCCTGGGTAGCTTGCATAAAATCGAGAACCAATGTTTGGGTTAATTTGAAATGTTCAAATTGACAAGAGGAAGTTTGATTATATATGACATAATTGGACTGATTAATTATATATGATATAATTGGCTAAATGTATGAGATACATTATTTTGGAGGAAATTAGATATAAATATGATTTATATCAAGTAGAAGAGAAAATACTATAGTAAATATGTGATATCAAACTATAGGTTAAAAATATAATATGATTATATTTATTATTAATTAGTTGATTAATTATATGATAATTAATCCAAAAATTCACGTTCGAACGTGGGTTAGTGGGGCAGCGTTGGTTATGTAACCAATGAATTAAAATGAAAATAGTTTTCATTTTGATCAATCGTCCAAAAGAATTTGAAAGAGTGCGTTGTTGAAAAAGAAAATGATCACTTAAGAATTTCGAGAGCCTATACGATAGTCCTCTCCACCTAAACGATCTTCCTCCCCGTTCCTAAACGATCGCACACTATTTCCTACATGATTGCATAGCTTCTCTAAACGATCGTATACCATTACCTAAATGATCGTTCAGTAAAACTACACGATCATGTAGCTTCTAAACGATAAGCATTCTGCTATGCGATAGCGCTTTTTCCCTCTTACTTGATTATCACCTACATGATTCATGTTTCTCCTTCCTCTACCAAATTCACCAAAGACCACGCTTTAGTTCTCACTCCGAGAATACTCGGGGCTCTTTTCTGGTGGTGTCGTCCCCGTGGCGTTCGTGTTCGTGTGGTTGTTCGTGTTGTTTTTGTTGACGCTACTGTTGGGCATTGGTAGATCGCTTTGAGGGTTCCGCTACTTAGAGTGCTGAAGGTTAAAGAACGTATTCAACTGGTATGGCACCCTTTCCCTTATTATTTTGTTGTTCATAGTATTCTGATAATTAGTGTTTGTTTGCATAACTGTATGTTTCGAATGTATAATGTGTATTTCAGTCACAGTGAGATCGGAGCAATCCGAACGTGCTCAAAATTGATAGAACCCTCTCTTTGTCTTAGGTCGACGGATCTTCTCCATTGAAAGATCCCTTATATGGATAATACACATTCCAGTTCTATGAGCCTAATTCTAATTGTTTTGTTCCGAAGCAAACCAGGGGGCGGTTTGTCCTATTCAGATATTCACGACCAAGAAACACTGGATTCTCTTTCGGGTAAGCCCTGATCCCCATGAGCGACTACGCCGATCTTTATATGTTTTGGCCACGTCTGTTTTCGCTCCGAAGAGGAAGGTTTAGATCTTTCAATCTTATGTCGTGAGGGATGTGACCTATGTTCCTTCAATTGGTATCAGAGCCAGGTTCTGATACTCTGACTTCATCTGTTGCAACGAAATGACATATACATTCATGGTGGGTGCATTTCTACGTTGTTTATTTGTTAAACTTGTTGTGGATGTGCGGATCAATGGATGTTTTCGGGATGATTAGCCTCGGTTTGATTTAGATCCTTTTACATTTGCGATTGTTTGTAAGGGCCCCTTCATTTTTGGGCATTAATGATCGTTATCGAGTCTGTATTCAAAGTTTGTCTGAAGTTGAGTCCTTTGAAGAAGCAGATTTGTGCAAGCGTTGCATAAGAGTGGTACGCGATCTATGCAAGCGTTGCAGTTCTTTGAGGAAAGAGGCGATCTAGGGTTGATCGCATCGTACAGAAGATGTGGTACGCGATCACTGTTGATCGCATCATAAAGATGTTGGAGTACGCAATCGCTAATGAACGCATTGGTCAAACAAAGGGGTATGTGATGAAGAGTTGATCGTATCGTTTTGACGATCGGGTACACGATTGTTGAGTATCGTGTCGTGTAGACGATGAGATGCTCGCGGATCATTTAACACGTGCGCGCGCTAGACAATCATTTAGGTTAACAAGCTTCATTGCTTAGTAACTAACTAAACGATCACTTAATAATGCACGGTAAATCGTTTACCTGTCATCACGCTACGCGATTGCATAGACGATTAGGCTTCGCAGCCTCGTCGTCGTCTACGCGATCGTTTACTTATGCTCCTATCGGCTAGTGCGTGTTGAACGATCGTCTACCTGCTGCAGTTTACTACACGATAGAGACCTCCTGGCGGTTCAAGACCCGGTTCGCCTGTGAACTCGTTTACTCGATGAAAAATGTAATAGATAGGGTTTTTTCATTTCGATTTTTGTAAAGTCTCATCTCGGTCCATTAATCCTTTATTTATTACATGTGATGTATGTTTTTTATATATCATATGGTATGCACATATAGTAAATCCCACCTTAGGTTATGCAACGGTCATGCATCATCTCTTTATTGTAATTGTTATAATTTAAAGAAGCATGATTTAATTATGTAAGAGCATGCTCATGCATCATATAATATAAGAGTTATATTTATGCATGCATAAAAAGCATTGACATGCATCATCTTTATATTATAATTGTTATAGTATAAGAGTGAATGATAGCATGTTTGCTTGGTTGTTACGCATTATATAAAAGTTATATATAGTAATGACCAGAAATTGTATAAAGCATAACATATAGGTTACTTTATAAATGTTATAAACACCTCATTGTGCGCAATGTTTTTAGTTGTTTCTTTTTAAAAGTTAAAGAGAAATTAGAACTAAAAGAAATAAGAAAGACATGCATGCTCACATAGGTTTAATTCATGGTTTTAAAGTTTTTACAATTTGGATCACATAGACCTAAGATCACGGTTCTAATATGATTAGAAACCCTAAGGCTTTAATCTTTTAATTAGTTTAATAGGATTAAATTGACTAATAAAAGGATAAAGTGTAGCAAATCTATCTATAAGGGACCTTTTGTCTAAGGCGGGTTCTGTCTAGGCTGGGGTATTGAAGTTGACGGAAACGTAACACCCCTACCTGGGAACTTACCTGGAAAGGTGAATTAGATAGATTTGATGTATGCATGCAAGTTAAGGACAGTCCATTAAAATATTTAAATGTGACTACTTGAACTTGTTCATATTTCATATACAAACATTGTTTATGAGCAGAGTTTAAAAAGATGACTTAGACTAAAATCAGTAGCCGGATTGTCTAGGTAATGAATCCCTAGGTAGAAGATTCAGTGAGAGGTACTTGGGGCATGAGATGCTTCACTTAAACCTTTCACGTTTCTCTTAAATAGTCCACACCATGAGATCTGCCCTCGGCCTCGCGACACCTTTAGCGTGTCCCCCTAACGAATGGTGTTTAGGTAGGTTAATATCAAGGTGGATGGAGAGAGTGTTCATAGTAAGTGGGAGCGGAAAGTGCGACAGCATATCCTTCGGTCTCCCTCGTTAGGTTGAATAAAGTTACTGCGTATCCCCTCGAGGCACCCTGGGAGTATCCATCTAAATGATGGTAGTTATGCGCGTTTCTTTATTTGATCTCCTGTAAGAGGATAAGGTAACTTAGTCTCCTGTCCTAATTTGCTTCTTCTCTACGATGGGCTCATTAGGGCGGGACTCTGGCACCGAAAGCAAGGGATTACACTTACGCAGAATAGTTAAAGATTAACGATTCTAGACCGAAAAATGGTGGTTGTTAGGTTCAGTTCCAAGAGTTGGTTTTGCCTAATAGTTGAGAATGTCTCATCTCAATGAAAGGGCAACTAATCACCCCACCGGTGACGTTTGTCTTGCCTCACTAGGGCATCATTGCAAAATAGAAGTCTATAACTTAGGGTACTTGAAACAGTGTTGCAAAACTGATTGGTTTAAAAGTGGTTTAGCAAAATCTAATAAATCCATGTCCGTATTTTCAGCAACATTTTCAAAATGGCAACAGCTATGTTAGCATTGCTAAGCGCCGAAAAACTTACTGGCGATAATTTCGCAACATGGAAACACATGTTCACAGCGATCCTAATCATCGAGGATCTCATATTCGCTCTCACGAAGGCTTGTCCTCCTATTTCAGCTCCAAATGTCACTTGAAATGTTCGGGAGAGATACGAGTGATGGACAAGGGTGAATGAGAAGGCCCAAGCCTACGTCTTGGCAAGTCTTTCTACAGTCTTGGCCAAGAAATATGAGCCTATGGTCTCAACGCGTGAGATCATGGAGTCCCTGCGGGGGATGTTTGGACAACCGTCTGAACAGCTTATGCATGAGGCTCTTAAATACATATTCAACTCCAAAATGGAAGAAGGCACCTCTGTTCGTGAACATGTGCTAAACATGATGATCCACTTTAATGTGGCAGATTTGAATGGGTCTACCACCGATGAGGGCAACCAAGTTAGCATAATCCTGCATTCTTTGTCGACGAGCTTCCTGCACTTTGTTAGCAATGTGATTCTTAACAAAGTGAAATATAACCTTACAACTCTCCTCAACGAGTTGCGGACATACCAATCTTTACTGAAAAGTAAGGAGAGGAAGAAGGGTGAGGCAAATGTTGCTTCATCCTCCAAGACGTTCCATAGAGGTTCGACCTCAGGAACGAAGTCTGCACCTTCTACTTCTAACTCTGTAAAGGGGAAGAAGAAGAAGGGTGGTAAGGGAAAAGGGAAGAAACCTGCTAACCCACCGCCTGTCGCACCAAGGAGGTGTCCACAGGTTGCTAAAGGAAAGTGTTTCTACTACCACGAGGATGGACACTAGAAGAGGAACTGTCCTCGGTATTTGAAAGAGAAGAAAGCAGCCAAGGCCGATAAAGGTAAATGTGATTTACTTGTGCTTGAAACTTGTTTATGGAGAATGATGATTTTGCCTGGATAATTTATTCGGGCGCCACTAACCATGTTTGTTCTTCTTTTCAGGCGATTAGATCTTGGCGACCGTTGGAGGCTGGTAAGATGACGATACGAGTAGGCATCGGGCACATCGTCTCAGCTATGGCAATGGGAGAACTCCAGTTAGCTTTCCATAATAGGTTTCTTATTTAAAATGATGTATATATTATTCCCGAACAAAAGAGGAACCTCATTTCTGTAAAGTGTTCATTGCAATGTAAATATACTATCTTTTTTAATGTGGATAAAGAGTTTATTCATAGAGATGGTGTTTTTATTTGCACAGCAAATATGGAATCAAATTTATATATGCTAAGGTCGTTAACCATTAATTCCCTCCATAATATTGAATTGTTCAGAACTGTCGTAACTCAATCAAAACGTCGCCAAATTTCTCCAAAAGATGGTGTTTTTGGCATCTACGTTTAAAGGACATCAATCTCAATAGGATTGAGATATTAGTGAAGAATGGACTTCTAAGTGAGTTAGAAGAAAATTCTTTACGAGTGTGCGAATCTTGTCTTGAGGGTAAGATGACTAAACAACATTTTACTGGAAAAAGTTATAGAGCTAAGGAGCCTCTTGAGTTAGTACATTCTGACCTTTGTGGTCCTATGAACGTGCGAGCCCGAGGTGGCTATGAATATTTTATCAATTTTACCGATGATTACTCAAGATACGGGTATGTTTATCTTATGCAATAGAAGTCTGAATCCTTTGAAAATTTCAAAGAGTTCAAATCTAAAGTTGAAAACGTATTAGATAGACAGATTAAAACACTTCGATCGGATTGAGATGGAGAGTTTTTCGACTCGGTATTCCAGGACTATTTGATAGAACATGGAATCGTTTCCCAACTCTCAGTGCCAGGTACACCTCAACAGAATGGTGTAGCAGAGAGGAGAAATAGAACCTTGTCAGACATGGTTCACTCGATGATGAGTTACGCTTCCTTACCGAACTCCTTTTGGGGTTTCGCAGTGGAGACTGCGGTATATATACTTAACTGTGTTCCCTCCAAGAGTGTTGCAAGAACACCTCTAGAGTTGTAGAACAGGCGTAAAGCTAGTTTACGTCACTTCCGCATTTGAGGTTGCCCTACACATGTGCTTGAGGCTAATCCCAAGAAGTTGGAACCACGGTCAAGGTTATGCCTCTTTGTAGGCTACCCCAAAGGTACATGAGGGGGTTATTTTTATGATCCGACGGAAAATAGGGTGTTTGTTTCAACAAACGCTACTTTCCTGAAGAAGGATCATATAAGGGAGCACAATTGTGTTGCGTGAGCTTTCCAATGAAACTACTAAAACTTCAACAAGAGTTATTGAAGAGCCTGCTACATCAACAAGAGTTGTTAATGGGATTTCATCCAGTAGGGTGGTTTCACCTTAAGAGTTAAGGGAACCTCGACGTTGTGGGAGGGTTGCGAACCCATCTGTTCGCAATCTGGGTTTCATAGAAATCCTTGCTATTGTAGCAGATGGCGACGTTGAGGATCCGTTGTCTTATAAGAAGCGATGGAAGATGTTGACTGGAATGAATGGGTCAAGGCCATGGATCTCGAAATGGAGTCGATGTACTTAACCTCAGTACGGGATCTTGTAGATCAGCCTAATGGGGTTCACCCTATAGGTTGTAAATAGATCTACAAGTGCAAATGAGGTACTGATGGGAAGGTACAGACCATCAAGGTTCGACTTGTGGCAAAGGGTTATACCCAGGTAGAGGGAGTCGACTATGAGGAGACTTTCTCGCCTGTTGCCATGTTAAAAGTGATCTATATCCTCCTGTCCACTGTAACTTATTATAATTATGAGATTTGGCAGATGGACGTCAAGACAGCATTTCTGAATAGCAATCTTGAGGAGACCATTTACATGGTGCAACCAAAGGGATTCAGAGCCCAAGGTCAAGAGCAAAAGGTTTGCAAACTGAATCGTTCCATTTATGGACTGAAACAAGCATCTCGATCTTGGAAAATACGGTTTGATACTGCGATCAAGTCGTATCGCTTTGACAAAAATGTTAATGAGCCTTATGTCTAAAGAATATCATCAACGCTTCAATAGTCTTCTTAGTATTGTATGTAGATGATATCCTACTCATTGGGAATGATGTAGTTCTACTGACTGCAGTTAAGAACTGGCTAGTGACCTAATTCCAAATGAAAGATTTGGGAGAGGCTCAGTTTGTTCTGGGTATACAGATCTTTCAGGATCGTAAGAACAAAGTGCTAGCACTGTCTCAGGCATCGTACATTAACAAAATGTTGCTAGAGTACTCGATAAAGGACTCCAAGAAGGGACTACTGCCGTTTAGGCATGGAATAACGTTGTTTAAAGTCATGTGTCCTAAGACGCCTCAAGAGGTTGAAGAGATGAGACGGGTCCCATATGCGTCTGTCGTTGGCAGTTTAATGTACGCAATGCTCTGTACTCGTCCAGACATCTAGTACGTTATGGGCATAGTCAGTAGGTATTAGTCTAACCCAGGCCAGGGTCACTGGACCGCAGTGAAGAACATTCTCAAGTATCTTCAGAGAACGAGCGACTATATGCTCGTGAATGGTTATAGGGATTTGATACTTACAGAATACACAGATTCTGACTTTCAGACTGATAAGAACTCTCACAAGTCCATATCAGGTCAGTCTTTACTCTTAACGGAGAAGTTGTAGTATGGCAAAGCACTAAGCAGGGGTGCATCGCCAACTCCACTATGGAGGGGAGTACATAGCGGCTTGGGAAGCTGCTAGGGAGGCCATCTGGCTGAAGAAGTTTTTGACAGACTTGGAAGCTGTTCCAGATATGTCTAGGCTTATTACCCTCTATTGTGATAATAGTGGAGCTGTGGCGAACTCCAAGGAGCCGAGCAGTCAATGGCGCGACAAATAAATAGAGCAGAAGTATCATATGATCCACGAAGATCGCTTAAGAGCACAATATTACTGACCCATTTACGAAAGCTCTCACGGCTACAGTATTTGAGGGTCACCTACGGAGCATGGGTCAACAGGATCGCCCGCAGTTGGACTAGGGCAAGTAAGAGATTTTCTTGTACTAGACTTTTATGCCCTAGTTTCTTTTTTTGTACTAGTTTATTGTACACCTCACTTCGCTTTAGGAAAAATGAGAGATTGTTGAAGTTGATGCCCTAAAGTCTAGTGTTCTGTAGTTTATAAACAGTTTGTACGAACGCTTATGTTGTTAATATATGATATTTACTTCACATCTTGAATTTTTGTTCAGTTACTTGTTTTATTTGCTTTACCACAAACCAATAAACATAAAATCCCTGGTTATCTGTATGTCACTCAAGCATGTATGTGGTGACATATAAGTGGATCATGTCTTGAGTGATAGCTAAAATGGTCTGTAGTATATGGATATAGGAGGGAAACCTTATCCTGGTAACATTACAGATGTGGCCCACTTTGTGGAATGGTCAGAAGCTTTGTGACTTGTCACAGATGGTTTGATCCTGATCATTCGTGTTGGGGACATGCGAGCGGAGGCATCCTATACAAAGAGTTTATATAAGACCTGACCACGAAATGTTAACGTCTCTTTATATAACACCGTTCATGACAGAGACTTCACTTCACTAGGATGACCATAGGTAACATGACCTCAATCCTGAGTGAGTTGGGAACTCCTGCCATTGAAGAAGATCCTTTGATTTGTATGGTGCCAGTGGCCAGGTCGCTGATTCAAACCTACCATTTTGGGGATTCGTTTGATTTGGGAGCTGAGAACTCAGCTACACAAGATAGAAATATACTTACGAGTATATGTGAAGGGTAATTTGGGCAACACGGTAATTTTGGGCAACACGGTAATTTGGCTCAACTGTACTTACGAGTATCTGTGAAGGGTCATCGTACTCATGATTGGTTATATACGATGGACACAGAAATATATTTGTGGTAAGAAGAGTTCAGTTGTTGGTCTTTAGTGGAATGGCTGACAGTTAATGGATGGTGGATCTCGTGGTTAAAGAGTCTAGTCAGCTATTCACGAACCGTTGGAGCTTCGAGCCAAGGTCTATTAGGTCCCCTAGGTAGCTTGGATAAAGTCGAGAATCAGTGTTTGGGTTAATTTGAAATGTTCAAATTGACAAGAGGAAGTTCGATTATATATTATATAATTGGACTGGTTAATTATATATGATATAATTGGTTACATGTATGAGATACATTATTTTGGAGAAAATTAGATATAAATATGATTTATATCAAGTAGAGGAGAAAATACTATAGTAGATATGTGATATCAAACTATATATTAAAAATATAATATGATTATATTTATTATTAATTAGTTGATTAATTATATGATAATTAATCCAAAAATTCACGTTCAGACGTGGGTTAGTGGGGCAGCGTCGATTATTGTAACTCATGAATTAAAATGAAAATAGTTTTCATTTTGATCAATCGTCCAAAAGAATTCGGAAGAGCGCATTTTTTAAAAAGAAAATGATCGCTTAAGAATTTCGAGAGCCTATACGATAGTCCTCTCCGCCTAAACGATCGCATACTATTTCCTACACGATTGCATAGCTTCTCTAAACGAACGTATAGTATGCCAATTTTGTAAAACGATCGTATACCATTTATAAAACGATCGTTCAATAAAACCTACACGATCGTGTAGCTTCTCCTAAACGATAAGCATTCTGCTATGCGATAGCACTTTTTCCCTCCTACTTGCTTATCGCCTACACGATTCGTGTTTCCTTCTTCCTCTACCAAATTCACCAAAGACGACGTTTTGGGTTCTCACTCCGAGAATACCTAGGGCTCTTTTCTGGTGGTGTCGTCCCCATGGCGTTCGTGTTTGTGCAGTTGTTCGTGCTATTTTTGTTATAGCTGCTACTAGGCATTGGTAGATCGCTTGGAGGGTTCTGCTTTTTTTAGTGCTAAAATTTGAAGAACGTCTTCAACTGGTATGACACTTTTTCCCTTGTTATTTTGTTGTTTAAAGCATATCGATAATTAGTGTTTGTTTGCATAACTGTATGTTTTGAATGTATAACGTGTATTTCGGTCACGATGAGATCGGAGTGATCTGAACATGCTCGTGGAACTCTTCGATAAGACGTCATTCAGGAAGAATTGACGTGGTTAGTAACACCTGAATCAAGTATCCAGGCAGAATCATCATTCTCTACCAAACACGTTTCCAAGACAAATAAATCATATTTACTGTCTTTAGACTTCTTCCTCTTTTGGAGAGTATTGGGATCAATATTATAATCTAAATAAGCTCCAAGTTCCATTTCAGAGAACAATTCTCGTCGATGAACTTCATCTGAGTCAGCAACACTTGCTTTCTCTTCTACTCCTTTGACATTCAAGAATGATTGGAGATTATTTTAGGAGTTGACACTACTGATTTCTTTTTCATCCATCCCTTTATGCTCGAAAGTATGAACTGACGTTCAAACAATTCTTGCAACGAGTCCATGATCTCACATGCAATGACCATGTTCTCAACCCTTTTGGCCAATGCATCAGGTATGCTAGACAAAATGTGAAGTCGGGCCAATGAATTAGCCTTCATCCACAACTTATATGCATTACGAACATTTCTATGTGCATCAAGGGTCGGGACTTGATGAAACTCCTCAACCATGACAAACTTGAGTTCGTTTACAACGAAATATGTTTTAACGGACTCTTTTCAATGTATGTAATCGGTCAAGTTAGAGGTAACTAACGGGAAATCATTCATGTTGTTGAAAAAGAAACACATTGATCTACATTAGATTTTAGCAAATACTCATGAAAAAACAACATCCAATATGGTTTAGCAAAACTTAAATGAACCCCGTGTGACATCTAGTTTCGCAATGACGCTTCAAATGTTTAGGAAAAAACCCACCGAAGGGTAGTAAATTTATCCCTCCTCAGAATTGAAACATTCTCAACCAGTCATTAATACCAGAACAACTCTTGCTCTTATAATGACTAGCCATCATTGATTTGGTCAAGAAATCATTAACTTGCTTAACAATTTCCCGTAAACGTGACCCTTCATTTTAGGCCCTAGAGTTCTGCCCCAAGCAGCCAATCTGAAAGGAAAAAAATCAATTGGGGAAAATCTAAAGCGACCCTATCCATTTCTAGAACCTTGATATTGACCAACCGCACAAAAGCCATTCGAAGGGGGACGCTCTAAGGGTGCCATGAGGAAGTGCAAGAAAATCTCACGGTGCGAACCAATGAAGGAGACCGCAGGACATGTTGACACACATCCTTCACCCACTTACTATAAAACTCTCTCCGTCCACCTTGATATTGACTCAGCAAACACCATCTGAAGGGGGATGCTCCCAGGGCACCACGAGGCCAAGCATAAATCTCACAGCGTGAACATTCAGGGAGAAACGTGAGTGGAATCATTGACATATCATATATATCTCTTCCTCCCACTGAGTATTTTATAACATAGGGTTTAGTTTACTTAGATAAAACACGGCTAAGAATTTTAACTAAGTGACTTTTTAGGTTTCCCGAAAAGTAACTCTTACTTTGGAAGTTTAACAACTTTTGATCATCATTCGTAAACTCTTTAACAAAGTCTTTGATCAACTGTCACATGCTTGCAGAAAATTTATCTAATTCACCTTTCCAGGTAGGGGCGTTCCATTTCCGTCAGCTTAAATACCCCAACCCAGATAGAACCTGCCTTAGATAAAAGGTCCCTTATAGATAGATTTAATAAAATTTAATTTTTTATAGAAATCAATTTAATCCTATTAAACCGATTCAAAAGATTAACCTTAGGTTCTAATCTCATTAGAACCATGAACTTAGGTTTATCTCAATCTAATTTTAAAACCCTTTTAAAACTAAGTCCGCATGTAACTCTTTCTTATTAATTTTAGTTCTAATTTTCAATATAACGCTTATAACAGAAAACAACTAAAACCAACACAATGCGAAGCTACACATACAAGGCATTCATAATGCTTATAAATTAGCCTAAGTGTCATGCTCCATGCATTGTCCATTCATAACTACTTTTATATAACACTTTTATAACAAAGCAATGAACCAAGTATACATGCTTCCATACACCCTTATACTATAACTCTTATAATATAAAAATGATGCATGAATATGCTTAATGCATGCATAAATATAACTTTTATATTTCATCATGCATGCGCATGCTTTCTTGTAATTTCATCATGCCAATAACTATATTATAACACTTCTTATATATGATGCATGAATAATTGCATAACCTAAGGTGGGTTTTAAATATATATGTCATACACTATGGCATATAAACAACATACATCCCATGTACATTAAGTAAAAATTGATGAACTGGGATAATTAGTCTCAAATCCTAAAAAACAAAAGCAAACTATTATAAAGAACAATGAGTCTCCAGTTCAAACAGCGAGCCGGGTCTTGAATCGTCCGGGCGAAGAAACGCGTCTCCTTGATCGTGTACCAAATTTCTTGTGATCGCCTACACGAGAGAGTAAACCCTTTAATCAATCGTTTAGCAACTTTCTGTGAGCATAAATGATCGTTTAGCAACGATAGTGTACCTTTGACTATGCGATGAAGCATGAAGGCACGCGATCGTGCAACACGCATCGTGCAATGCAAGCCTTAAATGATCATTTAAACAACAACAATATGGTGAAGCAAAACCATCAAAACAATCACGGAGAAAGCGCAAGGTATCATATACCGGGTGATCGTGTAGCCAGTGACTATGCAACGAGGCATGTTGAGCTACACAATCGTTTAGTGTGTGCGCCTTTTATTAAACGATGATCCAAATCCAAACGATCATTTACCTTAGGCTACACGATACGACTAACCTTTGGTCTTCTTACTCGATGAGAACCGCATCTCCATGCTTCAAAACTTCATCATGAACGACTCAACAAAATTCAGACACTTTGAGTACAGACTCGATTTCTTGTTAATTATGCCAAAAAATGTAGGGGTCCTTACAAACTAACACTTGTAAACTTAAAGAAAGCTTAAAAATGAGACAGCCATCCCGTAAACATTCATTAACACATCCACAAATGCATTTAACTCTTAAACGTAATGCAGACATCTTGAAACCGACCACGATTGTAAAAGAAGTTCAAAACAGAAATGGGATTTGGAATATCAGAATAACCTGGCTCTTATACCAATTGAAGTATATTAAACACAAGGATTTTCATGAACAGCAAAAGGGATCGTTCCAAATTCTAATATGAATTCAACACAAACAATTACAGTCTTAAAATGGAAACTAACAGGTTATGCAACAATAGAAATTACAGCATACTAAACGATGATACAAGGGATAGAGGTTATGCAACAATACAACCATTCTTCTCGAATCCCTCGATTAATCTACAAGCGTCCAAGAACAGCACACTTGAATGCTACGACCGGTACAACCAACGAACAACCAATAGCTCCTCGAACCCAATCGAGTCTAATCCACGAACTGAGTGAGGACACCACTATAATGGTTACCTTGGTATTCTCAGTGTTGAAATCGAGAAGTTGGGGGCTCAGTATGATCTTGGCTTGAGGAAGAGACTAGAGGCTACGATCGAGTAGATGATCAAGCAAGTGGGAGATAAGAAGCTGGTCTATCATATAGACGATGTGCTCGATCGTTGAGTAAATGATACCCTATTGTATACACTTAGCCACTCTATCGTGAGCAACGATCAGCTGATTGACTACCGTATAATCAAAGGTAGGTGATCGCTTAGCTGATCGTGTAGTCTTTTAACAGCTATCGCTTAGTGAAACTCTTTCACTTGATAGCTTCTCTCCGTGATAGCTTTCCGAATGAAGTAACTTCTCAATTTAGGAAAACAATTTTTCTTTTATCTCACAGTTACCATAAAACTACTAATAACCTCCCACTCAATCGGTTATTAGAGAAAAAGAAATTAATTATCATATAATTTATATATTATAAATAAATATGATAACCAACTTATCATATTATATTTATAACTTATAGTTTTAATATTTCATCTCATGAAACATATAAACCATAGTTCTTTTTCTATTTTATGGCACTTGATATAAATCATATTTATATCAATTCCTCCAAATAATGTATCTTATACATCACACTGTTTATATCACATATAATTGAATTTCCTCTTGTTAATTTGAATACTTCAAATAAACCCCAAAATCTGATTCTCTACTTGAATCCATTGAGCTACTAAGGGGACCTTATAGGCCTATAGCTTGAAGCTTCAACGGTACGTGAATAACTGACTAGACTCTTTAATCACGAGATCCACCATCCATTAACTGTTAGGCACTTCACTAAAGACCGACAGCTACACTCTTCTCACTACAGATATATTTTTGTGTCCATATTAACAATCAACAATGCAATAACCCTTCAGAGATCGCTCGTAAGTACAGCTGGGCCAATTTACCATTTTTCCCCTATAGTTACATCTAACTCCGTAAGTACCACTGATTCCTCTAATGAACAATAAGTCATAGTTCTACTATGACTGGGTCTTCTCTTCCAAAGAGAGGATGTGGCCACTATATTCAAGATCTGGAATTAGCTTTTATATGAGCAATCTATATATTTACCCCTGCTTTGGGGAAGGAGTGAATTCCGTCTTGTGTAACTGAGTTCTCAACTCCTCAATCAGACAAATCCCCAAAGAGATAGGCATGTTGAATTGGCAATCTGGCCACTATCACCCATACTAATCAAAGGATCACCCTCACAGGTTCCAGTTCCCAAACACTCAAGATTAAGGTCATGTCACCTATGGTCGTTTTAGTGAGATGTAAGTCTCAATTATCAATGGAGTTATATAAAGAGACTAATCATCTCGTGGTCCGGTCTTATATAAACTCTTTGTATAGGATAGCCCCGCTCGCATGTCTCCACATGGATGGTCAGGATCAAACCATCTATAGTAGTTTACTATACTTGTAAACCTCTATAAAGCGGGTCGTATCCGTAGTGTCACTAGGATAAGGTATCACTCCTTTATCCTTATACTACAGACCATTTAGGTTATTACTTAAGGCATGATCCACTTGTATGTCTCACATACATGCTTAAGTTTACATAAAATAACCATGGATCTTTGTTTATTGGATATGAGTAAATACAAATAAAATAACTCTTATTTTATTAATAACAATTTGCACAAACTGTTTAAAAACTATAAGACTATGGGAGAATTAGGATACCAATCCCAACACTAAGGCCATTAGCAAAAAATTTGCTCCATAACACATAGATGTTTAAAACTGCCATAACTCAAAATAAACGACTTAAAGTTTCTCCTAAGAAAATGCCCAACTTTGGCACCTTCGATTAGGGCACATCAATCTCAATAGGATTGAGAGGTTGATGAAGACTGGACTTCTAAATGAGTTAGAGGAAAATTCTTTACCTGTGTATGAGTCATGCCTTGAAGACAAGATGACAAAAAGCCCTTTTACAAGAAAAGGTTATCGAGCAAAAGAGCCTTTCGAGTTAGTGCATTCAGACCTTTGTGATCCGATGAATGTGTGAACCAGGGGAGGCTACGAGTATTTCATCACTCTTACTGATGATTATTCGAGGTATGTGTATGTTTATTTGATGCAACATAAGTCGGAATCCTTTGAAAAGTTCAAAGAGTTTAAGGCGGAAGTTGAAAACGCATTAGATAAACGGATTAAGAAAATTTGATCTGATCGGGGTGGAAAGTTTTTGGATTCTGAGTTCCAAAACTATTTGATAGAACATGGAATTGTTTTCCAACTCTCAGCACCATGTACACCTCAGCAGAATGGTGTATCAGAGAGGAGAAACAAAATCGTATTAGACATGGTTCAGTCGATGATGAGTTACGCTTCCTTACCAAACTCGTTTTCGAGTTTTGCAATAGAGACTGCAACTTATATTCTCAACTGTGTTCCCTCCAATATTGTTGTCAAAACACCTTTGGAGTTGTGGAATGGGCATAAAACTAGTTTGCGATACTTCTGCATCTAGGGTTGCCCAACCCATGTGCTTGAGGTTAATCCTAAGAAACTGGAACCATGTTCGAGGCTGTGCCTATTTGTAGGCTACTCCAAAGAGACACGAGGGGGTTGCTTTTATGATCCTAAGGAAAACAAGGTATTTATGTCAACAAATGCTACCTTCCTTGGGGAGGATCATATAAAAGAGCACAGTCTAAGAAGTAAAATCGTGTTGCATGAGCTTTCTAATGAAACTACTGAAACTTCAACATGAGTTGTTGAAGAGCCTACTATATTAACAAGAGTTGTCGATGGAAGTTCATCTAATAGATCACCTCCACCTCAAGAGTTGAGGGAACCTCGATGTAGTGGGAGGGTTGCGAACCCACCTATTCGTTATATGAGTTTAACTGAAATCCTAGCTATGGTAGTCAATGGCGAGGTTGAGGATCCGTTGTCTTACAAGAAGGCAATGGAGGATTTTGACAGAGATGAATGGGTTAAAGCCAAAGATCTCGAGATGGAGTCTATGTACTTCAACTAATTATGGGATCTTGTAGATGACCTGATGAGGTTACATTTATAGGTTGTAAATGGATCTACAAGAGGAAACAGGGTACTGATGAGAAGGTGGAAACCTTCAAGGCTAGACTTATCAACAGTTCAGTAGTTTTCCTATTATTGAATGGAGACGATATCCTACTCATTAGGAATGATGTAGGTTTACTAACTTCAGTTAAGAACTGGCTAGCAACCTAATTCTAAATGAAAGATTTAGGAGAGGCTCAGTTTGTTCTAGGGATTCAGATCTTTCGGGATCGAAAGAACAAAGTGCTAGCACTACCTCAGGTATCGTACATTGGAAAGATGTTGATCATGTACTCGATGCATAACTCTAAAAGTGGCCTTTTGCCTTTTCGACATGGAGTTACATTGTCTAACGAGCAGTTTCCTAAGACACCTCAAGAAGTTGAAAAAATGAGATAGGTCCCCTATGCATCTGTCGTTGGCAGTTTAATGTATGTGATGTTATGTACTAGACCTGACATCTACTACGCTGTGGGGATAGTCAATAGATATTAGTCTAATCCAAGACAGGGTCACTAGACTGCCGTCAAGAATATCTTCAAGTATCTTCAGAGAATGAGGGACTACGTGCTAGTGTATAGTTGTAAGGATTTGATCCTTATGAAGCTGTTAAGTAAGCAGTTGGTTCTGGAAATTCCTGACTGATTTGGAAGTTGTTCTAGACATGTCTAGGCCCATCACCCTTTATTATGATAATAGTGGTGCTGTGGCGAATTCCAAAGAGTCTCAGAGTCTAACCACAAACCAATAAACTAAGATCCCTAGTTGTCATTATAACCTTTGAGATGTCCATGGATGGAAAGTCTGAGAAGAAGAATAAGGGAATTACTTTACCATTCTCAGTTGATGATGAATAGGTTGATGTTGACAGAGAGTCTGATGATTCCTTTGCTGAATCTATTTCACTGCTTTCAAAATAACTCAATTGTGTTCTGAAACGTTTTGGAAAGAACTTGAAATTTCAATTCTAAAATTAATAATTCTGGTGGGTCTCTTTCACTCATGCAAGCCAGAATACAAAGCAGTAGGAAGGAAGTCGATAAGTCCCTTTAAAAAGAAAGGTCTATCAAATGCAGAGAGTGTGAAGGTTATGGTCATTTTCAAGCAGAATGCCCTAATTTCTCGAGGAAACAAGGTAAAAGTTATGTTTTAACCTTATCTGATGATGAGTCAAAAGACAACACAAATTCAGAAGAAGATGTCAAAGCTCGTGTCAGTAACAGCTCATTTGATACCTTGTCATGTGAGATTTCAAAGTATGATGTGTATGTTGAAAATGTTCATGATACCACTAACCATGGGTCTGCGGATCGTTCTTATCAAGTTATTTTTTAATAAATGGCAAGATGATCAGAAAGATCTTGATGTGCAAAACAAAAGAATCAAGACTTTGTTGGCAGATAATCACAGACTTATGACACTATTGGAGATCTGAAGCGAGAACTTAACCAAGTTAGAGATGAGAAAGGATTTGTGTGTTAAAATGTTAGAATGTTGAATATTGGTATTGAGTCCCTGGAGAAAATTTGACAAAGGGAAAAAAAAAACTGAAGATAATTTTGGGTTAGGCTTCTCAAAATGTGAAAATAATCTGAATAAACAATATTGGTACAAAGGGAAGCAAAAGATTGAGTTTGTTGAAGATAATCATATTAATTATTTTCAAACTCAAAAGATTGAGTTTGAAAATAATATATTAATATAATTAATACCTTTAATTTCATTAAATAATTTGAATAATTCAAATTATTACAAAAACAATTATTACTTGTTTTATCTTTAATGAGCAAGAAAGCAGGCCTTATGGACCTATAGATAGCTTCAATGATATGAGATTAATTAATTAAACTAAATCAACATTCATTAACTGATGGTCACTCCACTGAAGACCGAAAGTTGCACTCTTTGCACTGTAGATTTATTTCTAAGTCCATGGATATAACCAATCAAGAGTAAGTCGACCCTTCAAAAATTGCTCATAATTACAATTGGGTCAAATTACCGTTTTACCGCCATAGTTACATCTAACTTCTTAAGTACTACTGATCCCTCTAATGAACAAACAGTTAATAGTCCAACTATAAACTAACCCCTCTTAGACCAATGAGAGGATAAGGCCTCATTGTTTAGGATTCGAAATCAACTATTAAAGGAGCATTTCATCTACTTTTCCTAAAGACGGGAAAGAGTGAATTCCATCTAGTATAGTTGTGTTCTCAATTTCCCACTTGGACAAATCTCCAAAATGGTAGGCTTATTGAGTCAGCGAAACTGGCCACTCTCACTCATACAGATCAAAAGGTTGTCCTCATAGATAGGAGTTCACAACTCACTCAGGATTAAGATCAAATCACCGATGGTCATCCTAGTGAAATGTTAGTCTCTTCAAGTAACAACGCTATAGAGAGAAACCGATCATTTCATGGTAATATCTTATACAAACTCTTTATACCGGATACCCTCACTCACATATCTCCACATGAACGATATGGATCATATTATTTGTAACTCTTACAACTCTTGTAACACTTACAAAGTGGGTCGTATCCACAGTATCACAGGATAATTCACCTAGCTTATCCATATACTGTAGAACTTTTTTATTATTACTTGAACATGATCTAATTGTATATCTATCACATACTGTTCAAGCTAAATTAAATAACCTTGGATTTTAGTTTATTTATCGCGACAATGTTATCTAAATGTCAAATAAAATACTTCTTATTTTATTAAACAACTAACAAACTACGAGATCCACTAGATTTAGGACAATAAATCCAACATAAACATAAAAGTGAAGCATTCCATAATTTCAAGCAATGGAAGTTTGATAGCACCGAAAATGTGTCATCTCCTTCTCCTTAATTCGAAATCGTTAGGCTATTTAATGTGTTTAATTGATGATTTTATATGTCTCAAGTGTATATGAGGTCGAATAATGCATTTGTGACGAAAAGACGATAAAACGGCCAAGTTGGGAGTTACTGCACAAAAAGAGAAGAAGACCAAAAAATTACAATTCTACCCTTAGTTGTGAAGGTTCTCATATCTAAGAGTTCCATGAGCACGTTCAGATCGCTCCAACTCACAGTGACCGAAATACATAAATGTATACATTCAACACATACAGTTATGCAGACAAATCTTAATTAAGGGCATGCTAAGAACAACAAAAACATAAGGGAAAGAGTTCCATACAATTGAAGACACTCTTCACACTTTAGAACTCTAACGTAGTGAAAAATCCAAGCGATCTACCAACACCCAGTAGTAGCGTCAACAAAAGCAGCATGAACAATGCACGAACACGAACGCCGTGGGGATGAAACCACCACTAATGAACCCCAGGTATTCTCGGAGTGAAAACCCAAAGGGTGGGATTTGGTGAATTTGGTAGAGGAAGGAGAAAACACAAATCATGTAGGTGATAAGCAAGTGGGAGGGAAAACGATGCTATCGCATGGCAGAAGTGCTTATCGTTTAGGAGGAGCTATACAATCATGTAGGATTTATTGAACGATCATTTAGCAAAAGGTACATGATCGTTTAGTAAAACCATAACATTATACGATCGTTTAGAGAACCTATCCGATCGTGTAGGCGACAGTGTGCGATCGTTTAGCGTGAGGTGGACGATCGTTTAGGCGAAGAAGAGCTATCGTATAGTCTCTTAAGCGATCATTTACTTTCATCAACGCGTGCCGAAATTTTTTTCATGATTGACGGATGAGATTCTTCAAAAATGAAACGATTTTATTTTTTATTCCATCGGTTACAATAACCGATTCATCCCACTAACCCACGTCCAAACGTGATAATTGGATTAATTATCATATAATCAATTAATTAATGTAATCATATTATATTTTTATCCTATAGTTTGATATCACATATCTACTATAGTATTTTCTTCTTTACTTGATATAAATCATATTTATATCTAATTTCTTCCAAAATAATGCATCTCATACATTTAGCCAATTATATCATATATAATCGAACTTCCTCTTGTCAATTTGAACATTTCAAATTAACCTAAACACTGGTTCTCGACTTTATCCAAACTACCCAGGGGACCTAATAGACTTGTGGCTCGAAGCTCCAACAGCCCATGAATAGTTGTCTAAACTCTTTAGCCACGAGATCCACCATCCGTTAATTGTCAGGCATTGCACTAAAGACCAGCAGCTGAACTCTTCTTACCACAGATATATTTCTGTGTCCATCAATATAACCAATCACGAGTACGATGACCCTTCACAGATGTTCGTAAGTACAACTGGGCCAAATTACCATTTTGCCCCTATAGTTACATCTCACTTCTTAAGTACCACTGATTCCTCTAATGAACAATATAACATAGTCCAACTATGTGTGAATACCTCTCGGGCTAAGAGAATGCATGTGGTGCCACATCGTTCAAGCCCCGAAATTAGCAATTAAGGGAGCTATCTATCTACTTACCACTACCTCGGGGAAGGAGTGAATTTCATCTTGTGTAGCTGAGTTCCCAACTCCCAAATCAGACGAATCCCCAAAATGGTAGGTTTCAATCAGCGACATGGCCACTTGCACCATACAAATCAAAGAACCGCCCTCAATGGCAGGAGTTCCCAACTCACTCAGGATTGAGGTCATATTACTTATGGTCATCCTAATGAAGTGAAGTCTCTGTCATGAACGGTGTTATATAACGAGACATTAACATTTCGTGGTCAAGTCTTATACAAACTCTTTGTATAGGATGCCTTCGCTCGCATGTCCCCAACACGAATGATCAGGATCAGACCATCTGTGACAAGTCACAACACTTGTGACCATTCCACAAAGTGGACCGCATCTGTAACGTTACCAGGATAAGGTTTCCCTCCTATATCCATATACTACAGACCATTTTAGCTATCACTTAAGACATGATCCACTTATATGTCACCACATACATGCTTGAGTGACATACAGATAACCAAGGATTTTATGTTTATTGGTTTGTGGTAAAGCAAATAAAACAAGTAACTGAGCAAAAATTCAAGATGTGAAGTAAATATCATATATTAACAACACAAGCGTTCGTATAAACTGTTTACAAACTACAGGACATGAGAATTTAGGGCATCAACCCCAACAAGTTGAAGTGTTGCAATGCTCAAAAGGAGCACCGTACAATGCTCGAAGACAGAAGCGTTATATTTTTGCGTGGAATAAGCAACGTTGCAATGTTGCATGTAGTGTTGCAACACTACGAACATTTGTTGGAGGCGGGCGCACTGGCTTATGCAACATTGCGACGCCTCGGCGAAACGTTGCAACGTTGCAACGCCTACTATATATCATATTTTTTGTCTAAAATGTAGGTTACCATGTTGTTTTGCCCTTTTTGGGCTTCTTTTCCTCCTCTCTTCGAAAGAATATTGTAATTTCCTACCATTTTTAGCATCATGGAGCTTGATTATTGGTTTTAGAGCATGATTTTTGGCTAGAGGTAAGTACTTAACTTGGATTTTATTGTTTACCTTCATTCCTTCTTCATTCTTGAGACGGGTTGTAATTCTGCTGTGATTTTTCTGAATTTTATGAGATTTCATCTTGAATTCGTTCTTCAATCTATCTTGCATAGGATAATCTGACAAATTAGCTATGTTAGTGCGATTGATTTCTTTGACTAGCTCTAATTTATAATCGTTAGGTAGTTAATCACCTAGAAGCAAAGGTTAAGTAAGTTTGTGAATTCAAATTGGGATTCCATTTGATAAGCATTACTTTCTAATCTAGATAAATCTCTCTCGACTAGTTGATTAGACGAAGGAAATCAATTATTCGGCTTAGCGTCGCACTTAATCTTAATGCTTGTTACTTTATTTATTAGTGGAGGATTCTCGCTATTTCTTTAAATTAACTCAATCTTAAGGACCATCGATTAGGATTCTAAGCGAGTAAGACTAAGTTTTAATTCAAAAATCTCACATTAATCTTATGATTAAGTCCATGATAGAATTAAAAGGGAATGGAATAAACTACGTCGATCAAATTGATAACTTTCACAAAAAAAAAAAAAAAAAAAAAAATCACTCAATTCACTTCGTGCATTTAATTTACTCCACACCATTTAATTTTTGCACAATTTACGTTAATCATTTCCACAACCCCTCCCCCCTTTCCAGTTACACTCTATGAATTTCGAAATTAAGAATCGAAATTAGCTCTCTATGGATCGACTCTGTACTTTACTTGCTATATTTAGTAAAGGAAGGCACGGAAATTAATTTGGGGTGCGATACGATCTAGCGTATAGTATCAAAGATATTGATTGAAAATAAAACTGGAAAGACGATTAAGAGGTTGCGAACTGATAATGGTTTGGAATTTTGTCGATATGAGTTTAATGAGTTCTGTAAAATCGAGGGTATTGTTTGCCATTATACTGTCAGGGATACTCCACAACAAAATAGGGTTGCATAACGTATGAATCAGACATTGTTGGAGAGAGCAAGATGCACGCTCTCTAATTTAGGGTTGGCTAGAAGATTTTGGGCAAAAGTGGTAATATAGTATATTATCTGATCAACCGTGGACCTCACACGTATATTGATTGTAAAACACCTTATGAGGTGTGGTTTGGTAAGCCTGTAGATGATTTTTTATTTAGAGTTTTTAGTTGTACTGTCTACTATCATGTAATGAGGACAAATTAGAATCGAGAGCTAAAAAGTGTATATTTATGGGTTTTGGTGATGGAGGTAGGGGATACAGAGTCTGGTCACCTTTCGAGAATAGAGTTATACTTAGTAAATATGTGATATTTTATTAAAATTTTATGCTTAACTCAATTGTGAAGTCTTATATGGCGTATATAGATGTGGGAGAAAGTAGTACGTAGATAAATAGGTGGAGGTACAATTCATTTCAGTTGTGAATGAATTACAACACTAAGATGAAGAAGATCAACATGTTACTATAGAAACTGATGCGTGACATGAAAGCGATGTGCATAAAACATCAGAAGTTATTTCGCCTGAGACTTATAGTTCATAAGGAAATCAATCGAGTATAACTTGTGAAAGAGCTAGAAGAGTTGGTGTTGGACCTTCTAAGAGGTATGCTTATGAAGACATGGTTAGTTTTGCACTATAAGTTGCTAAAGAGGTGGATCCTTATGAGTCATCTACCTATAAAGAAGTTGTGTCATGTAGTAAATCTACTTAATGGCTTGCTACTATGGGGGATGAGACGAAATCTCTTGACAAAAATCAGACTTGGGTATTAGTTAAACGATCTAAGGAGAGAAAAATCGTCACTTGTAATTGAGTCTTCAAGAAAAAGAAGAAAATATCACCTTCAGAGGCCATTAAATATAAAGCTCGAGTTGTTTCTCGAGGTTCAAACAGAGAGAAGGAATCGATTATAATGAGATCTTCTCACAAATAGTCAGACATACTTCTATCAGGGTGTTAGTAGTTAAAGTAGCACATCAGAATTTGAAACTTGAGCAACTAAATGTGAAGATAGCTTTCTTAAATGGAGAGTTGGAAGAAGAAATTTATATGACTTAGCCAGATGGGTTTCAGTTTCCAAGTAAAGAATATTATGTTTGCAAGTTGAAGAAATCTTTGTATGGGATAAAGCAATCTCCAAGGTGGTGGTACAAACGATTTAACAGCTACATAGTTGGACTTAGCTCTAACAGGAGTTCGTATTATTTTTATGTATATCATAACAAAGTTTATGTTGGTTCGATGATTTATCTATTTTTATATATAGATGATATATTCATATCTCCAAAGTCCAAGTTTGACATTCAGAAGTCAAAGAACCTTTTCAGTGCTGAGTTTAATATGAAGGATTTGAGTGCTACTCAGAAAATTTTGAGTGTGGAGATCTATAGGGATAGAAATAAAAATAAGCTCTTCCTATTACAGAAAGACTATATTAATAAAATTTTGTCCAGGTTTGGTATTTCATCAGTTCAGCCTATAGATACTTCTAGTGCTAAAAATGCTCGTTTGTCATCTATGCTTTCACCACAGTCTGAAGTTGAGAAGAAGTATATTTCTCGAGTTCCTTATTCTTGTGTAATGGGAAGTTTAATGTATGTTACGGTCTGTACTAGGCATGTTTTTGTCCATGTTGTTAGTGTTGTCAACAGATTCATGGGTTAACCTAGGAAAGAGCATTGACAAGCTATTAAAAAAAAATTATTGTTACCTTAGAGGTACATCTGATGCTAGTCTCATTTATGGAAATGACACAAAGTGTTTGATGATTGGTTATTCTGATTCTGACTATGTTGGAGATGTTGACAGCATGAGGTCTCTAATTGGCTATATGTTCACTCTGGATGGTTATGTCCTTAGTTAGAAGACGACCGTACAACCTACCGTTACTTTGTCTACTACTGAAGTAGAGTACATGGCCTTGAAAAAAGCTACTAATGAGGGAATATGGTTGAGAGGGCTAGTTAGTGATCTTGGTTTGCATCATGATCAAGCTATTGTATATTGTGATAATTTGAGTGCAATATGTGTTGGGTTTTATATCCTAAAACTCATGATTTGTAAACAATAAAACTTATTCTAAAAATTCAATAAGTTATTATTGAATATTTGAATTGCTTATTTCGTTTTAGAAATAAATCCAATAAACTAAAAGATCTATGACTATTACATGAGTACTTGAACTTTATGTAGAGACGTAAAAGTGGATCAGATTCGAGTAAATAGTTAAAATGATCTATAGTATATGAATGAGGTTGGGGGCCTTATTCTGGTAATACTATTGAATGTGGCCCACTTTGTAGTTGTTACAACGAGTTATAAAGTGCTACAGACGTTGTGATTCTAATTCGTACATGTTATGACATGATAATTGGGGGCGTCTTATGTAATGGGTTTGTACAAGATCGGACCACGAAACCAGTCACTCTTACTTTATAACACTGTTTACTGTTTAAGACTGAATATTTCAAAGTGATGACCTAGGTAACTTGACCTTAATCCTGAGCTAACTATGAAATCCTGTTTATTCGAGATTATCCTTAGTTTTCATAGGCGAGGGTTGGCTCAACAGTGCCAACTCAATAAACCTCCATTTCATGGGTAGGAATGGGAAGATAGCTGGGGACATAGGGTGAAAGATGGAATTCACTATACCCATTTTCAGGGTTAGTAGAGAGGTTATTCCCTTAAGTGCTGACTCAGGGTCTTGAACAAGGGGCCCCACTGTCTCATTAGCCCGAGAGGGACTCAGTTTGTTGATCGAATCACAAACCAATTGTTTATTAGAGGATCAGTGGGAGTTAAGAAATAAGAGGTAATCTCGACGGTAAAACAGACATTTGACCCAGTCGTTATTACGAACAACCTGTGAAGGGTTTAACTTACTAATCATAGTTATATCGAGTGGACATAATATATCTACAGTGAAAGGAGTGCAACTATGGGCTTTAGTGGAATGACCCATTAGTTAATAAATAGGAGTTAATTCGGTGTAAAGAGTTTAGTCAATTAATCTCGGATCGTTGGAGCCCATGATCTGTAGGTCCACGAGGTCCTGCCACTAACTCGTAAATGCATTAGCCTTAGAGTAGCGTGATAAGTTAATTTAAAATGTTCAAATTAGAATTAAGGGAATTAGTAATTATATGTGATATAATTACGCGTTTAGTTTTGGAATTAAACGAAATTGGAGAATTAATTAACATTTAAATATGATTTAAATATTAAATTCATGAATGATATTCATGAAGTGAAATTTGTATGAAATTAATTTAATATTTGATATTGAATTAATTAGAATTAATTAAATTGCTTAATTAATTATTTGTTATTAATTTTATTAGAAAATCAGTCTATGAAATTAATTTGGTAAAATTAATAAAGTTTTTTCAATTTTGAAATCAAAATTGATTTTGGAAATCAATTTGAAAATTCAAAAAATTGGAAAAGCTAGAACATGGAAAAGTGGGAAATCTCCACTTACATCAACCAAATAGCTCACTCACTTCCCACCTTCTTCTTGAGTCAATCTTCCAAGCATGAGCTGCTCTTCATGCAGCTATCTACATTGCATGATGGTCTTGCAATAAATGGAGAAAATTAAGTTGAGAATCGAGCATGCATTAGTTGAGTTTTTGCTGAAAAACTTTTGTTGAAGAAAGTATTCCTCCAAAGGTGCAACAGTGTGCTTTTTCTCCAAATTTCCTTTATTCAAGCTTATTTTGAGTACCACAACTCAATCTAAGGCTCCAAGAGAACAGTAGGGAAGACCTTGAGGTGGTTCACAAGAAGATTTAAAGAAGATTTGTAGCTAAATTCGAGTTTCAAGAGGTTCTACAAAGATAAAACTTGAAATTCTCTTATTATTGTATGAGCATGCTTTATTTTTTAGTCAAAATTAATGAATTAGAATGCTTATTGATCCTTGTTGCATCCGTTGCATGCTGATATAATCCAACAATATGTCTAGTCAAGGATCAAGTTCATCATGAAAGAACTAAGCACATTGATGTAAGATAAGAAGTGAGTAGAGAGTTAAAGTGATGAAAATTGGCACTGTTGATAACTTGTTGATATGTTCACAAAACTAGTTCCACAAGGTAAGTTCTAACATTGTTTGGACTTGCTGAATGTTTTGAATTATTAATGGTCCCTTGTGGAACACTTTGAGGCATGAGAGAGAAGTATGGGTACGTCTAGCAATGTTGTTTATGTTGCGCTTGGTACATCTGTTATCTGGAAGAGAATTCAAGTCAAGATGGAGATTTGTTAGAATTTCTGTAATCTATTAGCTAGCGCTTCGAACAATCAAATGGTGTCGTTTATATTAAAAAAATATTCTCTCTAATAATATTATTCTCCCTTTACCTCGTAGACGTAACTAACATACTATTAGTGAACTACGTTATCTGTTTGTCAATCTTTTTTATGTTTCTTTTGTATTTTTTAATTTTCGATTTCGTAATAATTTCATTAACTTAGTGAGTTTATTTCTTGAATTGAATTTATGTGCTTGTGCATAATTCTCATCTTTTGATTGTGAAGATGAAGAATAATGTTTCAAGTCTGGTTCAAAACTCTCCATTGTTGAGTTTGTTTTTGTCAAGTTCTTCGTTCTATTAGTTGTTTATCTTCTTTTGACAACCTTAGTTGCATGAGTTGATAAGTTATTATTAAGTTTCAACTATGTTCATTTTAGTTCATGAGTTTCATTAACTTGGGTTGAGTTTATATTGATGAGTTTGGTTTATGTAACTCCTCCCTACTTCAACTCTTTATTCTCATATACTTGCCTATTTCATGTTTTTTTTTTTTTTTTTTTGTTATGTCTCAATGGCCTCTAGTACAGATCTAATGAAATTGAATTTAGATGGAGATTCAAAGAATTTGGGTTGGATTCTCCTTTTGTTTCAAACGACTTGTTATGCTTCAAAGAACTCAATGTAATTTGACAATTATAATTGTTTGGGTTTCAATGACAATGTTATGAAATATGTTTCACTTTTTTTGCTCGTTTAAATATAAAATAACTAATTGGTATTGTTAGTATGATGTAAAATGAAAAATGTATATTCACTTTTGTTTAAATGCTTAAAATATACAAATATGTGATAGGTTAGTACTGTTCGAAGTGATTATATTCTAAATTTTATAATACGTGTACATATTAAATTAGTCGTTATCCTTTAAATTAATAAATAACTTTAAGCGACATCTTATAAAACATTACTAAATTGTAAATCACACATAAATAAATAAAAAATAGCTTAGAATTAATAGTGGCATAAAATATAAATTTTACCGATGCGTACCCACGTCGCAAAAGATGCTTGCAATGACTTAAAATCCATATTCGTAACAAGTTTTCATGTTCCTAAAAATAAATTTTCAGTGACAAGCTTGCAACATCGTTGTAAAAAAAATAGCGACATATTGTGTGTTACTAAAAGTACTCTTTTAGTAATGTGTGGGCGTTAGTGAAAGTTAGGCTTTAGCGGCACCTAGTCAACACATCATTGAAGTTTTAATTACACAACTACTGCGACATTCATAATGACCCTCCTTTATGCGTTAATACTTTTAGCAGTGTTTTTTCACTTTTAGCAACGCATTTTATTCATCACTGTAATGATTGTGATTTTTTTTTTTTTTTTGGCAAATTGAATTTATTTGTGAAAAACATTATACCATTATTTTTTTATTACTAAAGTATATGAAATATGAATTGATGTAATAAATATAAAATAATAAATAAATAATGATATATTAGAATAGAAGGCATCTTGCATTCTCTCTATATCTAATCTCTTGCATTTGTTTTTTTATTTATTGGAAAGTAAAAAATAATTATTTTTCCTTTGTGGCAAATGAATCATTGATGGTATATCTCAATTTTTTCACATTTATTTATTTTAATTTTGCAAATGTTGCATAACATTACATTACATTACATTGACTAAGTCGTGTAATTGACAAAACGTGATTATGATTTTTTTTTTCATATAAACTGAAAGCCTATTAAATCTTATGGCATTATGTTTATATATAACTTCATGCATTTGTATTTTGACTAATTGTAAAATAAAAAATAATTATTTTAATATTATGTCACATTTATTTTATATTTAATAGAAAAAAAAGTAGGATAATTGAGAATTATTGTTATTTATGTAACTAAAAAAAAACTTTAAACTTGCATCTAATAATGATAACGAGTTTTACGTAATTAATGTTAAAATCATATTTACAATATCAAATGAAAATTAATTGTGGTTTTATGTTTAAAATTTTCCACTGCTTTTTAAAACTGAAAATAATAAAACAAAATATTGAATAAAATTCTAGAATTAAAAAAATGATATTTTTAAATTTAAAACTTAAATAATATCTAAGAAAATTCTTATAAATAGAAAATTCCAAAAAATATTTACACTTTATAGCAAAAGTTCCAAAAGTGTTGCACTTTTTAGAACTTTTGCTATAAAGTGTAAATATTTTTAAATATTTTTTTATATTTAAAAAGATCACTAATATCTATTGCATGTTAAAATTTCTAGTGTTATAAAATTTATTCTCCACGTCTTTTTTATTTTAAACTTACAATTTTCAGTTGATTAATTGAAAAGATATATTATTGTATATCTGAGAAAATAATTTTTAAACTTAAAATTTAAAATTTAAAATTTAATTGATTTTTTTAAAGAATTCGTAAAGAAATTATTTTTGAAATGAAAATCTAAACAAATGAATATGTAGAAAGAAAAATAAAAGAATAAGGAAAGAAAAAAAATGATTAAAATTGTTGTGAAATTGAGGAGCACAACGGATATGGAGAAAATATAATATATTAATATATAAATATAATATAATATAATAATAAAATAAATAATTAAAATTATGAAAATTATGAAAATTTAGTGGAAATTTGAAGTGGATTTCTCACAAATGTGTGTGATTTTAATATCCACCTGCCACTATTTATAGGCAAAGTGACAAGTAGGATGTGCTCTTACTTGGACACCAAACAGGAATAAATACAAGGCACATGGACAACATGAAGATTGACACATCGTTTTTAGGACACTAAGTAATGGACATCTATTTATTTTTATAATATTTACAATACTCTCCCTTAAACACCTATATATATGAAATATGTCTTAGGAGTGTTCAGGGTTGGGTTGGGTTGGGTTGAAAAACTTTTTAGACCAAATCCAATTCGACCCAACCCAAATGTTCGGATTGTAATTTTTTTCAACCCAAATAACCTTTATTAAAAAATGAACCCAATCCAACCCAACCATGAAATATTTGGGTATGATTGGTTCGGGTTAATTGGGTCATTTATTTAATTTTGTTTTAAAAAGAAGTAAAACGTAAATATGTAAAAGTCGAATTTGATTCTTATCATATATTGAATTAAGATTAACAACTCAATTTCAATTTATATAGTGAAAATTTTCTTTCTAAAGTTAAAAGAAACTACTTTTAAGAGTTGTTAAATAATAAATTATTAAAAAAAATATTGGAATTAAATAAAATTAAAATCAATATATGTATAAATAATTGTGTTATAAGTAATAAAAAATATATTTTAAAGTTAATAATAAATTCGGGTTGGTTCAGGTTATATTAGGTGAATCCATTAACCAACCCAACCCATAAAATTTTCATTTATTTGAACCCAACCCAACCCAAATGAGTTGATAACCCAACTCAAACCGCACAGGTTGGATTGGGTTGATCGATTTTTTTCTGGTCATCGGGTTTTTGAACACCCCTAATATGTCTCGTTAAAACCTTAATAGGAAAAATCCAATGGCAAAAAACCCTAATGAAGAAAAAACAATACATATTTCATATAATATATACTCCTAAAAGAATACAATATATTTATTTCCCTCGTGAAAACATCACTTAAGATCTTTAAATCAGTGCATTCCAATGTTGTGCACCAATTTTCTAAAAGTTTTGATAGGCAATACCTTTGTAAATAAGTCTGCCAGGTTATCCTTTGACAAATTTTACAATGATGTCGTCATTTTCTTCAAGATCATTAGTATAAAAAAGCTTCGATGAAATATGTTTTGTTCTACCTCCTTTAATATATCATCCTTTGATTTGGGCTATGTAAGTTGTTGTCTTTGTATAATATTATTGAAAGATTTTTATTAGAAGACAAGCCACATATTTCACAAATGTGCTGAGTCATTGATCTTAACTATACACATTTTCGACAAGCCTCGTTAATTACAAGAATTTTAGCATGATTTGAGGAAGTAGCCGTTATGGTCTGTTTCACCAATCGGCATGATATAGCAGTTTCTTCACATGTGAATAGACAACCTGTTTGAGATCTAGCTTTGTGTAGATCAGATAAATATCCATAATCTGCATAACCAGCTAGGTCAAAATTTTATTTATTTGAATAAAAAAAAAAAAAACTCATATTGATTGAGGAAGTAGCCGTTATGGTCTGTTTCACCAATCGCCATGATATAGCAGTTTCTTCACATGTGAATAGACAACCTGTTTGAGATCTAGCTTTGTGTAGATCAGATAAATATCCAGAATCTGCATAACCAGCTAGGTCAAAATTTTATTTATTTGAATAAAAAAAAACTCATATTGATTGTTTCTCGGAGATAACAAAGTATTTGCTTAATTCCATTCCAATGTCTTTTTGTAGGAAAAGAACTATATCTAGCTAATAAATTTATTGAAAATGTAACATTTGGTCTTGTATTATTAGCAAGATACATAAGTACATCAATTGCACTAAGATATGGTACTTCAGGACCAAGAAGTTCTTCATTATCATCTCGAGGTCGAAATATATCTTTCTTTATATCCATTGAATGGACTTCTATTGGAATATTTAATGGATGTGTTTTGTCCATATAAAATATTTTCAAAATTTTTCTTGTATAAGTTAACTGATGAATAAATATTTCATCTGTTAAATGCTCAATTTGTAAATTAAGGCAAAATTTTGTTTTACCGAGATTTATTATCTCAAATTCTTTTTAAGATATTTTATTGCTTTTGAAAGCTCTTCAGAAGTTCCAATTATATTCAAGTCATCAACATATACAGTTATAATAGCAAATACTGATTGTGATTTCTTTATGAAAACACACAGACATATTGAATTATTTTGATATCCTTCTTTCAATAAATATCTACTCAAGCAATTGTACCGCATTCGTCCTGATTGTTTCAATCCATATAGTGATCTCTGTAACTTTATTGAATACAATTTCCAGGAATTTGAGGTATATGTTTCAAATACCTTAAATCCTTCTCGAATTCTCATATAAATATCATTATCAAGAGATCTATATAAATATGTTATGACTACATCCATAAGATGCACGAGACTTTCATACACAGTCAAACCAATTAAATATCTTACTGTAATTGCATCTACCACTGAAGAATATGTCTTCCCATAATCAATATTAGGTCTTTGTAAAAAACTTTTTGCAACTAGTCTTGCTTTTATCTTATGACCTTATAATTTTCATTTCTTTTTCTTGCAAATACTCATTTCTACCCCATAGGTTTGACACCTTCTGGTATTCGGACTACTGATCCAAAAACCAGCCATTTTGAAGATGAGTTTAATTCTGCCTTGATTGCTTCTTTCAATTGAAGTCAATCTTTTCAATGTCGATATTCTTCAATAGATTTTGGTTCAAGATCTTCATTTTTAGATATACTACCAAGAGCAACATTATACGCAAAAAATGTTATCAATAACTACATTAGTTCGATTCCATTTTTTTCCTGTCATCACATAGTTTATTGAAATCTCATTATTATCTTTAGGTATTTCACCTTCCTCACTAGTCATGTCGAAAATTTCTTCATGGGTATTTACATCCCCAACCAAGCCTTTTTTACTATTAATTATTTTTCATTATCGAGGATTTTTATCTTTGGAACCTATTGATATACCATGTGAAAGGATATACAAGCATGCAATGGAAGCAAAAAGAATCGATTTTTAAAGCATGCTTTTTCAGAAAAACATAAATGGGTTTCATGTTACATACCTCTTGATGAATTCTTTAATTCCAAGTTGTTCTTTACTCCAATTCAACTCCAAATCAACCGTGAACCACCAAGAGATCTTCTCTACTATTCTCAGTCTTGAATTTGAGTGGTGGAACTCAGATTTGAGTGACTTTGTTTGAAGGTGTTTTGTGGGTTTGAAAAGAGAAGAAGATGAAGTGCAAAATACTGTTTTTTCCAGCTAATTCACTTCTTTCTTCTTTCATTTCAAAGTGTTTTATCACTCTCAAGCATGCAAACCATCTCAGGACACTCCAAAGACATCAGCTGCTCAACAATTGAAGGTGGGATTTGTGTGATTAGATGGAGGTTACACCTCCTTCTTCCTAAATGTGGGAAAAACCCACTAGGTTTTAAAAATCTAATTCCAATTTTAAAATTTCAATTAATTTCAAATTAATTAAAATCTTGATTTAATTAATTCAAAATTTAATCAAATCAATATTCAATTTCTCAAATTGAATCTAAATTGGAATTAATTTAGATTTTATAATTAATTAAACATATTTAATTAATTGATTTAATTTAATATCAAATATCAAATATCAAACTAATCACACATTTAATTTTAAACATGAATCCTATTCATGTAATTGATATTTAAATCAACATTTAAATATTATTAACTCTCATATTTCATTTAATTCCAACAAATTAAACATTAGTTATATCAAATATAATTAAGCAAACCCTAATTTGATTTTGAACTAATTCAAACTCAAAAACCCTAATTTCAATTTGAACATTTTCAAATTGAAATTAAATTTGAACAATTCAAATTGATATCAATCCAAATTCACTCGATTTAATAATTCAAGGTGTTCATGTTGTACGAGCTAGTAGATGGACTTTATGAGCCTACAGATCATGAGCTCCAACGATTAAGATTAATTGGCTAAACTCTTTACACCGAACTAATCAGTATTCGTTACCTAACGAGTCACACCACTATAGCTCGATATTTGTACTCTCCTCACTGTAGATATATTTGTGTCCACACAATATAACCATAACTAGTAAGTCGACCCTTCACATGTTGTTCGTAATACCGACTGGGTCAATGTGCTATTTTACCCTCGATATTATGTCATGTTGCTTAAGTTCCAATTGATCCTCTAATGAACCATTGGTTTGTGATCCAATCACTAAACCAAATCCCTCTCAGCCCAGTGAGAAGGTGAGGAACCTTGTTTAAGACCTAGATTCAGTACTTAAGAAAACAACCTTTCTCCTATCCCTTAATCGGGTAGGAGGAAATTCCGTCTTGCATCCTATGTTCCCAGCTATCTACCCAGTCTTACCTCTGAAATGGGAGGTTTATTGAGCCGGCACTGTTGAGCCAACCCTCACTTATGCAAATTTAAGGATAATCCCGAATAAACAGGAGTTCATAGTTTGCTCAGGATTAAGATCAAGTTACCTAGGTTTTCTAAGCGAAATAGTCAGTCTTAAATAGTAAATATCGTTATAAGTAAGAGTGACTTATTTCTTGATCCGATCATATGCAAATTCATTGCATAGGACGCCCCTACTCCTCATGTTAATACATGAACGAATATGGATCACTTCGTTTATAGTATCTTTACAACAACTTGTAACAGGTATAGAGTAGGCTGCATCCAATAGTGTTACCAGAATAAGGTACCCAACCATAATCATATACTATAGACCATTTTGACTATTTACTCGAACTTTATCCATCTCTATGTCTCTACATAAAGTTCAAGTATTCATATAATAGTCATGGATCTTAGTTTATTGGATTTAAACTTTATGAATGCAATTAATAGATTCAATACCTTTATTGAAGAAATGTTGAATAACATCTTTTATTGATAATAGAACACATTTAACTTTTACAAACTACGAGTTTTAGGACATAAAACCCAACAATACTCCCACTTGAACTAAAACTTCAGTGGATCAATATATACAAACATATACAATGTTGAGTTACACTGAGAGAACAAAAAGTACAAATAAATTAAACTAGGGCAATAAATACCCATATATTCTCTCACTTGCCCTAGTGATAAATATCTCGTAGACTTAGTCCTACTAGATGACCCTTGAACACTTTAGTCGAAAGGGCCTTCGTAAATGGATCAATTAAGTTGTCTTGTGAGGCTATCTGCGTGACGATTACGTCTTCTCTGTGTACAATCTCTCTGATGAGATGGTACTTCCGCTCGATGTGCTTTCCTCATTTATGGCTTCGGGATTTCTTTGAATTTGCAATTGTCACAATAGAAGGTGACAGACAGGTGCATATTAGCAACCACTTCTAGATCAATCAGGAATTTTCTGAGTCATACTGCTTCTTTTGCTGCTTCACTTGCAACTACATACTCAGCTTCCATTGTGGAGTCAAAATACAACTTTGGTTTATGCTTTTCTACACAATTGCTCCTCCATTCAGAGTGAACACTGACCCCGAAGTCGATTTTCGAAAATCAATATCGGTTTGGAAGTCAGAATTAATGTATCCAGTAAGGAACATATCCTTAGTACCATACACGAGCATGTAATTTCTCGTTCTCCGAAGATACTTGAGAATGTTCTTAACAACAATCCAATGATCATATCCAAGATTGGACTGAAACCTGGTGATTATTTTAACTGCATAGCATATATCGAGACGAGTACACAACATTGCATACATCAAGCTCCCTACTGCTGATACATATGGAATTCATTTCATACCTTCAACCTTTTGAGGTGTCTTAGAACTTTGTTCTTTAGACAGGTGAACTCCATGTCTAAAACGCAATGTTCCTTTCTTGGAATTTTGCATTCTATATTTAGACAATATCTTATCTATGTAAGATGCTTGAGATAGTGCTAATGTTCTGTTCTTCCGATTTCGAACTATTTAGATTCTAAGAACATGTGCTTCTCCTAAATCTTTCATTTGGAATTGCATAGCCAGTCATCTCTTAACATCAACTAGAAATTCTACTTCATTCCCAATGAGTAGAATATCATCAACATAAAACATCAAAAAAGTAACAGTTTTGTTAACGACTTTCTTATAAACACAAGGTTCGTCAACATTTTTTTCGAAGCCATAAGATTTGATCGCGGTGTCAAATCTCATATTCCAGGATCTAGATGCTTGTTTCAACTCATAAATGGATCGATTAAGTTTGCAAACCTTTTGCTCTTTACCTTGTTCAATAAACCCTTCTAGTTGAGACATATAGATACTCTCTTCAAGATAACCATTCAGAAAGGCTACCTTGACATCCATTTGCCATATTTCATAATCATAAAATGTAGCTATAGACAAGAGTATTCTAATTGACCTTATTGTGGCAATCGGAGAAAAGGTTTCTTCATAATCTATCCCCTCTCTTTAGATAAACCTTATTGCCACAAGTTCTTCTTTGTAGGTTTGTACCTTATCAACTTCGTCTCATTTTCTCTTGTAGATCCATTTGCAACCGATGGGTTTTACCCCTTCAGGTTGATCTACAAGATCCCAGATAAAATTAAAATACATAGATTCCATTTCAAGGTCCATTGCTTTAATCCATTGCTTTTTATCCACATCATTCGTTGCTTGTTTGAAAGATAATGGATCCTTTAAGCCATCATTTGGTATGATGAATTGATTTTCAGTAAAACCCATGTACTGGTCAGGCTGTTGCACAACCCTCCCACTATGACGAGGCATTCTCAACTCTTGAGAATGATGTGAAATACCAGTATCATCAACAACTTTTGTTGGTGGACCTGCTCTGTCAACAACTCTTGTTTATGTATTTGTTGTTTCTCTGGATATTTCTTCTATTACTAACTTATTGCGAGTTTGATGATTCTTCATGTGGTATTCCTCCAGGAAGGTTGCATTTGTCGATACAAATACCTTGTCTTCCTGAGGATCGTAAAAGAAACCACCTTTTGTTTCTTTTGGGTAGCCTACAAATAGGCATACTTTTGAACAGCGTTCCAACTTTTTAGGATTTTGTACCAACATATGTGCCGGGTAACCCCAAACTCTGAAGTGACGTAAATTTCCTTTCCATCCTCTCTAGAGCTCGTAAGGTGTTTCAAAAACACTTTTTAAGGAAACCATGTTCAAAATATATACTGCAGTCTGAACTGCATAACCCCAAAAAGAACTTGGTAACTAAGCATAACTCATCATGGAACGAACCAAGTCCAACAAGGTTCTCTTTCTCCATTCTGCCACACCATTTTGCTGAGGTGTGCCAAGGGCTGTGAGTTGAGACCGGACTCCATGTTTTATCAAATAGTTTTGGAATTCCAAGTCCACATACTCACCTCCTCGATTTGATCGAAGTGTTTTAAGCTTTTTACCTAATTGATTTTCAACCTCAGCCTTATATTCTTTGAACTTTTCAAATGTTTCAGACTTTTGGTGCATTAGGTAAATACGCCCATACCTTGAATAGTCATCAACAAAGCTGATGAAATATTCATACCCTCTTCTAGTTCTAACATTCATAGGACCATAGAGGTTTGAATGTACCAATTCTAAGGGTTCTTTGGCTTTAAGATTTTTTCCAGAAAAACATCTTTTAGTTATTTTACCCTCATGACAGGATTCACAAGGCGGTAATGAACTATCTTCTAACTTATTTAGATGATCTTTCTTAACCAGTCTCTCAATCTTGTTGAGATTTATGTGACCTGGTCTTAGGTGCCAAAGATAAGCATTTGGAGAAACTTTCCTTTTCTTATTATGAGTTTCAGCTGTTTTAAATATCTCTATGTTTAAAACAGCCTTTACCTCAGTCGGTTTTAACAAATACAAATTATTTTCTAATTTTGTAAAACAAATTTTAATATTCTTTGATGTAATAAACACTTCATCATTTTCGAAAAAAACCTTATAATTTTGTTCCGGCAAACAAGAGACAGATATCATATTCCTTTTCTTAGAAGGAATGTAATGAACATTTTAAGCAAATGTATCTATCTCCTATAAATAATTTCATATCTCCCACTGCTTTAGCTGAAACAACCTCCCTGGTCCAAACCTTAAAGATTGTTTTGCCTTTTGTCAGCTGTCTCCAGGAACTTGTTTCCTATGAGAAAGTACAGACATGGTTAGCGGAACCTGAATCAATTATCCAGGTTTTATCGTTTTCCATTAAACATGCTTTGATAACAAGTAAATCATATTCGTCTTGTTTTTCGAATTCTGCATTCATATGTTCAAAAATTTTGATGAATTTGCAACTTCTCCACTATTATCACAATAGAAGGTGACAGACAGGTGCATATTAGAAACTACTTTCAGATCCAGATCAATTAGGAATTTTCTGAGTCATACTGCTTCTTTTGTTCACTTGCAACTACATATTCAGCTTTTATTATGGAGTCAGCAATACAACTTTGCTTGATGTTTTTCCACACAACTACTCCTTCATTCAGAGTGAACACTGACTTCGAAGTCGATTTCCTAGAATCAATATCTGTTTAGAAGTCAGAATCAGTGTATCTAGTAAGCCATACACGAGCATGTAATTTCTCGTTCCCTAAAGATACTTGAGAATGTTCTTAATAACAGTCCAATGATCATATCCAGGATTGGACTAAAACCTACTGACTATTCCAACTGCATAGCATATATCGGGACGAGTACACAACATTGCATACATCAAGCTCCCTACCATTTATACATATAGAATTCATTTCATATCCTCAATATCTTAAGGTGTCTTAGGACTTTGTTCTTTAGACAGGTGAACTCCATTTTTGAAAGGCAACATTCCTTTCTTAGAATTTACATTTTATATTTAGACAACATCTTATCTACAAAAGATGCTTGAGATAGTGCTAATGTTCTATTCTTGTGATTTCAATCTATTTGGATTCTAAGAACATATTGTGCTTCTCCCAAATCTTTCATTTGGAATTGCGTAGCCAGCCATCTCTTAATATCGGCTAGAAATTCTACTTCATTCCTAATAAGTAGAATATCATCAACATACAACACCAGAAAAGCGATAGTTTTGTTAACGATTTTCTTGTAAACACAAGGTTCGTCAACATTTTATTCAAAGTCATAAGATTTGATCGCAGTGTCAAATCTTATATTCCAGGATCTAGATTCTTGTTTCAACCCATAAATGGATCGATTATGTTTTCAAACCTTTTGCTCTTGACCCTATTCAATAAACTCTTCTGGTTGAGACATATAGATACTCTCTTCAAGATAGCCATTCAGAAAGGCTATCTTGACATCCATTTTTCATATTTCATAATCATAAAATGTAGCTATGGACAAGAGTATTCTAATTGACTTTATCATGGCAACCGGAGAGAAAATTTCTTCATAATCTACCCCATTTTAATGCGTTGTGGTGGAGCAATTGGAACATATATTGCACATCCAAAATTCTCAAATGGAAAATATTTGGCTCATGACCATAAGCTAATTTTAATGGCGAGTACTTATGATAAGCTACTGGCCTAATGTGTACAAGTGATGTTGCATGCAAAATAACATGTCCTTATGTAGATGAAGGAAGCTTAGCTCTCATAAGTAATGGTCTTGAAATTAATTACAAACGTTTTATAAATGATTCTGCTAAATCATTTTGTGTATGAACATGAGCTACAAGATGTTCAACATTTATCCCAATTGACATACAATAATTATCAAAAGTTTGGGATGTAAATTCTCTAGTATTATCAAGACAAATGATCTTATTGTATAGTCGAAAAATTGTACTCTTAGCTTAATATTTGAGCAAGTAATCTTGCAAATGCAAGATTTCGACTTGATAATAAGCACACATGTGACCATCTACTAAATGGATCTATTAATACCATAAAATATCTAAATGATCCACTTAGTGGGTTAATAGGTCTACATATATCACCATGAATCCATTCTAAAAATGCATATGATTCAGTTCCCACTTTAGCTGATTGTCTAATTATTAATTTGCCTTTAGAGCATCACATGACAATTCATTAAATTGAAAAATCTTCTAGCTGTTCAATGGGTATCCACTTGAATTCTAAAACATTCTTCTTATCATAATAGACCTTAGATGACCAAATCTATCATGCCAAATAGCAAATATATATGGATTCATGAACTTTAAGTTCATTGTTGCATATGTTTCAATTACACGTATATGAGTATAATACAATCCAGAAATAAAATAAGCAACATTATTCTTACTATCAGTCTCAATATGATAACCATTGCAACGTATATCTTTAAAACTTAAAAGATTTCTCTTTGATTGACTAAATAACAATATATTGTCAATTGTAAATTGTGTTCTTCTAGCCAAAATTATAATTGTTTTTCCAAAACCTTTGATCAAGTTTGCAGAACTTGATATTGTATTTACTTTTACTTTCAGTATTGTCAATTTGGAAAAATATTATTTATTTTTAAGTATTGTATATATAGTTGCACTATCTACTGGACATAAATCTTCTTTACTCATTTTTTAATCACCCAACATATGAAAATGATCCATGTTTTTTCATAACTACAATAAGAAAAACAACATTTAAAATGTAAAAAAAGTTACTCAAAAAACATGAATATAGACAAAAGAAAACAACAACATTAAGTCTAGATATTCTCAAAGTAAAAAGAAACACTTGAAGTTCCATCAACTGTGTCAATCTTCTCTTCGGGAGATTCAAAGAAGTCTGCCACATCCAAATTTGTCATATGGGATGGGTCAAATATGTCATTAACCTAATATACAAAATTTTCTTCCACATTTTTCTCTTTTTCCTTCAGGGAGGCTTGATAGAGGTCAACTAAGTGTTTTGACGTACAACAGGTACGTGACCAATGCCCAGTCATTCTGCATCGAAAGCATTTATTTTCAACACTTTTTGAACTCTTATCTTGTGGAGCTTTTTCTTTGTGATCATCATTTTGTGTGGTTCTTTTGAAATTTGAATGATTAGAACGACCACCACGAAAAATAATAATTATTTCTTCCTTTGCCATGGTCACAACTTCGACTATGATTATTAACATTCATAGCATTCACTTCAAGGAATAGTGTTGTTCCAATTGTTGGTCGAGATTCGTGGTTTTTCATCAATAACTAGTTATTTTGTTCGGCCACAAAAAGACATGAAATTCGTTTAGAATATTGTTTGAAACTTTTCTCTCAATATTTCTGTTGCATGAGCATATTCGAGACAAAAAAATGTTGAAAATGTCTGATCTAACATATCAGCATTACTAATTTTCTTTCCGCCTAACAACAATTTTGAACTAATTTTAAATAATGAGAAATTGTAATCACTTACTGATTTAAAATCGTGTAGCCTTAAATGCATCCATTCATAACGAGCTTTAAGAAGAATAACTATTTTTTATGATCATACCTTTCTTTCAAATTTCTTCACAAGATACGAGGATCTTTTATTGTAAGATACTTCATTTTTAATCTCTGATGGAGATGATAACGAAGGAAAATCATAGCTTTTGTTTTGTCCTAACTAGATGTCGTATTTTCTTATTTAATTGTTTCTCCCAAATTCATAGCATCCAGGTGAATTTTGGCATCGAGCACCCATGACAAATAATTATTTCCATTAATGTCAATGGCTGCGAATTCTAATTTTGTAAGATTTGTCATGGCAACACTATTGCAAAATATTGTATTTATATTAGAAATTTAATATGTACTAAATATGTAAAATAACATTTAATTTATTAATTATAATAAAGAGGGAAAAAACCAACCTACCTTTAAGACTACTTTCAGTGATGGAAGCAATGGAGCTCCAGCTGATAATGTATTGTGAAATTGAGGAGCACAAATGGATATAAAGTAAATATAATATAATAACATATAATAATAAAATAAAATATCTAAAATTAATCTAAAATCTAACTTCTTTATTTACTTCACTCAATTTCTTAAATTTCAATTCATTAGTTAAACTTCTCTATTTTTATGCTTAACATTTATTTATTATTTATTTTTTAAAGATTTTGTAGCTAGATATAATTTTTTTTAAGTATTGAATTGCGAAAAAAGAAATGAGAGTTCTTGACTTGAGATCAAGACACAAACAACCCATAAGTTATATTAGACAATGACAAAAGCATAGAATCAAATCTATCTAACTCTAAAAAAAAATACAACTTAAGGAAACATGTCCCAAGAGAAATAGTCCACATGAATCTCCTTGATAGAAGACTCAAACCACATAGAACAATATATTAACACATCAAATCGAACAATATAAAAAACAACACCATTGACTCAAAGGTTATGCTCGTACCAAATGTGATAGATAACAACACTAGGCCACTCTTTAGATTTGTTTTCTACAAGCAATTCTCTATACTAAAATGAAATATCCAATCAATTTTATGTTATTTACATTTTTGACCCTAAGGTTTAGATAAGTACGCTATATAAACTCTATAACCCTAAAGGCGTTTCTGATTTGTAGTCTGAACTATTCTCTCTAATAATAAATGACTCTCCCCTCTACCTATGGATATAGCTGACATACTATTAGTAAACCACATAAATCTTTGTGTCGATTCTCTATTGTTTATGTTTTGTTGCTTATCTTTATCTGTCGATTCTCTATTGAGTGACTATTTCTTCATTACAGCAGAGTGATTGTTTTTTCTATTTTAGGTGTTTCTCTTTATTGTTAATCCCAAGATACTGGATTATGGTATACTAGGAACAAAATACTTCATGTTGGACAATTTGAGAGAGATTTGTAACGTGAGTTTTAGGAGACGTCTTTTGTAATCTTCATAGTAGAACCCACAGTTGTAGAAGACTGGACATAGCCTCGAATTTTGGACGAATCAGTATATTTTTTACGTTATTCTCTTTTTTCCTTCTCTTTATTATTTGCTACTTTATAATCAATTACTTATTTAGCTCTAACCAATGAAGTGAGCGTTTGAGATATAATTTAGTTTATTCCGGAGTTATTATATCTAGAATGAATTCTCAACAATATGTCTTAACCCATTAAGATATGTTTGTCTTTAAAAAAAATAAGAGGTGTTCAGGTTGACTAATAAAAGATGCATATATGTAGTATTTATATTGAAATATATAGAGTTTTGTTTTTTAAAACAACTTTTATAGTGACTTTAAGTTCTCTCTTTTAGTTATACACTTGTTGAGGTGGGAAATCTTTACCATGGACTATTAGGATATAGTAATTAGTGTCCTTAACCAAAGTATTGATGAAGATTGAGTAATGGAGAGAATATATGTCAAAGATTGCAATGAAAGTTGGAGCACAAAGTTTCAAAGACAACATATAGTACATATCACATAGAGTGAAATAATTATGATGCAACAACTCAAATGATTTCTTGTACTTGGCTTATTGGCTACCCATCCCTTCCTCTTGCATCTTCTCTTCTTCTTCTCTCCAATTTTCATCATATCACTTTCTTCTAAACTCAAAATTTTCATCTCTAAATTAATAACAAAACAACAAACAACAAAGAAACTTGAGATTGAATTGAATATTTTGCCATTTGAGCTCATAAAAAGTCAACAAGAAAGAAAGAAAGGCCTAGCTTGGGACCATAATCTTATGGGGAAACCTACTCATTAGTTGAAATGGGTCTTTGCCTTTCTCTTTGCTCCATAGGAAATATTTATCTTGGGGTTAAATTCTTTTTGGTGTAGGCTTTTCTATTTTAGCCAAAATGGGGTTGAAATATTTAAAGAAACCAAAAGGGATGAAATCAAAATGCAACTTGTTTTTGTTTTTTGATTGCAATATAAGAGATAGAGAAAAGCAAATGAGCCAAAAAAAAGAGAGCCTAGAGGATGTTGATGATATAAGGCTTTTTTACTTTTAGGTGAGAAGCAAAGTTTGAGGTATATATTGCTGAAATTAGAAGCTATGAGTTCCCAAAATTTCCAAGGACAGCCTGGAGAATAATAATTTCCATAGTTTCTATTTGGAAATATCATAACTTTTTCTCTAAACATTATTGCTAAAAGAATATCCAACTTCTTGAATTGTTTGAGGGCTAAAGAAAGAGTACTAAGAGGTTAACTTTTGAATTTGAATGATTCTGCTTTTAGACTATAATGACAATTTTGGAATGAAGATTTCAACATCTTTAAATTCTAAAATCATATCAATTTAAATTTTTACATTTAGTGGTGATATATCATGTGGTAGGAGGCCGTTTTGTATTGGAATCCATATAATATGTTACTTCCTTTTCGATTAAGGTTTATTTGATTTCCACTTCTTCGACCTCTACAAATTTTCAAACTCACAAATAAATTAATGTTAAACTGCTTAAATCTTTAGGGTTCCCATTAAATTCTAATTAACTAAGAATGAGTTTTTATCCATTAATTTTATATTCAATTAAAAATCTAGGACCTTAATTAATTAGATCACATAATAGAGTACAATCTAATAAAAATAACTCATTGTGATAAAATATTAACCCATATATCTAATTCATACTTTAATTATACGTATTATTATTTAAATACGTCAAACATATTTTGGTCATTCAATTTTATCCTCACGTCTTCAATTAAAAATATAGATTAAATCAAGGGTTCACGGAAAAGGTTGAATCCAAGGAAATGAAACGCGACTTCTTAACTCCTTTATATGTGTAACTTTTCAATCATTGATCCTAAAAAATGAAATTTGCAATTACGTAAGTAAAGTAGTGTGAAAATGATCAAATATTATTGGAGTGAACAGAATCTTAAACAAGTGTCCTTGGATTATAAAGACCAGACAGGTTTGAAAATATTGTATGGGAAAAGAAAATAACAGTTATTTTATAAGTTTAGTCGGTGGATTTTGAAATTTGTGTCGCTTTGGTTTAAATCCTTGTTTTACACTTTAATTTTGTGTCCATGTCTAGTAAATGAAACTTTTATTTTAATATTGCAATTAGAACTTTTATTTAGTGAAATATGGTATTTATAAAAGTATTTAGAGATTTACTCTAGTTTGGCAAACTTTGTTAGAAACTCAAGGAAAGTCAGAAAAAGAAAAAAAAAAAAAAAAAAAAATAGTCAAATTTTCAAAAATCGACCTACATAGGTCGAGACTTCAACGTTCGACAAAACTATTCAACTCTCAACCTGCTGATCTCTAACTGCCTGCCGGAATCTCTGACCACTTGCTCACCTCAGCAGTGTTTAATCCTTTCATCAGTAACTTTTAATTCTTCACTTGTCTGTGGGTTGAGTTTTCAACACTCGATCTTACCTATTTTAAGACCCTACCACCCACTTCTCAATTCACTCTTCTCATATCGATCTTCTTCCCTCTTTTTTCCTCATATTACTCTCTGCTTCTACCTCTCTATGTGTCATATAGTTCTCTGCCCCTCTTTTCTTCTCTTTCAAATTTTACGTCTCGCAAATTATGTTCTCCCTTTTTTACTACAAGAATTTGGTTGAATCCTAACGGTCGCGGGCGTTGGGATAAGTAAAAAAATGTCGTCGAGGTAACCTTTTCAAACGGCAAAGAAGTCGTCGGCAACACCGTCAGAGTACCGTCGTCAGGGAAACCTTTCCTTACGATTGGGAAGCTCTGCCATAGGGAAAAAAGAATTATCTCGACGAATAAGAATGAGGCCTTTCCCTGACCCTAAAGGAAGCCGTAAGGAAAAAGGAACAACGCTCGACGGTCGGTCATCGAATTTTATAGGTCAACCCGACTTCCGACTGTCAGGATTTAAACTTTCACTCGATGGCAGAGCATCGGCATTTATAGATAAGCCCGACAGTCTTTTGAATCGTCGGGATTAGTTTTTATCTCGATGATGTTTTTCGCCGTCGAGCTTGTCAATTTTGGCCGACTGTGATGTAGACCATCGGGATATCTTTAACTCCCGACGATTAGTGACCGCCAGGCAATGTCTTTATACCGACGGTGCATAGAGACCGTCGGGATATCTTTAAATCCAAACGTTATGTAGTCACCATCAGGAGTTCGTTGCCCGACTCCTTGCCGTCGGGAATTCTTGAAATAAATAAATAAACAGATTTAAATACCTCTTTAAATCTGTTTATGTTTTTTTTTTTCCAAATGTCATACCTGTTTCAATCTTATAAATATTAATCAACTAAATTAAGATTTCCAAAATGAAGTAAATATCCATAATAGATTAATAATATATTTAAAACACGTTTGAATGTACAACCTTAATCCACGAGTTCTAACATCCACAATTATACGATAATAATGTAAAACTTAAATACGCTTCTTGCTAGAGATGTATCTTCAATAAAAATCTCCAAATACCTACAAAATACAAATTTAAATAAGTTTAATGCTCAATAATATACCAATCTCAACTAAACAAACTAAGTTACCTCAATCATAACAAACCTATAAACCAAGAACTTAATCATAAACAAACCAACAAACCAACTCAATCATAACTTAAACTTAGCATACTTGTACTTAAAATAGATATGCAATCAACTGAAATAAACTAACTTACACAATCAACTGAAACACCCCCCACCCCCCAAAATTATTCTCAATGGTAATAAACAAACTAACTTACACAATCAACTTAAACAAACTAACTTATACAATAAAAAAAACTAACTAAAACAAATTAACTAACACAATCAACTGAAACATCCCCTCCCCCCATTCCTAAACTTATTCTCAGTCGTAATATATAAACCATCTGAACACCTATACGTTTATGTTGTTACCATAACTGCAGGATAGCAACACATACACAATCATCTAATTTAGCATAAAATAAAATTCAAACTCAACTTCAGGATAACAATATTAACTATACTTTACAGATTCAACATTAACTAACTATAAAATTTTATGTGGAATCTTTTTACTTTTTCCAAATTCAACTTTGTATCGAGATTCACCACATACTGGACACTATTCCAAATCAACAAATTCTTTCCAATATATGATGCGATCGTATTTGCAAGCATGAATACACTCATAACCAAGTCCTAAGTCACGTAATTTTCTTATAGCTTCATAAAATGAACTAGGTATAAATGCTCCAACAGGAAATGCTTCTTTTAACAATTCAAGTAACAAATCAAACGATTTGTTAGTCCAACCGCTAAGAACCATAATATGCATCAACTTCACCAAGAACAACAATGACGAGAAATTTGTACAACCAGGGTACAACTGGTTACGTGCTTCATTCATTAAGTCTTCAAATAAGCTTGAATTATTATCTCTTTCTTGGGCATTGGTCTGCATCTCATCCTCGTTTTCTTCTTCATTTACAGCAGCTATTGGACACTGTTGATCATTTATAATATTCAAAATTTCATTTTCTTCATCTATAACATTCATCTCTGTCGTACTTAATCCATCATCATGTGTCGATTGAGATGTGTTACTATTGTATCCCCTAGACAAGTCGACTAGGTCTCCATGATATATCCATTGATGATAAGATGGAGAAATTCCATTAATGAATAAATGTCGTTCAACTCCATCTATTGGCTCCTACCTAGCGTTCATACATTTTCTACATGGACATCTTGTTTTTCCTGACTTATTAACATGAAATTTTGCAACATCAAGGAATCGATATACTCCTTCTGCATGTTCAGTTGATAACTTGTTCCTAATATTAATCCACTCTTTATCCATTCTTAATAATATATGCGATAAATTGAACAAATATGATTTAGACAATTAGTTATATTAGAACATATAGTTCCAATTTCTAACTTTTAATTTCATTTCATTTACTTCTTGTTCGTGGTTTTGAATGATTAAAAGTACGTTTAAGTGTGATTTTGAAAATGAAAAAAGTCATTTTAACTATTTTAGAATCACTCCTAAATATATCCTTATTCCTCTTTTGATCCTATACAATTTGCTCTTATAAAAGTAGATCTAAGATTATAAAGGCTTGAGATGTTTGGAGATAGTTTCAAAATGCTAGTTGAAGTCCTAGAGATTGAAGCCAAATTATTGTAAAGAAAACCAAATGATATCCACTCAGATAGAGATTTACAATTGAAGCCAAATTGATGAAAAAATCAATGTTAGTGCTATCATTCTTATGATAGTGCTAGCTGAAGTCCTATCATAAGAATTGATAATGTTTAGCTCCATATATGTATGAAGAATAGGTAGTTCAACAACCCAAAAATGACAAAATCAATGTTCAAAGACCTAGACAAAATTATCTAAGATTGTATCACAAAGAATAGAAACATATTGCACTAAATAAACTACAGGAGTAACGGAGGGAGATTCCTCAAACAACAAAATATAGAAATACAAACACAGAAAGAATAAAGAAAGAGAAACTAAAGAATACAGAAAACATCCCTTATTCTCAACGCTAAACTATTCTATAGAGTTAATCGAATCGCCTCATAAACTAACTCGAATATCCTAAGTTATTAGCACAAATTCATTTATTGAGAAATTTAGCAAGAAAAAAACTACCATAGTCCATTGGCTATCTACAGAAATAGAGCAAATCACATGATACGAAATCGAATTGTTCTTTAGCTAACAGAGTACCCTCATTCTATGATCCACAACAAATCTACATTACAATCAACCATCTAATAGACAAAAACTCAACATCCAATTCCAACCAATTTATTTCTACTTAAAAAATCACTAACATCATTACAATTAACCATTTGTTTATGGTGGTACTCAATATCAAGAATACCAAGAACATCAAATAAATAAGTAAAAAAGAGTTACCTTTCCAGCAAGGGGGAAACCGGAGACAACGACAAATGGCGAGAGAACGAACCAACGGGCAAGATGGGGAACCAATGAACAGCAGACCAACGGACGGTCGACAATGGACAATGAGAAGGGAACCGCTGCCAGAGGAAACGAACGGACGGTTAGGGAACGAACAGACGGCTACCAGAGGGAACGAATGGACGAGAACGGCTGCTAGAGGGGACAAATGGACAGCGAGAAGGGAATGAATGGCGGAAGACGGTGAGAGGAAGAAGAAAAAGAAGACAAATCGATGAGAGAGGGAAGAAGAAGAATCGGGGATTTAAATCACATTTTTCCTGAGGTTGTCTGCAACCGTCGGGTTATGTGTGACCAATCCTGACGGTCACTTCCAAACCGTCGGCCAAACTTACCAAGCCCGATGATTTTCTGACACGACCGTCGATAGAAAATCACCAATTCCTAAAAAAAAAATTAGAATCCTTGACGGTTGACTGAACACAGTCGAGAATACAATAACAACCGACGATCGCTCAAAACCATTGGACGTAACAGGCACGCGCAACGATTTTTTGACACCACCATCGGGGGAACTTTCCCAAATTCCCAAAAAAATATTTTTATATTTCTTAGAAATCTCGACGGTCGACTAAACACCGTCGAGAGTTCGACATATCCTAACGGTTCTTGTCTCACCGTCGGCCAATGATTCCCCAATTCCCATAAAACCTTTTTAATATTTATTTTAGAACTTAAAATCAAGACGATTGCATGGATTCTTTGGCCTTTATTATGAAAAGCCGACACTTTCGTGCTTACCATCAGGTGAGCTTAACAAATCAAAATAGATTCTGCACACCGCACTCGACAGTCGAGTAGTAAACATCGGTTTTAAACCAGAATACCCAACGGTGTTTGCTTACCTTCGGGAGAGATTAAAAAGCCCGACGGTCTATTTGTGGACCGTCAGGATTAAATTTTTATCTCAACCCCTTTTCTGGACCATTGGGAGTGGTAGAAACCGCCGACGGTTTTTTGGTCGTCGAGATTAATGTCGTCGAGAATTACCAAAATTCTTGTAATGTTTGCCTTTTTGTATCTCGAATCAACTTTTTCCTTCTTCTTCTCCCAAAAATTTTACTAAATTCTCTTTTTTCCCACATTCGCCTATCAAATTGTGAGATTTGTACACTCACTCTACTAAATTTTAATTTTTTAAAAATAATTATAAATTTTGTTACTATTCTTATACTATTATATTTTTTATATATATAGTTTTTATTACTATTTGAGAAACAAAGAACCAAAAAAAAAAAAAAGGTGAAGTTCATTCAACTAAATTCCTAATTTTTTTAATTAGAAATAGGTTATAGATTCATATTCTCATAATATTCTATTTTTTCTTAGTTTTTTTGTCGGATAACAAATAACAAAGAAAATATGGACCATTGTCACTTTGAGGAAAAAAATAGTTAAACCACTATTGAATATATGAGTTTACTTTTTACTAGTGTTTTGTTTTTAATACTTTTTTATATTTATATTATGCTAGATATACCATTTTAATTCCTTATATTATTAGTTTTTGAATATTAATTATATATGATGTTAGTAGATTTATCATGTTAACTTTTTTTAATAGTCTTTGAATTCAATAATATTTATATATTAATGTTAGAAGTTTTTTCCTTATAGTTTAATATTTTTATTTGTATTATATTAGATTTACCATGTTAATGTTTTTTTTTTTGTATTTTAAATAATATTAGATTTTGTTAGTATTAGTGTTATATTTTTCTAGTACTAGTGCATTTTAAAAAGTTTAGTTTTTTTTATACAAATTTTTTTATTATATATTATTTTTTATAATATTCTATTGTTTTAGTATTTAAGTTTGATGTTCAAAGTTTTTTTTATTGGTTTTTTAACATTTTTAATATTTTTTTATATTTTAGTTATTTTTTCTGTATTTAAGTTTGATAATTAATAAAATAATGAGTTTGTATTGTTTGTTTGTTTTTATAATATTCTATTTTTTTTTTTAGTATTGTTTTTTTTTTGTTTAAAAGTTTAGTATTTTTTTTGTTATTTATTACAAATTTATTAATTATATTGAATTTTTATTATATATATTTCTTATAAATATTCGATTGTTTTGGTATTTAAGTTTGATGTTGAATGTTTTTTATTAGTTTTTAATATTTTTAATATTTTAATATTTTTGTTTGTATTGAAGTTTGATAATTAGTAAAATAATTAGTAATATATTGTTTGTTTTTTATAATATTCTATTTTTAAGTATTGTTTTTAAAAATTTTAGTATTTTTTTTTGTTATTTAATACAAATTTATTAACTTGAGTGAATTTTTATTATATATTTCTTATAATATTAGTATTTAAATTTGATGTTCAATGTTTTTTTTGTTAGTTTTTTTTTTAATATTTTTAATATTTTTAATATTTTTGTTTGTTTTTGTTTATATTTAAATTTGATCATTGGTAAAATAATTAGTAATGTATTGTCTATTTTTTTTTTTTTAAGAAAATGGTTGACAAATGTTTGGGATTTATGTTGTTTACAAATGATAATAATTGGCTGAATATTTGTCAACTGTTACTCGATGTAGTCCCACCTGCTAATAAAATAAAATGATCGAAGTTAAGTTTAACATGATTAGGGACACAATTTCGTGAGCTTGCTAATGATGCAGATGAGGAAGCTGTCATGATCTATACACGAACATATATACTGCAGATGATGGGTGGAAGTCTGTTTTCTGACAAATCAAATCACTTCGTGCACTTGATATTCCTGCCATTGTTAGCCAACCTCTATGACATAGGATAATATTCTTGGGGTGGAGCATGTTTGGCATGACTGTATAGACAGCTATGCAAAACAACAAAATCTGACGTTCGTGAAATCGTTGTGTCTTTGATACTTTTGCAATTATGGACTTTGGAACGATTTCCAGCAATAGCTCCACAACTCCAATATGTGAATGATGATCAATTAGTTGGACGAGCCTACGGTTCTTGGTATGCTATTTAAATTTAATTTAATTTAATATTTTTATATGACTGATATAGTTAATTTAAAATCTAAAATATTAATTTAATAATATAGGTGGAGAGACAAATTTTGTGTAACTAGGTCAGTTACACATGTAGTTAGTCTATATAGATACATATTTGATATACTTCAACCTGATCATGCACATGAATACTGAACCCAATTGGATTTTTTATACATATTTTTAATATACCTATCTTCAATACTTTTAATGTAATATTTTATATTTCAGATTATTTGGGAGCCTTACAAAGTTGTCATTGACACTTTGCCCAATTTCTGTACAAATGGTCAACATATATGGCAAACAATAAACCCTCTCATATATTTTCACATCGATGAGTGACATTTTCCTAACAAGGGATCAGATAATTTGGTCTCCAATAGGATGTCCCATCAGAATGCAATACTGAACCTCTACTGCATAATCGACCTAAGAACTGGAGATTGGTCTGAAAAAGTTATACATTTGAAGTGCGATGACACATCTTGCAAGGTTTATTGCAACGGAGTATCCAACTGGGTAATTTGATAGGAATGCTACTCAAAATTACATGAATTGGTACATATTATTACAAAGCGCTACGTTACTCGTCTGGGAGAAATTGTGGGTCATCTTGTATATAATTAAATATTGTCTAATTATTTTTAATTTAAATTATATTTTAAATATTGTCTTTTTTTTGTATAATTCACAGAGATCAAACAATAGTCGTCTTTGTGATATTACAAATGATCCAAATCAGGTCCTTACTATATGCAGTAATAATGAGAGCTATACGGAGGAGATACATTATATTTACAATATACATATTGCTCCTCCACTAGTTCCTAGGCGTAGGGGACGTGCTCGAGTAAAAGAAGATGAGTTCACTGAGGTCAATCACAATGTGGAAGAATTGCCACCTATGACACACGCAGAACCAGACTGGTTATGCTAGTCCGATGATGATGATGCCACCTTTTGATTTAGTATATTATGATTCAAAGGTCGGTCTATCATCTTCATACATGCATGGACATGGGCGTGGAGAGCATAACGAATATTTATACTATGAAATGTCTGCAGATGTACAAAAGCTATCAAGCAATATCAAGAGGAACCAGAGCAACCTAGAATTCAAAGTCGACGATGACAACTAGCTAGAAATCGACGACGTTTGCCTTGTGGGACACATTAATTTTTATTATTATTTTCAAATAAATGAGAAACATTAAATTGTTGTATTGATACGAACATTTTTATTTACATTTTATTATTTTTCAATTACGAATCATAGTTGTAATGTGGGAAAAAAAAAAGATAATTTGTTCTTTTCTATGATGTCTCTTGGAATTAATTTTACTTATTATTAAGAAATATAAGGGTATTCTTATTAAGAAATAGAACAGTAAATTTGGATAAGATACTTTGTTCAAGAAGGTAAAGGATTAAATACTTTCTTAGGGAAGGTAAAGGATTAATATTAAAAAAAAAATACTTTGTTTAACTGGTAAAGGAGTAATATTAAAAAATAAAAAAGAAAAAGGAAAAAAAATTGAGTGTTCGAAACTCGATGATTGTTGGTCAAATTTTGAACACTCAACAAAGAGGAAGTCGAGTATTGAACCCTCGACCTACATCAATTTTTTTAAAAAAAAAAATTGTACCGATCAAATCTCAAAACTACAGTATTTCTTTAATTACTTTCAGATCTACACTATTTTACTAATTATTTATCAAACCTACAATATTCATCCAATTTTACCCTAGTAAATTAATTCATTTAAAATAGTATCTGTTGACATGGGAAACTTGTTTTTGTGGGCCTTAAGCACTCCTTTGGCTCGCTTCTATAGTCTAGACGCATCGTTAAAGCTGACATGCGTGAAAGTACTCGAATTGGTGTAGTGTTGAGTCAAATACACTTCGATGTCTAAGTTAGTATAAAGAGTAGTATTTAGCTCAGCTAAGCACAAAGAGAATTACTTACTTAGAATTTCTTGCATTGATGATATGAGGCAATTTATAAGGTCACATCTAACACCCGCTTGAGATTATGTGAATGTCAGTAATGTCAGAATGGGTGTGGCTCTTGTAGAGCGCCAGTGAGAAACTCAACTCGATCATTTTGCTTTTGGTGAAACCCATGAGCCAATTGGCCGGTCCAAAATTCGAGAGTTTGACTTTTTCTTTTTAGATGTACGAACCTCCATGCATACCTCTATTTTCATTTGGGCTTAGGTTCATCTTCATATGTGGACTTTGAACCTTGCTTAAGATAACCCTCCACAATATCGAATATGTCAATGACTGGATGAAGAGAACTATAGGATAATTAATATACTTTAGTCAATATTTAATTTAGTTGTTAATTTAAAATAATAAATATTTCATTTGTATTTTAGAATTAACTAGTTAATTGTTTATTTATTTATTTATTTATTATTTTATTTTGTAAATAGCCACTTTAGGATTTGTAATAGGAAACTTTTGATTATTCAACTGAACAGAACCTTTGTTCTCTATAGATTGATCTTTCATCATCTCAAGGCATGACTTTTCATTGTTTGGCCATGAATGTGGCTTAATACCCAAATATGCTATATCAAATTGGTATAGAGTTGTTGGATGATGTTTCTAGGAAAAGAAGCCAAACCAGAAATGGCAGTTGGAGATGTGTACATCAACGATAGATGTTTGAGTTTACCTCTTCAAAATATGTTCAAACACAAATAATGTTAGAGACTAAAATATGTTAATTATCTTCTAATTGTTTTCATTGCATATTAATTTGAAAATTTTAAGAAACTAAGGATTGAATCAAAAGTTATGGAATGAAATATACACCAACCTGAAGATATGTCTAAATTTCTAATTTAACTAGAAAAAAGAAAGTAAAAACATAGCCAAGCTCATTGTTACACAAAAGATAATGATGTGTTTGGAACATGTGAAATGTTTGGTAACCCTAATGAAAATTTATTTAAGAAAATGAATTTAAAATAGTGATTTTGACGCAAAAAAAAAATGATAGAAAATGAAGGGAATGTATTATGAAACAACGTGGTGGTGTGTGAAAACATTGACCAATAATGGGAACGGTTAAAGAGGAAGAAAAATTACATCATCAACATCATCTCAAAAATAATAATAATAAATAAATAAATAACAATAGTAATATTTTCTTAAAAAAAAAAAAAAAAAAATGATGCTCCCAATGCGAGGTTATCAATTCAAAACCCAACATATTATTCTCTTTTTGATCATAAATAAAATACCAAACCAAACAACATAGTTTCCCGTGAAACATACGAATGAGAAGAGAAGTGAAGAAAAAGCATATTCTATTAAATTATTTAAATAAATTGGTAATTTTAATTTAGTAGACACAGTAATAATAAAAAAATAAAAATAAAAAATTGAAAATGTGGGTTTGTTTGAAAAGGATGTAATTGAAATGACAAGGCTCTGGATAAAGTACATTCTTATTATATATCAACCTTTATTATCATCTTTTAACCTGTCTTTCAGACTTTCCACAGAAAAAGGGGATAACGAAACAAACCCCTCTTTTCTCTCAATTCTAATTTTTATACCAATTTTCAATCCTCGCCCTAATCGAGTATTTTATTCGTCTATTACTTAAGATTCAACTATACATTCATGCGTAATATCCATGTTAAAGATTAATCAATATTTTCATTACTTTTAGTAAATATCTTCTTAACTGAATTACGTAAGACATCATTTCACTAGTGTGGTTCTGACTTTTAAGTCTACTATATTCTAATACTTGAGTTAGTACAAGGAGTGGCTGTGAGTACCGAAAATATGTTACTTTTCTCAGCTTAATTTGGGCTCGTTCTAGAATTTTACATATTTATCCTATGATTTTGCGACTAAAAGGTAGATTTGACCATTGGAACTGAAACATAGCGAAAATAAACCAAAATGTAGCTTCAAAGCATCAATCATGAAGATAGAAAATAAATTACGAAAATGCCCTTAATATTTGGCGTAGCTACGCCTCACAAGCCACATTTTCCATATGCTGCCTAATTGGTGTAGCATCGCAGCGCCCTGGTACTCCAAACATTGATGGAAGAAAAAGTCCTGCTAGGGCGTGTTGAGCGCTCCATCCCCCTCCTCCCCTCTGTGCTTCGACAAAGGCCTCCAGCATTGCGATGCTGTGTATATATATATATATCGATTTAGGTTATTCATTCCTTTATTTGGTGCCTCCCACTCGATTTTCTCTATAATTTGCATTCTTAACCTCTATTTTTTTGTTTCTTGCATTCATTCAATATAAAACTTCATCTTAACATATCATGAGTGGTTAACGTAAGTCTTTCCTATTTTAGGATAGGATTAGAACTTATTAAATCTTGGTTGTAAGACTCGTATTTAGTTCTAGTTGTTGTTGAGTTTTATTTGTTGTTGATTAAACTTAGCTTCTATGCTTAGAAATCACTTACGGTTTGATCACCTATTGTGTTTTCTTGGCTTGCTATAGAAGAATGCATCTAAGTATTTGAATCTCAATAGGGCATAGGTTAGTGTATGCTTGTGATTAAATTTCAAGTTATCTAGAATAATTCTTTTATGGCATAGCATGACTAACAAAAATCGAGAATTGAATCAATTAATAGTTTAGGCTATTAAAATTACAAACTGTTTTGGCTAGATTACCTAGGATTAATGCATATATTAAATTGATTAGGCCGCTATCGAAACTGATCTATTGAGCATATAGACTAAGCAAGAAATTAATTAGTGTGTTAGGGCATTTAGCTTCGGTCTTTCGAGCAAACAAGCTAATAATAAAACCAGGCAAGTAGCACTCCCTTAGTGTTCGATAAACAATCAAGTAGATGAGTAGATTTCGATTTCCCTAAACTAATCCTTTAATCAAATCAAATTCTCGCTTTAAATTACACATTTACATTTATGCAATTTAATTTCCATTGCAATCAAACCAATCTCAAAAATCTCCTTGTTACCCATTGAATTCATCAATTATCTATAATATCTCAAGATTCTAAGAGGAGACAGCCTGTTACTACTAATCTATAAGCTCTTGAAAGCGGTTACTAAATTTATTTGTTTCAATGGCCATAACATTACATGTACTAATTAGATAAAGTTAAAAATTTCAAGTCAAAGCAAGTATAGTTAAACTAGCACGTTAACGACCAAAAATTTGTGATTCAAATTCCTCTACCCTACCATATTAACTAACAATTTCATATATATATCAATTAGGGACGCATGCTAAAAAGTAAAAATTACTTTTCATTGGTTTATATTTTGATTCGAGGTTGAGTTCAAAGTCAAAACAAACATAAAGTAAAAATTAGAACTAAGTAGTGAATTTGGATTTGGTATTTTATGGCTGGAAAATCAAATAAAAATAAACATTAACATTTGTAATATTTAGAAATATATATATATATATTAAAAGTTAAGTGAAAAATAAAAATAGAGGGAATTCACAAGACGACAGTACTCTCAAGGCTTGCCTTTGTATTTTTCCTTTGCAACGGCACGTCGCTCCATAAAGTTGACAGAAAATATACACAAAACACTTTTACTAATAACATCTTTTGTTTTACCCCTTTTTAAATCTCAATAAATAAATAAATTAATTAATTAATTAAATCTCTCCCACATTTTTTCATATCAAACTAATTTCCATCCAAAATTAAAATGAAAATATTTTAATTAAGTTACCCATCTTCCACTTTGATACTATGTTAAATTATTGATTAATTCAAAAATTTAAACAACAAGATAAAAAATAAATTTGATATCATATTATCCAGATTAATCTCTAAACTTTCATAAAAGTAACAATTTCGTCACTGAATTTTGGTTTGTAATAATTTAGTCTGTTAACTTTTTAACAATTTAGTTTCGAAACTTTATTATGTAACAATTTAATTCATGTGCTTTAAATTCGCAACGATTTGGTCTATATTGTAGAAATTAGTATTAAGATTTAATGGAATTTCTTGCATAAATAAACCAATAAACTATTTTATGAAATACAAAATCTACATTATAAAATAATAAAAATCGATATTTAATTTTGATTAATTTGTTGTATTGTGTAGATTAAATTGTTACAAATTTAAAAGTACAAGAACTCCTTTTTTAGTTCAATTAGAGGTAGAGAGATTTCAACCATAGAGCTCGTCTTACTAACATACTTATATGCTAATTGAGTTATGTTCGATTTGGCTACAACTAAACTATTACATACCAAAGTTCAAGCATTAAATTGTTACAAAATTGAAATTGAAGGACTTAATCGTTACAAACAAAAATTTAATGACTAAATAGTTATTCTTATTAAATTTTAGAGACCAAAAGTATTTTTTTAACCTATTATCGACCCGTTTTAAATCCATTTTCAATCTAATCTACCTACATTCTTATATCTAATTCTCTCTCTTGGTTTTTTTTTTTTCTTTTTAAATTTTTAGAATGTGATTCCTTGATGTATTTCTCTTTTGTTTACTTGTACTTACCACTAGTTACAAATTTGTTTATTTCTTCTTTTAAAAATAAACACTCTGATTTCAAATCAAATCATCTTTTGGATTTTTCCACATCATCTTCTCAGGCTTGTGTTACATTATATTATATTTATTCAAACACATGAAATTAAAATTCCCCTACCGTTACCAAATTTCAAATATTAAGATATACAAATATTCCCTCAAGAGATTCCCGAGATATAAGTAAATAATATTATTAATTATATATTTCATTCTTCAACAATCAATACGAGTTTTTATAATTTGAAAAAAAAAAAAACCCTTAGTTTTCATAATTTGAAAAAAAAGAAACCTTTTTTTTTTCTCAGAAATGTAAAAGCTTTCGAATCTGCCATTGATAAAGATATCTATCTTATAACATTCAAAGAATCTTAACATTTTCTTCCAGTTTTTTTTCCTCTCTTTTTCAAAATAAAAAAATAAAAAATATTTATATCTTCCTCTGTTTTTAACTTCATCTTCATCTTCTTCTTCTTATCTTCCTCTGCAGCTGAGAAAAATGGGGAAGGCAACTAGATGGTTCAAGAACTTATTTGGGATTAAGAGAGACAAAGAAACCAAAAGAGAAATTTCCAACGCCGGCAACAACAAGGAGAAAAAACCCACCACCGGCGACGCCGAACTCTGCAACAATCCGGCGACAATACCGCCGAATTTATCAGCGGCGGAGGCCGCTTGGCTGAAATCGTTCTACTCGGAAACAGAGAAGGAACAGAGCAAACACGCAATAGCAGTAGCTGCAGCCACTGCCGCTGCAGCCGACGCCGCGGTTGCTGCAGCACAAGCCGCCGTGGCAGTAGTCCGGTTAACCAGCCACGGGAGAGGCACCATGTTCGGCGGCGGACGGGAAAGATGGGCCTCTGTTAAGATTCAAACTTGCTTCAGAGGATATCTGGTAAGTGAGTGAGTGAGTAAATGATTTAGCTTCATCTGTTTGTTTTTCCTTAACAATTGGGTGAAATTAGGCGAGGAAAGGACTGAGAGCTTTGAAAGGATTGGTGAAATTACAAGCGCTTGTGAGAGGATATTTAGTTCGTAAACAAGCAACAGCAACTCTTCATAGTATGCAAGCTTTAATCAGAGCTCAAGCTACCGTTCGATCTCAGAGAACTCGTAGATTCATAAACGACGAAACAAGACTTGAAATCCGAGCCAGAAAATCAATGGTGAACACTGAAAAAAACCTTATTTACAATTTGTCATCACTGTTTTTGTTTTGCTGAATTGATATTAAAACCCCCAAATGAAATTGAATTTAGGAGAGATTTGATGACACAAAAAGCGAACATACAGCTTCAGTACACAGCAGAAGACTCTCTGCTTCATTAGATAACACAACATTCACAGCAATGGAAGAAAGCCCCAAAATCGTGGAAATCGACACCGGCCGACCCAAATCCTGGTCACGCCGGACGAACACGTCAGCATCGGAATTAAGCGACGACCCATTTCACCAAACTCTCTCATCTCCACTCCCTTGCCGGACTCCGTCGCGTTTGCAGATCCCAGATTGCCGAAATTTCCATGACTCTGATTGGTGCGGCGGCGACGACTGGCGTTTGATCTCGACGGCGCAGAGCACTCCACGATTTGTGAGCTCTGGCGGTGGATCGAACGGTCCTCCGACGCCGGCGAAGAGTATGTGCGGCGAGAATTTCTTCAGAGGGTATTTGAATTTTCCGAATTACATGGCGAATACACAATCATTTAAGGCGAAATTGAGGTCTCAGAGTGCACCGAAACAGAGGCCGGAGCTGGGATCGAAGAAAAGGGTTTCGCTGAATGAATTGATGGAATCGAGAAGCAGTCTTAGTGGGGTTAAAATGCAGAGATCTTGTTCTCAAGTTCAAGAAGCCATTAATTTCAAGAACGCAGTGATGAGCAAACTGGATAGGCCATCGGAATTCAACAATTTGCAGAGAAGATTATGAACAATTTTTATTCTTGAACTTCTCTCTCATTAATTCCCTTCCCAGTTTCGTTAGAATTTGTAATTTACATCATTGAATCAAACTGTAATGCAAGTGGTTTAGATTAGATTTTTAATGGATCTTGTTTCTTCCAGTTCCACAGATTTCTCTAACACCCCTGTTTTAAACTCAACTCTCTTACCTTTCTAATTTGTGTTTAATATTAATTTAGAAGGGTCTAATGATTTTTATATCAAAATTTCATTTTAGTTTTGATATTCTGAATTTTATTTCATTTTAGTCCAAAATATTTAACCAATTTGAGTGAGTATTATCAACTAAATTTTTTTGCATAAATATAATTACAATGTCGAACTCTAAAATCGAGGTCTCGAATTAATGAAGATTGAAGGGTTAATTGTAACTAACCATAGTAATTTTTACAATTTAAAATTTTAAGAGTAGTTGAATTGTTCTTTATTATTTGAATTTTTTAAAGATAATAGTCCATGATTTTTTTTTTACCAAATTTAGAAGGGAGGTAACCAAACATGTATTTATGTCACACTTGTAATAATTTCTTAAAAGGAATTGCATCTTACTTAAATACATAGAGTTGTGTTCTTAACTAATTTTTTAAAATAAAATTTTAAAAAATTATCTTTCAATTTTCAAATTTTTGTGATGTTTTGAAAGTGAAAATCAAAGACTAAGATTGTTATAGAGAACTATAATAATTTTATTTAAATATAATTGAGAATAGAGAATTCAAACTATAAATTTTGTGATGACTAATCCTCTCATATGACAATTGTGCTTATTTCGAACTGTGAGATTAATAATTGAACATCATAGTGAGTGGATTCTGCAAGGTTGAGGAATAAGGCAAAAGGGGACAGTCAAATCAAATCAGAGTTTGAATTTTTTTTTTTTCTTTTTCCCTTTCGGAGAAATCCAATTATTTGAGCCAAATTTGACGGGGAGGTTTAACAATGATTAGGGTTTAGATTGAGAAAGAACAATGGAAACAAAAGGCATCACTAGTCCCAAAAACCACTCAACTAAAACAACCCCCAAAATTTTAAAAAATTATTTAAGTATATGTTCCATACCGTATATCATTCATTTAAATATCTAAATATAGTTTGTTATACGATAAATTCTTTCTTTCTTTTTTATCTATGTTATTGGAGAACATAAGACTTGAGAGAATTAGGTTAGAATCTAGACTCGAGAGAGCAAGATTAGATCTGCATAAGCAAAAGATAGGGACTTAGAGATAAGCTTTGTTTGTCAACATGCATCACATGCACCCTACAGATAGGTTATGGTAATATGCGAGCGCCTTGTATGTGTGTATGCCAATCATCATCGTATAGACAAGAATAGAGGCTTATGTGTAAGTCCCATAGACATCATCGCATATATCGCATGCGTTCTAAAACTAAAAGCCGTAGCATTTGTGTTGAGAAATGATTTGCTGTTGTATGTGTGTAGCATGATCGGATAACATGAACGCAATCCTAGGAAGTTTTAGCCAAACCCCTTCTCAATCCATTCCCCCACATATTCATCGCATCTTTCGTAATATTAACTCTTTTCTTAACTCTATCGCATACATTTTATACTGTACATAACAAACTAACCAACTCTTTGATTGATTGACTCTAAAAACACTAAAATAATAATAATAAAGTATAAGTACTCAAATCTTTCTTTCCAAGACTGCTTATAGAAGAAGTCTTTTAACTTTAAGATACTTAGTTTTGATTGGGTAGGATTGATATGGTTCTTAAATTTTAATGATAGTTGTAATTCACCTCAAGTTGTAATGAATCAAATGATTATGCAAAATATTGCATTAATTTGTGAAATGTGAACAGAAAGAGGAAGAGGTGATAAAGTGGAAAATAAACTATGCAATGGAATTGTCTTTGTTGAACAATAATTCTAAAATTTGCATGTTTTTATCTTTTTAAGTTAAAAGTAAATTGTAAAAACCACCTAAAGTATAGGTAGTTATAATTATACCCCTCAAATTTATATAAATGTTAAAATCAGACCTTCTAACTATGATAGTTGTAGAAATTCAGTCTTGAAATGAAAAAAATTGAATCCTCAAATAAGTTGTTATTATTTGGGGGTCCAATTTCTACAACTAGTATAAATTTGAGTGTTCTATTAGAATATTTCTATAAGTTTTAGAGCTCAATTTTTACCAATAAAAATTTAAGGGTATGATTGCAATTACCACCACAATGTACGGGTGGTATTTGCCTTTTGCCCTTCTAATTATTAGACATAAATCTAATATACTTCACTAATTTATCTCTTATACTCTAACGACACAAAATTATGGTTAAAATACCCATACTTTGAGGTTGGTTCAATTTTAGTTTCTATAATTTCAATTGTTTAATTTTATTCTCTGTACTTTCAATAAATCTTAAATTAAGTCCCTCAAAATTAACTTTTATGGAAATTGATTAAACAATAATAATAATTTTCATGCAAGAAAATAAAATACGTTAATATGCTTTCAAAATTTATAGTAAAAATGTTATAGATAACAAAAAGTTATTTGAAAATTAATCTTAAATTAGTGTTAGGGACTAAATTTAAGATTTAGTGATAGTAAAAGGACCAAAATCGAACAAGCTCGGGGTATAGAGATCAAAATGATATTTTAAGATAAAATTATTAACCCATTATAATAGTTACATAAACCATCATAGATTGATGTAGTAATAAATAAGGAAACATGGATTAAGAGGATATAGATTCAATTCATGATGATCACGTATCTATACGAATTATTCCATAAAATTAGTTAAAATGTAGGTAAGCTAACATTTTACATGGGAATAAAATGGAGGGAAATGAAAAGATTAGGAAGGGGAGGGGTAAAGAGTGAAAAGATGGGGGCTGGTGAAAGAGACCAAATCAGAAATGGCAGTCCCAAATAAAACAAATTTCTGGAGGAGTGGAGCTGGATTTGGCTTCTATGTTCCCAGTGGTAGCCCCCACTTTTCTTTTTTCTTTTCAAATTCTTTTTTTTTTTTTTTATCTCACTTTTCAATAATAATAATAATAATAATAATATTTGCACATAGATCAAATTCATCCAAATTAAATTGGATTGTAAATTTCTTTGAATTGATTTTGCCTTCATATGAGTTCTCCACTCAAAATGGGTTGTGTTTGGTATGGTTGCTGCTTCAAAACTAAGAATTTGAAAACAGAAGGAATTAGAGAATTTTTTTTTTTTCGTCCTAACTTAGATTTTAGTTTTTATTTATTCTCTAAATTTAAGATGTATTTACAACACATTTTCAAATATTTAATTTAAAAAATAATCATTTTAAAAAAAAATCGGAATATTTGACAACCACTCAAAATAGTTTTTATTATTTATTTTAAACCGTTTTAATAAAAAATGTTTAAATAAAAATAATTTTTTTTCTTAAATCAATCCAAACAGACCTTTAGTCTTAAATTTTGAGTTTTGTTTTAATTGTCTATAAGTTTTAAAATGTTACAATTGTATTCATTGAGATTTAAATTTTGTTTTAATATCAGTTAATTAACTTAAAAAAAAAATAGATTTAAAATTTCATTTCATAATTATTAATTAATATACATTGATGTCAATAACTGAAAGTGAGTATTTAATAAAATTTCGAGATTAAAAATGTAGAAATCTTAAAGCCTAGAGACCAAATTGAAATAAAAACTCAAATTTCAAGAGTAAAATTATCACATTTTGAAATTTAGAGACTACATTGAAACTAAACTCAAAACTTAATCATTAAATATGTAGCATTTTGAAATCTACCTAAAATCGAAGAATAAGAAGATATATTTTACTCAAAGAAAAGATTTAATAACAACAATAGTTGTACACGTATATGTTTTCACCCAAAATACCTAAATGTTATTTTTTAAAAATTTCATTATTTGGATTATGAAATTCAAATATAGTCCTAAAACTATTTCAAAAACTAAATCTAAAAAAAAAAAATGAACTCTATAAAATATCAACTTTGAAAACATAACATTATAGATCATATAAAATACACATCTATACTAAAGATTGTATCATCAACTTGTAGTCGTTTAAGTTAGAAGTTTTATCAAAGTAAAATAATTATGGAGATGGTTTGTTCGTTTAATCTTAATTATCGTTACCTTTTCTTGTTGTTAGTCCAAAAATAAATAGATGGTAAGTTCAAAATAGAAGCCTTTTTAAATATAGAAAAATATTAAAAATATTTACACTTCATGACAAAAAAATTCTAAAAATATTTAATCTTTTGCTATAAAACATAAATATTTTTTGAAAGACAAATTTGATGGGATAGGTCCAGTGGGCAGTGGGCCTTTGCTTTTGCTTCACATTCTAAACAGAGACCCAAGCAGGGGAAAAAAAGGAGGAAACGATTTCTTTTGCTTTTCTTCTTTTCCCTTTCATTTCGTCTAATCTTATTTTTCCAGTTTTATCCTCAATTTTTGGCCAAAGGTTTTTTTTTTTTTTTTTTAGGTTGTATGAATTAAAATCTTAAACTAATAATTGTATCAATTACAGCGGTAAACTTTCATGAGTGTAACAATTTATACTCTTCTCTATATTTTGTTTGACCAATATAGTATGAACTTTATGATTTGAGTAACTTAAACTTTTTTCATAAATCAATCAATTTAGATCTTTCAGTACGATTACCTTTGAAAATTATCTATGTATTGAATCTCAACCATCAGTCGATCTCTTCGAATATTGGTTTTATAAAATGGACGATTAAAATAAATGAATGGACGATTCTCAAAGAAAATTCTGATAAAGAGTATAAATTTTTAGACATATATGAAAGTTTAGAGGTTTAATTGATATAATTTTAAATTTTACATGAAATTTTTCTAAATAAAACTTGATGAAGGGTGTAAATTGATATACTAATAAATGTTTAGGGTTTAAGTATATATAACTATTAATTTGAGATTTAAATTGCTATAACGCATAAAGTTGAGAGGTATAAATTGATATTTTTCCTCTTTTTCTTCTTGATGCAACTCCTTAGATTCATACTCACATTATACACAAATTTTAAAAACAACTCAAACCTTAGAAATCAAGAACTTGTTTGGTAGGAAATTTGAAAACAGAAATTTAAAATAAAAGATTCAATAAAAATAGAGTTGTATTTCATGTTTTCCAATATGTGTTTGGCAGCAGATTCAGAAATTAGATTCAAATTTAAACAATATTTATAAATCATAAAATTAGTTATAGTTATCCACTAATATTTAGTTTACAGTAAATTATTATTATTTTATTTATCAAAATTATTTATATTAAGCAAATATGTGTTTGGCAGCAGATTCAGAAATTAGATTCAAATTTAAACAATATTTATAAATCATAAAATTAGTTATAGTTATCCACTAATATTTAGTTTACAGTAAATTATTATTATTTTATTTATCAAAATTATTTATATTAAGCAAATTTATATAAATATTATTTTGTAATCTTATATAATTTATAATACATTACATATTACGAATTACATTTTTTTTAAAATAATAAATTGAGTTTATAACATGATATACGATATTTCTAAATGCTTTTATCTTTATTTAATATAATTTTACATTTTAATTTTTAAAATAAAAAATATGGATATAATTAAAACATATCATTTTCAATATTTACAATGCTTAGATCACAGAATCAAAAACAACTTCTAAAAATAGAATTCGAGTTGTTTGTCAAATACATATATATATGCTAAAGTCAGTAAATCTAAAAACATAAAACAGATTTTGAATGTTCACCCTAAGAATCCGTTTGGATTGACTAGAGAAAAAAATATATTTTAAAAATATATTTTTATTTAAACTCTTTTGATAAAAAAAAATTGTTTAAAATAAACTTTAAAAGTATTTTTAAAAACTATTTAAAGTAGTTGTTAAATGTTTCAATTTTTTTTCCTCAAAATACCTTATTTTCAAAAAAATTAAATTGCTTGAAAAGTTAGACCAAACCTACATTAAATAATTGATTTAAGTACAAATCATTAAAATATTTTAACAATTAAAAAAATAAAAAAAATAAAAAAAAAATAAAAAAATAAAAAACCAAGAGAATTAGTTGTTGACATTTCTGAAACATCTGACTGCCCAAGGTTTTTCCCCTTCTGCCCCTTCAACAAACCTTCACATGCTACCAACAAGATCAGACCAAACCCATTTCTTTATGTTTTCCTTTACTATTTTATTTTATTGGGGAGATGGAATCGCCAAATTTGTAATTTTATAGTTAAAATATTCAAGGGCATGCATGGAAAGAGAAATGATATTGTTAGGGACAATTAACCTCTCAAATTTTCCTCTTATTTGTCACTCGGACGTTCTATCGTCATGATTAAGTCAAAATATGACTCTAATATCACTTGTTAGAGACAACGAACTTTTATAAAAGTATTATATTGTTCACTTTAAACATAGATCCTCGTGATTTTTCTTTGATTTCATCTAAAGGTTTCATATTATTACTTATTAGAGATAGTCGATCTCTTTTATATAACTACGATCATTTTCTTATCTAACCAATATAGAATTTTAAATTACATTTCCAACTGATGTTTTTTTTTTTAAAAAAAAAATCAATTTTGTGTTTTTGGTTTTGGAAGGATCATATTTCTTATTTGATTATTGGTTTTGTTATTTTTATTTAGTTAATGTATATGAGATACCTATTAATTACTTTAATCAAGGATCATGATTAAAATATCGATGTCAATAGTATATCGAGGTTTCAATTGTACAGATACATCAACAAATATGTTGATAAATTAAAACATCAATATCAACAGATATTTTTGTAAGTCAAAAAATTTATAAAATTTATTTAGATTAATAATTACGTTGTTTTTATTCTAAACTAAGTTAAGAATATTGTTATCAGTAGTCATATTCATACTGGACTATATAAATTACACTTTTTATGTTTTACGAATATTTATATATAAAAAATGTTGGAGATATTTATTGATATTTAATATTGATATCAAACCCTTCAATTTATGAATGTATCGACGGATATATCAACATATCCGCAAATATTTTCATCTTACTTTTAATATTTTTGGATTAGCATTTAGGGCTTAGTAGCAATTTCTACTTTTTAAGGCTATAATATTTCTGTTTGAAATACCTTTCAATTTAAAAACTTCTGAAAAACATAGTTTCATTTTTTCCAAAAAAAAAATCATTATATCTTATGTTTATGACGCACTCTAGTTTTGAGTCATTAAGATTGTAATGAGCGACTTTTTGAAATAAATCCATAAAGTAATTATAATTTATTTGCTAATGTAAACAACATTATTAGACAAATGCATATATTTATAATGTTAGAAAATAAAAATGAAGAATATTCTTCAATTATTCTTTTAAAGACAACAAATAGTTTCATTTATTTATCAAATATGACCCATAAAAGTAAAGTGAGAATAAAGAAATTTCCGGGTAGGGACAAAAATGTCACATTGCTAACTTAAATAGATATAAGACAAAAAAAATGATGAAGATACATACATACATTATGTAATTTTGTGAATACAAATTTATAGATTTATGAATAAAGTGAAAAGATTAAATACAAGAGATTTGTAACCTAATAAACCCATATTGATGATATGGTACTTGAATTATTTTGTTTAATTAGTAATTAAAATGTGTATAATAATAATGATAATAATTAAAAAAGAAATTATATTTTGATCCATTCGGAGCCGTCGATGAAGGTAAGGGAAATAAAAGGCTTGGCTTCTTCATCGGTGAGTTCTCTAGACCATGAAACTCGACCAGCAAAACTAGCTCCTTCTCCAGTACATTTGTATTGCCCATAAAATACAGTCCTACAAAAAGAAAGAAATAAATAAAATTAAAATTAAAATTAGAATTACCAAAATACCCTTGCATGCGCGAATGGGAAAATGCCACCGCCCTAAACCACCATTCTTAGAGGTTAGGTGCCGGCGGTGCCGGCGGCTACACTGGTGGGGCGGTGGTTTCTCCGCTACTTATTAAAAAGTGCTATTTTTTTAAAAAAAATATTTAAGTTAGTGGTGTTTTTTTATTTTATTTTATTTTGGTGCAATCCACGTAGGATTTAGTAGTGTTGAAAAGGAAAGAACAAAACGACAGCGTTTCTTGACTCCGTTTTGGAATCTCATGTTTTGTACCTAAAATTTCAAGTCCCGTTCCTATCAATTCATTCTCAACTTTTGTGACTCGTGTCATGTTTAAAATTTTAAAGTTTAAATCTTATTTTGGTCGTTGATGTTTAAATAATGTCGACGTTCGTTTTAATCTCTGAATTTTAAATATTATTATACTTTAATTCTTAAACTTTTAAAATGGTTCGTTTTAGTTCTTAAACTTTTAAGAAATACTTATTTTGGTCCATATTATATTAAAATTTTGTTAACTTTTTAACAAAATGGCAAAGTGATTTATATTTTTTTTTTTATGACAAGACTACCAAATAAGTTAGCTATGCTAACAAATCTAGAGTTTCAATTTTGAGTAAAGTAACAAAGAGGGAGAATTTAAAAGACATTTTTAGTTCAAAATTTTGGTCATTTAGTATTTTAGTGTGTTGGTTGTTGACATTTTACATCATATTCATCTTGTTCAACACATCTAGAACATAGTCATCCAAAAATACAAGCTCCCTCAAATTTTCATTAAATAGTTTATATAATTTTAATAGTAGGGATTAAAATAAATATTTTTTAAAAGTTTAAGTACTAAAATGAACGTTTTTTTAAAGTTAGGGGCCAAAATAGAACAACTTTCAAAGTTCAAAGACTAAAATAGGTCTTAACCAACTTTTAAATTTGTGTCTTTCTTTGACTTAAAAAATCTAAATTCAAAATTTTTTATTTTATGTCTAATAAATTTATGAAACTTTCTTTTTATATCAAAATTATAGAATGATTAGATATTAAATTGAAGGTTTTGAAGATAGATGCATCCAATCTTATATCTACTTTTTAAATATTTAGATATGATAATAAAATAGAAATAGTTTATAGAATATTAGGGATAAAATTTAAAATCTAGAAATGTATTAGACACTTTTTAAATTATTTAAACCTTTTTGTACATACATTTTCAAACTTTAGTGAACCCTTTAAACAAGACAAAACAAAGAAAGAACAGTATGGAATCATTAGACAAGTAATTAAAGTTCGAAATCTTTTAAACCTAAGCTTAAAGGTTTAGGTCTGGTTTGAAATTGAATTTATAAACACTCTTCTAATAATAAGTTTTTATTTTTATTTTGTAACCCACTTTCTACCTACATTTTTAAAATCCAAATTTATAATTTATAATTTTTATTTTTAAAAATTGACTAAGAATTTAAATGTCTTTTTAGTAAAAAGAAATGAGATTACATAAATAAACTATAGAAAAAGAAAACTAAAAACTAAAGCTCTGTTTGATTACCATTTAGGTCTTGTTTGGTAACCATTTTGTGTTTTAAAATTAAGTCTATATATACTATTTCCATCTCCAAATTTATTCCTTTGTTATCCATTTTTCAGCAATAATTTAAAAAACCAAGCCAGATTTTGATAACTAAAAAAAGCATATTTCAAAAAGTTGTTTTTATTTTGGAATTTGGCTAAGAATTAAAACATTGTACTTAAAAAAGATGCAAATTATTATAAGTAATGTGAATGAAATAAGCTTAATTTTTAAAAATAAAAACAAAAAAACCAATTGGTTGCCAAATGAGACTTTAGTTTTTAGTTTTAGTTTTTTAAAATTAAGTTTACAAACACTTTTTACACTTCTAAATTTCTTGTTTTATTATCTACTTTTTACCAATATTTTCCAAAAGCAAGCAAAGTTTTTAAAAACTGAAAAAAAAAAACAGTTTTTAAGATTTTTTTTTCAAATTCGACTAAGAATTCAACTTTTTTATTTAAGAAAAATGAAAACTATCATAAGAAAATGATAAGAAATAGACTTAATTTTTAAAAATAAAAAATCAAGTTCTCATTTCATAACCATTTTGTTTTTTGTTTTTAAAAATTAAGTTTATTTCCTCTTAATTTTTTGTCATGACTTAAGTATAAGAGTTGTATTCTTAATCAAATTATAAAAATAAAAACTAATTTTCGTAGTTTTCATAATTTGGTTTAGTCTTTAAAAAAGATCGATAAAAAAAATAGATAACAGTGACAAAAATTTAGAAATATAAAGGAATATTTATAGATTAAATTTTTTTTTTTTTTTAAAAAAAAAATCAGATAATTATTAAACGAAATTTAAATGGTTATCAAATGAATTGTAACGAGAGAGAAATAAAGAAGAAAAGTAAGGGAAGAGAAATGTACATTTCACGGTTGGGATCGCCCCAATTATACCATCCTTTGGGAATGATAATATTGTCCATATAAGTATAAGCAAACACCACTCTCGAAAATGGCCCCCATGCTCTGCCCAAATACAGAGCTCCTGAACCCGTGACCTTACACTTTACGAATGAAAACCCTGTGTCTTCCAACAAGCTGCTCCTCCCTTGCGCTGTCAAGGCTCCTGTATATTGCGCTATCGCATGCACGTGACATCCCTACAAAACCCCATAAACCCCTTTTCTTCAAAATTCTCTATTCTTAATTCAATCGCAAATCCCATTAATTCATCACTAACCTCGAACAGAGACAACCCATTTCCAAATATGAAGTCCACTGATCCTTCTATGTAGCAATCTTTGTAATAATGCCGACCTAAATGATCGTATAATGTGTCTTGAGCTCCCAAGAATCTGCATCCGTAGAACGCTGCTGTGTCTGCTGATATTCTGAATGCCACTGCTTGCTTTCCGATTGCCCCTGGCGCTGGAACAGGGGTTGTGTTCTGTTTCATTATACAGAGAATTTAGGGAAAGAAATGAATGAAACAAACAAACAAACGAATCAGTTTTTGGGTGTGTTTGTTTACCTTGAATGTGATGTTTTTGGCTATGAAATAAGGGGAATTTACTGCGAATGTTGCGGAATTGTATGTTCCCATTGGCTGCCCATTTGCCCCTGGTGTTTGTGCTGTGTCTCCCCATTGAACGATCGTTTTCTCTGCTCCCGCTCCTTCGATTGTTATGAATGATTTTAATGGAGGTATGATTACTTTTTCTCTGTTGAATTCAATTCACATTTACTAATATTGGGAAAAGAAAACGACAATAGAAGAAAGAAACCAAAAAAAGGAAAAAATAAAACAGAGCATTCTAATCAGTAGGATTTGAAGGTACTCACGTGTATACACCTGCGTGAACCTTGATGACGACTCTGACTAAATTAATGAAGGGTAATGAATCAACCGCGTCTTGGATCGACGTGAAGTCACCGGCGGCGGGATTTTTAGCTACATGGAGTGTGTAAGAAGGAAAAAGCTTATTCTTCGCCGTTCTGAAAACAGAGTGTCTGAGACTACCGACGAATTTCACCCATTTCATGAATTGCTGTTCTGAGAATTCGGTTTTAGTTGAATTCTTGGGAAGAATGTTCCTGGATGAGTTCTTGGGTTTTAAACCTTTAGTATGGCAGTGCGTTTGAGTGAAACTCAAGCTCAACAGAAGAAGAAGAAGAAGAAGAAGAGGAGGAGGAGGAGGAGGAGGGTGAAGTTTTGACATGATGATTTGAGAAGGAGTTTGAAAGAGGAATGGGGAATGGAATTGTTATTAAAAATGGGGTTTGGGTTTTATATAGAGAGAAAAGGGAATGGGATTAGGTGGAAAGGAGAATGGTAATAAGAGAGAATCAGTGAGAATGAATGAGTTAAGAGTTCACGGGTGTTTCCACTGACAGAGGAGAACAGAGAGAGAGAAAGAGGTTTGAATATAAGCCACAAACAGAAGACAGGTTGAAATTTTGGGATATAAAAATGTGGGTTACAACTTTGAAGCCAAAGAAATTTAAAACTTCCTGTTGTTTGTTTTCGAGTTGCCCGTGAATCTTTTCCTCTTTCATTCTTTCTTAATATTTTCTTTCTCATACAACTTACCTTCTTCCTCTTTCTAGCGGCCTCTTTTCTAGGGAATTTGACCCGATTCAAACTTATGACCTTTAGAAGAAATCGGGAAGCAAGCCGAAGCCATTTCTAAGATAGGGGTAGTAGTTGGAGTGAAGTCCTAACAACGTTGGCATTGGAAGAGTCGATACCATTATTTTTTTAAAGGAGAGCTAATAATGTTTATTGGTGTTGAAAGTTGTCCTAGATAATGTCTAAAGCCCATGGATAGGTCGAGACCCAAAGGAAAATATGAGGTTGCCTAGGAATTGCACATCTCAAAGGAGAAAGTCAAACCTCGAATTTTGCAGTTGACCAATTGAGCTCGTGGAGTTTCACCAAAGAGAAAATAACCGAGTCGAGCTTGGCATTGAAACCATGCAACCTCAAGGAAGGCCCTTTAACAGCCTCATATGATAACATCAAGGTAAGGAAATAACTTTAAGAGAAACTCTAATTTTCTTTGTGCTTAACTGAGTTAAATACTCCCGATTCTAACTTAGGCATGAGAGTATACTTAACTCAACACTACATTGGTGTGAGAACTTTTAGGTAGGTCAGTTCTATCAACGAGACCATGCCAAAGGTACAGATCGAAGGAGTATTCGAAGTTTCCCGTACCAATAATTGAATATGTTGGCTTGATGTTATTTCATATTTAAAATAAGCAACATTGAGTTAATGTAGCTCAATAATGAAATAAGACTAAGCTTATAAGCTTATCATTATTCTAATTCGAAATCTATCGCTGGATTTAGGAATTATTTTAATGCGGACATTAGTTCATATTGAGTTCAAGTAAAGAGGGGTTGATTTAAGTTAGTTAACATAAGGACTAAGTAGCTTCTTTTGGCTAGTTTCATATAATTTATTTGTCAAACTGTTGCCAACCTTTGAGTTATGGGCTGTTTGTGAATTTGATCCAAAACTGTGGGTATTACTGGATTAGGCTCTTCACTTAGAACAACTTTTCAAATGTTTAAACTAATTGGACTGCCTAAAGTGCAATTTAATTAATTAACTAAATGATTAAAGAATGGTTGTACTTGTGCTTTATCTGGCTGCAACAAATGAAACCTAACATTTAACCTTTTAGGTGAAGTAATCACATGGCAGTGATGACATAATTATTCCTTTTCAATTTGTAGTTTACATACATTAGAATCAGTAATTATTCCCAAAATATTCATGTTCTCTTGTGAGTATAGTTAATGTCATTTTTCATTCAACTATTTGAGTTTGCTCCACCTTCTCTTTCATTTGCCCTTTTACTTTCAATTTCTCTAAAGATTTCAACCCCAAATAAAAACTATTTGGACTACTATGCCTATGCTCTTAGGCAGAGTCTCCTTTTAACCTACTAAAAGTACCTTTGTCCTCATGATGAAGATTCCAATTGCCTCGATGATAGCACCAATCTTAGTAAGAGAAGTCTCCTTTATACACAACAAATCACCTCCAAAGCATCTAATTCAATCTCGAGCGATGGGGTGTTCCCAGCCCATTCTCGTTGCATCGCCAACAGACCCTCCAAAACCGCTTCAACTTTCAGGAAGTTGATGCTCAATCCTTTCCTAACAAACTTACAACCTCCTAAGATCGCTTGATCTCTATGATTTAGAACAATCTACCCAATTCCCCCAGACCCCTATCCTACGACCAAGCTGCATCTGCACTCAACTTCTAACCACCCGACTTAAGCATATCCCAACGAGGAGGACAGGAAAGATAGATAGGAGGGGCCAAGGCTTGATAGGCAGCCTCATCCCTCATACGTCTACTCGAGGAAAGTAGAATCAAATGTACATTTTTATTGGAAACGCAATTAATACTCTTATTTTTGTCACATCTCTAGAGAGAACAACAATTTGTATGTCTTAAGAGTTATCACATCCTCTCAAGAATGTTCTTTGATTTGGAAAGATACTTTTTCAAATAATATTCTCTCTTATTCTTAATGAGGTGTTTGTAGTGTTTGGATGCCTAAAAAAAGATCCCAATTGCCAATATTTAACCAAAAAAATGAATGAAAACATATCATTAGCTAGAATCTACATCAATATAGTTCAATTCCCCATTTTTCTTTTTCTTTTCTTTTTTTTTATTGATATTGTAAAAATAGTAATATTAGAAATATGATTTTCACTCTATAAAATTTCCATAGTCTATCAATTTTCTAACTTCTTGATCTCTTTCATTTCCATTTATGTATGGTAAATGAGGACCATTTCATTAATTTCATCTAAGACTCCATATTTAACATATTTTAGACTTTGCATTAGAAGTATACTATAGTTGAGTAGGAAGAGAATAATGAGATTCTTTACTTCCCATTCAAAAGAAATAAATGAAATGAGAACTCCTAAATAATACAACAACAAAGTACTTTCAACTTTAAAGAAAATTTCTTTACTCCCATTCATGTCTATATAAGTACAACAATAAAATCATAAATTGCAAACAAACACAAAGTTTCAACCTCATGTAACTTGGAAGATAGTGTAGATACTATAGAAAATTAGATTTCTCTGTTTCTAGAGAAACTAAAACAATTAGGAAATTTCACAATCTCCATATCAGATTTGTCCAAAATGTTTGTGCATTTGCTTAGTTTTCCCAACCAAACCATTAAGCATTGGAACTGAAATCAAGAAACTAACACAAAAAATTTGGAAATGATACCATTTAATCTTCTAGACCCAATAATTCGATCAAGATTTAGAATCCGAATTTGACATACAACCTCAGTACTTTCCTGCATCTTCTGTGACCTAACCACGTCACCTTACTTGTCTCGAACGACTTATGGGAATGAAGATTATTCTTATAGCCCAACACAAATTCTTTCAACATGTTTTGTCTGCACTCACATACTTCCTAAGAAAATTTCTAGAAAATTATCTAACACAGATGGATTCAAGTGGAACACGTTTAGCTTTAGAGTTATTTTTCTTGAGCCATAGAAAAAAATTGAACCTTATCGGTATAGGTTAGTAATTATTGATTCTTTAAAATTTTTTGAATAAATATCAATTTATCCCCTTAAACTTGTGGGTTGTATCAGTTAAAATCCTAAACTAATCATATCAATTTATACTTCAAACTTTCGTAACGGTATCAATTTACACTCTCTTGCAAATTTCATGCGACCAATATCATGTGAAACTTATGATTTTAATCAATTAAACTTCTTAAATTTTTATAAGCCAAACAATTTAGACTCATCATTATGATTCCCTTTGATAATCATCCATGCATTAATTTTCAAACACATGTAAACTTATTCAAATGTTAGTTTTACAAATGAGATATTAGAGTAAATGTATGGACGATTCTCAAAGAAAATTCTGACTAAGAATATAAATTAATTCATTTATGAAAGTTTCAATGTTAAATTGATGTACTTACAAAAATTTGGAATTTAAATTGATATGATCCATAAAGTTTAAGAGCATAAATTGATATTTTTTTCAAACCCAAATCAATCTCATTCGAAAGTGATATCGATTTAGTTACGTAAAAAGAAGGGGTATACAATGAAATGAAACCAAACAATAAGTCCCATGAGAAAGAGAGAGACATGGGAATGAGACAAAGAGCACTTCAAAAAGGAAGCATTATGTTGGAAAAAAACCTCAAAATAGAGATGTAAGTGGTGGAATGGGACAAAGCATTCTTGCCAAAATGGGATTGGAACTCAAAAATATTTTAAGGAATAATAAAAAAAAAGATAAAGATAAAGATAAGATTGCCATTTGGGTGTCCAAAGACTATCATTTATTTGGAGTTTTCTTCTTTTTCCTCTTCACTCTTCAGTTACAAATTGGTTAATTATAATAAAAATATCCTTTAAAAAAAAATATATATATATATATACCTACCTCCACCTTGAGAATAATGGCTCTGAAAAAGCATAAAAACAGACCACTTTCAACACTTCTTCAATGGATGAAGCATCACCATCTGTTTCTTCTTCTTCTCCATCTAAAGAATTACAGAGCATAAACCTCTCACTTCATTATGTGTCAGATTTTCCAACTGACCCAACTCTAACTCAGAATCTTCGAGAACAAATAACAGCTCCGTTTAGTAATGATTTAACTCTACTGATTTAGAGTCTTTTTAATCTTCAACTTTTGAAATTCCATTTCTCTATTATGATTTTTTACATCAAATTTCAAGGACAAAGATAATTTTTTTTACGCCGTTTGGTGACTATTCCGATTTTCATTTTTGGTTTTTTGAAAATTAAGTCTATATTCTCCTCATTTCTTACAATGATTTGCATCTTTCTTAAGTATAATGGTTGAATTCTTAATCCAATTCTAAAAGCAAAAACAAATTTTAAGAGATAGTATTTTAAGTTTTCAAATTTTGACTTAGTTTTTAAACCATTGATAAAAAATAGATAACAAACTAGGGGTGAGCATGGATGGCCGAAAAATCGAGCCGAACGACCGAAATCGGTTGAACCGAAGGTTGGAGGTCAGTTTTTTTCCAAAACTAATCGGGGTCGATTTTAAAAAATTCCAATAAAAAACTGAACCGAACAGATCGACATTTCACTCCGAACCACCCATTTATTATTAGTATACTTTTAGTTTTATTATAAATAATAAAATAAAATAACCTAAAAATTAAAAAAAATCCTTCTTTTCAAATATCATAATGATATTTTTCACTCTTCTTTTCAAATCCTAAATTTGTATTGGAATTTTCTATTAGTATTAATTATAAATTATGTTGGAATTTTGTAATTTGAATGGCTATTTTACTTTAGGTATTATTTTGAGGGAAATTCTTATTAATAAAAAAATCTAAAAAATATTTGCACTAAAAGTTCCAAAAGTGCTCTGTACTTTTTAAATTTTTTACTATAAAATATAAATATTTAAAATATTCTATATTTTTAAAATGGCCCCTTATTTTAATGAATATTTGTTTACAGTAAACTCATTAGAATAGAAAAATTAAGAATGTGGTGTAAAAAAAAAAACCCAAATTTATAAGCTTAAATGAGGGCTAGAAAGAAGAAGCAAAAAAGAGGAGGGGTGGGGGTTGTTTAAAACCAAACAGACCCGACCTGAAACCGACCGATGAGTTTTAGCAAAAAATTCTTGATGAGCAGTTTTGACTTTTATAAATCGAAGAGGGCGGTTTCAGTGGCGGTTTTCTTAGAAAATCAACCCCGCTCGACCGATACTCACCTCTATAACAAAGAAAGAAATTTAGAAGTGAAAATAGTGTCCATAGGCTCAATTCTCAAAAACTAAAAACAAAAAACGAAGTGATTGGTGGGGGGGGGGGGGGGGGGGGGGGGGTGGTTAAAACCAAACCGACCCAACCTGAAATCGACCAATGAGTTTTAGCAAAAAATTCTTGATGAGCAGTTTTGACTTTTATAAATCGAAGAGGGCGGTTTCGATGGCAGTTTTCTTAGAAAACCAACCCCACCCGACCGATACTCACCCCTATAACAAAGAAAGAAATTTAGAAGTGAAAATAGTGTCTATAGGCTCAATTCTCAAAAACTAAAAACAAAAAACAAAGTGATTAGGGAGGGGTTAAAACCAAACCGACCCGACCTGAAATCGACCGATGAGTTTTAGCAAAAAATTCTTGATGAGCAGTTTTGACTTTTATAAATCGAAGAGGGCGGTTTCGGTGGCGGTTTTCTTAGAAAACCAATCCCGCCCGGCCGATACTCACCCCTATAACAAAGAAAAAAATTTAGAAGTGAAAATAGTATCTATAGACTCAATTCTCAAAAACTAAAAACAAAAAACGAAGTGATTACCAAACAGAACTTTTGAAAACGATTTTTTTATTTTAAGTTTTCGAATTTTGACTTGGGTTTAATAAGTAAATAACAAAACATAGAAACTTATGGATGGAAATCAAATGATTATCAAATAGGTGTAAAATTTACTAAGCTAAAAAGCAAAGCTCCATGTACAAAACAATTCTACCATCTCCCATCTCCATCATCGCCTCCTCAGGGAACGTGGAAGGGGCAACAGGGGGTTTGTTGTACACTGATGAGGACTACGTTTGCTGATAGCCTGATATAGACCACATATTCCTAAGACTTGCATTTTTAACCAACAAAATCCAGAATCAAGAAACTAGGCATGACCACCAAGAAATAGCCACAGCATTAATTGTGTGTTTATCACCTAGAGTACAATTTCTTCCACAAAAGTCTCCAAAAACAGAAACCAATAAACGTATAAACATCCTCGGAAAATAACCAAATAAACGAGAAATCAAAATTCAAGTAATACTTGAAATGATAATAATACTCACTGCACTATCAATACCGAAGAATTATAAATCTAACAATTGATAATTTTTCCTTTTTTATATGCTTCACTGCAGATGCTGTACAAAGAAGAAACGCCTATAACATATAATCCAATATATGTTAAAAGGAAGACATTACAGCTCGCTGATATACCTTGCTACAAACTAATCTTTTTAGCCTAACAACATGTGCAATTATAATTAGCATTCGTCCTAAGTATGTACAGGAAATCAGAGAGTTTACTCGTATTGTTTACTTCCAAACTTTAATAGCTCCATCCCTACTGCCTGATAATAGGAGTCTCTGGTTCAACTTCACAGAGGCCAAAGATAAAATGGAGTCCCGATGGCAACCAGCTGAATCAGTTGCAGCAGCAGCGAGAATAGCCTTTGTGGTCAACTTTGTTGACAGAGGTCGTCTCCTAGTCTCCTGTTTGTCAGAAAACAGAAAATAATTATGCATAAGCACTGTTGTTTGCATATAAAAGCAGTCAGTTAAAGATTCAGAGAACGTTTAAAAACATGAGACAACAGCTGTTTATGGGAGCTCCAAGCTACTATTATAAATCAAGATAATGTCTAGAAAATGTCTGTACGTTGTTTTGATTATGGTTCTGAAGGAGAAAACAATTTAATCAAACTAGCTTTTCAAGTGATTACTACCCAAATATACCTGATTGATTAGAAGACCAATATAAAGCTAGTTTTCTATATAAGCTATCTATGCAGCCAAACGTTCCCAAATTAACCCTCTTTTCCCTACGACTCCTCCATCCAGACCCATAAACAATCTCCAAACAATTGTGCAGACATTATTCTACAATCACGTTTATGATAGAACCCGATGTTTAAGTTTGCTAATCAAGTCCAGTCAACAAGAGAGATGAAAGTGCGAAGATTTCTCAAAGAGCTGCTTTCCTAATCATTAATTCCCTCCCTCCTCCCCACTTCACCCATGGTTGTGGTTATTCCTGTAACGGTTTCTTGCTTTTATTCCTTCCCTTCCCCTGCTTCCCCTCTCCTGCTGTAGGTTAACCTTATCAGGGTTTACTGATTCACCTATTCCTCTCCTACTAATCTGTCTTTTTTAAAAGAAACATTTCATTCATAAATGAAATCAGAGGAAAATCCCAAATGCTTGTAGGTGATTACAAAAGAGAGTGCCAATTATTGACCAAAAAAGATAAGTTATGATGAATGAAAAGGTGCTTAGTTCTGCACCAAGAAAAAGCAATAGACAGAACTAGCTCAATAAAACTATTCCTCTCCCGCTAATCAAAGCCAGGTTTTTAAAAATTTATGCACCATTTCTTATATATATAACCAGATAAACACCAAATGGAATGTGTAAAAAATAAAAATAAAAAAGGTATTATGCTGTTAGGAAAACGGTGAGCAGTTTGCTCACAATTGCTCAAAATACGTCCAGCAAATATCATATTTTCTACTGCACATAATTACAACTTCAATTGATTTAATACAGGGAGTAATAGAAACTCGGAACAAACACAAAATAAAATGATGAGAGAAGGCAAAATGAAAAGTTTGATGTGCTTTTCAAGAGAATAACATCATTCACTACTGGGATATCTTCACAAATTGGTTAAACAATTTAAACACCTACATTGAACTTTGTTCCTCGAACATAATTTTTTAGCGGTATGAATATAACCAGATATGTGGTAGTGCATAATCTAAGATTGATAACCTATGATCGCACTCACAAATTTTGACTCAAGGAAAGCAAAAGTACCTGCACAACTTGCACACCAAAACTAGATCTAGTTTCATAGAAATCTTCATTTCCAATTCTCTTCACATTTGGTCCACAGACGCAGTAAGTTCTGTCCGGACTGCAAAAACAAAAATGAGTGAATAAACTTCTCCGTAACCAAGTAAAAAGGAAAGGAAGTAAAACAAAAACCTGAAATGGTTCCATCGACGTATTCTCAAGTCAGTGCCCCCAGTCAACAAATCACCGCCAGGTAAGGGAAGCAATGAGCGAATGCCAGGAAGTCGAGGGGGAGGTTCATTCAACTCATCAACTTTGTACTTTGGATTAACATTGCGTCTTAGATCTTGCATAGGATTTCCCTTGCTTGATGGTTTAGCCAGGGCCCAAGGTAGGTCAGACATTTCAGTTTCATTGTCATAACTTGCCACCCGCAATATCTAACAGAAAAGGTTGAACAATTTAGATAAAATATATTACGTTCAATGTAACAATATTCAGCTTGTACCATCAAATTATTCAAGATCTTGAAAATTCAGGCATTAAACACTAATGTCTCATCAAACCTTTAAAATTGTATTAAAGATATGCACAATTATCTGCTCCATAGTTTGTTGAGGAGAAGTTATCACCTGTATGACTGGTAATAGAAAATTTTAACCAAGAAAATATAATGCTAAAAAATGAATTAAAAAGGTGGTGGGTAAACATTTCTTGTGTGGCCAGAATATTTGAAGACATGAAATAGCAAAGTTCGAATGCTCATAATATATGTGAAGTGATCTGCTACATAAGGAAGTTGTTGAATAGCAGGCAAAAATCAAACCACGTTGAACACTCAAGACATTAATTTTTATTTTTATTTATTTTACTTTATTTTTTGAGGCATAGGCATATTAAATTATTTTCAGGACGATCATATCTTATGTATAGTATAAAGGCCCCACATACAAGAAAAACTCAGATAACAACCTCATGTTTAATGTTCCATCCAAACAATAAAACAACTGTTCTGATCTTCATTTATGCCAATAAGAAGAATTCTTTAGTCGCAATAACATTGCATCAAAGATGTAATGATTAAAAGAAATAACCATGCACCTGATGACAGCTCCAATTCTCTGCATTCCAGAGGGAAACTTCATTACAGCCTGCAGAAACATAAATTAGGGGCCTCGCAGCAGTAGCAACAGAAGTATTTGGAGGATGCACGAAGAGGCACATCCTTTCAATGGGGCACAAAACTGAATATTTCCACGAGTTCACAGGTACGAGGAACCTCAGATCCCAAAGTGTCAGCACACCTCTCGAAGACCCAGAGACAAACCAGTTTCCACAAGGGCCTGCCAAAAGAGATGACACATATCCCTCCTCGGGAGTTGATTTCAATGTAAAAACATTGACATTTGTTCTAGTGTCCCACAAATGTATTCCACAATTCTGCGTACTATACATAACCATCTGACTGGTATCAGTAGAGTAGTTCAGCATGGTAATAATTGCACCTTCGTTGATATCCTTCTTTTTAATATCAGCAATACCTGAACACTTCTCGGCAACGTTGCCAATACCTTTGGAGAAGTAATCGACAGAAAACATATGAATCAAACCATCACAAGAACCAACAACAACTTGAGCAGAACCCCGGAGCATAGCAGCACAAAGTGCTCGACTTCCCTCCAGGTGATAAGTTAGCCTTGACCTAAACGAGATATCTTTCTCCAGCTTTCTTGAATCCCATACCTTTACAGTGGAATCTTCAGATGCACTAACAAAAAAACTTTGATCAGTTGAAACAGCAATGTCATTGACAGCAGAATGATGCTCCTGCAAGTGTGCAACCAGCACACCGCGGGGTCTCCATCCTGAGTCTGGAATTGGTGATGCTCTTGTAAAAGATGGTGATGCTGTCAAATCATTTGTAGAGGGAACATCTTCTGTCATTGAAGAACTTCCTTTGAGTGTATTCGATGATCCCATCTCCTGCAATTTACTACTGATATAGGATGTCTGATCACTTTCTCTACCATCTGGCTCATGAACCACTCTGTAGAACTGTTTAGAGCCACTGCCAATGCATAAGGACCCTGAAACAAGTTTAGGTGCTGGAGCTGAGCTAGCCAAATTAAATGATTTATTTACAGGGTCCATCCAAGGAATGGATGATGAATCAAATTCTAGAGAATTCAATTCTAATGGAGAATCAGAAGCCGCAGAATGAAACCCTGTTTCCCGCTTGTCCAAACTGAAGGAGTACAAAGGAATGCCTTCTGATGTTTTGTCAAGAACAAAACTACTGACGCCACTAACTTGTGGTGAGATAAAGCCCGAGAGTTGCAACTTCTCTGAGAATACAGGATCACTAATGTCAACTTTGCTTGACACAATGGATGCAGGAGTTTTAATCCCTCTCAACTTTTCATTACCATTATCACCATCAATTAGCTCTGGGGGATAGAATAAACCATTGGCAGGGTTTTGACCATCAGAGCTTTGAGGTTTGCTTGGCCAGCTCTTCATTAAATTTAACTCTCCCATTCCTTTCTTGAGTAAATCTATACTGTCCCAATTTACAGACTGAGGTGAAGAGTTGTACCATATCTTCCTTTGCCTTTCCAGCATATCTGAGCTCCTGGCATTTTTTAGAACTTCATAATATACTTCTCTGGAGATTGGAGGCTTCAAGCAACAAAGTAGGGCTTTCTCAGAAGCTAAAGATGTTGGTTGTCTACGAAGGAAGGGCCGTATAACTGGAGCAAGAAAAACATAGGAATCAACTGCACCTAACCTCTCGCTGCTAGCAGCAATAAAAGTAGCAGCTGACCTTCTTACCCATTGACTGGGATAACATAACAATGGAAAAGCATGCTCAATCATCTCAAGCAATATCCTCTTCCTCAAGAAACCTCTTTTACACAAAATAGCCAAGCAATCCAATCCATTAACAATAACAGCCTCTGAAGTATCTTTTAAGGACTGCTCAATATATGGTAAAAGATACTCCTCCACGCTCCTTTCACCAACAAAGAAGCAAACATACACTATCTGTCCATAGAACACTGCCCTCAGTTGCTCATCTCGATCATTCAAAAATGCAGGAAGGATAGGCAAGAGAAATTCGTTACTCTGTCTCTGGCCAAAAAAACAGCAAAGATTACCGATGTCCTTTAGAAGTGCTCTCCGGATGGAAGGAGTTTGCTTTGGACCCATAACAAGTTCTTGAACAACCTCTGCAATAGACTTTCTCAGTTGGGCAAGCTGGACATCACCATGTAGCTTCCCAAGTTGTCCAGATGTCTCACTGCTCGGAGCTGATGGCTTCTGTGATATGCTTAATTTATCGAGGACTCCTGCTTCCCTCAAGCTTATAGAGTGAATCAAGAATCCATAAGCAGTCAGTGCCAGCTTGGCAATATTACTGGCATAACAAATCCTCACACTTTCCTCTGGATCATCAGGAATCATTGAAAGCATTGGAAGGATATACTCAGGAAAAATTTTTGCATCACTCGGAGGAAAATCTCGCACTAAAGGCAAAATGTCACATAAAGTTTCCAATGCTGCACAACGAACAATTGCCGCAGAATCTGAGAGCATGGCAATAACATAAGGGAGTACTCGTTGCAAGCGATGCTCATCATCAATGTATAAAGCAGAAGACCTCAGCAAAAGTATAGCTGCCCTCCTCAAGTGTGGTAACTTGACATTGCGTATGCAGGAACAAAGCAGGCTGGCAATAAGAACCATGCCTTCACATCTCATGCTATCTTCAGGTAATGGTAAGAAAGGCATGCCAAATGTATCAGATTGACTATCATAGCTGGACATCAGTGAACTCAAATTGTTCATGGTAATCTTCTTCAGAAAAGGGTGGTCATTTTTCCTGAATGCATTGGAGATGCTATGGAACAGCTCACCGGGAGACTGATCTCCACCGTTAGTAATACTCTTGGTGGCTTCTTCCTCCAGCAGCTGTTCAGGACCAGAACGATAATTATTCTGCTTTACATCCCTGAACAGAGTATCAACATCACCAAGAAGTTCAAATTGATCACGTGGTAGTCCTTTTTCTGTGCTCTCTATCTTTATCAGATGTTTATTCTGTTTCATATTCATATCTTGTGACCATCCACTCATGTTATGTGTGGGTGAGCCTTTTTCAGTACCAGTCAATCTACTTGACCCACAACTTGTCATTTGCTCAAGAATCTTGGGAAAAACTTTCTGGCACAATGCAACCTACAAGGTGGTGATGAATGTGTCATAAAGGATACCTAGCAATCAAACGTTCAAATGTTGTGCAACAAAGTATTACCCTTGTATCAGAATGAAGAGGATTCCAACAGCAATAGAAGTTATGCAGAAATGGCGAGAAATAGTTGGGGAACACAACATTTGCATAATCCTGCAGATAGTTTTCAGCAGAAAGACGTAATTCTGGTTCCAGCTGGATCATATGAAGTATCATTTTGCGGATTCCAGAATCTGGGATCTGCACAACAGGTACTCTAAAAATTAAGAAACAAATTTTGTTGAGAATGACTTGGTTAAAAAAAGTATCAAACATCGAAGCTTTTCTTAAGTCATGGTAGTTATAATAATTTAAAGCATCTAACATAGGATTTAAACATAAAAACGCACAAGTCACAGCCATTGGAACTTTTACTCAAAGAGAGGGAAAATGAAAGGACTTCAACATCCAACAAGTAGGGTGATTGAAGCATGAGGAACAGATACTGACTGAACAGATCTTGTTAATATTGGAAAATGAAAGATCCATCGACATGACAAGTTTGGACCATGGTTGGTAACTATAGAGCACAGACACTTCTAAAATGGCCAAGTACCAATGTCCGACAGGTGTCTAACACTGACACGCCCTGACATGTGTCCAACACACCAGCTGGCATGTCGATTATTTTATTATTAAATTTTCTATTCCGGACACAGCAGGACACTGCTGAGACACCTCCAAGACACGGCAAGCTGCAAATTGTTAAAAGAGAAACAACTAAAATGGGTCATTTTAAGCCCAAGCCCAGCCCATCATTTTTTTAAACCTTTTTGAGGGTTTTTTTCTGTTGACTGACCTACTTTTCGTACAATTGCTGAACTCCCACACCCACATCGATTTCTCCTTATTCCTCAAACGCATCCACTTGAGACCTCCATGACTCATTCTATTTCTGTTTTTTATTTTTTTATTTTTTTCCCTTTCTCTTAAATCTTTCCTTTTTTTCCTTTACACTTTTTTATTTAAAATTAAAAGCTTTTTTGGAAGGCTTGTTTATTTAAAATATGAAGGCTTTTTTTTTTTAATTTAAAATATATCGAAGGCTAGTTTGATTCTATTTTGTAGTTTTGTTGTGCTAAACTAGTTAATAACTTATTAGAACTCAGATATTGTCATGACTTATGGCGTTGGACCGTTGGTCATTTTATCTAATGTCTTTTTCATGAATTGTATAGTAGTAATTTTGATGTTTTTAAAGGTAATATTTCACAATATGTTTATATACACAACATATATTTATTTTTGTAAAAAAAGAAGAGAAAAAACAAAAGATAACGTGTCCCCGACATGACTTTATTAGAAATTGGCGTGTCGCCATGTCGGTGTCGTATCGTATCCGTGTCACGTGTCAGTGTCTGTGCTTCTTAGGTTGGTAAAATAGAACATACGTAAAGAAAAAGGTACCTTTTCAAGATGTTGGCTCGGGTCATATTGTCCTCTACGATAAGAAATAAGCTGAGAGCGTTCAAATAATGGTTGCCCCTCCAGAAAAAGTTCTGCAATTACACACCTGAAACATATTGGAAGGTGGGAGCACTTTAGTCCTTCTGAGGAGAAAATCAAAGATAATTATGATTTCAATTAAGCAATGAAAAAATGTCAGAAGCATCCATCATGTTTCAAGTTATGCAACAAAAGAAAATGTTAATGTTGTTTGCCGAAAGAATTTCACCGTAACGCTTTCTACTCTTTTGTTTTAACATTTGATAGCTTTCAACCATACATCTTGAATAGAAAATGTCACACATTGATGCACACAAAATTACTAAAAAAGTGCTAATAAACTAAAGAGCTAATATAAAGATCACTCACCCTACAGAAAATATGTCCATAGATGGCCTTAAAGGGGCATCATGTGCATCCTGCAACTCACCTCCATGCTCATAAAATCTCTAAAGGTTTGGAAACAATGAGAAATTGAAGATAGATGTAATATTGCTAAACATAAATAAATAATTGTATTATACAGCCTTTTTAGACCATATAAAAAGTAAAAGGAACAACCACACAAGAGTCAACAAAAGCCCACAAGGTGACATGAGAAAGCAGATAACAGAAGAGAGGACGGGTTTTTTTTGTAAAAACCCAATTTTCATTGAGAAAAATGAATAAATAACAAGGACACAGAAAAAAGAAAAAAAAAGGACGCTAATAACTAATTTTAAAAAATGACTCTAATCCAACAAAATCAAACTATTCTACGATATATAACTAAATCTACCTTCACTCATCAATTCAAGTTTTTGGATCAATCGATGATTTAAGATGGTATCAGAGTAGGTAGTTTAGGAAGGTCCTGTGTTTAAGCCCCTGCAATGTTATTTCCTCCCCAATTAATATTGATTTCCACTTGTTGGGCATTCCTTCATATTTCAAGCCCACAAATGAACAGGAGTGTTAGATGATATATAATTAAATCTACCTCCATCCACTAGCTTAAGATTGTGGGTCAATTGGCGATTTAGGACAAACTAAGATCATAATTACAAAAAGACTTTAGTGACTAATGCTCATAGGGAGGTTTTAAACTTCGCCACCTCCCAAACCTCTCCACACAGCCTCTCAACCTGTCTAAGGATCCAATTATTATGGTCAAGCCAAATATGCCATAAGACAACAAAGAAACTAGGAGCACCTCTGCAGTGACGAAACCGCCTGTATTCCAAACCCCAAAAAAATCAAAAGGGTTCAACCAATGAGCTCAAAGAGACGAAGCAAACAGGAATTCCCACAACAAATGCAAAGATCCTCTTATTGATGCTTGCAGAGAATGCACTACTGCGAGAACAGCACCAAAGAAGAGTAAAGTTGGACATGGTCCAAAATGTTAAGACTTTTCCATGTAAAATTTGCCACACAAAAAAAGAATCTACCTTCATAGAGACTTTAACCTTCCAGAACAAGGAGAAAGCAGAGGCGAAAATGGGCAAGGAAGGGACAGACAACAAATGAAAAAAAGAGCAACACAAGAAGTGCCTCAAAGCATCGAAGGTCCAATTCCAATGTCTCTTTGCCCTGGAGACATGAGCTGATCACGAGGAAAACAAAGAAGCCCCACACATCCAAGATTTAATACCTCTCTATTAGAAAGATGGCGGCAAAACCCCAAAGACAACCAAGACAAAATTATTTATTCAAATAAGATAAAATTTGGCAAACAGATTTTACTATTTACTACTAGGGTTGCCAGTCAATGGCGATCTTAGCACACAAGTAACTGATGTGTTAAGTTTGAAAACAAGAAATGAAAATTGGACCCCCTTAAGTAATATGCATTACATAAACAGGATACTAGAAAGCTACTTCTCAAATGATAAAAGGATTCCAAAGGATTGTGCAAAATAGAAGTCCTGAAACTTTCAGACTCTATATAAATATAAATAAGATAATATGGTACAAAGCATTAATTTTCACGTAGTGACATGCTTGCATAGACTTTTGACCTTGTTTATTTATTAGCAATACTTCGAAAGAAAACTTCGAGTACTTGTCAAAATTGGAAGAATGGTGCACCAACCCTATGTAGGAACTCAAAAAAGACCAAGAATACAAAAGAATTGAGCTATGTAATAGAAAAATACTACATTATTGTTTCATTTTCTTCAAGGATACTGTGTTCCAAAAACATGACTATGTAAGGTAGAGGAATATATCATTAAATAAGTTTTTTTTTTTTTTTTTTTTTTTTTTTTAAAAAAGGAAACGATTCACTATATTGAGAGAATTGTGAGCTAAAGCCCAAAGTACAAGAGGATTATACAATGGGCAAAAAGCCAAGACTTTAGGATCAGCTAGCGCACCCGGACATCTCAACTAGGTTGACACCCCCTTACGCCCTCATCACATCCAAAAAAGAGAACCAAAGCTAATAATAATAAGAAGTCAAAACATGAAACAAACAGCATAACAAGGCCCAAATAATTGGCCGAAATGGGGAAAGCTTAAAAGAAGAGAAGAAGGAAAGAGAGAAAAAACAAAGCTGAAAAAACGGGAGAGAACAGACAGCTGATGAAGCTAAAATCCACCGTTAGGATGGGAGACAAAAGCTCTCCAGTTGATGTTGAGATCCGTTATACTGTAGCTATTAAAGTGTTTGGAGAGGATACACCAAGAAGAAGCATGACGACGGGCAGATTCAAGGCGATCTTGGCACCCAAGAGATCTATCATGAAACACCCTCTGATTTCTCTCAAACTATAAATCTACCAATAGAGCTTTGACCGCGTTAATCTAAAGTAAACGGATGGAATTATGGAGGTTTGTTCCAACTAAAAGTTGCTGCACGTTTCCCCAAAAATCATTGCTCATTGCCCATGATAGATTGAAGATGGACAGTAAATTCTCCCAACACCAAGCTGAGTATAAGCACAAAAAGAAGAGGTGGAAAGGATCTTCATCAGAATGAAGGCACAACAGGCATATAGAAGGGGAGAGGGAGTTAGATGGCAATTTGCTTTGTAAAATCGAGGCAACATTCAGCTGGCCAAATAGCATTATCCAGATGAGAATGCTAACTCTTCGAGGGCTATTCATTTTCCAAAGGGCCGAAAGGAGAGACTTATCCAAAGGGGAGGGGGGGAAAGGTGGATTTTAAGAGAGTTGAACGTTAAAAGGCCCAAGGCTGAAATGGACCACACCCTTTTGTCAAACGCATCTGAGACTCTTCTTGCTGCGAGTTTCCCAAGCAGCTCTTGAAATGCAAGCACCTCCTCATCCTTAAGTAATCGGCTGAATGAGATTGACCATGAGACCAAAAGGTTGTCCCAATGGTCAGCTACGGATCCTTTTGGAAACATGGTGATTCTGAAAAGACATGGAAACAAGATATTGAAGGGAGTCACTCCTTCCCAAGGGTCTAGCCAAAACGCAATCCGGCTGCCATTTCCAAGCTTGAACATGGCCAGAGACTCAACTTTCAGCCAAGAATTCGAGATACTAACCCCCAAGGGCTTCTCAAGCTTCTACCACCTTTGCCTGTCGTGTGCCAATTAAAGGAATCTTACCATGAATGCTTCTGATTACCTGGCCCCAGAAGGAGTCCTCCTCGTTAGTGTACCTCCACCCCCATTTAGCTAGGAGTGTTAGGTTCATTGTTTTGAAGCCACCCAGACCGAGGCCTCCATCAGCTAAGGGTTTTTGCATCGAAGCCCACTTCACCAAGTGATTTAACTTACTACCATTATGACCCTCCCAAAAGAAGTTCCTTGTTATCCTCTCCATTTTTTAAATAACTCCTTCAGGCATAAGAAAGATTGACATGTAATGAGATGGAAGATTTGATAGGACTAACTTGCATAAAGTAGGTCTACCTCCTCTTGAGAGGTTGAATCTTTTCCATTTATCCAGTTTAGCTTGGAATTTATCCAATGCCGATAGCCAAAAGGACAGTTTTTTCGGATAACCACCTAGAGGCAAACCTAGGTAAAAGAAAGGAAGGTGGTCAGCCTTGCAATTCAGTGATGTGGTTGTGGATAGCATCTCGCTTTCATCAACGTTGATACCATAAAGGGCTGATTTTTCCCAATTCACTTTCTCACCCGAACACCATTCAAAAAAACTCCACTGTTTGCTTGAGTTTAGCAAGCATGGTGCTGTCATGCTTACAAAATAATAACGTGTCATCTGCGAACTAAAGAATGGAAACACGAATCTTTTCTTTGCCAACCAAAAAGCCTTCAACAAGACCGGATTGAATAAGCTTGTTCACCAAAGCGCTCAACACTTCACTAACTAGAAGGAAAAGGAAAGGTGAGAGGGATCACCTTGCCTTATTCCTCTTATGGCAGCCACTCTTCTCCTTGGTCTACCATTGATGAAGACTGAAAACATTGGATTTTTGACACACCCCATAATCCACTCTATCCATTTCTAGCTGAAATTCTGTTTCTCAACACTTTTTCTAAGAAATCCCATTCAATACGGTCGAAAGCCTTCTCCATGTCTAGCTTGAGAATCCACCCCTTCTGCTTTTTTACTCGATACTCTTCCACCGCTTCATTAGCTATAAGAATAGGATCCAAAATCTGCCTTCCTTCAATGAAAGCACTTTGGGAATGAGCAATGATATTAGGCATCACCGATTTTAGTCTTTCGGCCAGCACCTTTGCAATGACCTTATAAGTCACAGTAGTTAAACTGATTGGCCTGAAATCTCTGACTACAACTGCTACTTTCTTCTTTTGAATTAAGCAGATGAAGTTTTCTTTTATACAAGCATTAAGCCTTCCATTCTTGTAGAATTCCTCAAAGATGGAGTGGAAGCTTGCCTTAACCAGGTTCCAAAATTTCAACAAAAACTCAATGGTGAAACCATCTGGGCCAGGGGCTTTACATTTACCAAGGTTTTTTATGGCTGATCTTATTTCTGAAATTGAAAACTTAGCTTATAACGTCAAATTCTGGTTTGAGTTGATGCACGGCCAATCTAGGTTTAAGGGAATGCACCTCCTCCCCGGACATTTGAGAAAGATGCTACTATAGAAATTCAGGATTAGGCTTTCAATCTCTCTACAAGATTTAGTTGGCACCCCTTAATCATCTACTAGTTCAGAGATGAAGTTTCTTCTCTTTTTTGCTACTAAGAATCTATGAAAGAAGCTCGTATTTTCATCTCCCAATTTGAGCCAGTTCAACTTACTTTTCTGAATTAGATTAACTTCCTCCAGCCTATAGATATTAAATCAGATTTCAGAGAGGATCGAATTGCAATTTCACTATTAGAGAGGGTAGAACTTTCAGCAAGAGCGTCCCATTTTTCAATTTTTTTTAACAACCCCTCTTCTTTCCTTCTTTGATCTTCTTGGAATTTGGAATGCCAAGCCTTGACAACTGATTTCACCCTTTTCAATTTTTGATTAAGGGCAAATCCAGCCCAACCATCAACATCACGAGTCAACCAAGCTGTCTCGATGAGTTTGACACAATCCTTGTTGAGCAGCCAGCTGTTGCAGAATCTAAAAGGGAAGGGGCCCCAGCTAAATGAACCAGCTTCTAGTAAGATTGGATAGTGATTGGAGAAAGTACGGACTTGTCTGTTGGCTCTAGAGCTTTCAAACATCTTGTCCCAAGCTTTAGAGATGAAAAAGCGGTCTAATAGAGATCTTGAAACTGAAGCACCTTCCCTTGACCAAGTAAAATTGCCATTTCTCAACAGGACCTCCAGAAGTTTGGCTTGGTCTATGAAATCATTAAATTTCCACATACCTTTGGTGCTTCTGCCCACAGGGAATCTCTCGTGGGCCCATCTTGTAATATTGAAGTCTCCACCGATGCACCAAGCTTCCACACAATAATCTGAAAGAGAGAGTAGTTCTGGCCAAACAAATTTCCTTTCTTTGTAGTCATTTGGCCCATAAAACATTAGTGATCCAACAAGTCTTTCTACAAACAGTGGTGCATTTAATTGATAAAGAATACCCACCTTTCAAAATTTCTTCCACAGAAATCAAACTCAAGTCCCACATTGTCAGTAGTCCACCAGAAGTGCCATAAGATCCAACAAAATCCTAGCCTATCTCTTTGGAGCTCCAAAGGGATTCGATGAAGCTTGCTTCGAAACTTTCTTTTTTTTATTCTTGGATTAAAACTACTGATGGATTATGTTTCTTTAAAAATCGCTTGAGAGCCAATCTCTTATTAGCATCTTTTAGGCCTCTCGTATTCCATGACACAATTTTCGTTTTTGTAAACTGAAATTTTGAGTGCTGCCTCAGCAGTCAACTATCAATCCAATACAAGTCTGCAATCAGTGACTATGGACGTCAGGTGGGCTAGAAGATCAAACGAAATGGCTGGAGAAATGTTGTCGGGAACTATTGCTTCTGAAGGCTTTTCATCCTCTGTCTGAAACAGGGGATTTAAGTCGGTTATGAGAGGTGCTTTCCTTGGATCCTCTAATTCTTCATCTATATTGAACCAATCAGCTTCTTCACTACTCACGCTGAAAGGGGAATCAATGAGAGCTTCCCCCTTTATTTTTGAAGATGTAACCAAGGAGTATCTTGGTGAACCTCTCAGAAAATTTAACTCCGAATTAGGCAAGGAAAAAACAAAGTGTTCAAAGAGAGGAGGGTGGGAAGATAGGGGAGTTGATCTGATGTTTTGGAGCAGTCCTTGAGAAGAGGTGCGTCTAACTTCCAGCAAATCCGAATTTTGATCAACCAATGGTTTTTCTTTAAGGCAAGAATTCTTAAAAGAGTCCTTCAAGATGAAATGCTTTGGGAAAGTTACTTGTAGAGAACTTTTGGAGAAACTTTCCTAATTTCATCCCATCATCTTTTTCAAGCTCTTTTCTCTACATGTAGTGGAACTGATACCATTACTTTAGTTATCTACATGCTTCGCTTCAAGGGTGGAACTTAAAAGGAAAGGACAGAATTTTATGGAGATCGCATCCCATGCCCTGCTTTGGGAAATATAGAAAGAAAGAAACGGAAAAACTTTTGAAGATAAGTCCACACCTTGTGTAATTATGTACAGCTTACTTCTTCTTTATGGTGTCTTAGACACAAGGAGTTTTCTTGCAACTATAGCCTAGCGTTAATCCTGGAGGATTGGAAACTCGAGCTTTTTTGTTCCTCTTGGGAGGGGGCCCTCTCATCCCCTTTTTTGTGCCCCTCTTTTGAGTTTATTATATTTCTCTATTGTTTCCTATATATATATCGACACACTTTAACAGTTACTCTAGAAGCTCGTATTATAGCTTATAAGAGAGATTTTGACAAAAGAAGAAAATGAAAAATAGACAGGCAGGAAAAGAATTAGACCTCAGGTGCTAGATAACCGAGCCTTCTTCCACCAGCGTCATAGAAGAAGGAAAAATCCGAGGGGTCATCATAAGGAATGTAAGTGGGTTTGAATGACGCAAAATCAGCAAGGTAGAGCCAATTCCAAGAAGTAACAAGTACATTCTCACACTTAATGTCACCTACAAAGATGTAAAAGAGGAAAATAAACCAGCAAGTTAGGTTGGCATCCAGAAAATAGCACGAATCTACCACAATACTGAGCTAACCATGACAAATTCCTTTCTCGTGGCTTTGTTTGACTGCAAGGAGTAACTGCAATCAACCAGAAAATAAAGGAATTAAGAGAAATACGCATGATGATGATTTAAAAAAAAACATAGGCAATCAAAATTCTCAATATAAATGAAAAATGATGATGATGATAATAATATGACCTGAAATGCCAACCATTTCTTCTCAATGACACTGAGGAAAGGTCGAGTACTTAAGCGATCATGCAAATTGTTGAAGAAGTACTGCCTCAACACATAGGCTGCCTTATCTGTTTCTTGCCAAATCTGCAGATAACATGTCAGTAGAGCATGAGAAGAATCCAAACAAATAAGGATTCAAGAAGCAAGCTCCCTCCACCCCAGGTAAGGTACAGAATAACTCTATATCTTTTCACACGCTTCTCAACTCAAACAGCTACATTGTATCATCACGTACACAGTAACACTAAAATTTTCCACCCCTCTGAAACAAAATAGTGGGTCACACCCATCCCCACCCTAAGTTCCCCAAGAGCCTCTTTTGTATTAGCATCTTGATTAATTAACAGAAAGAAACAAATTATCACTCCCATCCTAATCCTAAGAATCTAAAGCAATTTGCTGAACTCAGCAGGATCAAATTAAGCTATAAGCCGATATTAGTTGGGCAAAACAGATAATTTCACGACCAGGAGAACTCCATCCATTTCCCAAATGTTATTAAAAACCACAAAAAGGGAAGTAAATTCCAAGAGCAATTGCAATTTCAACACAATGTAACAAGTGCGTATTAAAGAAACCTGGAATGGCCAAACGTGAGGGTGGGGAAGGGCAAGGAAAATCTCTTTGATCTGAGAGAGACGGCGCTCATACTCTTTGAGATCGATGGAGTCGCCTCGTTTGAAGTAAACCTTGACGAGGACTAAGCCCTCATCGTGCTTGCAAAGAATCGACTTCAAAAACCGACCTCGCCCAAGTACCTCTTTGAGAACCAAATTGTAGCTGGAAGGTAGGTCATGAAGGTAGAACTCCAAGTCGGAGACTTGGGTTGTTCTTGCAATTTTGTTGCCCATTCTATTGACTCGAATTCTGTCCTGAAATTTTCATCGGTGTTATTATCGGTGCTTCCGTAGTCTCTGAAGATGAGACGACGGTGCACTCTCAATCGGTGGTTGTGTTCCTCCGACGGCCTTCCAAACTCTTCAGCCTTCAGCGATAATTTGTTAATATAGGTTTGCGTGGTTGTGTGTGTTTCATATTCATCGGAGTTTTTGGGTGCCGCAAAACTTGGCTCCTCCGTGATTTTCCCATCTGCAGTTTAGAGTCATCCACCGGTTCGGTTTTTTTCGTTAACAAAAGCTTTTCCCTGATTCGGAAAAAGAACCGAGATATTCCATCCATAAATGGAAAGTTTCATAAAATAACCCAAAAACTAAAAACTTTTCTATTGATCAACTCTTTCTAAAAAATTTCCTATGTGATAGCTTGTAGAAATACAAGCTATTATAGCCTTTATTTAAAATTATGAGGGTTGATGAACAGAATATGCGTTGATATTGATAAGAATTCTTGTTGAAAAATGAGTTTGCGTTGATCAGCGCTTAAAACTCTCGCTAACCCTATATCATGCGTTATCTTGCATCAAAATGTCTATTTTTGTAGTTATCACAGGAATCAATCGCATGCGTTGATCCCAGGCCATCGCAAAGTTGATCGAATGCGGTGATTTTCATAAAGACAAGTTCATCGCATGGAATGCTACAACTATAGAGTGATAGTCGGATAGAGGATGATTACAAAGTGGGTGGGATACGTTGATACTTCAAAAGACGCAATTATGACTCATACCTTGGGCGTGTCAAATAGATAAGGTTATGATGACATTTCACCTACCACAACAAGGATGGTAGAGATTCAGTGCAGGATTACCAATGTTGTCGGCGTTTGAGCTCTATAAATAGAGCCTTGAAGCCCAAATTCAAAGCATATAAGTCTCTACCTTAGGCAGATTCTTGTGATCACAGACGATAGCATGAGCAGACAGTCTTTGAGTGTTCTTCATTCCCTCAACTATTTTCGATTAATGACCGAAGCTTCACCGGAGATAGAGCTCGAGAGAGACTACTCCACCGCCCATCCATGGCACCACCGGCAGCCTTGACATACATCTGATGGAAGCAAGAGATTGTCTACATCTAGCCCTCCACCTCTCTTCTTACCTCTATATTGTATTACATTTTGGCTTAAGACATTAATACATTTTGTAATCAATGCATCTCTCTAGTTCCTTCAACACAATTTTCATCTTCTTCTACTTTATCATCTTTTACGTTCATTTTAATGAGTTAAGTGAAGATTGCAAGAGTTATCGCATATTCAATCATGTGGCATAAAGATATGACGTATGTAGCAACCCATCGAAAGGTATATGTTGCGCGAGTATTGTGAGTCAATCCTCTTTACTTAATGTGAGGCTATCGCAATGCCTGTTTATGAGTTGAGTAGTTATAACCAACTGCTCGAGAGGGTAAGTAGTGGAACTCGCTAAACAAAGTGAGTAGCGTTCCTAAAGATGGGAATAATTTTATGTTCAACGCAACCATGCGTTATAGAGATATAAGCATGCGACTGACCACTGAGAGGTATGCGATGTGCGAGCTAGGATTACCCTTGCAACCAAACTTAATGATTTGGTGAAACTTTCTCCCCCAACCCTACTTCTCCATGCATCTCTACCAATCCTCATAGTCAAACTTCAATTGCTTAGTCTGTTTAGCTAGAAGTAGGAGTAGTGCATGGCTAATTAACTTCTTTTTTTTTTTTTTTATTCACCGCCTCAAACACATCACTTTACAAGCATCCTTTAGTTGCAAGTCCCTATGTTCGACCTCGGATCTTTCCGAGAAACTTGCGTTCTCGTTATACTTGGCGAGAGAGTAAGAAAACTTTTGGCAGGAACGTATGATCATCGCATAAATGACTAACGCATACTGCATAACCTTTAGATTATCGTGTGATCATCACATCGCATATTTTTCTTATCAATGCATGACCATCGATGCATATTAAATCATCAACAAAACAATAATTATATTTTCCTTCCACCACTATGCTAAATTTTTCTATAGATGAACTATTTCTAAAAAAAAAATCTATGGACAAATTCTTTTAAAAACCTTTCCATGGCTGACATTTTTGGCATGTAAAATATCAGTTTTACCCCTACTTTTAAAACATCTTCTCAACCCCCTACCTTCTTCCTCCTTCAACGATTTCTTCAGCGATTGTATTCAATGTAACACCAACATTTCACCAAAGCATTTATTCTCAACTAATAGTCTACCAACATCATTGAATGTTATCAATATCAAGAATGGGGCAAGTAATGGAAGGTCACTCATAGTTATTCACAACACTTTCAGTTGAACTCCTCAACTTCTTCTCCATTGTTCTCTCAGAGTTTCACTTCAATATTCTCGCCGTCGATCGCTTTCATCAATCATTCAGTTCATTGTGTCTTTTGGTATAGAGCAAGATCGTTCGTCAGAAATGAAAACTAAGAGAACGTAAGTGTTTGCGAAGTATTTTTCTTACAAGATCCCTTTCATAAAGATAGGAATCGCTCACCATAATGTAAGTGATCGTTTATATATAACTAAACGATCTCTTACATATAACTAAACGATCTCTTACATTAATATGGGTGATTGCTTAGAACTTACTAGGTGATCGCTCATAATTGATTGGGCGACCTTCTATAGTTTACTGGCCGATCTCTTAAAACTTACTAGGCAATTACATGCTACTTACTTGACGATCACTTACTTTAATAGCAATTTGAATACAATTGTCAATTTTCTGATTGCAGATCAATGTCACTACTTCGCATCTTTGTACGGTTTTTGGGAAATGGGACCAGTACGAAAGCAATTATGTTGAAGGTCATATGAAAGGCTTGAAGGTCATAAATGATATAACGTGTTGTGAATTAGTGAGTATTTTACACCAACGAATGAATATTGATTCGAATATGTTTGATATACACATCAAATGTTGTTACAGTCTATTGGTCCCGACTCTCCCAATTAACATAGGTGATGATGAAGATTTCAGCTTCTTTTTAGAAGGCAGTGATGCATCCTAGATGCTATTGTTTGTATCTGTTACACCTCACAAGAGTCATGGAGTAGACACTGTTAGTATGTACCAACGGTGCAATCTAACGATTCAATCATTCCAACTAATTAAAACTTTGGGTTTGCAACCATTCTAACATATGATATTCCCACCATGGCTTCATTAGACGAGAATATTAAGCCATGTAACCTAGAGGAAGATAAAAATGAAGATTGGATTGGTCACAACATCCAATCTAGATGCACTCCAAAGTTTGTTCTGACCACATATACGGACAATCTTCGAGACCACAAACAATTCCAACACCTTCCATTGATGTTCTAACCCCATCTACTCTCATCCCATCAGTGTGATGACTTTCAACTCAAATGAATTCCACTATTCCAACCCAACTATATATAGATATACCCAAACTATCGGAGGGCCCATTGTATGACGACCTCATCACAATACCTCATGACTATCTGAATGATGACAATGTAAAGGTTGGTCAAATTTTCTTTTCAAAATATGACTTTTCAGTTGAATTGTCAATGTTTGAAATAAGAAAGAACTTTGAATACCGTGTAAAAGAGTCAACAAATAGTTTGTTAATTGTACGGTGTTTAGTGGAGGAATGCAAGTGGAAGGTTTGTGCAAAAAAACAGAAGGAAGTGATTCCTTCATAGTGACGAAGTATTCAAGCATCTATACATGCACTATTGAAATGAGAATGGGTAATCACCAACAAGAAAAAAGTTGGGTTATTGGACATTTAATCAAGTCCAAATACGATCAAGTTGGTCGAATATACCGCTCAAGGGATATAATTAAAGATGTTCGTCGAGAAATGGGGTGAATATAACCTATAGACGGGCTTATCAGGCCAGAAAGTAAGCATTGGTGTACACACAAGGATCGCTAGAAAGATCATGTATTGTTAACGCATATGGTGAGGCACTAAAACTTGCAAATTCAGGCACGATCTTCAAGGTTGAAATAGAAGACGAATGATACTTTAAGTACGTCGTCATGACATTGAGTCCATGTATTAAGGGATTCTTGAATTGCATCCACCCTGTAATCGTTGTTGATGTCACTCATTTGCATGACAAATACAAAGGTATGTTATTAATAGGAACATGTATTGATGACAATAACAACACATATCATATCGCATCCAGTATTGTAGATGGTGAGAATGATGCATCGTGGACTTGGTTCATGACCATTTAAAGGCTTTGATTGGAGACATTCTGAATTTAGTGATTATATCATATTGTCACATCTCCATTAGAAAGGTTGTCTCAAGTATATTCCTCGAGGCATTTCATGCCCTATATATATAACGCATTCGGAATAATTTGGTGGGCATATTCAAGAATAAGGATATATCCATCACTTTTATCTTGCAGCCAAAGCCTATAGGATATCAGAGTTTCAGATATATTGCACTAAGCTCCATCAATATCCTACGGTGATAACCTATCTTGAGGAAGTTGGACTACAACAGTGGGCAAGGGTGTATCATGTTCATTTCAAGTGTGATGAGTTGATGATGAATATAGTAGAATGTCTCAATGGACGGTGTTGATATGGCCACCAGTTGTAGACTAACATTCATGATGTCTTCATGGATGTAGTTTGGTATGGATTCGAAACGTATATCTTGCAATTGTACAGGTCAATGGCAGTCATGAGCCAATGTTGGTTGCCCAAATATGAAATCCACTTCCATTTATGTAGGTATGTAGTCTTCATGTTGTCCAAGCACATAGTTAAGGAAGTAGAAATTGTCTGCCTATAACTTCATATGTGTTCCCTGATTAGTCCAGATTGCCACGTTTCTGTCAATCATTGTCACACCATTCGGTCGAATCTTTGAAGAAATTCCTTTTGACTCCACAAGGGCATCCTACGAAAATACCAAGCGAGATTATAATTGTTGGCTACCAATAATAAGTGATTTCAACTACACTAATATGTACCATGAAGCTTAAATCCACCACAGTGAACCGATATTGACAAAGTTCAGGTCTAGAGTGCAATCTACGGTGAACGTTCATCAATAGAATGTTCTTTTCTAAGACAAATAGTTAACCGATAATATAATTGTAAGTGATTCAGTATAAAACCATAAATGATCATATAGATAATCATAAACGATCGTTTAGTTATTCCTCAACGATCATTTATATAAGCATAAACGATCGTTTACATAATCATATATGATCATTTAGATAGTCATAATGATCATTTAGATAATCATCAATGATCGTTTAATTAATCATAAACGATCGTCTAGCTAATCATAAACGATCATTTATCTAATCCTAAGCGATCGTATATATAAAGACTAGGCGATCAAATAAAGGGATTTAGAAATGCCCACATCTTCAATCACCCATGTGTTTTTCTCAAATGTTTTGAAGGACTCCATGGTCTGAATGGTATACACTATTGGTTTAGCAAGCATGGTCCGAAAGGTATACCTAATCCCAATCATCCGTGTGTTTTAGCAAGCATGAAGTGGAAGAAAACATAATTATTAAGCACTTTAATTCATTAATTTTAGCAATAAAATCAGCATGTTCATACAAAATGAAGAGGGTTTCATAAATACCTTTGAAGAACTCTTTAGATCTTCGAATTATGCTCCAATCTCCTCAGCAACTGATCATGAACCACCACAAGATCTTTCCTACTATTTTTTAGAACCTTAGATTGAGTTGTGGGACTCAAAATGAGCTGAGATTTAGAGGAAATTTGAGAAGAAAAGATAAACAATGCAAAGAAAAACCAATAACCTTTCTTCAGTTTATCTTAGCTCTCTAATTCACCTTGCATGCACCTTAATCAACTGAAATCAATTAATTTTATGTAGTTTAACCATGCAATCATATTGCATATTAAGAAGACAACTCCTACTTCATCAAATTGGAATGGTTTTGAGTGGGAATTACGGTGGTTTACATACAAATAGGGAAGAACCCATTTTTAGTGGATTTGTCCAAAAATCCAATTTCTCTTTGATTTTGAAATTTAATTCAAAATTAAACTTAAAATTTAGTTTTAATTGTTTTATTAATTTTATAAAAATTAATTTCAATAATTAATTAATTAATTTAATATCAAATATTAAATTAATTAAACACCCATTCCACCACCATGAATCCTTATTCATGAAATTAATATTTAAATCATATTTAAATATTAATCAATTCTCCAATATAGTTCAATTCTTCAATTTCATGAAATTAATATTTAAATCATATATAATTACTAATTCCCTCAATTTGAATTTAAACGTTTCAAATTAATTCATCACACAATTCCAAGGTTTATTCTGTTTGTGAGCTAGTAGGGGATCTAATAAACCTACAGATCATGGGCCCTAACGATCTGAAATTAATTGGCTAAACACTTTAAATCAAATTAATCCTCATTCCTTAACTACCGGGTCACTCCACTAAAGCTCAGTAGTTGCACTCCTCTCACTGTAGATATATTGTGTCCACTCGATATAACCATAATTAGTAAGTTAACCCTTCATAGATTGTTCGTAATAACGGTTGGGTCAATAGCTATTTTACCCTCGAGATTACCTTTTGTTTTTCATGTTCCATTGATCCTTTAATGAACAATTGGCTTGAGATCCAATCATTAAATCGAGTCCCTCTCGGGTCAATGAAAAGGTGGGGCCCCTTGTTCAAGACTTGGAGTCAACACTTAAGTGAACATCTTCTCTACTAACCCCGGCAATGGGTATGAGTGAATTCCATCTTGCACCCTATGTCCCTAGCTATTTACCCGGTCTTACCCCTAAAATGGGATGCTTATTGAACCAACGCTGTTAAAGCAACCCTCACTTATGCAAATCTAAGGATAATCCCGAATAAACAGGAGTTCATAGTTAGCTCAGGATTAAGGTTAAGTTACATAGGTCATCACTTTGAAATAGTCAGTCACGTTATAAAGTAAGAGTGACTTATTTCTTGGTTCGATATTATGCAAACTCATTACACGAGACACCCTACTCCTCATATCAATATATGAACGAATCAAGATCACTTCATTTGTAGCACTTTATAGTAAATTATAACAACTATAGAGTGGGTCGCATCCGATAGTGTTACCAGAATAAGGTACCCAATCTTATTTATCCATTTTGACTATTTACTCTTATGTCTCCACATAAAGTTCAAGTACTCATATAATAGCCATGGATCTTTAGTTTATTGGATTTAAGTTTTTACAAGTGTAATTTACATATTCAATAATAGTTTTATTGAAATAAACATTAATAACATCTTTATTGATAATGGAATATGTTTAACATTACAAATTGTGGGTTTTAGGACATACAACCTAACAAACTCCCACTTGGACTAAAACTCCAGTGGATATATATACAATGTTGAGTAATGAGAGAATAAATACAATAAACTAGGGCATCAGATACCCAATACTTCTCCCACTTACCCTAATTCTATCTATTTTGCAGTCCTAGTCCCACTAGGTAACCCTCAAACACTTTAGCCAAGAGGGTCTTTGTAAATGGATCAACTAAGTTGTCTTCGGAGTCTATTTGCATGATGATCATGTCTCCTCTATGTACTATCTCTCTGATGAGATGGTACTTTTGTTCGATGTGCTTTCCACATTTATGGCTTCGTGGTTCTTTGGAGTTGGAAACTGCTCCACTATTATCATAATACAGAGTGATAAGTAGATGCATATTTAGAATGACTTTAAAATCGGTTAAGAACTTTCTGAGCCATACCGCTTCTTTAGCTACTTCACTGGTAGCTACATACTCAACTTCCATGATGGAGTCAGCAATACAAATTTACTTGATACTCATCCATACTATTGCTCCTCCATTCAGAGTGAATACTGACCCCGTAGTCGATTCCCTAGAATCTATATTGATCTGAAAGTCAGAATAAGTGTATCCAGTAAAGATTAAATCCTTGGCACCATACACGAGCACATAATCCCTCGTTCTCCAAAGATACTTGAGGGTGTTTTTAACGGCAATTTAATGATCATATCCAGGATTGGATTGATATCTGTTAACAATTCCAACTGCATAGCATATGTCGGGACGAGTACACAACATGACATACACTAAACTCCCTACTGCTGTGATGCATATGGAATTCATTTCATAACCTCAACCTCTTGAGATGTCTTAGGACACCGTTCCTTAGACAGATTAATTCCATGTCTAAAAGGCAACATATCTTTCTTGGAGTCTTGCATTTTATATCGAGATAACATATTGTCTATATAAGATGCCTAAGACGAGGCTATCGTTCTGTTCTTATGGTTCCGAACGATTTGGATCCCAATAACATACTGTGCATCTCCCAAATCTTTCATTTAAAATTTCGTGGCTAGCCATCTCTTAATGTCAGTTAGAAACTCTATTTCATTTCCAATGAGCAGAATATCATTAACATATAGAACCAGAAAAGCTACAGTTTTGTTGACAATCTTCTTGTAAACACAAGGTTTGTCAATATTCTGTTCAAAGTCATAAGATTTGATCGTAGTATCAAATCTCATATTTCAGGATCGAGACGCTTGTTTTAACCCATAAATGGATCTATTAAGCTTGCAAACCTTTTACTGTTGACCATGTTTGATAAACCTCTTTCATTGAGACATATAGATACTCTCTTCAAGATAACCATTCAAAAAAGTTGTCTTGACATCCGTTTGCCAGATTTCAAATCATAAAAGTGGCAATGGATAAGAGTATCCTAATAGACTTGATCGTGGTAACCAGAGAGAAGGTTTCTTCATAGTCCACCCCCTCTCTTTGGGTAAACCATTTTGCCATGGGTCTAGCTTTGTAGATCTGTACCTTACCAGCTTAGTTGTTTTCTCTTGTAGATCTATTTGCAACCAATGGGTTTTACCCCTTCTAGTTGATTAACAAGATCCCATACTAAATTGAAGTACATTAACTCCATTTCAAAGTCCATGACTTTTATCCATTGATCCTTATCCACATCACCTATTACTTGTTTAAAAGTCAATGAATCCTCTAAAACATCATCAGGTATGACGATCTGAGTTTCGATTAAACCCATGTACCGATCAGACTGTTGCATAACCCTCCTATTACGTCGAAGCTTCTCAGCTTTTGAGAAGAATGTGAAGTAATAGTTTCATCAACAACTCTTGTTGAAGGACTTGCTCGATCAACAACTCTTATTGATCTATCTTTAGTTTCTTTGGACATCTCACTTAATACTAGTTTACTGTGAGAGTGATGATTTTTAATGTGGTCTTCCTCAAGGAATGTTGCATTTGTTGACACAAATACTTGATCTTCTCAAGGATCATAAAAGTAATCACCTTTTGTCTCTTTAGGATAGCCTACAAATAGGCATACTTTTGAACAGCATTCCAGCTTCTTTGGATTTTTCACCAACACATGTGATGGACATCCCCAAATCTTGAAGTGACGTAAAATACCTTTAGGTCCTCTCCATTACTTGCAAAGTGTTTCTGAAACACTTTTCGAGGGAACCATGTTCAATATATACACTGCAGTTTCTATTGTGTGACCCCAAAAAGAACTTGGCAACTGGACATAACTCATCATAGATCGAACCATGTCCAATGGGGTTCTATTTCTCCTTTCTGCAACACTATTTTATTGAGGTGTGTCAGGTGCTATGAGTTGAGACTGAATTCCATGTTCTATCAAATAGTCTTGGAATTGTAGGTTCATGTACTCACCACCTTAATGTGATCGAAGTGTTTCAATCTTTTTACCTATTTGGTTTTCAACCTCTACCTTACATTCCTTGAACTTTTTAAGTGTATCGAACTTATGATGCGTTAGGTAAATATAGTCATATCTTGAATAATCATTGATGAAGCTGATGAAATATTCATACCCTTCTCTAGCTTTAACGTTCATCGGATCACAAAGATCTTAATGTATCAACTCTAAGGGTTTTTTATTCTAAGACCTTTTCCAGTCATCTTACCATCAAGACAAGATTCACATGACGATAAAAAGCTATATTCTAACTGGTTTAGAAGTCAACTCTTAACCAATCTCTCAAACCTATTGAGATTAATGTGACCTAGTCTTAGGTGCCAAAGATAGGCCTTTGGAGAAAATTTCCTTTTTTTATTATGAGGTTCAGTTGTTTTAAACATCTCTATATTCAAAACTATCTCAATTGATTTTAACACATATAAGTTATTTTCTAGGTTTGCATAATAGAATTTATTTCCTTTCGAAATAATGAACATTTCATTATTTTCAAAAGAGATTTTATAATTTTGTTCAAGCAAACATGAGATAGAGATTAAATTCCTTTCCATAGAAGGAATGTAATAAAATTTTCAAGAAAATGTGTTTATGTCCAACGAATAACTTTAAATCTCCCACTACTCTAGCTGAAACAACCTTTCTGATCCCTACTTTAAAGGTTGTCTCTCCTTCTGTAAGTTGTCACCAGGAACTAGTTTCCCGAGCAAAAATACAGATATGATTAGTTACTTCTGAATCTATTATCCAGGATAACTTATCATTTTCTACTAAGCATGTCTTAATGACAAGTGCCTTTGCAGAAAAATTGGGAAATTGAGGACATTCCTCTGTCATGACATATTTTAAATCATCATCTGCTAGTATATTTGATTTCCATGTTGATTTATCGTTAAACATGTCAAAACAAATTCTAATTAGTGAATTGATTTTAAATCCAATCATGTTTTAGTGAAGTAACAATGTACTCAAATTTCATTATTTTATTTGCAATGATACTATAGTGAATCAGAATAAGTGCTACCGTGGAGCAGTCAAATACTCTTTTATTAAAGCAAGACATTCTTGACTAAATACTATCTCCATAATAACTCATATTCCGATAGACATTTGGTTACCTTTTTGGTTCAATAACTTACTAACATCTAGTAATTATGTAAGTGTAACCTTCTATTTTCAGATCTTAGAGATTAGCGGCCCCAACGATGCTACCGAATTGGAGAGTCAAAGTTGGGAAACGACCTAAGAAATCTTATCCATTTATGGAGTTTAGGTTGTTCTGAATCCTATGTTACAACCCTCCGAGGGGATAGTCGTGGTTGGCGACTAGCTAATGTTGACTTAAAGAAGACAACAGGCATAATATAGGAATCTCACGGTCCAAACTAACGGAAGAGATCGCAGGATACGTTGACATACATCCTTCACCCACTTACTATGAACTACTTCCCCTATTCACCTTGATATTGGCTCACGAAAACACTTTCCGAATGGAGATCACTCCCAGGATGACAGGAAGCGTTGCATGGATCTCATGGTGTGAACATTTAGGGACGTGAGAGTTAAGAACAACATAACGTATATGTTATTAATCTTCTACTAAGGTGTTCTATTTGTTTTGGGGTAAATCTTTACTTTGGTATGTTTTGGCTAATTAAACGACCTAAGTCTAGGTGATAAACCAGTTTTTACACCGCTCACATATGCTCATAAAACCGATTAACAACGCATGATTATTCGACCATAGTCTCCAGGTAGGAGGTGTTCCGTAGACCGTCAACTTAAGTACCTCCAGCCTTAGACAGGATTATATACCGGTTGAGTTTGTAACCATATTTTTACGAGATAACAATCTATTTTAACTATTAAAACAAGTGGTTAACCTACATGAACATGCAAATTATTTTTGTTATAGATTTTAAATGTCTAACCCAATTTTATAACAACTTATAAAACTTTAAACATTCTTTATATCCATAACATTTATCAAGTATTTCATGATTTAATATAATACTTATAACATACTTTCTCAACTTATAAACCCTAAAAATGCATACTATATATCATAACTCCTTATAACATACTTTCAATGCATGTAACATGCTTCTTATGATGGGATTTTAAATCTACATGGCATACTATATTCACATACAAGATTTATTTAATTATAACATACATTACATACATAAATAATTAAACTTATACTGATATGGACCAGTTTTGGCATTTCAAGCAAGCAAAAGGCCTAAATTATTACAAAAATCAGCAAACCCGACTTTAAAACACTTCTAGATCGTACAAACCGACTCAAACCATCAGAACGGACCTTCAAAGCATCAAAATGGGCTGAACCAGTCTGGAAAGGGTTGAATCGAACCTCCCTGACTCAAATCGGCTGAATTGGTTCGCTTGAATCGTCGGTTTAGGTCATGCGTGCGCTTTTGGGCTGGGACGAACAACATTGTGATGTCTAGAATTCAAGATGAGCAGCGTTGCAATGCTGCCTGCCAGTGGCTTCATGTCTTATTTTCTAATGTTGACCACTTTTACTTCTTTCTTCAACTACATCCTAATTGCATTTCTAGTGACTCCAATTGAATTACAGACACTTATACACACTATAAGGCCCATCAAACAAGATCCAATTATAAGAATTACAACATAATTGAGGAGAATTTAATGCCAAAACTGAGAAAAACCATATCAGTTCATCATTTTCATACGACTTATGAAGTACACCCACCATGCATTAACACGAATTGAGTGCCTAAATCATTCATTCTCCGATACTAATTGTTGGTTTTAGCAAGCATGCAGTGGAAGAAAACAAAAACATTAAGCACTCTAATTCATTAATTTTAGCAACAAAATCAACATGTTCATACAAAATGAAGAAGATTTCATAAATACCTTTGAAGAACTCTTTAGATCTTCGAATTATGCTCCAATCTCTTTAGCAACTAGTCATGAACCACCACAAGATCTTCTCTACTATTCTCCAGGACCTTAGGTTGAGTTGTGGAACTTAAAATGAGCTGAGATTTAGAGGGAATATGAGGAGAAAAGATTAACAATGCAGAGAAAAACCAAGAACCCTTCTTCAATTTATCTTAGCTCTCTTTTTCACCTTGCATGCACTTTAGTTAGCTGAAATCAATTGATTGTATGTAGTTTAACCATGCAATCATATTGCATATTAAGAAGACAGCTTCTACTTCATCAAATTGGAATGGTTCTAAGTGGGAATTGAGGTAGTTTACATGTAAATGGGGAAGAACCGATTTTTAGTGGATTTGATCCAAAAATCCAATTTCTATTTGATTTTGAAATTTAATTCAAAATTAAACTTAAAATTTAGTTTTAATTGTTTTAGCTAAACTGAAATTTTATTAATTTTACAAAAATTAATTCAATAATTAATATTAAAAATAATTAATTAATTCTATTAATTTAATATCAAATATTAAATTAATTAAACACCAATTCCACTACCATGAATCCCTATTCATGAAATTAATATTTAAATCGTATCTAAATATTAATCAATTCTCCAATTTCGTTTAATTTAAACGATATAATTACTAATTCTCTTAACTCGAATTTGAACATTTCAAATTAATTCATCAAGTTATTCCAAGGTTTATTCTGTTTATGAGCTAGTATGGGATCTAATAGACCTACAGATCATGGGCCCCAACGTTCTAATTAATTGGCTAAATCCTTTAAATCAGATTAATCCTCATTCATTAACTACCGGGTCACTCCACTAAAGCCCAGTAGTTGTATTCCCCTCACTATAGATATATTGTGTCCATCGATATAATCATAATTGGTAAGTCAACCCTTCATAGGTTGTTCGTAATAACAGTTAGGTTAATAGTTGTTATGTTTTAGCCCAGATATTACCTTTTGTTCCTTATGTTCCATTGATCCTCTAATGAACAACTGGTTTGAGATCCAATCATTAAACCGAGTCTCTCTTAGGCCAATGAGAGGGTGAGACCCCTTGTTTAAGACTCGGAGTCAGTACTTAAGGAAACAACCTCTCTACTAACCCTTCAGCGGGTAGGAGTGAATTCTATCTTGCACCCTATGTCCCCAGTTATCTATTCGATCTTACCCCTAAAATGGGAGACTTATTGAGCCAGCACTGTTAAGTCAACCCTCACCTATGCAAATCTAAGGATAATCCTGAATAAACACGATTTCATAGTTAGTTCAGGATTAAGGTTAAGTTATCTAGGTCATCACTTTGAAATAGTCAGTCTTATACTGTAAACAACGTTATAAAGTAAGAGTGACTTATTTCTTGGTCCGATCTTATGAAAAGTCATTGCATAGGACGCCCCCACTCCTCATGTCAATACATGAATGAATCAGGTATACCTAGGGCTGAGATTTGGGACGTAATTCCTATCATATAGTTCTGGAATCTTGAGTCCATATACTATCCACCACGATTAGATCGTAGTGTTTTTATATTTTTACCTAACAAGTTTTCAACTTCAGTCTTGTACTCCTTGAACTTTTCAAGAGCTTCAGATTTGTGTTGCATTAGGTATAGATGCTCATATCTAGAATAATCATCTATGAAAGAGATGAAATATTCATACCCTCATTGTGCTCTTACATTCATTGGACCACAGAGGTCTGAATGTATAAGCTTCAAGGTCTCTTTGGCTCTATAACATTTTCCAGTAAAAGGTAGTTTTGTCATTTTGCCTTCAAGGCTCGACTCACATACAGGTAAAGAGTTTTCTTCTAAACCATTTAGAAGTCCACTTTTCACCAATCTCTCAATCCTATTGAAATTAATGTGACCTAACCTTAGATGCCAAAGATTGACATTTTCTTTATGAGAACCCCTCGGTCTTTTAATAGTTTTTGCCGTTTTGAAAATTTTAGTATTTAACACGACTTTTATAACTAATGGTCTTAGTACATATATGTTACTTTCCATTGAACCAAATCCTAGTTCCGTTCCATTCTTAAAAATAAGTACTTTATTTTCAGAGAAGGATAAGGAATATTTTTATTCAATCAAACAAGAAATAGAAATTAAGTTTCTCTTTATATAAGGAACTACATATATATCATCTAATAACATGTATCATTTCTTTTCCAAAAATAACTTAAGTCTGCCTACAACAATAGCTGAAACGGCCTCACCAGTACTGATGCTGAGAGTCATCTCTCTAGCTACTAATTGTCTCCAGGAATTAAATCCCTGATAGGAAGAACATACGCGATTAGTAACTCCTGAATCAACTATCTAGGCAGAATCATCATTCTCTACTAAGCATGTCTCCAAGACAAATAAATCTGATTTATTTTCTTCTGAGTTCTTCCTTTTCTGGAGAGTAGTGGGATCAGCTCCACAACCCATATCATAAACTCCAAGTTTCATCTCAAAGGACAATCCTCGTTGATTAACTTCACTAGATTTAGCAACATTTGCTTTCTCTATTTGTCCTTTGACATTCAATATGGACTAGGGTTTATTTAGAGAGCTGACATTACTAGTTTTGTTGTCATCAATCCCATTTAGCTTTAATTGTAAGAACTCTTACTCAAACAATTCTTGCATTGATTGCATGATCTAATGTGCAATAACCATATTCTCAAATCTTTTGGCTAAGGCATCAGGTATGCTTGCCAAAATGTAGACTCGGACCTTATCATTAACTTTTGTCCACATTCCGTATGCATTGAAAACATTTCGTATTGCATTAAAGGTTGGGACTTCAGGACAATCCTTAGTCAAGACGATGTTGAGGTCGTTAACCATGGAAAAAAAATTAATTGAATCTTTCCAAATTGTATAATTAAAATCGGTCAAGCTACTAGAGGCAAATAACGAAAAAAATATATATAATTTGAAATTTTTGTTGAAAAGAAACAAATATCCAATTAATTTTAGCATAAACTACATGAACCCCATATAACATCTAATTTTTGCAATGATACTTCAGTGATTTAGGACAAAAGTCACCGAAGTGTAGTCAGTTATACCTTCATTGAACTGAGACTTCCTTAACTGATTATTACATCAGAATAACTCTTATTCTTATAACAATCAGTCATCATTGATTTGGTCAAGAAATCATTAACTAGCTTAACAATTTATCATAAGTGCGACCCTTCATTTTGGACCCTAAAGTTCTGCCCAAATGAGTCAACCAAAGGGAATAACTGATTGGGGCAAAACCTAAAGCGATCATATCTATTTCTGGAGTTTGCCTTTATATTGACCTAATGCACAAACCATCAGAAGGGGGACACTCTCAAGGTGCCTCGAGGCCGTGCAAGAAGATCTTACAGTGCAAATCAATGAAGCAGACCATAGAACATGTTGACACACATCCCTCTCCCACTTACTATAGTACTCTCTCCATTCACCTTGACATTGACCCATGCAAATACGACAAACAATCGAGACAAATTTAGCTCTCAGACGAGCTAGGACACGAGTAAAGGCTATCGATGGCGTACCTAGTTAATGCGTATAAATAATCAAGTGAAATGAAATATTCATGGAAAAAAGAATGATAATTAAAAAAATGAAATAAATATAGATAAATATAAAGTGGGATGGAAAAAATAGAAAATCACTAGAACAAAGTTGAGTAGAAAAACTTATTAGATATCATTGCTTCTGTGGTACAGATATCTAAATTTTCTATTTTTATATACTTTTTCAGACCTATTGCCGATACTAAGTAGCAGCCAAAAAATTGTATCCATTTTTCATGATATTATGCATGGATCAAGTATATCATGGCGAATTCTTCATAAAGAATTGTGTCTTCCATAATGGAATCTGATAAGTGAGATTTCGAGTAAGTGTTTACATAATCTTCTTTTGTCTGAAGAAATGATTCATCGAAATAATGAATCACCAACGATATCGACACATCTGAGATCGCCAAATGTTCGGGAGTTTCTCTGTTCAATCCTTTTCCTTCTTCTTGTTGTTATATATCTCATTCGTACACATCTTCTCTTTGTCTCTCTAGCCTAAGTGAGCTACAGACAGAGTTCAAAAAGGTCAAATCTTTGATGATTCCATCATACATGATTGAGTTGCGAAAACTTCTGGATAGGTATCCCACATCTGAACTGAATTATTTGTAGTTAAAGAATCTATTTCTAGTTACTTTAGAACAATTAGAAGATTCTCTAAAAGAAATACGGGGTTATGCTTCTGGTGGCAACATGCTATGGGGTGTGGATGCAAGGCTGCTCCAAAATTAGCTTCATAGGGGGAGGCTCTCAAGGCGCCTCAAGGCCAAGCATGAGTCTCACGATATGAACATTAAGGGAGAAATATGAGTGAAAATTGATGTATTGTATACATATTTTTCTCTCATTGAGTATTTTAATAACCTGGGATTTATTTAACTTAGGAAAAATACGGCTAATTATTTTTACTAAGTGATTGTTTTTTTCTTTTGGCAAAAGTATTGTAATTAAAGTGTGGGGTGAGGGAATCGAATCTCAGACCTCGATAATACAAGCACTTTGCCAATTGAGTTATGCTTTTGTTGGCCTATTAAGTGATTGTTATGTGTGCCCAAAAGTAGCACTTACGTTGGATAGTTAAACAATTGTGATTAATGTTCGTTAATCACTTTAACAAGCTTCAATCAACAATTGCATACTTGTAGCAAATCTATCTAATTCACCTTTTCAAGTCAGTTCCCAGGTAGGATTGTTCCGTTTCCGTCAGCTTAAATACCCCAGCCTAGACAAAACTAACCTTAGACAAAAGGTCCCTAATAGATACGTTTGCTACAAATTTAATCTTTTATTAAAATTAATTTAATCCTATTAAACTGATTAAAAAGATTATACTAATTTCTAATCTCATTAGAAATTTGTGATCTTAGGTCTATGTGAATCATATTTTAAAGCTATTTTTAAAAAATGATTTTACCTAAGTTTGCATGCAATTACGAGTTATTGATTTTAATTTATAATTTCATTTAATTATAACTTTTATAAAAGAAATGAAATAAATTAAAATCATACAATTGCATTCATTGACATACTTGGTAAATTATAACAATTATAAATTACTTAAGGTAGTGTCATGCTTCATGCAATTTCATTTCATTACTAACTATATATAATATTTATATAATAAGGTAATGAACTAATTAATAACATCCACCCATACACACATACAACTATATAGTATAACACCTATAATATAAATGATGCATGGCTATGTTATTAATGTATGCAAACATATACTATAACACTTATATTATATGATGCATGAGCATGCTATAAAAATTAAATCATGCAATTATATATTGTAACATCTATAATATAAATGATGCATGAATAATACATAACCTATGGTGGGATTTTTACGATATGATATACGTTATGGCATATATAAATTTTAAAAATAAATCATACATCAAATGCATGATTTAAAACAATTAATGGACCAGAAGTGGACACCTAAAAAATTAGTTAAATTAGTATAACACTTATATTAATTTAAATAATTATAAAACATCTAACTATTACATAATGATAGTCAACCAATTCGAAACAAGTGAACCAGGTCTTAAACTGCTAGAACTAAACCGTCCAGCCCTTACACTGGATCCGAACCGCAAGTGAACAATCGGATCAGGAACTAAACCGAGCGAGAACCGATTTGTTCTTTCCATCTCAGAGCGTTATAACACTATAGAAAGAACAAAACGTTCTTCCTTATCACAGTGTTGCAACGCTAGGGCACAACATTGCAATCATGCAGTACATATAGCATTGTACAACCACGATCTTCTTTGAAATTCCTCCATTTTAGGCCTCGTTTTTTCCAGAAACAAACCGAAACAACCACGAACAACCCAAAAACAGTAAATTACAAACTCGACCATAAAGAATTATGCTCAAAACAAGGGCCCTTACAAACCAATATGTAAATAAAAGCAATAAATATTAAATGGTCAATCCCAAAAACATTCATAATTGTAAATCCTTCATTAAAATATTCATCACATGAATACAAAATTCATAAACTCACTAATACTATAAATTAATTTTGAAAAATTAAAAAAAAAAAGGGTCAACAACCTGGATATGATACCAATTGAAGGAACTGGTGAAGGTTCACAGTAGAAGGGGATGGTCCTGATAACGGGCAGAAATGCACGTTATTACAGCGCAAAGTCATAAAACAATGCAGGATTGTGATGATAAAAATATACAATATTGCGTCCAAAAGCATTAAGTTCACAACATTGCGATCGCATGCGTCCATCGCATTAAAACAGTTAGCTTATGTATTTTTGTGCAGGAAAATGCGTTGACGCAAGGCAAAAATGCGATCCGAAGAAATTAACGTCCGAACGCATAAGAGATTACAACCGTAAGGCTATGCGATAGTTTGCGCTTGCGAAATCAAGATTGTGACCACAAGGCTATGTGATCGTTTGCGCTCGCGAAATCAAGATTGCGACCGCAAGGCTATGCGATTGTTTGCGTTCAAAAATCTACTCGAGAAGGTGGCCGCATAGAGCGGCGCATCAAGGTGGGTGCATCTGGGTGAAAGCTTAATAAATCACGATAGGACAGAAAGCTGATGACGGTCGATTTCGAATTAAGTTGACAAGCTGTTAACGACCATTGTAGCAAGTACACTCAAATTTTCAGTGAAAAATATTCGACAGATCAGACAGAGAATAAATGTCATCCCATCAGTGCAATCATAAGAGAGAAGAAGTTTCTCACCCTGAAGTCTATAAATACCAAAGGCCACCTTCAGTGAAGGAGTTCGCCCAGTTTTTAGAGTTCACTATTTAGACGATACTTATCCTTGTTCTTAGTTTCTTATACTTAGAAGGTGGAGCGAGAGAAGGGAAGAGACGCCAAAAGATCACCCTGGTCAGCTCGAGAGAGTGCCATGGAGTGTGGAAAAACAGAGAGAGGGTCGATTCTTGCGAGAGCAAGAATATCTTTTGAGCAAAGTAGAGAAAAACAATGTAAAAGCCTTAGGAAGCAAGAAATTGCTACCAGGCTCTTTATTTTTATTCAGCATTGTCATTCTATACTTCAATTATATATCTATAAAATGGAACTTACTTATCTACATCTGTTCACTCTCTTTAAAATATGTGTGAGTAGCTAAATCTATCGAATGGGTTGAGAAGTACTTAGCTAACATGACTTAGAATTTTCATTGCATGCGATCATCTTGTCTTATGTTGCATCCATCATCCCTTTAGAGCTACTCGAGAGAGAGTCTAAAGAAAGAACCTAAGACTTGAGAGAGCTAGTTTAGAATCTAGACTCGAGAGAGCAAGATTAGATCTGCATAAGCAAGAGATAGAGACTTAGAGATAAGCTCTGTTTGTCAACATGCATCGCATGCACCCTAGAGATAGGTTATGGTATTATGCGGTCGCCTTGTATGTGTGTGTGTCAATCGTCATCGCATAGACAAGAATAGAGGCTTATGTATAAGTCCTATAGACATCATCACATATATCGCATGCATTCTAAAACTAGAAGCCGTAGCATTTGCGTTGAGAGATGATTTGATATTGTATGTGTGTAGTATGATCGCATAACATGAATGCAATCCCAGGAAGTGTTAGCTAAACCCCTTCTCAACCCGTTCCCCTGCATATTCATCGCATATTTTGTAATATTAACTCTTTTCTTAACTTTGTCACATACATTTTATACTGTAAACAACAAATTAACCAACCCTTTGATTTATTGTTACTGCAAAGTGATCTATAAATTATCACCACATATTGTTTTCCTTAGTCCCTGAATCGACCCTAGGCTTACCAGGCAACTCAGTAGGATTTATATTTGAATCTTACTAAGAAAAATTACATGCTCAACGCAATCCCTACCATTATTTCATCGCATAAAATAACGCATCAGGTCCCTATTTTAATTTTCTTACAAAATCTCAATTTACAGATCAATCAAATTGTGCATAATCAATAAATTTACAGCATGCTTGGAGGGAATTGGAATTAGGGTTCAGAGAAACTTACCTTTGAAGATAAAAATTCTTTGCGTAGTTCCTCGATCCGATCACGAACGTTTCGATCTCCAAGAATTGAGATCCCAAATGAAGACACCACCACTTGAGAACCTTCTGTATTCTCTTGGGATGAGAATTTGACAAGAGTGGTGAGTTTTTCTTCTTTTGGAAGAGGGAGGAAAGGATGAGAGGAAGAAAAAAAAAACACTTTTTCTTTCGTGTGTTATTCAGGAGTTTTTTAATAGAGAACCCAGAGAGATTTTCTTTCTCCTTTTTTTTTGGTCAAAATGCAAGCTAGAAACCAATCCCTCGTAACCTCTCTCAACACCGCAAGTGATGGAGATAAAAGTAGGGAGGGAGTTAAATAACTCCCTCATTTAGTTTAATTCAAAATTAAATTAAATATAATATATAAATATAATAACTAACTTATTATATATATAAATATAACTATATGATATATCAAATATAACATATAACCTATAGTTTTCATATTGCATCAAATAAAATATAACCTATAGTTTTATTTCTCTCAATTAATCATGGTGTTTGGTATAAATCACATTTATACTAAATTATATGAATCTCATCCATATAATTAATATTTGAATCATATTCAAATATTTAATTCCTCTCAAAATAAATTTTATATTACAATGTATCAAATACATTATATTAATTATATCACATATAATTAATTCCCTCAATTAATTTGAACATTTCAAATTAATGCAAAATCAATTCTCAATAATCTTTGTTGAGCTATAGAGGGGACCTTATGGACCTGTAAATTCAAACTCCAGTGGTATTTGGATAATTAATTAAACTCTTTAATTAAGTTAACTGACATCCATTAATTGCCAGTCACTCCATTAATGACCGACAGCTGCATTCTTCGCACTACAGATATATGTCTGTGTCTGTTTGATATAACAAGTCAACAGTGTGATAACCCTTCATAAATTTCTAGTAATACAACTGGGCCAAAGTTATTGTTTTGCTTTTGTAGTTACATATAACTCCTTAAGTACCACCAATCCCTAACTCATGCCTTCTGTAGTTAATATTTTTAAATTTGAGGGTGGGAAAAAGGGGGTTGTGAACGTACAGGCTTTCAAAATCTTTCAAGCTCCTTGAATACATTTTTATCCATAAATAAATAAATAATAAAGAGAAAGCGTTGAGATCGGAACCTGTTCGTAGTTGGATGTCCACAGACACTCGTGGAGACAAGCTAAGACGAAAGCAGGAATCGTGATCAATGCAAGAAATAATTGATCACAACTCCACTGTCATAACAAGTCATAAGGCATGAGATAAGACTGAAAAAAGTGTCTCGCTCATAGTTAGATGTCCGCATGATACCCATGGGGGCAAGCCAAAATAAAGGCTAGTCACTTGGATCAGCGCAAGATCACAACAAAATAACAAGAAGAAATTCAAAACCCCATTTATGAAAAAATTAAATATGAGATTAAATTGGAAATGAGTTAGGAATTTTTGAAGATTAAGCTTGCAACTTCCTAAGTTTGGAAATAATTTCAGAAGAAAAAGGAATAAAACTCAAGAGGGTTCTGGTCTAACAATTTGAGTAAAGCATTTTGAGGGGTTTAGGCAACTAATCTGGGCGATCGAAACTTTAAGAAATCATGAGTATATGCTTGAAAACAAACATTGTTTTAAATTTACGAGTGTGATAACTTATAGAAATACAAGTTATTTTATCTTTCTCTCTTAAAAGAATAAGAAAAAACGCTCTGAAAGTGCTACATTTTTTCTAGAGAATTTATAAAGTAACAAAAATATGCGATCATACATATCCAATGCCTGATCTATTTAAATTTTGAGCTAATGTCGCTATTCTTATTTAGAACTCCCACGGATGTGATAAAACAAGAAATATAAAAAACAAAAGCACGATCGCATAATCAGTTAATGCGAAAACCTTAGGCAATGAAGCACGATATGACATGGGCGGTGGAAGTCAAATCTCAGATTGAGTTGGTAGCTGATTAGAAAAAATTGTTGAAGATTCAATGAACTTCTGACGTGTTGCAGATGGTGCATCAAGGTATGGAATTTAATGCACCCTATCAGCACAATCATGAGTGAGAGAAGAGAAGTCATCATCAGATGCCTATAAATACCCATGCAATTGTCATGCAAAAAGATACGAGGGTCATAAACTTTCTGAGAAGAAAACTCTGGCAAAAATCCTTCTACTTCAACCATAAAAACACCTCGGTGAGAACCTGGATCTCTTGTGGAAGTAGAGAAGTTCCATTGTTTGATATTTAAGTGAAGCAATTAGCATAAGAGCCAGAGGGAGCAAGACATTGCACAACATAACTTGACTTTCGATCTCTTCCTTTATTTTACAGTGTATTTATATTGTATCCTTAACATTAAAGAACTCAAATATGTAATATGAATACCTGTTTATCCCATTCCTTGCTCATTTCTTCTATTACTATCATAAGTAGCTAAATTACTTTATGGGTTGAGAAACATATAACCAACATGAACTAAGTAACAAAAGAATTATGCGATCACTTGTTTTATGTGTGCCTACTTGTGTCACTTGAATAAGTTGAAAGATTATTCTAAGTAAATTGAATCTAGGTTTGAAAGAATTCAGATTCAGAACTCGTAAAACAAGAGGATATGCTCCTTAGAAATAAGTACATCTTTTGCATATTGTACTCATTGGATGCATCCTAGAGATAGGGTAGTGTGGCTAAACACACCGAAAAGTGTTGGTCTTAAGTGCACGACCTGAACGCATAATTCATCTAGCTACTTAGGGAATGTTGGTGAAAATTCTTCTCAACCCCATCATCGCATGTTAGTATCCTCAACCACCGTTTACCCTGTTTCATTTGAAGCACAACCCTCAATGCATAAAATTTAGGCTTAGAATAAAACCAAAAATCGACTATCTATGTGAAATTTTTATTTGCATTAAGATCTAAGTATCAGTTCATCACACACTTATAAGAAATCTCTGAGTTCGACCCTAAACTTACTAGGACTCTAGTTGGACTTATACTTGGGTTATACCAGGAAAAATAAGCATTATAACCTCATAATCATCATTCATTTCATTGCATGGTACGAACGCATCAAACATGTTGATGAAATTTCTAGAAGATTATAAAAATTATTTAAATTAATAATAAATATCTTGCTTTTTGTAAATAAGTTAAAATCTCTAACATTTATATCATATATTATATTTAAATTGTTTCAATTTTGGTGTTTATTTTGTATATTTTATGAATTTTTATTTTTTACGATATAATAAAAATGTTAACTTGTCTCTTATATCGACGTCAAACACATTAATATATGGAAATATATATGAAAATATAGGCATGTTGATAGAAATTTGATACTATGCATCTAATCTAAGAGATGTTTATGATGCAACATAAAAAAAACATGCACAGCGAAAGCGATGAAAATAAGGAAATTTCACTATAGAATAAGCATGCAAAAGGGATAAAAAAAAAAAAAAAAAAAAAAGAAGGAAAGAAAACCCACCTTTGAAGACTCCACCACATGCTTCCTCTCTCATGCATGAACGACACCACTATGGTAAATCCCCGCTATTCTCTAGTTGAAGAACACAGTTGTGAGACTGTTTTGTTAGTGAAAATAAGGAAATTTCACTATAGAAAGAAAGAGAGTAAAGGAAAATTGCAAATTTAAAAAACAAAGTCATTTCTAGAGAAAACACATGCAAAATCCCCTTTAACATGTCTTCCACCTCAAACTCTACTAGCGTGTAATCTCCAGGTGTCAAGCTTGGGAAGTGTCACTTCAAAGTCCATTTAGTTAGTAGAAAATCCAACAATTGGATTGTTCCACTAACTAATTTTTTATTAAAAAAAATGAAATACAATAAATTTTAGAAATTATTTAATTAAAACAATTTTAATAAGAAAAATAAATTTAATATCACATATTAATTTGTCTTTGATACCTAGCTTTGATTAATCACATTGATCAAATTTTAGCAAACATTTTTATGCTAATGACCAAGTATACTCTAAAAAATAATTGATTAATAAATAAATTATTCAATTGTAAATAATATCTCATATAAAATACAATTTTCCCTAATACTTGAATTTGAACATTTCAAATTATTACTTCACCTAGTTCTTCAAGTTTGTCCGTATTGAGTTAACGAGGAGACCCGATGGACCTACAGATCATGAGCTCCAACGATTCGATACTAATCGATCAAATTTTTTAACCTAGTTAATCAACATTCGTTAACTAACAAGATTGTCCACTATAGCCTATAGTTGCACTCCCCTCACTGTAGATATATTATGTGTCCATTTGATATAACCGTCATCAATAAGTTGATCATTCACAAGTTGTTCGTAACCTTAACAGGTCAAATACCAAAATACCCCTAAATTACATCATTTCTCCTTAAGTACCATTGTCCCTCTAATGAACAATTGATTTAGGATCTTAATCACTAAATCCATTCCTTCTCAGGCCAACGAGAGGATGAGGCCCCTTGTTCAAGACCTAGGATCAACCCTTAAAAGAACAACCTTTCTACTATCCCTAAAATGGGTAGAAGAGAATTCCATCTTGCAAATTCTATGTCCCCAGCCATCTACCCGGTCTTATCCCTGAAATGGGAGGCATATTGAGCAGCGATGTTGAGCATACCCTCACCTATGCATATTAAGGGAAAATCGCGAATAAACAAGTGTTCATAAACAACTCAGTATTCAGATCAAGTTATCTAGGTCATCAAGAAGTGAAATTAATCAGTATTAACAGTAAACGATGTTAATACGTAATAGTGATTATTTCGTGGTCTGTCTTACACAATCTCATCGTGTAGAACACCCCCGCTCACATGTCTCGATATGAACGAACTAATCACATTGTTTATGACACTTTACAACATCTATAATAATCATAAAGCGGGTATTATTCAATAGTATCTCCAAAAATAGGTACCCAACCTAATCCAAGTACTATAGACGATTTAGGCTATTTTACTCGAACTTGATCAAGTTTATGTTTCCACATAAAGTCCAAGTATTCATGACAATAGTCAAGGGTTCGTAGTTTATTGGATTTGGAGCTATTAGAAAATCAACAACACTTTTCTGAATAAACTTCATATATGTTTACTATTTACAAAACTACGAGTTTTAGGACATACAACCCAACAGTTTATGGCACTAGAAGAAATTCGGGCTTTAATGTCGGTTGACAACCGATATTAAAGATAGTATTATTAAAACCCTTTAATGTTGGTTGCCTTTAATGTCGATTTTAAACCGACATTAAAGGGCTTTAATAACACAGCCTTCAATGTCGGTTGCAACTAACATTAAAGACCTTCAGTGAAATTTCCAACTGACATTAAAGCCTGTGTTTTTTTTTTTAATTCTTAACCGACATTGAAGCCCGAATCTATTCGTTTTTTTTTAAATTTCGTTGTCGAATCTTTTTTTTTTTTTTTTGTCTAAAAGTATAACATGACACATTATCATTGAACGTTGTGGCTATGACATATTATTCATGTATGGATTGTAAATCTATTACATTTAATCCACAAATTCTGCTATAAAATTATAATTTAAAAGGTCGTATAATAATTCAGGCCTTGAAAACACAAATTACAAGTAATACAAACATTATGAGATTACTGTCTCTCTCCACTTGGTAAGTATGGATCCCTTCATAATTCTTCTTTTACCAACCCCCTAGCTTTAGCAGTGTCTGGTTATAGGCATCTTTGTCTGACCACTGTTGTTCAAAGGATCACAAACAAAAAAGGTTTAAGACAAAGGATTGAAAGTGAAAATGTATAAGAATTCATATTCAACTAACCGTGTTTATTGGGAATGTGCATAAATGTACATTCAAAGGAAAATTCTTGTAGTGAATGTGTTGGATCTAAAGTTCCCCAAGAAAAAGTATAAAGAGGTTGCGATACCAAATATTTACTCTTTTGTTGCATCTGCAAAACAAGAAAACTCAATAGTTGAATAAATGAGAGAATCTTCTTTTTCAAGATCTTGAAGAAGAGAAGCTTGGTTACCTAGATATGAGATACAAAGACGATGGAAAATTTTTGGCAGCATAACAATGCTACCACAACAAAACCCAAAATTTACCTCGAACCTGTTCAAAGAAACACACTCCCAAAAATATTTCACAACCACTTGTACTCAATAGAACTATCAGAATTCTTAAAAAATGAATATTCAAGAACAATACATCAATAAGCAAATTTAGCTCACAATGTACTTCAAATCTCAAAAGTTGTCACAAAAACTACCATAGTATATGGATAACCCATAAACTATCATAGGGCAACCCACAAACTCAAGCGCCTTGAATCAAATTTAAACTACAAATAAATAGTACCCGTGAATCATAAACGGGTGTTACATTCTAATCCAATATGGTCCAAAGAGAAATAAGTACACTATAACTTCTCAAACAGGAATTTTCATATCATTAAAGTCACTTGAAAATACTTAGAAACTATGCTTAAAACTGCAAGCATTCAAAAATGCACTTACCAGGAACAATTTTCACTTGAATCCCTTGCTGTTGCAAGAAATCCATCTCATTCCCACTCCTTCCAAACACCTAAAAAACACATAAACAAAAAAGGTTTAAGACAAAGGATTGAAAGTGAAAATGTTATCAGAATTCATATTTATTTAAATCAAATATTAGAATGATGTTTATCTGAGGGATGGCCATTGCATTGGCTTTTTTCTCAATTTCAACTGCCCAGCTATACACCACCATCCCAACAATAGCAAGAACCATCCCTGATATGTTCTTCAATGTCATCTCTGAATCAAAGAGCAGCCACCCCAACATCAGCACACATACCGTCTTCATATGGCCTAAAACCTGGAATGATATGGCCGAGAAGCGCCCGATGCACAGATATTGACTGATGTTGCAGAACACAGCTAGGGAGCATGACAGTAATATGAAACACTGCAACATTCATTAAAGATAGATTGAACTTCGGAAGTAAAAGCGAAACAAATACAAGATTCAAAAAAGAGAGATATCGGAATAACGACTTACGAATGCACCAAAAGTGTAGTTGTATTTCAGTAGAGATTTGCTAGTAAGGCAATAGTCAATGAACGGACCAACTGGTAGAAGGGAAAGTGCTTGTATGAGAGTTGTTTTGCTTAGTAATTCAAAGGAACCTATTGAGTACTTCTTCTGTAACAAACCTATTGATTGTTTAAATCAATGCAAAAGATTGAGCTTGATGTTTCATAATTAGGTTCTTAGAGTTCAAATGCTGAATTTCAAATGATTTTATATGGAGAAAAGAGAATGCTTACAATTTGTTGTAGTGATGTGCATAAGATTGCTACCAAGGCACAAAGAAAGCTTTTGGCATTAACTTTGACATCAGTCACCGTACAGACTCCAACACCGACAACGACCACAATAACAGCCATCTTCATTTCCCATGAGTATTGTTTTCCATGAAGAATTCACTCTAGTACACAAATCATTAGTATCATGCTCAGCTTTGATATCTACAAGCATATAAAGTAGTGACAAAGTTCAGTTATCATCGATGACGATGAGTGATGACTTAAGAGTAAGGGGAGCAAGAATTGAACCTGATAGAATCCAACAGAGTTTAACATGAGGCTGAAGTTCATGGCTGTTATCGACGTGTTGGCGATAATCGAGAACCAAATGAGTTCCTAGAAGGGAATAGACTTAGATTTAGAATAGCCAGTGGCATTTGAAATCCAACCAATCAATGCAGTTACAGAAAAGTGAAATCCAATTAAAGTTGTAGCTGAAACACAAGAGGAAAAGCCTTGGATCAAATCAACTAATTGATGAAATGAAAGGGATGCATTATGCATTTCAGTTTTCTCTAAAAAAAAACACACTCATATGGGACAATCATTGTAAAACCCGAACCCTAATTACTTTAAGTAAGAGTAAATAATGTGATGTCTTCTAATAAGTTAAATGAAGCCATGTTTTAGGAGGGATAGAGGATAGAAGCAAGAAGAAATAAGCTCTTGTGTAGCTAAGTGTAAACCCCGGATTCTAAATTTCCTAAACAAGTATGTTTAGCCAAAGAAATGAAATATTAAATATCTAATAAGTGAAAAACCATGTTATTTATAGGAGTTGTGGAGAAAGGAAAAGAAAAAATATATTAAATGGGAAAGTTCATTTATTGGTTTGGCTGGAGCCATTAAATATGGGGTGATGTGGCGATTAATCCTTGAACTCGGAAGTTGGCAGGAAGATTAAAAGGCAGAGGAACTTCAAAAGCTTGGTTTCGGCAATCTACATGAGAAAATTTAGTGAAATCAGTGCTATTTGAAAGCTGGGAGAATCTAGTTTTCGAGGTTGTCTTGCCAGAGAAAGATTGCAGGAGGAGAATAACAAGAAGTGAAGAGAGTGCAGAGGAGGCAGAATCTCGGGTTAATCAGGGCTCTAGGTGAGGATTGGAAGCTCTAGGCCAAATTATTAAAAAACAATTGGCTGAAATTTTAAAGTAGAAAGTTAACTCAATTCTAAATATGTTTGTAGAAGGAAGTTTCTTCAAAAGAGGTCTGGATTTTGAGTTATGAATTTTTGAAGTTGTAACAGAGAATCTGTGCATAAGCAGACAGCTGCTTGGGAAGAACAAGTAAACAGCTCACCGTGGAGAGTTATAGTGAGATATGAAGAATGAGGATCTCGCTAATTTTGTGATGAGGATCTCGCTCTAGAAGGAAATCTCACTAGAAATTGTGTTGAATCTCACTGGTAAGGTGAGTATCGCTGGGATGAAATTTTGCTAGGAAAAAGCTTGATCTCACTCATGAGGATCTCGCTCATGAGGATGAATTCACTCATGTTGATCATCTCGCTAGTAAAGTTGTCTTTGATGATGAAAGTTCCATTAGTAAATGAACTACTTGAGGTATTCTGCTAAGAATTCTAAGGAATTTAACCGGGAATTATGTCCTTTCAGACAAAGAAGAGCTAGAAGAGGCGTATAACCCGTTAAGAGTCCCGACGAGCTGTGAGTGGCTATGTGTTGATTCAATGTTTTAATGATTTAGAAACTATGATTTCTTTGAAGTTTATTTCTCATGCTAAGTAAAGCATGTTTTCCATGGAAATTGACATGATTTAAATATGTTATCTTGTCCAAATACTTTCAGCATGCTTTAGTAACTCCATTTTCAGGATGAACTAGTATGATGATCTGAGCACTATGCCTTAGTGTTCAACTAAATGTTTGTGACTAGTTATATGACGGATACTGAAAGACAATGAGAAAGTATCCTAGTCAAGTACCTAAGGTATGACGGTACTCAGTTATGACCACGTGCACGTTGGTAATACGATGTCGAGGGATTGAGCAAAAGGGTTTTCCCCAACTAAGGTTGACGTTGAAGGATTGAGCAAAAGGGTTCTCCCCGACTAAGGTTGACGTTGAGGGATTGAGCAAAAGGGTTCTCCCAAACTAAGGTTGATGATGAGGGTTAGATCTAGTAGTTCACTCTCAACTAAGGATAAAGGCAGTCATATCTTCTCCTAGGCTAGAAGGATAGTTTAGGATTGTTGATACTTATGAATGTTTATCAATGCATGATGTTACTAATGTATGAGTTTTCCAAGTATGTTTCTCATATCTAACGCATGCTAATAGTTTTTACAAGCTAGTTCAACACGAGTTAAGCCAATTTATTTTATAAAGTATGAAGCATGCGCTAGGGTTGAAACTAAGGTTGAATGAAGCTTGATGTACTATGTTTATATACCTAAGATTGCCAAAGTAGCGTTGATATTTCTAAACACTATGAAGAGGAGTACTGAAGGTAAGAAAGGTATCTGAATAAATGTACCTAAGGTGATGACGGTACATAGAAACCTCCACGTACACATAGGTAGTTTTGAAGGAAAGGCTGAAGTATGTGTCTCCTGGGCCATAAACCAGCAAAGAGAGGCTGAAGCATGGGTTTCGTGGTCGATAACAGACGTTGGGAGCTAGGGCGATGTATGCTCGTTCTCAACTAGGGAATAATGATGATTAAAGATGTTTAAGAGTTGTTGTCAACGTTTATGTTTAAAGGAAGTTGCTTGAGATGCCCATCGGTATATTTTAGTTCCAATATTATATTTTCAAGCTTTCAGTTTAAGCATGAGATTTATGCTTTTATTAAGTCACTCACTGAGCTTCTAGCTCACGTTTTCAAATGTTTTCTTTTTCAGGTAGCGGTCAGTTTCCAAAAGATTTTTCTTCTGCTGCTGCTCTACCACTCAAAGAAACAGGTCAAAGGAAGTGTAATCGAAGACCTGTATTAGTTAGTACACATGTGTCTGTCTAGTGACTGGTATTCTAGATGGGGCTCACTAAATTGTAATATTCATGTATAAATAATGCTGCGAAACCCTGTAATGTGAATGTGTTAAGTTCTGAGTTAATATGTTGGCATATTGATGACATGAATGTATTCAGGGTTTGAGCAAAATTTAACAGGTTAGATAGGCAGTTAGTGCTAGCAAAAGGGTTGGTAACTGCTGCAGTCACCATTCCATCCAGGTTAAAAGGGTAATCTGGAGTGGGGTGTGACAATCATTTTCATAAGGATCATTCATAATTTATTGAGAAGTTTGATTAAAGTTGTTTTGCTTAGTCAACGGGGATCGGTAGTTGGCCTCTGGCACTATTGGCTACCTAAAAATGGAACTTTTCAAGTTCATTTTCTATCATCAAGTTAAATGCTCAGTCAGTTTTCGAAGTCATTTCCTTTGAAAAGTACGTCGACGACCGGATCGGAAGACCCACGAGTAGAGCGGATAAATAGACGATCGAATAAAAAAAACTCACAACTAAATCTATAGATCCAACGCCGACAAATCACTTCCACAACTAGAACAAGCTGGACGGACGACGAGCTGACCCACCAGAATCTACAGATTCAAGGAAAAGAGAGAACTCCACCACTGACGGAATCTACGGACGATGAACTCCACCACGCTGGTGACGAAGACCAAAACAAGTTGGACCGGATGATGACCCAAATCTATAGATCGAACCACCGGAAGAATGGCCACGACGACAACCAAACACCGGAAGAACGCCCACAAAGACAGAGATCCAAGCAACGCCAGTGACGACGACGATCAGAGTAATTCGCACGGCCAAGTTAAGAAGAAGAGAGTGTTTGGTAAGAGAGAAGTGAAAGGAGAGAAGATTTGATATGAAAGGAAAAAAGATGCAAAGTAAAAGAAAAATAAATGTAGGTCTTTAATGTCGGTTTTAAACCGACATTGTAGCCCATCTTCAATGTCGGTTTAAAACCGACATTAAAGATCCTTTTTATTTGTTAAAATCGACATTATACATCCGATTTCACTTTTTTCAACCAACATTAAAGTCCAAAATTCTTGTAGTGTGGCTTGGATTAGGTTGGGTTGAGAGGGTTATAAATTCCTTTATTCCAAACACGTCTAGTTAAATAAGGTATCCAAACTCAATTCATCTACAAAACGTTTGGACTGGGTCGGTTTGGATTATTCTAATTATTTATTCGAGGTTTTATAAAAATGAAGTAAAATATTTAAAAAAACAAAAAGTAAAATGCTAATATGTTTAATATCTATTTAATTGTTTTCAAATATTGAAATAAGATTAGCAACTTAATTTAAATTTATATTATAAAAGGTTACCTTCAAAATCATTATAAATAATTTTTATGGAGAGGTTGGACAACAAGATTTTTTTAAAAAAAAGTTATGAAACGAAAATAAATATATGTATATATATTTTTATCTAACTAAAAATAACAATCTTTTTTTACCATATGTGATGTGGGGAATTGAACATCTAACATGGAGATTGATAGTACAAACAAGTTGAACTATGCTCATTTTAACAACAATTTTTTTAAAATAAATTACAAGTTCAAAATGGTTTACGTGAATTTAGATGAACTCATAAACTAATTCAATCCTATCATGTTTTTATTTATCTGAACCCAACCTAATCCAAAACATATGGAGTTGAATTGGTTTGGATCGATTCACTTTTTTGAGTCATTGAATTTTGTAAACAATCCTTACACTCATTATTCAATGGGGTCTTTTTAAATATAAAAAAATAAAAATAAAAATATTTACACTTTTAATAAAAAGTTCAAAAAACAGAACTTATTTTTCAAACTTTTTGTTACAAAGTGTAAATATTTTTTAAACTTTTTGCTATAAAGTGTAAATAGTTTTGGAATTTCTCTATTTATAAGAATTTCTCAGATTCAATTAACTCGGTTTTAATTCAGTCAATATTTAAAATCATTTTTCTGTTTTTTAATTAAGAAGTGTTATTTGTTAAACTGTTAAACTCAAGTTTAAAATTTAAGATAAAAAATGGTCTTTTTATACTAGTACAATAGGATGGAGGATTTAAATGTTAATTTTCTACTATAATTTTATATAACTTTACATATAATGAGTTTTACCCAAAGTTAAAAGTACATGTTCTTTTTTAAAAAAAAAAAAAAATTAAATTACAAAGTTCGGTAAATAAAGTCTCAAGTTAGTCTCAAATACGTCTATAAACAAGTTACAAATGTGTGTAATGTATTTTTAATGTCTCTGTATGGTAACCATTTTGTTATTCGTTTTTTTGGTTTGGAAAATTAAATCTATTTTCTTCCTATTTCTTACAATAATTTGCATCTTTATAAAGTATAATAGTTGAATTTCTAGCCAAATTCAAAAAATAAAACCAAGTTCTTAAAAGCTACTTACAAAAAAAAAAAAAATGGCTTGATAATTTGAAAGTAAAAGCAGTTCACATCCAATTCTATTGCTTTGTTATTTACTTTTTAGTGATGATTTAAAAAATCAAACCAAAATTTAAATACTAAAAAAAGTAGGCCTTGTTTGGTAACCATTTTTGTTTTTGAAAACTAAGCTTGTAGACACTATTTCACCTCCAAAATTCTTTTTAAGAAAACAAAGCCAAATTTTGAAAGCTAAAAAAAGTAACTTTTAAAATATTTTTTGTTTTTGGAATTTAGTTGAGAATTCAATCATTGTACTTGAAAAAGTTGCAAGTCGATGTAAGAAATTTAGAGAAAATAGACTCAATTTAAATAGACACTATTTCCACCTCCAAATTTCTTTTTAAGAAAACCAACCCAAATTTTAAAAGTTAAAAAAAGTAGCTTTTAAAATATTTTTTGTTTTTGGAATTTGGCTGAGAATCCAACCATTGTACTTGAAAAAGATGCAAGTCGATGAAAGAAATTGAGAGAAAATAGACTTAATTTAAATATTAAAAATAAATAAAATGGTTACCGAATGGAGCCTAAACTTTTGGTTTTGTATGACTTTCAATTTTGTATCTAATAGATCATTCACCTTTTCCATGTATTTTAAATCTCATGAATTTAGTTTATATATATATATATATATATATAAAGTGCTATGATATATTGCACATCCAATTCAAACTTATGTATAATAAATTAATTGATTTTAAAAATATATATATTATAAATATGACAGTGATGTATTAGACGCACAATTAAAAGTTTATGAACTTGTACAATTTAAGGACCTGAATATAATAGATAGGTGAAGAATTGAAAGGATTTGAACATTCGACTTCAATGGAAATTCAATTCTCGCATTCGTTCGTTGTCATGAAGGGTCCCTCATGGGCTTGACCTCTAGCCTCTTCCTCAAGTATGATCTCACTTTCCAAGTTGACTTTGCATAAAAGATCTTTACACTAGTGTGTGCCAAGACTACTACATTCCAATGTCTTAATTAGTATAGAGTGCATATATAGTTCAACCACAAGGTCAAAGCCCTCATTTTGAGATTGAGGTTATTTATAATGTTCTTCATCCGACAGTCACTTGTGGTTACATATAATCTTGGTGATATAAGGGTTATTTCAAACGCTCGAGGTTGCAGGATACAGACTTATTTCAGCTTAATTATTTTTCGATTGGTATATGTTTAATGACTTGACAGCTCAAACCTTGAGACTTTGACTTTTCCCTTTTGGGGCCTGCGCTCCCCTAGACCTCTTCTTAATTCTCTTTAGACTTGGATCCACCCATAGATTTTGAGTCTTGTCTCGGATTTTTTTTTTAAATAATATATTTTTTTAATATATAATGACAAAAATATGATAGGAGTGAAAGTATTGTCAAAAATAGGTTTTTAAATCATGTACCCGGTACACGATTAGCTCTAAATCGTGTACCGGGTACACGAGTTCCTGTTGATCTGGCACGCGCAGTCTGCCGTAGAAGTCATGCAGCGTTGACTAAGGTAATCGTGTATCTGGTACACGATTACCTTAATTCATGTACCCGGTACACGACTTCCTCCTCCATTAAACCGCATCGCGACTCTTCTTCTTCCTCATCCGAGCACTTCTGCCTTTTCCTCCATCCACTGTTTGTTTCGTTTTCTCCCTCCAAAATCATACGAAATCTTCCTCCGTTTACTTCCATCTTGTGCATCCAAACGTATCATTTTTCCTCCATTTGTTCGTCCGTCCAAAATCGTCTGAAATCCTCCTTCATTTGTTCGTCCGTCCAAAATCATCCGAACACTTCTGTGGTATAATTCTTTCCCTACGTTATTTTCCAATATATAATCTTCATATATATATATATATATATATATATATATATATATATATATATATATATATATATATATATATATATCATCTTGTTTGCATTTGGGCTGAACTTATTGTGTAGTTTATGGATCCATGATTTATTTGTTGGGTTGAATCTAGAAATATACGTATATATTTGTCTATTTGTTGGGTTGATTTTGTCTAATGTAGTTCATGAATTTAGAAATTAGATTTTGTTGAGCTGGGCTATTTTGTCTGGACGATTATATTTGTCTATTTGTTGGGCTTTTTTTAGGATTAATTCGTAGGATGATTATGTATTTGTTGACTTGAATGTAGAAATATATGTACATGTTAATAAAAATGAATATTGGTTCATATATATATTATTTTGTTTGCATTTGGGCTGAATTAAATATATGATTCATTGATATATTATTTTGTTTTTATTTGGGCGGATTTAAATGTATAGTTTATGGATCTTAAATTTGGGCAGATTTAAATGTATAGTTTATGAATCTTAGATTTGGGCTAATTTAAATGTATAATTTATGAATCTTAGATTTGGGCTGATTTAAATGTATAATATTTAGATCTTATATATTGAACTTAGAAATTGGATTTTGTTGGGTTGACCCATTGACATTTTTTTTTTGTCTACTATAACAGTTGAAAAAATCATAATAAATATGTCGATGCGTCCTGAAGATTTGAAAATGATGGAGATAGTGACATTGACGTTGAAGTTGATGAATTATTTGGAAACGACAATAGTGGGGAACATGATCTTGAGTTGGTACCGTCAAATATGTTCACCCAAATAGATTGGAAAATTACAAATTTGTGAATTGGGGTCTACTTTGGAAGAAAATAATATAGGTGTAGATAACTATAATTTAATATAAAAAAAAATATTGTGTGACAGAACATTACAAAATTGTTGTAGTGGAATCAAATCAAGATCTTTGGTATGTCAGATGTAAATCATGGAGTGATGGTTGTGCTTGGAGGTTACAGGCATGTCGGCGTAAAACTCGTGGGACGTTTAAAATCACCAAACTTCAAGGGAAACACTCATGTTTGTTTTCAAAATTGACACAGAATCATTCACAGTTTGATTCAAATTTTATGAGTATTGAAATCCAAAATTTGGTTAAAGCTGATCCTGGAGTACCTGTGGTCCTACTCCAAGAAGCAATTAAAAAACAATATGGCTATAATGTTAATTATAGACGGGTGTGGCAAGCCAAGAGAAAAGCGTTGATTGTTGTGTTTGGTGATTGAGAGAAATCATATTCAGAGCTTCCGTATTGGTTGAGTGCTCTTGTTCATTACAATCCAGGAACACGAACAAATTGGTTTTTCCTTCCCTCTGATGTGCCAGGTATGACTATTTTTGGTCGAGTTTTTTGGTTCTGCAAGAGAAGGGTTCGAACATTGTATGCCATTAATCCAGATCGATGGAACTCATCCCTACAAAAAGTATAAAGGGAAATTATCGACCGTCTTATCTATTGATGCAAATGGCATATATTTCCCCTTCTTTTGCTATTGTTGAAGGTGAAAATTCGTCCAGTTGGTCATGGTTTTTGTGGGCATTACGTGAATGTGTTACCCAAAGGAAGGGTAAGTTGATTTCTGATAGACATAAGGGCATTCTTGCTACAATTAATAATGAAGAAATTGGTTGGAGTGAACCTAAAGTGTACCATCGATGTTGTCTTCGCCATGTTGCCAGTAATTTCAATACGAAATACAAATCAAAGAAACTAAAAAATTTGGTGTTTAAGGCAGGAAATCAACACCAAAGACACAAGTTCATTTGGTGCATGAAATAATTGAAACAATTGCACCCTGAATGTCTTATATTTTTCAGACATTGACTTGAAAAAATGGACTCAGTCACATGACGGTGGGTAACGGTGGGTACCGCTATGGGTGGATGACAAGCAATGCAGCTAAATGCATGAATGATGTTTTCAAATGTGCTAGAATGTTACCAATTACTTTTTTTGTTATGCTAACATTCTATCACACAATACTGTATTTTGAACGCCGGAGACAAGAAATCAGTGAAGCACTCGATCGTGGAGACATGTATACAGAATATGCCCTAAAAAAACTTACGAGGTGTGAAAAACGAGCATTTGCACATACAGTGACATCTATTGACAGGGAAAGTCAAACTTTTGAAGTACAAACTGGCATAAGTATGATTTCTCCCTATAAATGACAACATGCCCAAGTTTTGAGCTTGAAAGAAGGAACATGTTATTGCAATAAGTGGCAATTATTCAAGATCTCATGCTCTCATGTAATTGCAGTTTGTAATTACATGCGTATGACATACATACCACTTATTGATGAATGCTACAAATTGTCCAATTTCAAGTTACTAAGAGAACAAGATCGGCCAAAAAAGTACGCGCATTCATAATGAAATGGATTGAAGAGAGGCAAGCCAAAAAGTGCGATGTACAATTTGCAAGAGAGAATGACATAACAGACGCACTTGTTTGTCCACAACGTACATTAGGTGTTTCGTCTTCAGGTCATTAGGGGTATTCTTTTTACTTGTATTTTTTATGTAATTATATATTTTATGTACTTGTACTTTTTATGTACTTATATTTTTATGTAATTGTATATTTCATGTACTTATATTTTTTATGTACTTATATTTTTCATGTAATTGTATCTTTTATGTAATTATACTTTTTATGTAATTGTTTCATTTTATGTAATTGTATATTTTATGTACTTGTATTTTTTATGTAATGAATTTATTTTATATACTTGTATCTTTTTATGTACTTTTTATGTATATTTTATGTCATGAATTTTATTATGTAATGTAATTTGAACTTCTTAGGTAATGGAGTCTGGTCCTTCTAATTCTGTACAATTATACCAACAAAATACACATCGTTCACAATCAATATGTTATAGTTCTTCCACTGTAGTGTTGAGTTGTCGGAGAAGGGAGGTGACTGCACAGCATACTATCCCATTTGATCACTGCATCATTCCCTATGTTCAGCAAGTAGGTTTTCTTGGGGTTGCACAAATCGGTTTTATCCAGCTTGATTGACACCTTATTACTGCTCTAGTTGAGCGTTGGAGACCAGAAACCCACACATTTCACCTTCCTTGTGGGAAATGTATGATCGCGCTGCAAGATGTTGCCATACAATTTGGGTTACGAGTGGACGGGCAACCATTGACAAGTTCACTAAAGAACGTTTATGAAGAGCTCTTAGGCGTTCTACCATATGATCTAAAAGGATCAAGATTGAGTATCCCCTAGTTGGCGTCCCAGTTTCCAGAATTACCTCCCGATGCCGACGACATCAGTGTACGTAGGTATGCACGAGCATACATCATGCAGCTTATTGGAGGTTTTTTGTTCGCTGACAAGTCAAATACTCGAGTGCATCTCATGTTCCTCCCGCTACTATCTGATTTCGAGCACGCTAGTATGTACTTGTGGGGTGGTGCATATCTTGCATGGTTGTATAGAGAACTTTGTTGTTACCAATGCACAAGCTTTGGAAATAGCGGGACCACTGATACTACTACAAGTATTGGCTTATGATAGATTTCCAATTATAGCATCATCGTCCCCTTAGTGTCATGTATTATTTCATTTATATATTTATTTCGTTACCATTTTATGTAAGAATATAAATTAATGGTAATTTTTTTACAATTTTAGATAGAGTGGTGTATTAGTTGCCTCTGAACAATCAGCAAATATGTTGCTCGTGTACAAAAAAATATTTGACATGTTGATGCACAATCAAGTAGCAAATGTATATATAAATGAATATTAATCGTATTTTTTTTGTCAGATTATTTGGACGCCATACAGACAACATATTTGGTTATCTTTACCTGATTATTGTTGTGATGGTGAAGACATCTGGTTTCCATATAGTAGAGTGACATCATCCAGATCGTGTGTTGTGACAATTCGGTCTGCGACAAACGATACTTTCATTGTCCTATACACTCTCAGTATTACATCAGATCGATTTGAGAGGTAAACACGACTAAGACTGACGTCGAATCCATGCAGAATATATATTCTACTGGCATGGACGTATCAGACAACTACTTTTCATGGTACAACATGGTACAATTAAATCATGAGGCATCACATCTAACGACGCTTACTATTACCACATGACAAGAGATTTAAAATCAGACATTTTCCATATATATTATATGAATATTGTTTAATATTTATTTTTTGGATTGTACACAATAATTTTACTAGCGATGTTTAACAATATTCAAACAACTTACCAGACTTGGGTTTAATGTATCAGTAAACCTAATTTAGAGGGACACAAAGACGGTGAGGGGTAAGGACTAGGGGTCGTTTTTAAATTTCATTTAATTTTACATTTTCAAATTGTAAATTAAAGAATTAATTGTAAATATTTTTGAATATCATGACATTTTTTTAAATATGAATGCAATATAATTATGTTTTCATTCTGATTAAATATATAATTAAGTTTAATAATAAAGGAATTTGTTGACCCATTCCTAAAGTCTTAATATTGTTATACATCTCCCATTAAAAAATAATAATTAGTCAACACACCTTAAAAAGTTTGTATCTGACTAGTCAACCAACACGAGTTTTGCCACACGTGTATCTCATACACGATTTCACTACCCCAATTTTGTCAATAAAATATATTGTAGTATAAAGATAAAATAATTGCATATATAGATGAAAAATGGTAAAATATTAAAAAACTCATGCTTAGTCACTTTTTGCTCGGGTCTTCGAAGACGGGATACCAAGTCCCTGCACCGTCCTAATCGAATACCCCGTTTGATCCATCCCGATCAAACCGGGGATTCCTCACCCCGATTGGGGTGACATAGATTTTTGCCAAGTTAATAGCATTATTAGATCATTGGTACAAAAATTTCGAAACAGTCCCATCTTAAATTTTCTTCTCCCATCCCCAACACCTATTAGCTCACAGACTCGTATCGCAGATCGAAATACACACGTCAAGAACTATCTTGAACAGAACAGTTGAGTTTGAATTCCACCGTGATCTCCAAGCACAAAATCGTTTGACCAAGAAAAACAACCCTAACAAAACAATAACAATTAAAAAAGAAAAAAAACAAAAAACGAAACTCCTTTCTCGCGATCCACAGCGTAACCCTCACGCATTCCCATTCTTTAATCTTCCGCTCATCATAAATCATAATAACCATTACAAATCAGATCGAAACAAATTGAAACAAGTAAACCCAAAAACCTCATTACCGCCATCAATTACTGAAGAGACGAAGGTAAATTTGCAGAGATCTCTGAGGTACGCTTACGCATAAACATTTTCCCTCTGTTTTTCCATTTTTCTTCATACCTCAAACACCGTCCAACACAAAAGAAACAAAGCTCCACATTGAAATTTCAAAATATCAATAAGCTATACACAAGATGCGTGATTTTATTGAAATGGAAAACCACGGATTACCGTCCATGAAGACGACGACTATTTACAAATCTCAGACACGAAATGACCTAATACGCCATCCTCGTAATCAAATCGCCACCGGTTCATCCAGATCTTCAAAGTTAGGGTCCTTCACGTCCATAACTTCAGCCTTGAACCCGATCTCGGCCGGAGAGTAACCGTCTCCCGCCCAAGTGAACTTGCCGCCGTGGCCTCCTTTCTTCGGTGATCCGTTCATTCCCGTCGCCGATTTGCGATCCTTCCTCGCATCGGATTTTCCGCTGGGCTTCGAGCTCTTCTCTGACTTCTTCATCTCGTTATCGCCGATTCGATTCTTTCTCAATGGATGAGTGTGAGTGAAGATTGAAGCGAAGTACCATTTTATACAAAGGACCGACCGAGTGAGATCACGCGATCTGTGGGCGTTTGTGCTGATGTGTGGTTTTTACTGATTCGTTTCAAGCGGATAAGAACGCCATGGTTTACGGTAGAAATGTTCCTCTACTCTCAAGCGTATGCTAGATTTGTATGACCGGATAATATCTTTTGGTTAAAAGTACAATTTTGTCCTTCATGTTTACATAATTTTTAAGATATAATATAATATAATTTTTAATTTATATTTTAAAACAATACCACAGATTTTTTAGTTTATTGCGCACATTTTTTAAGATATGCATTCTAAGTCAAAAGTTAAAAGAAAAAAGTTTAAATTGATCATTTAACATATTTAGGTGTTTTTAGATAAACATTACATAAAAAAAAATCATTGGAGAATTTAAAAGCATGTTTGGATTGATTAGAAAAAAAAAATTAATTTCTTTTTAAAATTTAAGCTCTTTTGACAAAAACTATTTAGATTAAGCTTTGAAAGTTTTTCAAATTCTATTTTAAGTGGTTGGCAAATATTATTAATTTTTTATCAGATGTCTTATTTCCAAACACAATATAAATAATCACCTTTTGCTATCGTAAATACTATTTCAAAACCTCAATTTGCTATTGTATTTACCATTTGCTACAGTTTTTACTATTTTACATTCCACTTTTTTATTCTTTATTACAGTATTCACTATTTCATTCTCAAACTAAAATAGTTTACACCTCAAACACATATTATTGTAACCCAAACTAAAATATTTTACATCCTAAACACAAACTATTATAACTCAACTATAATAACTTAGGACTATAACAACTAATTCCTTACCCCAAACACCTGCGTCTTTAAATCAATAGTAAAACTTTGAATTATTGTTCAATTAGAATCTTGAATGAAAGCTTGATTTTATTTATTTTTTATCATGATTTTATTTATTTATTTTCAACAATGTACAAAAGTCAAGGATTCTAACATGTACTTTAATCATCGTCTGATTGCACTATATCTAAAACTAATTATACAAATGCTACATCGTGAGGAGATATTATAAAGTGAACAATTTAGAATATAATCAACTTTGAGTTGTTTGCAAACATAACTTAACTGATTAAGATATGTATCATCCCCAAAGAGATCATAGGTTTGAAGTGATTTGTTAAAAATAAATTTCAGTAAAGCCAAAAACTAATCACAAGGAAAGTCCTTGTAAAAAATAAGGGCACTCAACTGTGGTAAGCGGCATCCCAACAGACATCACGACCTTCCTCCTCAGACGAAGGACCCTAAGGGTTAAAAAGGTTCACAACACATGCATCAGAGAATGTCCGACCTAATTACAAGAACGTTCACAGACACCAAAAGAAACCTTGCCAAAACGCTCGTCGGGTGCAATAATGGCACCCACCACATTTTTTTATTTAGAGAGATCAGCATCCGAATCATTTAGAGCCCGAACAATATCTGTTGAATCAGACTTCACAAGAAGAGGCTGGCACGCCTCCCTTCCCAATTGAATAAGGGAATAAAGGTCAAACCAAATAGTCTCCTCTTTCAAAGCCTTGATAGGTCACTCTTTATCAAATATTTTAAACCCAGTGCAAAATAGAGAGCCTCAGGAGTTATGAAGTTCCCAACCCAAATTATCCAACTTCCTTACGCTGCACCAAGAGGCATTAACATTGAGCTTCCAACAACCATTCGGAGGGGGAGATGATTTTTCCTGACTCACCCAACTCTCGAGCCTCACAAGGTCAGATCTCTCAGCATCCTCAGTAGACTCAATTGGAAGATAATTGTCAATCATTTTGCATGAGCGCCCAAACTTTTTCATATCGACTTTGGCCCTCGAAGATAAAAGTTGGTTTATAAAATTCCAAAGATTCCACAAGACAATGATGACCTTAAACCACTTCTCCAATCTTAATTTACTCGTGGTCCACTCCCATAAATCCATTGTAGACCAATCATCCCTGCGAAAAGGCAAACGAGGCAAGTGTGATAGGAAAATATTCACACCACACACGACAGGAAAAATTACGCACCCACAAAGCATGACTAGCAAACTCTTTTGATTGCCTGCAACATAGACAACGAGTGTTAATATCAATTCCACGCTTTTGAACATTTTTCCTAGTAAGAATTGGAACCATTATTTTTTTTTCCGAACACAAATCCTTGTTCTGGGAATGACCTTAATTTTTCATAACTCCATTCCCTCACCGATCGTAAATGAGGCCTCCTTTTGGGAGAACACAATATAATTAGCAAGGTGATAAGCACTTTTGACAGAGAATATGCCTTTGATGTTCCTAAAAGAGTAAACATACACGCAGCGGAAGAAACCAAAATCAATAAGCACACTGATTACATTTAATTTGAGCTTTGAAGCATGCATATAATCTGTTTTATAAAGTAGAGCTTCATAAGTATATTACCTTTGATGAAACTCTTCAAATTTTTGCTCTCACCACGAATTCAACTTCCAAATGCACAGTGGAGCACTAAGAGGATCTTCTCTACTATCCTCTAACTTAGATTGTGTGGTGGAAGTAATAAATTGAGGTTAATTAAATAGGGAAGGAAGAGGGTTTTGGAGAGTAAACTAGAGTTTCATAAATTCTAGCAACATAGTAATGTTCAAAGGATTCAACTTATTTAACCAGGTTAGCCATGGTAAGCACTTACTTAACTGCTAATTGACAATTCAATTAGCACTAAGGTGGTGTTTGATGCGCGATAAAAGCAGAGAGTTGAGTTGAGTTGGTAATTATTATCTGGAGAGTTACATTGTCTGTGTTTGGTGTGCAGAGTTGAGTTGAGTTGATAACTATTGTTTGTGTTTGGATGTTGAGTTGAGTTGAGTTGAGGTATCTGGTGATGTTTTTGTAAATGAGATTGATTTTGTCTTCTTTTTTTTTTTTTGTCTTTTTTTTTTTAATACTATTGTTGATTTTAATTTTCAATTATACACATATTTTTCTAACTTTTCTACGATAAAAACAAAAAAAACTTTCAATTCTTTTCTATTCTCAAAACATAACAAATTATTTACAAAGTATTCATACACAGGACAAAAAATTCCTAATTCAATTTTTTAAACACTCAAATAGTAGTGATTATTCCATTCAAAAACTCAACTTAATCATTACTTACCGGCAAAATTAAAAAAAATTGGAAGGATTGGTGTCATCAAATGAAACTATTTACATTGTTTTAGATAGAAGGGATGACACTTAAATGTTAATCTTAAAAAAATCAAAATCTTATATTTAAATCAGAAAACTAACTATTAGATAATCACCAATTTGTGGAATATGGATTTACCTTTTTCTAAAACTGATGAAATTATTTTTGAAATATTGATGTCTAGTTTTTCTACTAATATGTTGCATCGATGTGCAAACTATATATATATATATTTTTTAAAAAAACAACTTGAGCTATAATTTTAAATTCTACTATTTCATTATAATTATGTAATATTTGAAAACGTCAAGGGATGAGTTGTTTAAAACATATCGTTGAACTTTTGTTTAGCGAAACAATAATAAGACGTCGTATGTAATATATTTTTGATCTAAGAAAAAAATGAAATGGAAAAAGAATAATTAGATTTAAAAGAACAACCATAGAAATAAAAAAAATAATAAAAGGAAAAAAAAAAGAAAAAAGAAAGGAGGAGTTGAGAAATAAAAGGGAAAATAAAACTCATACGAGCCTGACAAAGAAAGAAGAGAGAAAATGAGAAAGTCGAACCAGATGGCAAAAAAAGAGAGAATATGAGAGAATGGGAGTAAATGTGAAGAGAGCAATTGGAGAGAGAAACGATAAAGTAATTGAGGGAGTTGGGATAATAATGAAAACGCATGGAAAAACGGGTGAGAGTGATAGTGATAAAATGGTGGGTAATCAAATCCATCATTTTATTTTTATCGGTGGTCATCGAAATTAGTCAACGAAGGTGGTAGGCAGAGTATGTCACCGAAGTTGTTTGTGCAAAGGTAGTCGTTGGAGTTAGTCGCTAGAATTATCATCAAATGTGGTTAATGGAGCCCGAAGTTCTTCGTCGAAACTGGTCGTGCGAATGTGGAAGTCAAGTTTTTTTGTACAAGGTGGTTGTTCGAATTGGTTATCAGAGTGTCGTTGGAGGTGGTTGTCGGAGCTCATACTTGGCCACCCGAAGGTGGTCATCGAAGTATGTCACCGAAGTGTGGTAGCGTTAATTGTCAACCGAGACCGAATGATGAAACCATTAAAAACATTGGAGGGAGAGAGAATCGGGGGGAGTTAGGGTGAGTTGGTAAAATAACCAATTCAACCCCCACTAACATTTAAAGTTGGTTGTCAAACATTGAGTCGGTAAAAAATATCATCTCAACCCAACTCTCCTTGGTTTTCAAACACCTCCTAAGTAAATGGGAAAGGTATCTCAATTGGGTGAAAACGCTGAAGAAAAAGTGGGAGAATTCCACTCAAAGTGGAATTTTCAATTTTTTTCATTTAATTTAATTTTCACTAAAATTAAATAAAATAAAAATCAATTTTGATTTTGATTTTCAAAAATTGAAAAAAAAAAGTTTGTTTAAATAATTAATTAAACAAATTTAGTTAATTAATTAAATAATAATTTAATATCAAATATTAAACTAATCAAATACCTAATTCATGCACGAATCCTATTCACGTAATTCAATATTTAAATATTCTAATCTATTAGATTTCGTTCAATTTCAACAAAATTAAATATTTTAATTATATCGCATAAAATTAATCAAACCCTAAATTGAATTTGAACACTTCAAATGCACTCAATTCACTAATCCAAGATATAATTTTACGAGCTAGTAGAGGGACCTTATTGACCTACAACATGAGCTCCAACAATTTGAGATTAACTGGCTAAATTATTTAGACCGAATTAATCAATATTCGTTAACTATCGAGACACACCATGATAGCTCGATATTTGCGTTATCCTCACTGTAGATATATTTCTGTCGACTTTAACCATAATTAGTAAGTCGATCTTTCACAGGAAGTTCATATTTACAACTATGTCAAAAATTAACATTTTACCCCTATAAATACATCTCGCTCCTTAAGCTTCCACTAATCCTTATATTGAACAATTGGTTTATAGTTCAACTAATAAACCATGACTCTCTCAATCACGAGAGGGCGGAGTCCTGTTTTTAAAGATCAGGAATCAGTACTCAAGATAACAACCTATCTGCTAATCCTAAATTTGGTAGGAGTGTATTTCTTTTGCAGGACTATGTCCCCAACTATCTATTTGGTCTTATCTCAAAGTGGGAGGCTTATTAAGCAGTGTCGTTGGACTACTCTCACCTATGCAGATCAAATGATAATCCAGAATAAACAGGAGTTCAGGATTAAGATCGAGTTACCCTATGTCATCGAATTTTAAAATGGTCAATTTTAATAGTAAACGGTCGTTATATAAAAAAAAAGTGACTATTTCGAGATCTGGTTTTATGCAAATATCCTTTGCAGAAGATACCTCCACTCGCAAGTCTCCACATGAATGATTTTGGATCACATCATTTATATAAATATACAAAGTGGACCACATCCAATAGTGTCACCAGGATGAGGTACCCAAACTCACCCATATACTTATAGACCATTTTGGTTACATACTAAAACTTGATTCACATTCATGTCTACATAAATTTAAAGTATTCACATTATAACAATTGGTTCGTTTATTGGATTTTTATAACAAAATGCAGTATTAATAACATTTTATCGAAGGAACAACTCAATAATATTTTTATTGATAAATAGAATATGTTTCTAGTATATACGAACTGCGAGTTTGAGGACATTTCCAACCATCGTCCCAAAGAATGGCAGTTTCCAATGGGGTATTTAGAATATCCTTGACATCACGTGCTACAAAGTTCTCATTAATCATCCAGCCTTCCTCCACGTTTAATAATTCTCTAACCCTCCTATTTTTTAGTTGATTGCTAAGCCACATCGGTTTACAGTTAACTTTTCTCGCAATCCAAGAGTCTTTGTTGATCAAGATGTGAGCGCCCAAACCCCGGATTAAACAACTCGCTATCCCATAAAATACTCCTTCAGGTTAACGGAGGATTATTCCCCAAATAAGCCTTCAAAAAGTTGCATCTTTAAAATACTTGTGTCGAAAAGATTTAGAAAGCAAACTGCCAGGATTTTTAAGGATGTACCAACTATGCTTTGCTAGCAAACCTTGGTTGAATAGACTGATGTCCCTAAAACCCAAACCACCATCAAACTTTCTTTTGCACATATTCTTCTGGCTAATCCAATTAACCATATTCCCTTCCTATGTAAATTGTACGAAGTGATTTTTTTTTTTTAGATTACGAAGTTGGGGATCCAATTTTCGACCCCTAAGAAGAGATCATATCAATTGCAACTGAGTTAAATTGTTCATAATCTTGAGGATCGGTAAATAGTTGTTACCATGAAACAACACAAATTTAATAAAAGAAATTATTTTAAATAATGGAATTGCAGAAAATATTTAAAAATCATAGTAAAATATCACCGTTTATCTCCGATAGACTACTATCTTTATTATATTTGTAAGTATATTAATTCATTTTTCTATATTTGAAAACTACCATTTTAATAATTAATTTCAAAATCATTATATATTTATAATAAATAAAAAAATCTCCAAAATTAAAAATTCATCAACTAGTTTTTAATTTATAACGAAAATAAGAAAGAGACAAAATCGTGGCAATGCCACCTCCCTTCAGCGACTAAAACGTTGAGCTGGGATTGGGCTTTAGAATCCGAGCCTGCCCCATCGTACAAATGGATTTTTTTTTAAAAAAAAAAAAAAAGGAAAGAGAGAAATCTCCTTGAGCCCTAAAAAAGCAGAGAGAGAGAGAGAAGAACATAGAGCAGTGGAATAGAAACGTAGGATAGCGTACGAGAGGAGCGATTATATATACATTCATTCATAATAACAATGTTAGCACTCTTACTACCGCCGGCTTCGCCTTCACCATTCCTCTCTTTCAATCGATTCCCTCACATTTCTCCTTCTTCCTCCTTTCCTACTAGTGGTAATCTCTTCAATTCTTCACCTCAATCCTTGCTTGTACAACTTGTTATTTCACTGATTTTGTAGCGATTGATTTGCGTCTATAATGATGGTTTTCCTAGTTCATTTTCAATTCTTACGTCTTTTCCTTTTCCTACTTGTAGTAATTCTTGTTCTGAATCTGAAACTAGACAGACTTACTCCGGGCGGCATCTAGACGACTTATTTCTGCTACGAAGACGGCGCAATCAGTATCCACAATGGCAACTGTAAGTTATATGGATTATTTTGTTGGTTACTGTAATCTACTTTCACGGTTTGAGTTTATACTGCCAACTGTCACAATCAGTCTCGTAGGTCCCTCAAAGCAATTGTGCCACACTTGTTCTCGCCCTTAAATAAGTCCATCAATCCAAATCCGAATAGCCGGTGATATAATGGGCATTTCTCGCGATCACCATTCCCATTTTTTGAGAAATGGTTTTAAAATGAGTTTAAGAAAATGGTTTTATCATTATGTTTGAGAAAAGAAAGTTTGTTGTAAACTAGAAAGCAATTAGGGTCTACAATGACTTAGTAGCTTACAACTCCGGGTATGAAGGTATGATGAGACTAAATGTGGACGTTTTGTCACAGGAGGAAGAAAATGTTGGTAATATAAAGCGACAATTAGCTAAAATATTCGATGTATCCCTCAGAGCGACGGTCCCTGAGGAGACAGATGTTGAGCCTTTAGTTGCTGCTTGCGCTGGAAAATTTGGCGACTATCAGTGGTATGTTATGCGAATTACTAATGCCTTGGTGAATACTGCTGTGAATTAGATTGCTGTTGCTAAGATGAGTTTTCTTATTTGGCCAAGCAATAACGCAATGGGCCTTTGGTCTAAAATAAAAGGAAAAGGAAGTCAGTTCAGGGGTCCTCCTTCCGTTGGACAGGTATTGCGGTTTAATTTTTTGTGATTTTTTCTTTTCTTTTCATGGAGGTCTCCTTTCATATTGGATCTTTAGGATCATTTGTTTAATTATTTAAATCTTTAAGTGTCTTACAGAACTGCTCTCTTGATTAATAGGCCATCATGAATAATCTTCCTCCATCTGAAATTATAGAATCAAGTTCGGTGGCAGGCCCTGGTTTCGTGAATGTCGTAATATCTAAGAATTGGATTGCTAAGGTAATGTCATTCACTTGAAAGTTTTAGTTGGAATGTAACTCATATCGAGTAGAAAAAATGCCTTTTTCTTTTTAATTGAAAAAAAATTAGTTATCAATTCTCTACTCTACGAAAAAGAGTTTCAGTTCGTTATAATCAACAGTTCTACGTGTGTTAACTTAAAGTTTGCTTAATATGCATTTTCTCCTGCAGAGCATACAAAAAATGCTAATTGATGGTATTGAAACTTGGTCACCCCGGCTTCCGATTAAAAGAGCAGTAGTTGATTTCTCCTCACCTAATATAGCCAAAGAAATGCATGTCGGTCACTTAAGATCTACGATCATTGGAGACACTCTAGCTCGAATGCTTGAATTTTCAAATGTTGATGTTCTTCGAAGAAACCATGTTGGTGATTGGGGAACACAGGTACAACTTTTATCCAAGGATTACTGTATATTCATGGTGTTTAGCGTTGCAATAGAAAAGTGGCTTTTTTATAAACCCCCTAAATTGTTACTCTTTCAAAGTGTACATAAAAACTGAATTTGCGCTAGTCATTTTCCGCCATGTCAGTCTATGTTCAAAATAGGCAGTCTTACTTTGAATCAGTAGAAAATGTTGCATATATGATATATCTAGATTCTCCAATACATACTAATTCTCCTGCCTTTCAAATGGGTTCAAATTTGTTGAAATGGCCATGAATTTTTTGAGTGCTTGCAAAATTGATTTTGGCCTGGGGTTTTATTATTTGGACAATAAACAACTTCTACAGAAAATAAATGTATTACCAGATATTCATCTTTGGCTTCTTGGTTGCAGTTTGGTATGTTGATCGAATTCCTGTTTGAAAGATTTCCTAACTGGGAAGAGGTTACTGAGACAGCTATTGGAGATCTGCAGGTAGGAGAGACATTTTATAATCTCCTTTGGTTGTAAATACGTTTACGTTTTATAGTATATTGATAAAAAATTCCTTAATACGGTTAAAAATTTGATATTTTTGGTCTTAGATAAAGGCTTTTCTTCTGTTAAGATAGGGCACTTCACTCTCTATGTGATACAATTGTGTTCCCGTGAATTCTTACTTTAAAAAAATGGATATAAAGAAGTTGCTAATGTCTATCTACCTTATTTAACGAGAACTAACAAACTGTTATTTGATGTTTTGATTAAACAGACATTCTATAAGGCATCAAAGCAGAGATTTGATAGTGATCCTGCATTTAAGGAGAGGGCTCAACAGGCAGTGGTTCTTCTTCAGGTGAACTTATATATATATATTTGTGCACGTGTGCGCACACACACACACTTGATTCCCTATTCAATCCTAATTTAATACGTTGGACCCTAGATCTTCAATCTAAAAACTGTCTTGAAACTTCCGTCAATTGTCATTTTCACCTGTTAATTTTATTTATTTCTGCTAGTTTTCGACATGATGTCATGCATTATATTTCAAATTTTACTTGTTTATTCAATTTTTTGCTCCTAACTTACTATTTTTTTGCATGCTCTTTTATTCATAAATACTTCTATTTCATATAAATATGAAAAGTAAACAATGAAGTAACAAAATAAAGATTGAAGTTAACACAAAGAAGTTCAATGCCTCTGTTTGGGCATCTTCCTCGTTTGGTCATATTATTATAACTAGAGATTGGAGTCACCTATTGTATAGTTAGGTCCCTAGCTCCTTCGGCATTTTTTTAATGCATGTGGATCTCGTCTTGTTTTCTTTTATTTAAGCTTGGTTTCTCATTTAAAAATGTATCGGAAGCCATGGTTAAGAAGGAGCTTTATTTATTTATTATCTTATCTGTGAGTGTTCGTGCAAGCTTATGCAATTATACACACCTCAATTATTAATTCACAATAACCACCTAACCCTATAATATTTCATTATTAGAGAACTCATAGGATTTAATAGCCATAGTAATTGGCCACCATGGGATTCAAATTCATTCTCTAAGGTCTTTTTTACTTGTATCACTAGTCCCCAATCAACCTTGTTTTAGCATCTGCAATTAGATTGAAAATTGGAAGTTTGAGTTTTGTATGTTGAAAGAGCTATAACTGGACTCCACTTGATCTTAGCCAAAAGGTCAGGTGGTTTACCCGTAAACTTATAGTTTTTTCAAGCTGGTTTTTGATTTGAAGATTCCCTGCAAGAGCATGATAGGAGCATGTGCATTATTTGGAAGTATCTCATAGCTGATTTCTGCCAAACTGATCTTAACTTTTGTTTTACAGGGTGGGGAAGCTAAATATCGCAAGGCTTGGGCACAAATATGTGAAATCAGCAGGAATGAATTTAATAGGGTGTATGAACGCCTTGGAGTTGAATTAGAGGAGAAGGTACATTTTGACTTTCCTTTATGCATTATACGTGACACTTCTTTGTGTCTTTAAACATATAACATTTTACTTGTGGTCTGTTTGTTTTCTCTTGTCTTTCCTCTATTTGTTTGTGTTTGTATTGAAAAATTCTTCCTTCTCATGTCATGCCCAAATTAGATTGTTTATTTGGTTTTTGATTTGTCGAGGCAGAAATTTGAAATGGCATAAATGCCTACCTTAATAAGGTTTAATGGTGTTTACCACCATATTTATTAGTTGGAATAGTGTGGTTAATAGCATCAGCTTCTTCAACATGTTTTAACTTTCTGTCCTATTCATTATTATCTGCTTCGTATAGGGATTTTTACTTGCAAAGTTCCGAGTCTGGCTCTTTTGATTTTAATATTTATCAGAAGAGCCAACGACTTATTCTTAGTTCCCATTTGGTCAATGTATTTTTATCTTTGTCAGGGAGAGAGCTTTTACAACCCGTACATTCCTAATGTCATAAAAGAATTGGCTGATAAGGGTTTAGTGGAAGAAAGCCAGGGTGCTCGTGTAATCTTTATCGACGGAATAAATATTCCTCTCATTGTTGTCAAGAGTGATGGTGGTTTCAATTATGCTTCAACTGATCTTGCAGCCATCTGGTCAGTTTTCCTGTATCTCACTGTGTTTTTTAATGGAAATATTGTTACTGGTAATGAATAAGTTGACAGTTGACACAGTCATAAACTTTATAATTATGACCTATTGATATTGTGCATGTTTGGATCCCCTCTGATTCATTGCACGATTTCAAAATTTTGTGGAGCTGGAACATTCTGATTTGGTCATTTTTGCTTTGCACCAAACAGGTTTCGCCTTAATGAAGAGAAAGCTGAATGGATTATATACGTTACTGATGTTGGGCAGCAGCAGCACTTTGACATGGTTTTCCGGGTATGTGTCTTGAGAAAATCTTGCTCGGACCTTATTTTCTTTTATCATTCCATGTTTGTTGCATATGTGGTTATTTGTAGACTTGGTAGCCCGTCCAAACTGTAGTCAGCAATTATTTAATAGCTTGGTTGTTGGCTTACATTTCCTCTCTTTTAATCGTGCATATGAATATTACTTACTGTAGACCTGGTCAACTATAATCCACCGAACTGCTGCTAACAATTGTATTATGGATTTGCTATCCTCTTAAATTTGTGAAGTGGATCCTTGAATTGGAAGTAACTATGGCTATTTGTTTCAGGCTTGTAAACGTGCTGGCTGGCTTCCACTTGAGGATAATAAGTATCCCAAAACAACCCATGTTGGTTTTGGTTTGGTTCTCGGTGAAGATGGCAAGCGTTTTCGAACTCGAAATACCGAAGTGGTTCGTTTAGTGGATTTGCTTGACGAAGCCAAGAACCGCAGTAAAGCTGCTCTTATTGAGCGGGGTAATAATAATATTGATTATTAAGAATACTGTTTCTTTTTTCCTTTTTTGAAAACATTTGTGCAACTTGCTGCTTTACCTTGTAAGATTCATTGGAAGTGAATGTGTCAGTTTTTTCCCTGTCAAAACTTTTTACAGTCAACCTTGCACACATCTTACCATGTAATTTGATTTTCGGTAACCTTCTTTAGAGAAAGCTGCGGAATGGACTGAGGCAGAACTTGAACAAATTGCTGAAGCTGTTGGTTATGGTGCTGTCAAGTAAGTTACCATTTTCATTGCTGGCTTTACCTTTCTATGCCTCTTGCATGAATTCTAGAGGTTATCCTTGATATGCCTTTTAATGTAAACCTTTAATGAGTACTATTAGTTGATACTGCCATTGGAAATGGGTATCCTTATAGCACAACTTATTCTTAATCCATCGAGTCTTATAGTATCTCTAGCACACAGGGGTACATAGCCTTTTAAGCATGCTATACTATACGTCTAACCACCAACTGTTATTAATGTAGCTATATGCATTCAGGGATCAAAATTAATCTTCTGGATCATTAAATTTGGATTTCACTATAGACTGCAGTATGTTAGGATTTCTCGTTCTTCCTGTTTTGGGTGGAACTGAGTGGCTGCTCTGACAATTAACTTTAATTCACTTGATGCTGCCTGAACGGTTGGACTCATCATGAATGAAGAATCTATGCAGCTTAAAATTGCAGAGTCTTCTGATTTATGAAATTCCTGAAACCATACCCCGATGATTCTGTTTTAGGTAGAAAATTGTGGTTCAGAATGATTCTAGTGGTATACTTACTATCAGGTCTCCGACATTTTGACTGATGTCCGCTGCTTCTGTATTAACCATTTTGTGGGATTATCGTGAGTTAAGAACGAGAGGAATTTTGGGGATTGTTTGGGGGGCTCTACGTGAGAGAGTGACTTTGTGTAGACTTAGAACTTGGGCTGCCCTATCAAAGAATAAACCTGTTTCCATTTTGTTTTTAACTTAAAGCTGTTCTATAATCTTGCAATTATGTGGGCTCAGTTTGGGCCTCTTTGTCTGTTCCTTCTTTTTTACGTGTCTTCTTGTCAATAAGTTACTTATCTTATTTACGAATTTGTCTGCTCCATGCTTCTTCGTTTAAATACTCAGAATTGCTTATCAAAATTTTATGTTCCAAATCGTCTTGGCAGATATGCTGACCTCAAGAACAACAGGTTGACCAACTATACTTTCAATTTTGATCAAATGCTCAATGATAAGGTACACTTTCTCATCTGGTTCTTGGCATAGCATATAATAATATACAGAGTCCACTCTCCTTGCACACCTAAATTTTGTGATGACCAGGGCAACACTGCTGTGTATTTGCTGTATGCCCATGCTCGTATTTGTTCAATCATCAGGAAATCTGGTAAAGACATAGAGGAGTTGAAGAAAGTAAGTTTCCTCCAAAATCCGGAACCATTTCTTCTAAAGCTTGGCCTAGACCAGCTGTTTTGCACTTGTTTCTAAATTTAGTCTACCGTTATCTTGATAGACGGGAACAATTGTGTTGGAGCACGAGGACGAGCGTGTATTGGGGCTTCATTTGTTACAATTTGCCGAGGTAAAAACAAAAAATATACATTTTAATTGGGTAACACTGCCATTGCGTCTCAACCATTTTATATTTGGTACGAGTTGTTACTCGCGTGATAATTACTTTTCCTCCCTTCGTTGTACTTAGGTTGTCGAGGAAGCTTGCACCAATTTGTTGCCGAATGTGTTGTGTGAATACCTATACAACTTATCAGAAATATTTACGAAAAAATTTTATTCCAACTGCCAGGTACAACCAACTATTTCAGACCAATATCTCATTCTTTATGAATAATATCATTATCCCACTAATTCATGTTGGATAATTACTAAATCACTAGCCCTTGTCGGCTGATAGCGTCGTGGCAACTAATTATACCTTGTCTTGTTTATCAACTCATTACCTTTAATAACCTGGAATTTAAAGTTCTCTTTCTTAATCATTTTGTTTGGTTATTCCCATTTGCATCAAGACGTTTTTTTATATTTTCCCATCCTTATGGTTGTGAGCTGGAAAAAGCTCACTAAATTTGTACACCTTTGTCCCAAATGCATCCAAGAAAAAGTCGCAAAAAGTTAAAACTTCTATTAACGTTGAATATTGATTATTATTTGTCAGGTCGTTGGGTCGGCCCAAGAAACCAGTAGACTCCTACTTTGTGAAGCTACAGGCACAGTAATGAGGAAATGCTTCCATCTCCTTGGAATAGTACCTGTTTACAAAATATAACCTCGAAACATTGCCTATTTTCAAATTGCTTTTCAGGAAAGATCGTTTTTGCCGACATTTGAGTTCAGCCTGAGCGAGGGGGAAAAAGAAAAAGAAGATTTCATACAGAACCTTGTATTGTTTTAGTTTGGTTTAAGCTTATCCTAAAAGCTTCAGCCTTCTTTAATTAGTTTGTCAAATTTTACCACTTCCCCCCATGTAATTTGCCTAAGATATTGAATCAGGTTTTAACGAAATCCATAGTGTTCTTAGGAGTGGGAGGATTTACTACTGATTTGTGATCTTTAGGATTATTTTTGTGTATCAACTAAGTTAATTTCGTCCAGATTCAATTGCAGGTTCTACAAGTTTGTATATTTACATAATTATGTCTTCTTCTTTGTCACGTATTTCACGTTCTTCGTAAGAAGAATAAAGTTATTCATGCCTTCTCAGTCATTCTGAAAAGATATTCTACCTCATCAATGAGGAAAAGTTTGGTTGTAATTCTTTTCATTTTACTGTTGGCCTAAATAAATGAAAATTTTCCAGAAAGCCAGATAAACAGAGTACTATTAACCATATCCTTGAACAGCATGAATCAAATTAATATTTTAAATTTTAACTTAAATGTATATATATTTTTAAATATGGTTCTTATCTTTATGTCTTGGCAAATTATAGAATTTGTTTGTTTTCTAGCAAGGCCGGAAGATTGTGGGAACGTCCAGAAAACTTTAATCATCAAAATATTTGAGATAAATATATTTAAATGAAAGTTAAATCGATTTTTAGTTCTCTTCATGGCATAAATTGCCAAGAACTAATATGAACTGAAACAACTATTTTAGCAATGCTACCACCTTTAAGCACGTAATTATTGTATTGAATAATTAATAACCAAAGATTACAAAACTATTGATTTAGAATAAGAAAAAAAAAATCTACAATTAAAGGTTAAAACTGTAGATTATGTAACAAAATTCCTTAGAAAAATAAGAAAGGGAGATAAGATAAGCCTTGACAAATTTACAAGTTTAATTAAGGTTAGCAAAGTAATAGTGCCACAATTCAGGCATTAATCCTTCTTCTATAATTATTGAGATTAAGCCTCTAATTAATTAGTGACCATTCACAGGGATTGCAGATCTTGAACCACAAAGCAAACTACTTTTTCCTCTTGATCTTGAAGCTTTCTTGGCTATGGCTGCTCTTGGAATAATGGATTTCTGGCCTTCAAAACTCTTGCAAGATTTGAACTTTTTTCTAATTGGAGAAACCCTTTTTGCCAAATCTTCTAATCTTTCTACACTTGCTAAAGATGTAAAAGACTCAGATTTACCATCATAATATTTAGACAACCCTCTTCTGCAATTAAAGAAAATAACCCCATTAGTCATATATTATCGATAAAATATATTCAACCAAAACGTGTTAAAGAAATTAAAAGGAAAAAAAGGAGGTTTTATTTTTTATTTATTAATTATAATCAAATTAACTTACTTTATAGGAAGATGAACCATTAGCTCTGTTAGCTCAAACAGAGGCCCATCTGAAGATGAAGAATTTGAAATTGAAGAAGTTGCATCTTCCACCGTTTCTAAAGATGAACATTCTTCAGAATTTATAGAACTAAGCTCCTCAATTGAAGAAGACTCCATTGAAGCTTCATAATCTTCCATGATTCCTCTGAAATAACCATTATTTTGAGCTCCTCCATCAACATGAAGAGCCTGATTTTCTTGCAATTTCCCCATTGGATAAATCAATCTAAAAAGGAAGAAGAAGAAGAAGAAGAAGAAGAAGAAGAAGAAGAAGATGGGGATTGAGGAAAATGGCTTGTTGCAACTATATATGGAGAATAGAAGAAGAACTGAATGTTCTTTTTTAGTGTTTCTTGATAAAACTTTGGAAAATGGAATGAAATAAGATCTCCTAACTGTAGCATATGTTCTAGAAAAGCTATTTATAATATAAAGTGCAAAGCATAGTTTATATAATTTAAAATGTTGGATTAAATTATGATTTCTTTTTGGTTTTATCATGAGATAGACTTGGATAATATTCCCTTTTTTCCCATCTTTTTTGTTATTTTATCCAAAAATCCCTTTATCATCAATTATCATCTTTTTATATTGAGAGAATTTATTTATTTAAATATATGGGGTCTGAGTTTTTTTGCTTTTTCCCATATTTCTAGGAAAAGAGATAAGATCTAAAAGTTGGAAGACATATCCACAAGTCACTCAATTTTATTTTCCCTATCATTTTCTAATATATAAGATCGAGAATTGAAATTTAAGGTCAACATCTAAGTTACTTTTGCTTCATAAAGCCATGACATTATTCCCATTACTTTTATGTTCATGTATCATCAACCTTCCATTGAGGCAGGATTAATTAAAAGATTTAAAATAATTAAAATAAAATAAATAAATAAAAAACAGCCCACTCTTTTGGAATAATACAATTCTTTTTAAGATACCTCTTGTATCTAGAGAGATTTTCATTTTTCTTATCTCCATTCCAATCAAAAAGTGATGTAACAGTTCAAAAAAGATAATAATAAAAAGATTCTATATTATTGCACTATTAATAAAATCATGAGAAAGATTTGATTTTGACTATGTGTAATTTCACTAATTTACTCACTATTTTTTTTTTAAAAAAAAAAATAGTGAAGACCTTCATAAACAGTATTAGTTTCTATCAAATAATGCATAAAACAAATTCGATTAATAATGTATAAATTAATGCATGAATTAATTCTTGATAACTTTTTTTTTTTTTTTTTTTTTGTGTGTGTGTGTGTGAGAGTAAAGGAGAAGTCTTCATACAAGTTATCATCTCCATGACATTAAATTCATTTTAAATTAAAAATAGTGATTTCTATCCATTCAAATTTATGGAAGAAAAATATTGGGATATATTTCGGATTTTGCACATTTTTGTATTGCTCATTGAAATGTCCCATCGATAATCATGTATATATAATTAAAGAAAAACATAGAAATAAGTGTAGTCTAGATTGCATCAATGTAGTATTTATATATAGAATATTTTCGTACATTTTTTCATAAATTAATGGAAAATTAGGTTGTTGAGAGGAGATAATTTTTTTTTTAAAGTTACTTTTTAATTAATTTTTTAGTTTAGTAGTTTTTTTTCTTAATTACTTTTTCATGATAATACACGCATTTAAATGGCTCACTTTAGAGAGGCAAGATTTTAGTTTTGATTGATTAATTGATTTATTTATTTTTTTACTTTCAACATTATTATGAAAATGTTTTTTTCCTTTATTTTAAAATGGAATAGGTGGAAGTCATTGGCACGTGATGATGGTGTTATGTAGGTGTCAAATCTAGTTGAGATGTTCGAGTGTACCTACTCATCATTCGATTACTCGTATTTTATTCAAAAGAAATAAGTGGAAGTCATGATGTTTAGCATTTCTACGTCAAAGAATCCAAATACAATAATTTAGAATTCGATGTATAATGATCTTGCTTTAATTTTATGTTTTTGAAATTTATACTTGTCTCTCTTCAATTTCATGCCGGTAGTTTTTGTTTATCTTAAAAAAAATACTTAATTCCTAATCAAATTCTAAAAATAAAATCAAAGATTTTAAAACTATTTTCTCCGTTTTCAAAATTTGACTTCATCCTTGAAAATGTTAGCAAAAAGTAGTTTGCAAAACACAAAAAATTATGGATGGAAGTACTTTTTTTATAAGTTTATTTTTCAACGAAAAACAAAACTTGTTAATAAACAAGACTTCAAAGAATAACAGTAATATTGAAAGAAGGTTAATTTAAATTGAATTAAAAAAATTTCCATATACAAAAGAAAACAGAAAAAGAAAAATGGTAAGAAAGGGAATACTTTTATGCTTCTAGGAAAAGATAGGCAGAAAGGATATAATTGGAAGAAAAATTATAGATAAGAACTTTTGGTTTTGAGGGGAGCTTCTATTTCAAGATATATACAACATATTTGGATAAACAAAGCCATTTTGAAAATGAAATACACTTCTTTTCAAGAAAGATTAGGTTGTGCTGCTAAGTATTTTTAGCATGCTTAAATGTATTTTTGTCCTAATAAAGAAAAGTACTTTTACTCATGATCGACCATTTCTTTTACAAAGACGTAAAGATATTTAAAAGATTATATGATTTATAAAGATTCGTAAAGTATTTTTAACTTACCTAATTATTGTTTTAATATAATTGAGATATGAGAATTCGAACCACATATTTTGTAGTTACTAACACACTCATATATCGATCGAGTTATGTTCGGTTTAATTTTATCTCACTTAATTGTTAGCAAAATAATTTAAAAGTGCATTTACGATGAATAAGATGAGATAGGAAGAGAATGTGGACAGAAATGTTCCTTTTCTCTACGTAGATGGAGTCCTTTGAAAACAAAATTTCTTAATTACATATTTTGCTCATTTTTTTTAATAGAGATATAAACGAAAAAAACATTTTTCATCTTTGTCCTTGTCTCTCTCTTATGTTATATGTATAATTTAAAAGTTTTTTAAAAAAATTGTTTTGATTTTGTTAAATATTTAATAATATATATTTTTTCAATTCTTCACGAAAACATTTAAATGAAAATTTAAGCTCAAAATCGACAATATCATACAATTATAGAGATATCCAGAGGTCCATTGTTTAATAATCATGTTATTGGAGATAATTGTCCACCTTGATAAATCCATGATAATTCTTTTTTCTAGCCATCGGGATTTTGATTGCATTTTCAATAATTCTTTCCCGATAAAAGATCACCGAGCTCTCCTTCAAATAATCTGACCTCCAAATTACATTTGAGCACTTGAAGCTCAACTACGGAGTAGTCATCCATCCAAATTACACTTAAGCACCATGCTCGTCTAAAGGCTCAACCACAGGTGGATGCTACAATGACTACATCTCCTAAGGCTACGACTTTTTTGTTTGACACCCGAGGATTCTACCGATTTGGCTACATCAGGTCCCACATGGCATGTCATCTTCTCCATCAAAGAAGTGGAAGTCTGTGCAGTAGTGAAGGGCTTTCACAAAAACACGTAATGCATGAGTCACACCGACTACCACCTCAACATTTTAGGTAGACGCTGACATCTATGTATGAGCTTCGAGTGTCATGTAATAATCCTAAAATACCCCAGTGACATCACCTTAAGAGGTAGACAACACCAAGTACTTAGTTGTACTGAACACTTCATTTGCTAACTTAAAGATTCAAGTATTTGTGGTTCGACACTACACCAATGTGAGTTCTTTGTAGGTTATCTCTTCTACACGTTCGATGTCCCAGAGCAGCCTATTGAGATGAACTCCTCAACAAATTTTTTTTAAAAGGGTAAATATCAATTTACACATTTGAACTTGGGGAATTGTATCAATTTAAACCTCAAACTAATAACCCTATCAATTTAAACCTGAACTTTCATAAGTTTTATAAGTGTATCCAAATAAAACATAATAGAATATTTAAATTGATTCACTTATAAAACTTCAATGTTTAAATTAATTCACTTATAAAAGTTGAGAGTTTAAATTGATACAACTCCAAAAGAATACCTATTGATATTTTATTTTAGTTGATTAAAATATTTAAAAATAGAGTTTTGGTAGAAAAAACTAATCCCTAATTTCCGTTGGAAAATTCATAAGGAGATCATATACGTCCTAAAGGTGGAGTTTGGCACAAGTCACGATGGATATGACTGCAAGCATCAATTTGTGCTATCTAATCCACGCTGTCCCAATCTTTGTTCTTATCCATTCTGTCCCAGCCCCATTCGGCCCAATTTACACCGACGGCCCACTGACAATCTCATTTGGGCTTTTGAAAACAAACCAATTGGGTCTTTCTATTTCTCAGGCCCAGTTTGTTTGGCCCGATTGCTGAGCTGGAGGCTTTGATCCATTCTCTTTGTGGTTTTCTCTCTCTCCCTTAACTAAGAATATAAAAAAATAATAAAGAATACTAATATGAAAGTGTCACCTCAATCCAAAGAAAAACTTTCAACGTTAAAATATCGAAGTTAAAGACTTTTTAATCAATTTAAAAAAGATGAAATATATTACAACTAAATTAAGTACCACGATTAACGAAGCAGCCTGTCACACATCAATTCTGAAGTTATCTGATCTTATTTGTGCGCAAACCAAGACATTAATTCAAATTACCAAAAAATCTTTCCAAGAGTAAAAAATCTCTTTAATACCACAACAAACGAAATTAGGGATTTCAAGTTTTCTCATCCTACATTTACGGAAACGTGAAGAGAACCCATTGCTAATCGGACTACCAATCACAAGATCCCTCTTCAATTAGTCTCCAAACTACGTCCAACAAATACATTAAACTTAAAAACAAATACATTGCAATTGAAAATCAATTAACCAAACCATTTAAATCGCTCTTAAGGAAAATTGGTTAATACCAACATCGTTCATATGCTTGGCCTACCTCTTCACGATGGTTTGATAGGAATTACTTTGGAAAGAAGAGATTTTACGACTTGAACTCTTGGTCCATAGTCGATTAAATCGATTCTTTCATCTATGCACTAGTGGATTTGATCGATTAAGTCAAGGCTCCAAAGTAGAATTGTTGTTAATTGAGAATAAAAATAAAATTTGTAACAAAAAGATGAAAACTGGAAAATTAGTTAAAATAAAATTTAAAATTGAAAATAAGATCAAATTTGATATTTAAAAAAAAATACATTCGACTTTTAAGACTTGAAAAATATAGGGAGATAATTTAGAAGAAAATCAGGATTTATACTAAAAAATTTGCAAAAGCAAAATTAGCTACAGGTAATAAAAATCCAAATGAGGACATTTTAGGGTTAAAGAAAAGTGGAAACACGTGAGTGAGAGTGGATTTGCTATAAATTTGATGAAGTTTCTGTTTTGCTATTCTTCCTAGCAGAACCTTTAAAATAAAAATAATATGATCTAGAATTTTAAAATAAGACTAATTAATAAAAATGAGATGATTTCTAATATTTAATGTTTAAAACAAAATTATAATAAAGATAAACATAAAAAAAAAATTAAAAAATGTATGATTGAGTTATCATTAACAGATAATTTAGTATAAACACAAAAAGTTAGTTAGGAAAACTAATATATGAGATTTGAAAATTCAAAATAAGATAATCATTAAAAAAAACTTAAAAACATATTATTTAGTGAAGATGAGAAAGTATAATATAAACATAAAAAGTCATTTAGAAAATTCTTTAGAAAAATTTAAAACATTTGTTGAAGATTGAAGGATGTTGAGATACCGATTTCAATTATTTTCAAATTCAATCACAAAATTTGGGCTAGATTTTTCACATGGAAAGAGACACTTAGTTTTCGGTGAAAATCTCCAAGAAAATCAATAGAATCCACATATAAATTTGATAAATTAATTACAATGTAATTAAGAAATATGCAGAATTAATTATATTGGAATTAAAAAGACTGGTGAGGGTATTTTAGGATTAACGAAAAACCAACCCACGTGTGTGTGTCACGCAATTTACTATATTTCAAAAAAAAATATGTGGTTTGCTATTTCATTGAAAGTGTAGTTAGTATTATATACCTAATTTTCCCTTTTTAATATACCATTTTATAAATTTGAGCTTTTGAAAATAAACCAATTGGGTCTTTCTATTTCTCAAGCACAGTTTGTTTGGGTTAATTGCTGAGGTGGAGGCTTTGATCCATTCTCTTTGTGGTTTTCTCTTTCTCCCCCTTAACTAAGGATATCGATGACTGATTATAAGGGCTGACCGGATAAATAGTAAAATAATTTTAAAATCGTGAAAATCACAAATTCGAAAAAAAAATAATAAAGAATACTAATACGAAAATGTCACCTCAATACAAAGAAAAACCTTCAACATTAAAATATTGAAGTTGGAGAGTTTCTAACCAATTCAAAAAAGATGAAGTACACTATAACTAAATCAAGTACCAAGCACCATGCCACACATCAATTCCAAAGCTACTTCATCTTATTGGTACGCAAACCAATGAATTAATACAAATTACCAAAAAATCTTCCCAAGAGTAAAAATCTATTTAATATCACAACAAACGAAATTACGGATTTCAAGTTTTCTCACCTTACATCGACGCACACCAGAAGCATGAAGAAGAGAACCCATCGATAATCAGCCGACCAACCACAAGATCCCTCTTTTCAAGCCACCTACATCAACAATCTTTGCAAACCCTCAAGATAATCTCTTCGATTATCGAAAACCCGACAAACACACTGAAAAAACCCTTACGTTTGTAGTAAGGTAACTGACTCTAAATCTTGGAAGAAACTTTAACCTTCTAATATACTCTTCTCTAACACTCGTTTATACTTCTAAGGGACATCGAAATTGATAGTGCTGCAAGTGAATCCGAAACTGATCTTTTTGCTAGTGAAAGAACGATTCCAACCAATTTCTATAGTGGAAGAAGGAAGTTGACAATACCAAATCGTCTTCACAAGTAGGGGAACCAAACCAATCCTATAATCTTTCTTTCGTCCATGCACTGTAATTTCCTCTATACATTGTTTCCACCATTAAAGGTAGGAAATAATTCATTGGATATTATGTATGGAGATGCATATATATATATTTATAAATATATAAAGATTTAGCAAATTGTTTTAAATTAATATTTTATTTAAAATATTTAAGCAAAACCGATAAAATCTTTGATATACATAATATATCCCTATTTTTTTGGATTCCAAAACGGAAACGAAAGAATAATGGTTAAGCAACGTTTTTAACTAATAACTTAAAAAATAATCAATTCTTTAAATGCATATAAAGAAGGATTAAAGTTATATATATAAAAAAAAAATGAAGGAAGAACAAGGGTCAGTAAAAGATTAAGGGCTGCTGGAATAACTGGTGGGAAAAAACTGGCAAGTAAAGAACTAATATTTCTCAACAGTGAGAACAAGGTATGTTTCTAATCTCTACTTCCAATAATTATGTAAACCAATAACTTAAAAACATATGTGTAGGGACAAAAACCGTAATGCAGTGGAAGAATCAAAACTCAACTCGAAATTAATTTAGAATCCAAGATATCGGTACATCTCGTTACCGACTCAGATGAAAAGACCAATTCTTCCTGGGAAGGAATTCACGAACACCACTACTTGGGGACCTCTTTATTCTCTGAGAAATATGGGTCATTAGTTTATGGGAACATATCACAAATTGGGAAAAGAAAATCACAAGAATAATGTGATTTTTCTTGAAAATTTTAGAAAGAGTTTTTCACCAATAACTTTCTATGATCAATTTTGTGATCTCATATATTTTTTTTCCATCTTCCTTTTCCCCATTTAGGCGTGAGAGACTATAGGAGAGATTTAAGCGTGGAATAAAACGTGGGAAGTGTTCCATGTTTTCTCATAACTCCCATAGAGTTATCTTTTAAATTTATTTAATTTAACAAATAAAATTAAATAATTAATTAAATAATTAAAAATAAATTAAATTAATAGTTAAATATAATTTAATTAATAATTTCATTTTAATCATATTTAAATAAACATCTCTCACATAATCTATAGTTTCAATTCAATTAATAAAATAAAATAAAATAATCAATTAATCTTCCAATCAATTAATTACTGAATTAAATATAACATATTTAATTTAGCCTACATTTGAATCATATTCAATTGTATTTCTCTTATAACTTATAGTTTTAATGTGTATCTAATACGCATTAATTTTAACCTATAATTTTAAATGAATCCAATTCATATTAAATTAATATTTGAACTTCTTCATTATTTAATTCTCTCATAAATTAATTCTGAATCATATCCAAAATTAAACTTATATTATAAAGTTTAATTAAAATATAAACTTTATATTATAATGTATAATTATACATTATATTATTTCCCTAAGTGAATTTGAACATTTCAAACTCTATTCAAGACTTAGTTATCTCAATTTTCCTTACAAGCTAGGAAGGGGACTTCATGGACCTATAGATAAGAAGTTCCAACAATATGAGATTAATTAACTATACTCATTAACCAAATTAATCAATATTCGTTAACTATGGGTACATGTTCGTTGATTTCGTGATTCGAGCTTAGGAGTGTATTGTATAGAATAATTGGAAAAATAAGTATAAATATGAATGATGCATTGATGCGTTGATGTGTTAGTGATGTGCAACAGGACATATGACACTCCTCTATTGACATTCAAGTTTTCCTAAATCAGATCCAAGTATAAATCCAACTTAGGTTCCTGGTAAGTCCAGGGTCGAACTCAGGAATTCAAATTAAAGCTAACGCAGACCTTGCGTTGTAACTATTGTAGGGATACCCTAAGTGTATAGAGAAATGAGTTATTTACACTAAGGTGCTGTGTGTGTGCAAGAAGATACAAAAGGGTAGAGTAGAGAATAATGGGTCGTGTGAAAATGGAGTTTAATGTAAGTGATATGCGTCGATCTAAGTTGGATGTACTTGAACAAGAATATGATGCTAATGAGATGACTTGTTTATCTTCGTTTATGCGTTAGACTCTATTCAACACTTCTCAATGCGAATATCATATAATACCTATCTCTAGGATGTATGTGTCAAACACAGGATGCAATAAAACACCAGTGCGTCTATCTCTAAATGTACTAGGCGTTCTAACTTGATGTTGGTTTACTTATTCTCTCAAATAGTTTAAGCTAAAGATGCTTTTACCAATTCATTTAGTTGGCTTAAGTGTTTGAAATGAAATTTTGTATGAAGTATAGATGCATCCAACATAAATAAGAAATAAACAATGGCAAAGTATGATAGATCAAATATGTGAATTTATAAAGAAACTGATTGTCTTTACAAAACCAATACTTAATCAGATGAAAAGATGAAAGCGATAAGTAAGATGAAATGAAATGAATCAAGCCGCAGAATACAATCTCTTGTCCTCTTTGGCTCAATTCTAGTTGTGTACAACCACTTGTGTAAGAATTGGAAGAAGTGTCTCTCTCGAGCTAGGCTTCCTCCGCTACTTGATTGATGATGGTGGTGGTTCTCTTCCTTCTTATTCTTCTCGACACCACAGTACAGCTCTAAAGATCTAAAACTAAGTCTAAGCTAACATTGAGACTAAAACTGAGAGTTGAGGACTTGGAACTTTTAACTTGATAGGATTTCTTCTATTTATAGGCATTGGTCTTCTCCAACTTGATGATGGACAACATTAAATTCAATACCCTGGTCAACCGCCTGACACTCAGATGCTTTTCAGATGCCGCTCGCTATAGGTGCCCATGCTTGCAAGTGGTGATTTGACACAAACAACCTGAATCAATGAATCTTTCTTGCGTTGAATCCCTCCGATGCATGCCCATGAATTAGACTTTGCCTGCGACACTTTTCTTAATCATACGTTAGCTTCTTGTTGTGATCCTGCAATATCATGTGTTAGTGCCACAGTACTTTAACAATAAACATTCTTTTGCATGGGTTTGATAATGTTTGAGTAATTCCATGTATTTCTTTTAAAAATGATGAGATTTTATCATTAAAGACCTTAATTGTTTCAACTTATGAGCCACAATAACTTGTATTTCTACTGAAGACCCACAATTGCACTCTTCTCATTGTAGATATATTTATGTGTCCATGGATGTAGACCAATAACAACAAGTTAGCCTTTCATAAGTGTTCGTAACATCAGCTGGGTCAAAATTATAGTTTTACCCCTGGGTTATTTCTATATCCTTAAGTACCATTGCTCTTCCAATGAACAACATGTTTATGGTCCAACCATTAAATAGAAATCCCTCTTGGGCCAGTGAGAGGGTAAGACCCTTTTTTCAAGAGATACCACCTAAGGGAACACTCGTCTACTTACCCTAAAGTCAGGAAGAAGAGAAATCCATCTTGTATTATTATATTCCCAGCTCTCCACTCAGTCTTGTACCAGAAATGGTAGGCCTATTGAGTCGGCAAACTAGCTACTCTTACCTATACAAATCAAAGGACAATTTCTCGTGAACAGGAGTTCATAATAGACTCAGAATTAAGACTAAGTTGCTTAGGTCATTCTATTGAAAAAGAAACCTAACTAGTTACATCTAGTGGTTACTATGTCGCAGTTTGGTCTTATGCAAACTCATTGCATAGGATAACTTCACTCACATGTCATCTACACGAACACATTGGATTATTGCATTTGTATAAAGTACAAAGTGGGTCGTATCCATATTGTCACGAGGATAAGGTACCTAGCCTTATCTCTATACTATAGACCCCTTAGGTTTGTATCTTAAACGTTGATCCCTGTATGTCTCCACATACAGGTCAAGACTCATAAGACAACCTAGAATGCTTATTTATTAGATTTAAAGTTATTAAGACAAAATGAATACAACACAATCAATAACACATCGATAACTTTTTATTGATGATAGTTAATTATTTACATTTACTATCTACGAGTTTTAGGGCATAAACCCAACAAACTCCCACTTGAACTAAAACTCTAGTCAGTGAGATGTATATAATATCAAAACCCAAAATAATGGGAATGGTAAATAAATACAACAAACTAGGGCGTCCATATGCCCATTACACATCTCCTACATGCCCTAGATTATACAATGTACATGTATCACAGACCTAGACTCTCTAGATGATATCTCCTTGTTGCACGATCTTCTGTAGGTGATAATTCCTCTCAATATATTTTCCTCATTTGTGGCTGCGAGGCTCCTTAGAGTTGGCTACTGCCCCACTGTTGTCACAATATAAGGTGATAGGCAAATCCATGTTTTGAACGACTTTCAAATCACTCAGGAACTTCCTGAGCCAAACAGTTTCTTTTGCTGCTTTACAAGCAGCTACATATTCAGACTTAGAGTGGAGTCTGCAGTGCATCTTGCGTGATGCTACACCATACTACAACTCCCTTGATTAGGATGAACACTTATCCTGACGTATATTTCCTAGAATTCTTGTTAATTTGGAAATGAGAGTCGATACATCCCGTAAGGATCAAATCCTTAGCTTCATACACAACATGTAGTCCCTCGTTCTCTTAAGATCTCGAGGATGTTCTTAACTACAGTCTAGTGGTCTAACCTTGGATTGGACTGGTACCTACTGACTATTCCCACTACACAACAAATGTTTGGCCTAGTGCAGAATATAACATACATTAAGTTGCCCACAGTTGAGGCATAGGGAATACGTCTCATATCCTCAATTTCTTGAGGTGTCTTTGGACACTATTCCTTAGACAAGTGAACACTATGCCTGAAAGGTAATAAACCCTTCTTAGAGTTCTGCATCAAATATCGAGTCAACATTTTGTTGATATAAGTTGCTTGAGACAGAGCCAACGTTCTGTTCTTGCGATCTCTAATAATTTGGATTCTAAGTACGTATTGCGTCTTTCCCAAATCTTTCATTTGGAATTGGGCTACTAGCCATTTATTAATATCCGTAAGATACCTTACATCATTCCCAATGAGTAGGATATCATCCAATGAAGTACCAAGAAAGCTACTTTACCGTTGTTGATTTTCTTGTAGACACAAGGTTCATCAACATTCTGATCAAAACCAAAAGATTTATCGCAGTATAAAATCTAATGTTCCAAGATCTGGATGCCTGCTTCAACCCATAAATAGATCGATTCAATTTGCAAACTTGTTTCTCCTGACCTTGGCTATGAACCCGTCGAGCTGAGACATAAAGATGCTCTCTTCAAGATTGCCATTTAGAAAGGCAGTCTTATCATCCATTTATCATATCTCATATTCATAATATTTGGCTATGGATAAGAGAATTCTTATAGACTTAAGCATAACAATAGGGAAAAAAAAGTTTCCTCATCGTCAACCTCTTCCCTTTGGGTATGACCCTATACTACAAGTCTAGCTTTGAAGGTCGTTTCTTTTCATCTACATCTCTCTTTCTTTTATAGATCCATTTACATCCTATGGGTTTAACACTTTCAGGTAGATCTACAAGTTCCATATTGAATTGAATTACATAGACTTCATTTCAAGGTCCATGGCTTTGATCTATTGGTCCTTGTCTACGTCATTCATTGTTTGCTTATAGGACAATAGATCCTCAACGCCATCATCTAGTATAACAACCTGAGTTTCAGTTAAACCCAAGCAACGGTACGGTTGTGATATAACCTTCCCACTGTGTTGAGGCACTCTCAAGGATTGAGAAGGACGAGATTGACCTGAAGTGTTGAATTCTTCATCAACTCTTGATTGAGGACCAATTGTATCAACAACCCTTGTTTATTCTTCAGTAGCTTCATTTAATACTAATTTGCTCCGTTGTTTATAATCTCTCATGTGGTCTTTCTCAAAGAATGTAACGTTTTTCGATACAAACACCTTGTTTCCTTGAAGGTCATAGAAAAGACCACCTTTCGTTTCCTTAGGGTAATCGACAAATTGGCATAACCTTGAACGAAGTTCCAATTTCTTAGGATTTGGTACCAACACATGTACAGGACAACCTCAGATTCTAAAGTAACATAAACTAGTTTTATGCTTCCTCCATAACTCGAAAGGTGTTTCAGAAACACTCTTCAAGGAAAAATTGTTCAAGATGTGAACTGTAGTCTCTCCTGCATACCCCAAAAACGAGCTAGGCAATTAAGCATAACTCATCATAGAACAAACAATGTCTAATAATATTCTCTTTTTCCTTGTTGATACATCGCTCTGCTGAGGTGTACCAAGTTAAAAGTTGGGATTGGATTCCATGTTTTATCATATAGTCTTGAAATGCCAAATCGATGTACTCTCCACCCCAATCATATGGAAGTGTTTTAATCATTTTGTCTAACAAGTTTTTAACATCAGCCTTATACTCCTTGAAATTTTCAAGAGCTTCAGACTTATATTCCATTAGGTATAAGTAACCATATCTCAAATAATCATCTATAGAAGAGATGAAGTATTCGTATCATCCTCGAGCTTTTACATTCATTGGACCACAAAGATCTAAATGTATGAGCTCTAAAGGCTCTTTCGCTCTATAATCTTTTCCACTAAAAGGTCTTTTAGTCATTTTTTTCTTCAAGATAGGATTCAGATGGAGGTAATGAATCATCTTCTAACTAAGAAGTCCATTCTTTATCAATCTCCCGATCCTATCGAGATTTGTGACCTAATCTCAAATGCCAAAGATATGTATTATTGTTACTTGGAGAATCTTTGCCTTTTTGTTTGAGCATTAGCAGTTTTAAACATCTCATGATTTAAAAGTACTTTTGCTTTAGCTCGTCTTAACATATACAATTTGTTTTTTAATTTAGTTGAAAAAATAGTCACACTCATTTTCATAATGAGCGCTTCATTTAATGAAAAACAAACATAATACGATTGCTAAATTAGACAAGAAATAGATACAAGGTTAATTTTAATCTTAGGAACTATATAAACATTTTCCAAAAATAAGTATCAATTTTTAAAAAACAACTTTGCAGCTCCCACTGCACAAGCTATAATGGTATCTCCGGTTCCAACCTTGAGCGTCATTCACCCTCCTTGAACTGCTGGAAGGAATTAATTCTTTGTAAAGAAGAACAAACACGATTAGTGACTCCCAAATTAAGTATCTAGGCATTATGGTCATTTTCCACTAAACAAGTTTATAGAACCAGTAAATCATATTTACCTTCATTTTCTTTCTTTTTCTCGACGAGGTAATTGAGGCAATTACATTTCCAGTGACCATCCACATTGTAGTAGAAGCACTTGCCCTTGTCGGCCACCTTGGCCTTGCCTTTGCCTTTTCCAACAACGGGAGCCTTCCTCTTTCCTCCTTTCTTTTTTTAGATCTTCTTAGAACTAGATGATGAGAGAATATACTTAGTTTTGGAGGATGAACCCTTGTGGAACTTCTTAGAATGGGTAACATTTGCCTCTCCTTCTAGTGGTCCTTTACTTTTCATAAGAGACTGATAAGTTTGTAACTTATTCAAAAGGGTAGTTGTGGTGTACTCTATTCTATTCGTAATCGGATTGTTGCGACATTAAAGGAGACTCTTTGGAAGAGATTCCAAAATAAAGGACACTTGACTTTGCTCATCGATGATGTAACACCCTGAATTTTCACTTTTTATATAATTTTCGTAATTTGGCTAGTGGAGGGCATTTTTGGAATTTTGGAGTGCAAGTGTAAATGCGAGAATTTAATTTTTGACCTTACAAAATTATTCAATTTAGGAATTTATGGCAGGAATTAATCTCACTTTTTGGGAAAGAAAAGAAGTTAATAAAATAAAGTGGAATAAAGAAAGTAATAAAATAAAGTTTAATTTATATCCTTTTTTAAGTTTTAAGTTTTATTATTATATAAAAACAAAACCTCCTCCTCGTTCTTCTTCCTCACCGTGTGCCCCACCCCCTCCTTGAGAAAACCCTAGCCGCCATTGACACCAATCGCCGCCGCCTGCCGCCGAAGACCCACCCCAAGTTAGCCTTCGCCCCTTCCTCGCGTCGATGGTCTGAGCCACACGCACAAGCCCCAGTCGCTTGTCGTCGCTGTCGGGGTGCTGCTCGTCTGCCCGTGGGTCGCTGCTGCTTAGATCAGCGACAACGAACTCGAGTCGCTGCTTAGATCGGCGGCAACGAACTCGAGCCCCAGCCACCGTGAAGCCATCGATGCCCAACCTCGAGTTTTGCAGTCGCCAAGTTCCCAGTCGTCGATAATGCCAAAACGTTAGAGTTATTGGTAAGTTATTCGTTGATTTTTTTTTTACGATGGGTTTTGGATATCTTGGATGCACATTAAGTTTTGATATTTTTGGTTGACGATTCAGTGTGATCGGAGTCTGGATTAGAGATTGGGTCATTCTGATTCACCGTCAAGCAAGGATTGTGAGCAATTGGTGAGTTTAATTGGGTTCTTAACACCCTTCGTTTGGTAAGTTATAGTTATTGGTAAGTTCCCAGTCGTCGATAATGCCAAAACGTTAGAGTTATTGGTAAGTTATTCGTTGATTTTTTTTTTACGATGGGTTTTGGATATCTTGGATGCACATTAAGTTTTGATATTTTTGGTTGACGATTCAGTGTGATCGGAGTCTGGATTAGAGATTGGGTCATTCTGATTCACCGTCAAGCAAGGATTGTGAGCAATTGGTGAGTTTAATTGGGTTCTTAACACCCTTCGTTTTGGCGTGTATCTACGGTCAATTTCGTGTCTGAAACTCGATTGTAGTTCGACTTGAGCAAACACTTCGAGTAAGTGTTTTGGAGGTATTGATGTGGATTTTTTATTTGGGTTATATTCTTAGGATTGGAGTTTAATTTTGATTTTCACTTAGGGTTTGATTCAAGATTCTTTTAAGCAAGGAAGGAGATAAATTTGTTTCATTTTAGCTCAAACTCTAAGGTAAGTAATCTTACTACTGGAATCGCTTTTGTGTCAGGCGATACATTGTAGATTTAACATTGAGTATCCTGCAGCAGTTTTTCTTTGATTAATTTTGATTGTTTTGAGATTGGATGGACTGCTTATGAAGGACATATGAGCATGTGGTAATATATTGGAATATCATTATTTTTGAGCTCGATTTGGAATTTTAGGAGTGCCTTAAAGCTAGATGAGCATTAGACATTTGCGGATTTATATAGTTATGCGATTTATTATGAGAATGTGTAGACTGTATGATATATATTACGAAATCCCGAATACTGCATTGTTTACATGATTTAGTGCATGAAAGTGATGTGCTATAGTTGATTCATTTAAAACTAGATTAAATATGTATTGAGGTTAATTAACATGAGGTTGACAATGAGGAGATTTTAGAGGATTTATGATTAGGTGAATGTTATATGTAATATGAAGTTAGATAAAAATCCCCTTTTCCTTTCCAGACTATGTGACTGCATGAAAGTAATGCACGTCCAAAGGCACTAGTACATGAAAGAGATGTACTAGGGCTGGTGTGTATAAAAGTGATACATACCTAGAGGGTACTGGGGTATACAAAAGAGATACATACTCAGTGAGTTTTGTGTATACGAAAGAGGTGTATGCCTAACCATGTGTACGAAAGAGGTATGCACCCCTACATTTATAGAGATGGTCTGAGGTGTACGAAAGAGGTACATACTCAGTGGATTATGTATACGAAAAAGGCGTATACATAATTAGATGTACGAAAGAGGTACATACTTAGTAAGTTAGGTGTATACGAAAGAGGTGTATACTTAATTAGGTATACGAAAGAGGTACACCTTCAGTGGGTTGTGTGTATATGAAAGAGGTGTATATATAACCATGTGTACGAAAGAGGTACACATTAAGTGGATTTATGTGTATACGAAAGAGGTGTATGCATAACCATGCGTATGTAAGAGATTGTGTTTTCTTTGGGATTCATCGGAGGTTGTGGGTTCTACCGGACTTACTAGAGGTAGTGGACATACTCAACTACAGTAGGATAAAAATAAGTTTTTCATGTATATATGTATCCCATGAGGCCTAGAGCAGTTTATATGTTCCACTAGAGGTAGGCATCTAGAGGACATAGATGTCTAGTCTAACCCAGTGGTGGGGTTACTTACTGAGTATTTCATACTCATTCTTTGTTATGTTGATGTTTTTAGGTGAGGGTAGAGATGCACCAGCGATGGCGTAGCGGAATTAGTGATCGTGCCATTGGGACTAGTTTTTACGCTTCCGCATCATGAAATTTAGAGTCCTTATTTTTCCCTTAATGTTTAGTTTTACTGTTTGGAACTTATTATCAAGGATTGTTTCTTTTATATACATTTAATAGTCTTTACGAATTATGGGTACCCTATTATTGTTTTAAAAATTGCATTTAATAAATGACTTTTGAACTTCTCTTGTCTATTTAACATTTATTTCAATATAACTGAGTGTCGTCTTAAATCCTTTGTATGCATTTATTTTAGTAACGGCCTAACCTAAGTCCTACGGGGTCGGATCGTTACAGATGACCGTGCCGTTCATTTCGGCGACATTGAAGTGGACTATCAAGTTGAGAACATGTTCTTTCACTAACTGACATTCCTTCATTCACACATCATAAACATACTTGAGGGCCTCGTGTCGGATCTGAGAGGACAGTTGTCCAAACATCTTCTGAAGGGACTACATGATTTGATGTGCAGTGACCATGGCCTTGAAGGAAATCAGACTCGAGACTTCCATGAGCAGCGAAAATAAGATCATTCCAAATTACAATCATGAATGAACATCACGTATTACAGTCATATACAAAACATGCGGTTATACAATTAATATAAAAATTACAACAAGATAACAACAAGAAATCAAGAGGAACTCTACGAACATTTGTAGACTCGTCTCCACGCTCCTTTGCACACAAATGTTTGAACACAGCAACCTCAATTGCTCGATCTACACGACCGCAACACAACATGAACACTTTGCACTTGAACTCAACGATCGTCTCGGTCACGAACTCCTTACCAACACGAACGACCTCCACAGAACCTCGACGGTGTTGAGTTGAGTATGACACTACCAAGAAGGCTACCTTGTTATTCTCGGTGTGAGAATCCAGGGGTGGGCTTTGTTCGAACTTGGAATGAGACGAACAAAGAAGAAAACACCGATCGTGTACACGACTGGGCAAGTGGGAGATGGCAGAGACCTATCATATAGATCGATGCCCAATCGTTTAGTTAAAGCTATACGATCGTTTAGCCCATCATTTAACTCAGTGTTTTTCGCCTACAAACACTATACGATCGTTTACTTTAGGCAAACGATCGTCTAGCAAATGCTATGTGATCGTTTAGTAAATACTGTACGATCGTTTAGCTCGTCCAAGCTGTCATTTAGTAAATCTATATTTACTTGAAGACTACCATGAAATCCTTTTTTTTTTGTCGAGAGAAATCTCAAAAAACGTTTTATGAAAAACTTTTCAATAGTTACCAAAATTAGGAAAACCATTTTTCTTTTAACTCACTATTACCATGAAAATCCAATAACCACCCACTCAATTGGTTATTAAAGAAAAAGAATTAATTATCCAATAATTAATATTATTATAAATATAAATGATAATCAATTTATCATACTATATTTATAATCTATAGTTTTAATATTTCATCTCATGAAACATATAAACCATAGTTCTTTTCCTATTCCATGATACTTAATGTAAATCTCATTTACATCAATCCTCCACTAGATGTATCTCATACATTATACCGATTATATCATATATAATCAAAATACCTTTTGTCGATTTGAACATTTCAAATCAACACCAAGAATTGATCTTCAACTGAATCCATTGAGCTACCAAGGGGACTTTATGGACCTGTAGCTCGAGGCTCCAACGGTACGTGAATAACTGACTAAACTCTTTAGTCACGGGATCTACCATCCGTTAAGGCACTCCACTAAAGACTGATAGCTGAACTCTTCTTACCACAGATATATTATGTGTCCATCTTAACCAATTAGAAGTGCGACAACCCTTCACAGATCGCTCGTAAGTATAGCTGGGCCAATAACCATTATACCCCTGTAGTTACATCTGTCTTCTTAAGTAACACTGATCCCTCTAATGAACATAAGTCATAGTACTACTATGACTGAGTCTTCTCTTCCAAAGAGAAGTTGTGGTCATTATGTTCAAGCCCCGAAATCAACCCTTAAGGGAGAAATCTCTCTACTTATCCCTGCTTCGGGAAAGGAGTGAATTCCATCTTGTGGATTGAGTTCCCAGCTTCTAGATCAGACAAGTCCTCAAAAAGGTAGGCATGTTGAGTTGGCAATCTGGCCACTCTCACACATACTAATCAAAGAACCTCCCTCAAAGGCAGAAGTCCCCAAAACTCTTAGGATTGAGGTCGTGTCACCTATGGTCGTTTAGGTGAGATGTAAGTCTCTAGTATCAACGGTGTTATATACAGAGTCTAGTCATCTCGTGGTCCAGGTCTTATACAAACTCTTTGTATAGGGCACCTCCGCTCGCACGTCTCCATATGAATGGTCAGAATCTACCATCTGTAGTAGTTTACAACACTTGCAAACCTTTACAAAGCGGTCCATATCCGTAGTGTCACCAGGATCAGGTATCCCACCTTAATCCTTATACTACAGACCTATTTAGGTTATCACTTAAGGCATGATCCACTTGTATATCACATATACATGCTTAAATTCACTTAAGATAACCAAGGAGCTTTGTTTATTGGATATGAGTAAATGCTAGAATTAAATAACAATTATTTTATTCATTAAACAATATGTATCTTTACAAAACAACGAAACTTCGGGAGAATTAGGACACCAATCCCAATAGGCCTTGTGTTTCTTAATAAGAACGTGAGACAGACTTGCCAAGATATAGACTTGGGCCTTGTCATTGGCTTTTGTCCAATGGTCATAAGCGTCCCTCAATGCTTGGAGGACACTCCTCCGTTAAGACAAACTATAGACCATCTATAACTAGAAAGGTATTCAAGTTAAATTTCCACGTCGTGTAGTTTTCACCGGTTAGTTTTTCGTTCTTAAGCATGGAAATAAATATGGAAGACATGTTGAACCGAATAACAAAAAATTGACCGTATTGGATATATTTGCCTTAACTCATTACACAAAAACAAGTATTCAATCAACTCAACAAAAGAAAACAATCATAAAACCCTAATTAAACTATTGATTTAGTTTTTGTAACGATACTTCAGAGGTTTAGAGCAATAGTCACCGAAGGGTGATCAGCTACCCCTCCCCTGAATTGAAACAATCTCAACTAATTATTAGTACCAGAATAATTCTTATTCCTATAGTTTTTAGCAACCGTTTTCGACCCAGGATTCATTAACTAGCTTAATTCATCTCGTAAGTGTGACCCTACCATTTTCGGATCCCAGAGGTATGGATCAACAAGCTACTATAAGGAAAGACAACTGTTGAAGATTAACCCAAGAAATCCTATCCATTACTAGAGTTTGTGTTGTTCTAAATCCTATGATTAGGCCCTTCGAAGGAATGGTCACTCCAGGGCGACATGCAGGCAGACCATAGGAATTTCACGGTGTAACCTAATGAAGGAGACTGTAGGATCGTGTCTTACTCTAAGTTACTATGAATACTTTCCCTATTCACCTTGGCATTAACCCATGGAAACATTTTTCGAAGGGAGGCCGTGCCCAAGGCGACACAAGTTGAGCATGGATCTCACGGTGTGAACTCTTAGGGACGTGAGAACTAAGAATTGATATATCCCATATACCATTTTTCCTCACTAAATTGTTCTTCCATTTTAGGTTTTTATTATACTTAATTAAATTTTGGCTAATAAATCTATCTAAGTCTATGCCTATTATAACTCTTATATTAAGGTCTTTACTCGAATGTTCTAGGTGAATTAAACCATTTAATTAACATAGTGACATTGCACACTAACAGGGTTAAGGTTAATTCAACTCAAGTTTTGGGTCAATTTCCTGGTAGGAGGTAACTTAATGCGTTCTGTCTATACGATGGATTAAGTGCTATGTAATATCTTACAAATGCATTGTTTTACCTAGTTAGACCCAAGTATAAATCCAACTAGAATCCTGGTGAGTCCAGGGTCGAACTCAGGGATTGCGTTCTATTGATGCATTGACAACGATTATTTCAAACTTGATGCGAATTGTTTGTTAAATATGCAATGAGTTTGTTCCTATTCTATCGCTAAGATAAATAGTAGTAGATGCGATGAGAATCACAAGAGTAAGTAAAACAACTTATGTAGAGAGATGTTTGTTTCAAATGAATAAAGATAGGGTTGAGAAAATATTCACTACATAAATCATGCACTCATGCAAATCATTCAAAGATCATAACCTACACTTCTTAGTGTAAAGATAGGGTTGATTCATTCTATTTAGAACAATCTTTCGAATTATTCAAATAGTTAATAAAATACATATAAAAAAAGTTGAATGCACGATTAAGCTTTACTTAGTTCATGTTAATTGCAACGTTTCTCAATTCATAAGGAAATTAGTTGCTCATGGTAGAAGATGGAGAGATGGATAAACAAAATACTATAGATGCATTCATATTGATAAAAGAAGTTTTTCAACATTTTACACAATATAAATAACAACAATAGCAGAGGAAAAGAGATAGAGATATCTTATCAAGTTGTGGGGTGCAATTCCTTGATCCTTCCGGATCTGTAGATGATTGCTTTGTAAGATTGTGCTGAAGGTGAAGTTTTCTTTCTTTTTTTTTTTTTTTTTCCGGAAGAAATCTTGAGCTTGATGGAGTTAACTATTTACGAGCCAAAGCAATTTAGATCTTAAGTACTCAAATTAGGTCAATTTCATAGAAATAAGCATGCAATTTAACACAAGATAAAGAGATTAAGAGAATACAACCTTTGTAGCCTAAATCCCTCTTGGTTTTTTTTTATCAATTCTTCTCACGAACAGTTCATATACCACCACAAGAGTCCTTCTGACTATCATTCGGCCTTAGAAACGGGATGGTGGGATCCGGTGAGTGACTAATTTGGAGAGAAATTGAACAAGGGTTTGAGAGAGAATTAGGGTAGGTTTTTTTTTTTCTCTAAAACCTCATGAATTTCAAAATTTGCCAGACAATTAAAATTCACAAAACTCTTCTATTTATAGGAAAAACCATACAAATCATGCAATTTTGAGTTAACGAAAAATTGACACTCAAAATTCCATTAATTCTTTAGTGAGAATTAGTGGGATTATTGTCTTCAAGTGGAATAAACACCTAGCAATAACAAATATTGGATTTCCCCACTAAAATCAATGTTGGATGTTTTTCACTAAGTACGTCAAGAGATCAAAGTTTGACTCTTAAAGTCTAAAGTCAATATTTTGACTTTCTCTCAAAGTCAAAAGTCAACATTTTGACTTTTATCTAATTTTGACATAGTCGACAATTTTGACTTTCAATCCAATTTTGACTTCTTTAATTTAAAATTAATTTTAATTTAAATAATTAATTAAACAATTTAGTTAACTAAAACCACATTAATCCCGATCAATCCTAATTGACCGTTGTTGAAACCCTATTTAGAAAATTCTGATATTCAAATATTATTTAAATATATATTTCTCTCTTAATATATTTCATTCAGAATTAAGCATTAGGTTAAATATATTGGATATATTCAATACTTTACTCCAAAAATCGAATTCAAAAACTTTGAACTCACTCGTCACACTGTTTTAAGGTTTAGTCTGATATGAGCTAGTAGGGGGACCTAATGAACCAACAGATCATGGGCTCCAACGATCCGAGATTAACCGGCTAAATTTTTTAACCTAATTAACCAATATTTGTTAATTACCAAGTCACTACACTAAAGCCCAGTAGTTACACTCCCCTCACTGTAGATATATTTTTGTCCACTTGGTATAACCATAATCAGTAAGCCAACCCTTTATAGGTTTGTTCATTATAACAATTGAGTCAAAAGCTGTTTCACCCCCAAGATTACATCTTGCTTCTTAAGTCCCACTGAACCTCTAATCAAACAATTGGTTTGTGATTCAATAACCAAACCAAGTCCCTCTCGGGCCAATGAGAGGGTTCGACCCGTTGTTCAAGACCTAGACTCAACACTTAAGGGAACAACCTCTCTACTATCCCTAAAAGTGGGTAGGAGTCAATTCCGTTTTGCACTATATGTCCCCAACTATCTACCTAGTCTTTCCCTGAAATGGGCGGTTTATTGAGCCGTTATTGATGAGCCAATCCATACCAATGTAAATCTAAGAATAATTCCGAATAAACAGAAGTTTATAGTTAGCTCAGGATTAAAGTCAAGTTATCTAGGTCATCGTTTTAGTCAGTATTAAACACTAAACAACGTTATAAATTAAGAATGACTTATTTATTTATCCAATCTTATATAAACTCTTTGCACAGAATGCCCCTACTCACATATCTCCACATGGACGATTCATGATCACATCGTTTGTACTAAATACAAAGTGGACCACATTCGATAGTGTCTCCAGAATAAGGTACCCAACCTTATCCGTATACTATAGACCGTTTAAACTATTTACTCGAACTTGATCCACTTTTATGTCACTACATAAAGTCAAAGTATTCATGTTACAGTCATGGATCTTGGTTTATTGGATTTAGGGTTTTCTAAAACAAAAAGAGCAATTCATATATTCAATAATAACTTTATTGAATAAACCTCAATAAAAACTTTATTATAAACAGAATAAGTTTAAAGATTATAAACTGCGAGTTTTAGGGCATAAACCCACCAGAGCTTTCACTCAAGATTTTAAGAAGGCTCGAAGGGACGTGTTTATGAAGTAAGAAATTGTGTAGAGTTTCCTCCAATGTCTTCGCTATATCTTTTGCATGGAAATCTCGTTAAGTATTTATAGATGTCAAGGAGCACTTCTTCTTCTTCATTAATGATTATACTGACAGGATGCATTAATTTCCATACCCTGATGCGCCGTCTGCTCAGTGTTAGAAGTTCATTGGCTCTGTTGTGAAGCATTATTGTCAGCTACCAATTTGGTCTCTGATTTGACCTCCGTTGCCCATGCGTCATATCACCTTCTATCGCATGAGGCTATGTTTTCAACTATGTGATTCCAATGTTGGCGTTAAGAATTCCTTTGCGGTGATACCTTGTGATTGCATAAATATATTTTCGGCACCCAAAAAGCACGATTTTTATATATTTCGTGGATTGTGAGATTTTGTACGCATGTGATCACATGATATAATTAATTTCATGAATTTCTTACTAAGCTATCACATTTTCCAAGTTTTTTCCTAATTGTTTTAGATAAAAAAGATAAAATAACTTGTATTTCTACAAGTTATCTCACCCCCAAATTTAAAACAATGCTTGTCCTAAAGCATGTATTTAAAGTCCTAATATGTCTTGATAGTTTTGACGCATTGCCTAGACCTCTCAAAGTGCCTCCTATTCTAGATTTGCTAGACCAATCTTACCCATTTCAAAAGCTATCTTATATTCCATTTTCAGGAATGGGTTTTTGGTTTTAAAGTTTAGTAAAAATATTTTCCTTGGCTTTTAGATTTTGGTTTGATCATGTGTGGATCTAAGCATCTCACCTTTATTTTGGCTTGCCCCCACAGGTGTCATGCAAACATCCAACTACGGGCAAGACGCTCTTTTCAGACTTAACTCATGCCTTAAAAAATTTTGAACATAGGCAGTAGAGTTGCGATCAATTATTTTCTACATTGATCACGATTCGCACCTTCATCCTAGCTTGCCCACGAGTATCATGCGGACATCCACTACGAGCAGGTTTCGATCTCAACATCCCTTTTTTTTCAAGAAGATTTGAAAAACAAATTTATTTTGAATGCATTTAGCTCAAACCTCTCCCATCCCAAAACTTAGAAGGTAGTAAGGTCCTCATTGTGGAAAATCGAATTATGCGATGGCATTAGAAAGATATCGCAAAAGAGGTTTGAGATATAGCTTGCATGCATACTAACTTAAAGAAATGTTTCCTAAGGCATAGTCCTAAAGCTAAGTACTAACACTAGTCATACTAATTGAAGGAACTCTATGAGAAGAGAACCTTGAGCGGAAGCAGATCGACCAAATTCCCTTTTTTGTTGAATGTAAATTTTACAGTAAACAAGAAACAATATATGCATTTAATTATAAATTACAACATGCTAAAGAAAGGGTTTCAGAAACCTCACCTTTGAAGATCTTTCTTCAAGATTTCCCTCGAACAGTTCACGAACTCCTTGAAGACTTTCTTCAAGAATAACCTCGAACAAGAACGAACACGACCACGAAGGTTTCCTTGGTATTCTCATATTGAGAACCCAAGAGTGGTGGGCTCTGACTATTTTGGATTTGAGGGAACTTTTGCGGAGAGGATGAAGGAATTGAAAATGTTCACCAACAACATTCAATTCACACTCACAAAACCCTTTGTCGTTTTTATCTATCTCAAAATCGATCAACATAGCAAAGAAGAAGAAGAAACCTTTTCTTTTCTACATGCCAAATATAACCATCACTCACTTACGTGGGTGGAGAGAAAAGAAGGGGAAGGGAGTTATAACTCCCTCTCTTATTATTATAATAATAATTAATATAAATATAAATATGATAACTAACTTATCACATTATATATATATATTAAATTATATGTTATATAAAATATAACATATAACCTATAGTTTCTTTTCTCTCTTATATGACATTTAATATAAATCATATTTATATTAAATTTAACAACTATAAATCCAATTCATAGAAACTATATTTGAATCTCATTCAAATATTTATTTCCTCTCATTAAGCTATAATGTATCAGATACATTATAACAATTATATCACATATAATTGAATCAACTTAATTATAACATATATAATTAAATCCCTCTATTAATTTGAAAAATACAAATTAATCCAAAAACTGATTCTCAATTAATCCTATTGAGCTACCAAGGGGACCTCATGTACCTATAGCTTGAAGCTCCAACAGTACATGAATAATTAATTAAACTCTTCAATTAAATTATTCATCATTTGTTAACTCTCGGACACTCCACTAAAGACTAATAGCTACTGCACTACAGATATATTTCTGTGTCCATTGGATACAACCAATCAATAGTACGATGACCCTTCACAAATTGCTCGTAAGTATAGCTAGGCCAAATTAACATTTTGCCCTTGTAGTTACATCGAACTCTTTAAGTACCACTGATCCATATAATGAATAATAGTTCATTGTCCAACTATGACTAAACCCCTCTCAGGCCAGGAGAGGGTGTGACGTTGCATTGTTCAAGACCCGAAATCAGCTCTTAAAGAAGCAATTTATCTATTTACCCCAGCCTCGGGGAAGAAGTGAATTCCATCTTATGTAGCTATTTTCCCAACTCCTCAATCAGAATAGTCCCCAAAATGGTAGACTTGTTGAGTCGATGATCTGACCACTCTCACCCATACAAATCAAATGACTGCCCATAAGTAGAAATTCACAACTCATTCAGGATTCAGGTCATGCTACTTATGGTCATCCTGGTGAAATGTAAGTACTATTATGAACGACGTTATATAATGAGACTAAACATTTCGTGATCCGGTTTTATACAAACTTCTTTGTATAGAATATCCCCGCTCACATGTACATGAATAATCATGATCAGATCATTTGTAGCACTTTACAACAATTGTAACACCTAGAAAGTAGGCCATACTCGTAGTATCACCAAGATAAGGTACCTAACCTTATCCATCTATTACAGACCATTTAAGTTATCACTTAAACATGATCCACCCATATGTCTCTACATACATGTTTAAGTTACAAAGATAACCTTGGATGTTAGTTTATTGGTTTGTGGTTAATGCAACTAAAATATCATATATTTTATTGACAATGAATAAAATATCATATATTTTATTAAAAACACAATGAGTTTGTTCAATAATGTTTACAAACTATAGGACCCTACGAGATTTAGGGCATCAACATCGACAGTCTCCCACTTGATCTAAAACTAGTGGGTGTACAATATAGTCAAAATACAAGGTACACAAATAATAAACTAGGGCATAACACGCGCCCAGTACAAATCTCCCACTTGCCCTAGTCCACACGTGGCCTGTCCTATAGACCTATACTCTGCAGGTGACCTTCAAACACCATAGCCGTGAGGGCTTTGTAAACGGATCAACAACGTTGTGCTTCGAAGCTATCTGCATGAAATCATGTCCCCTTGATGCATAACTCTCGGATGAGATGATACTTCCGCTTTATATGCTTGTTGCACTTGTGACTCCTAAGCTCTTGGAAATTAGCCACAACACCACTATTATCACAATAAAGTGTGGTAGGCTTTGACATGTCTGGAATAACATTTAGATCAGTCAAGAATTTTCGGAGCCAAACGACTTTCTTAGCAGCTTCACAAGCCATTGCATACTCAGCCTCCATGGTGGAGTAAACGATGCACCATTGCTTGGTGTTTCATCATACTACTGCCTCTCCATTAAGAGTAAACACTGATCCTAATGTAGATTTCCTAGAATCCTTATCAGTCTGAAAATCGGAGCCCGTGTATCTCGTAAGGATCAAATCCTTAGAACCATACAAAACATGTAGTCCCTCGTTCTTCATAGATACTTGAGGATGTTTTTAACGATGGTCTAGTGATCTAATCATGGATTAGATTGATATTTACTGACTATCCCCACTGCATAGCAAATGTCAGGTCTAGTACATAACATCACATACATCAAGTTACCCACAACAGATGCATAGAAGATCCGTCTCATCTTCTCAACATCTTTATGTGTCTTAGAAGATTGTTCCTTAGACAATGTAACTTCGTGCCTGAAAGGCAATAAGGCCCTCTTGGAGTTCTGCATCGAATATTTGACAAGCATCTTGTCAATATACGATGCTTTAGACAAAGCTAGCATTTTGTTCTTTCGAACTCTAAAGATCTGAATACCCAGAACAAACTGAGTCTCTCTCAAATCTTTCAATTGGAATTAGGTTGCTACCCAGTTCTTAACTGCAGTCAGTAAACCTACATCATTCCCAATGAGTAGGATATTGAAGGAAATCGGATTCGAGATTTCCATGAAAAGCGAAAGAAAGATTATTCCAAATCACAATCATGAATGAACAATACATTTACAGTCAACTTCAAACAAGCGGTTATACAATTCATACAGAAATTAAAACATGAAAAACTCAAATGCACAAAGGGAAAAATTGTACGAAAAATTGCAGATGCGTCTTCACGCTCCTTTGTGCACGATTGCTTGAACAACAACAACCTCGAATGCTCGATCTACACAACCGCAACACAGCAATGAACACAGCATGAACACTTTGCACTCGTCCTCAACGATCTCCTCGGTCAAGAACTCTTCAGCAACACGAACGGCCTTCAAAGCACCACGAACGACCTCCACAGAACCTCGACGGTGTCGAGTTGAGTATGACACCACTAACAAGGCTACCTTGGTATTTTCGGTATGAGAATCCAGAGGGTGGGCTCTATTCGAACTTGGAATGAGGTAGATGAAAGAGGAAACATCGATCGTGTACACGACTGGGCAAGTGGGAGATGGTGGAGACCTATCGCATAGGTCGATGCCCAATCGTTTAGATAAAGCTAAACGATCGTCTAGCAAAAACTATGCGATCGTTTAGCTCAATATGTCACCTACAGACATTACACGATCGTTTACTTAGGGCAAGTGATCGTCTAGCAAAACTATACGATCGTTTTATAAATACTATACGATCATTTAGCTCGCCTAGCTGTCGTTCAGTAAATCCGTATTTACTTGACGACTCCGTGAGTTTCTTTTGCACGAGAGAGAAAACTCAAAAAAAAATTTACGAAAACTTTTCAGCATTTGTAAATCATCTTTTTGAAAATAGGAAAACCATTTTCCTTTTAAACTCACGGTTACCATGAATTCAATAACCACCCACTCATTTGTTCTCGTTTCCTTGGGTTAGCCTATAAAGAGGCAAACCTTCGAAAGCGGTTCCAACTTCTTTGGGTTAGTCGCTAGCACATGTGCCAGATAGCCCCAAATCCTGAATTGGTGTAAACTACCTTTACGGCCTCTACATAACTCAAAAGGTGTTTCAGAAACACTTTTCGAGGGAACGTTATTCAGGATATAACATGCAGTCTACACTGCATAACCCCAAAACGAGTCTGAAAGATGAGCATAACTCGTCATAGGCCGAACCATGTCTAACAAGGTCTTGTTTCTTCTTTCTGATACACCATTCTGCTGTAGTGTACCAGGGGTCGAGAGTTGGGACACAATCCCATGTTCTATCATATAGTTCTAGAATTGGAGGTCCATATACTCTCCACCATGATCAGATCATAGTGTTTTTATCTTCTTACCTAACAAGTTTTCAACTTCAGCCTTATACTCCTTGAACTTGTCAAGGGCTTCAGAATTACGTTGCATTAGGAAGAGATACCTAAACCTTGAATAATCATCTATGAAAGCTATGAAATATTCATACCCATCTCGAGCTCTAACATTCATTGAACCACAGAGGTCTGAATGTATAAGCTTCAAGGCTTTCTTGGCTCTGTAACCTTTTCCAGTAAAAGGTCGTTTGGTCATCTTGCCTTCGAGGCATGATTCACATACCGACAATGAGTTTTCTTCTAAACTCTTTAGAAGTCTAGTTTGCACCAATTTCTCAATCCTATTGAGGTTGATATGACCTAACCTTAGGTGCCAAAGATGGGCGTTTTCCTTTGGAGAAACCTTTGGTCTTTTAGCTATTGTTTCCGTACTGAACATTTCAGTGTTAAATAAGGCTTTTATGACTAACGACCTTAGTACATATAAGTTATTTTCCATTGAAACATAACCAATCTCTATTCCATTCTTGAAAATAAACACTTTATTCTCAGAAAATGAGACAATATAGCCTTGTTCAATGAGACAAGAAATCGAGATTAAGTTCCTCTTAATATGAGAAACTACAAAAACATTATCCAATAACAGATAACGTTTCTTGTCAACAAATAACTTCAGTCTGCCTACAACAACAGCCGACACAACTTCACCAGTAGCGACTCAAAGAGTCATCTCACCCTGTGGCAACGTTTTCCAGGAATTGAATCCTTGGTAAAAGGAACTGACATGATTGGTAGCACCTGAATCGAGGATCCAGGCAGAATTATCATTTTCTATCAGACATGTCTCCAAGACTAATAAATCATATTTACTGTCTTGTCTCCTCTTTTGGAGAGTAGTGGGATGGAGTTCGTTTGTCACGAAATTCATTTCACACGATTCTTTCAATTGTAAATAATCGGTCATTTTAAAAGCTTTAGACGAAAATACTAACGAGTTGCTGAAAAGAAAAACGCATTGACCTACGTTAGATTTTAAGCAAATACCCGTTGTAAAACAAAACAACATCCAATAAGGTTTTAGTAAAACTAACATGAACCTCGTGTGACATCTAGTTTCGCAATGACGCTTCAAAGGTTTAGGATAAAAGCCGCCAAAGGGAGGTCAGTTATCCCTTATTTGAATTGAGAAGTTCTCAACTAGTCATTAATACCAGAACAACTCTTGCTCCTATAATGACTAGTCATCATTGATTTGGCCAAGAGATCATTAACTTACTTAATAATCTCCCGTAAGTTTGACCCGACACTTTAAGTCTTAGAGGTCCGTCCCAAAAGGCCAATCCGAAGGGAAAAAATCCGATTGGGGTAAAACCTAAAGCGACCCTATCCATTTCTGGAGTTCATCTTGATATTGACCAACTGCATAAAACCCATCTGAAGGGGGACGCTCCGAAGGCGACACGAGGGAGTACAAAATGATCTCATGGTGTGAACCAATGACAGAGACCATAGGATGTGTTGACACACACCCTTCACCCACTTACTATAAATACTCTCTTCGTTCACCTTGATATTGACTCATGCAAACACCATCCGAAGGGGGATGCATCCTGGGCACCACGAGGCCAAGCATGAATCTCACGGCGTGAACATATAAGGAGAAGCGTGAGTGAAATCATAGACATATCTGATACGCCTCTTCCTTCTACTGAGTATTTTATAACCTAGGGTTTAGCTTACAAAAACCTGACTAAGGATTTTAACTAAGTGACTTTTAGGTTTTTCCAAGAGTAATATTTACCTTGGTTAGTGAAACAACTTTTGATCAAAACTCTTTAACGGATTCTTTGACCAAAATGTCGCATGCTTGTTGAAAATCTATCTAATTCACCTTTCTAGGTAGGTTCTTAAGTAAGGGTGTTACGTTTCTGTCAACTTAAGAACCCCAGCCTAGCCAGAACCTACCTTAGACAAAAGGTCCTTTATAGATAGGTTTACAACAAATTTAATCTTTTATTCAACCAATTTAATCCTATTAAACCGATTTAAAAAGATTAATCTAGGTTGCTAAACTCTTTAGAACCACTTGAACTTAGGTCTATCTCAATCCAATTTTAAAACCCTTTTAAAAAACTTGAGTTCACCCTAAGTCCACATGCAACTCTGAATTATTGATTTTTGGTCTAATTTCCTTTATAACACTTATAAACGAAAACAACCACAATGCTAAGCTAACACATGCAAGGCATTCATAACGCTTATAAATAGCCTAAGTGTCATACTCAACGCACTGTTCATTCATTGCTACTTCTTTTATATAACACTTATACAAAACCGCAATGAAACAAGCAAAACATGCTTCCATTCACCCTTAAACTATAACACTTATAAGAAAAGGATGATGCATGATAATGCTCAATGCATGCAAAATATAACTCTTATATTTCATGATGCATGCGCATGCTTTCAAGTAATTTCTTCATGCTAGATTATAACATTTATAATACATGATGCATGAATAATTGCACAACCTAAGGTGGGTTTTAACTATATGACAAACACTTTGACATATAAGTACCATACATCACATGTATAAACAACCGAAGTTGATGAACCAGGTAAAATTGCCTTAAAAACACAAAAGGAAAGCTAACTATTATAAAGACAAGGAGTCTTCGGTTCAAATAGGTGAACCGGGTCTTGAATCGCTCGGGAAAAGTATCGGTTCTCCAACCATCCATCCTGTACTAAGCACCCCGCAATCGTCTACACGATAAAACAAACTCTTGGCTCTATCGCTTACCAGTGCTTCAGAGCTAAATGATCATTTAGCATTTACTATACGATCATTTAGAAAAATCCAAACGATCGTTTAGTTATTACTACACGATCGCGTACCTTTACTAAGCGATGAAGCCTGAAATACACGATCGCTTAGCGCGTTCTACACAATGCCCACCTTCCGTGATCGTCTAAACGACTACGATGCCGCAAAGCACCATCGCTAAGCGATCTCTTAGCTAGTGCCTCCGTATCGCATACGTGCGATCGCATATAAAGCTTGCTAACTACGCGATCGTCTAGCACACGCCTTTTACTAAATGAAAAGCATCGCATGCTCCCACTACGATCTTCTACCTCCAGCACCTACCTGATCGGGTAACCAACACTACGCGATATGGTAAATGATTTACCCCATCACTTAGCATCAACTAAACGATCGTTCAGAAAATACTATACGATCGTCTAGAAAAATCTCTAAACGATCACTTAGTTAAATCCCAACGATAGTTTACCTGAGGCTACACGATCCGACCAATGCTTGGTCTTCTTCTTCATTAAGATCCGCATCGCCATCTGCCAAAGCTTCATCACAAACGACTCGGCGAACTCAAAACTTTTGAATTACAGACTCGATTGCGATGTTAATTTCGCCTAAAAACACAGGGGCCCTTACAATTAACTCTTGTAATACCGAAAGCTTTAACAAAAAGGAAATTTAAACCCGAAATGTTCATCAATTCATCCATAAATGCAGAAATCTACCGCGACTGAAAAATGCGTTCAATTCAGATATGTAATTTGGAATATCAGAGAACCTGACTCTAATACCAATTGAAGGAAATCGGATTCGAGATTTCCATGAGTAGCAGAAGAAAATTTATTTCAAATCACAATCATGAATGAACAATGTATTTACAAGTGGTTATACAATTCATATAGAAATTACAGCATGAAAAACTCAAATGCACAAAGGAAAAAACTGTACGAAATTGCAGATACGTCTCCACGCTCCTTTGTGCATGACCCTCAAACAACAGCAACCTCAAACGCTTGATCTACACGACCTCAACACAGTAATGAATACAACACGAACACTTCGCACTCGTCCTCAATGATCGCCTCGGTCACGAACTCCTCAGCAACACAAACGGTCTCTAAAGCACCACGAACGACCTCCACAGAACCTCGACGGTGTTGAGTTGAGTATGACACCACCAACAAGGCTACCTTGGTATTCTCGGTATGAGAATCCAGAGGGTGGGCTTTGTTCGGACTTAGAATGAGGCAGACGAAGGAGGAACCACCGATCGCGTACACGACTGGGCAAGTGGGAGATGGCGGAGACCTATCGCATAGGTCGATGCCCAATCGTTTAGATAAAGCTAAGCGATTGTCTAGCAAAAGCTATGCGATCATTTAGCTCATCGTTTAACTCAATCTGTCACCTACAGACACTACACAATCGTTTATTTAGGGCAAGCGATCGTCTAGCAAAATTATGTGATCATTTGGTAATTACTGTATGATTGTTTAGCTCGCCACTGCACGATCGTTTAACTCGCCCAACCATCGTTTAGTAAATCCGTATTTATTTGACGACTCCATGAGTTTCTTTTGCACGAGAAAGAAAACTCAAAAAACTTTTTATGAAAACTTTTCAGCGTTTGTAAATCATCTTTTTGAAAATAGGAAAACCATTTTTCTTTTAAACTCACGGTTACCATGAATTCAATAACCACCCACTCACTTGGTTATTAAAGAAAAAGAATTAATTATTCAATAATTAATATTATTATAAATATAAATGATAACCAACTTATCATACTATATTTATAACCTATAGTTTTAATATTTCATCTCATGAAACATATAAACATAGTTCTTTTTCTATTCCATGGTACTTAATGTAAATCTCATTTATCAATCCTCCACTAGATGTATCTCATATATCATATCAATTATATTATATATAATAAAAAAAAAGCCTCTTGTCAATTTGAACATTTCAAATCAATACCAAGAACTGATCTTCAACTGAATCCATTGAGCTACCAAAGGGACCTCATGGACCTGTAGCTTGAAGCTCCAACGATATGTGAATAACTGACTAAACTCTTTAGTCATAGGATCCACCATTTGTTAACTGCCAGACACTCCACTAAAGATCGACAGTTGAACTCTTCTTACCATAGATATATTATGTGTCCATCTTAACCAATCAGAAGTGTGAAACCCTTCACAGATCGTTCGTAAGTACAACTAGGCCAATAACCGTTATGCCCCTGTAGTTACATCTGTCTCCTTAAGTACCACTAATCCTTCTAATGAACATAAGTTATAGTCCTACTATAACTGAGTCCTCTCTTCCAAAGAGAAGTTGTGGCCACTATGTTCAAGCCCTGGAATCAGCCCTTGAGGGAGCAATCTCTCTACTTATCCCTGCTTCGGGAAAGGAGTGAATTTCATCTTGTGAATTGAGTTCCCATCTCCCAGATCAGACAAGTCCCCAAAAAGATAGGCATGTTGAGCTGGAAATCTAGCCATTCTCAACCATACTAATCAAAGGATCACCCTCAAAGGCAGAAGTTCCCAAAACACTTAGGATTGAGGTTGTGTTACCTATGGTCGTTTAGGTGAGATGCAAATCTCTAGTATCAACGGCGTGATATACAGAGTCTAGTCATCTCGTGGTCCAGGTCTTATACAAACTCTTTGTACAGGACACCTCCGCTCGCACGTCCCCACATGAATGGTCAGGATCTACCATCTGTAATAGTTTACAACACTTGCAAACCTTTACAAAGCGGGCCGTATCTGTAGTGTCAATAGGATCAGGTATCCCACCTTAATCCTTATACTACAGACCTATTTAGGTTATCACTTAAGGCATGATCCACTTATATATCACATATACCTGCTTAAGTTCACATAAGATAACCAAGGAGCTTTGTTTATTAGATATGAATAAATGCCATAATTAAATAATAATTATTTTATTCATTAAACAACGTGCATCTTTACAAAACACCAATCCCAACAGATATCATCTATATATAACACTAGAAAAACTACTGAACTGTTGATGATCTTCTTGTAGACACAAGGCTCATCAATATTTTGATCAAAGCCATAATATTTGATCGCAGTATCAAACCTTATATTCCAAGATCGAAAAGCTTGTTTTAGTCCATAATGGACTGATTAAGCTTGCAAACCTTTTGCTCTTGACCTTGGGTTATGAATCCCTCGGGCTGCACCATGTAAATGGTCTCCTCAAGATTGCCATTCGGAAAAGTAGTCTTGACTTCCATGTGCCAAATCTCATAGTCATAATATGAGGCAATGGTAGGAGGATCTGGATAGATTTAAGCATGGCAACGGGCGAGAAAGTCTTCTCATAGTTAACTCCCTCAACTTGGGTATAACCCTTTGCCACCAGTCTAGCCTTGAAGGTTTGCACCTTCCCATCAGCACCCCATTTCCTCTTGTATATCCATTTACAACCTATAGGTTTAACCCCATCAGGTTGATCTACAAAATCTCATACGGAATTGAAGTACATAGACTCCATTTCGAGATCTATCGCTTTGATCCATTCATCTTTGTTAATATCCTCGATTGCATTCTTGTAAGACAATGGATCCTCAACTTTTTCATCAGCTACCATAGCCAGAATTTCAGTAAACCCATACCCATATAAGGAATAGGTGTGTTCGCATCCCTCCCACTACGTCGAGGTTCCGTCAACGCTTGAGGTTGATTTGATCTATTAAATGATCCTACTTCAACAACTCTTGTTGAGGTATTAGGTTCTTTAACAACTCTTGTTAAAGATTCAATAGTTTCTTTGGAAATCTCATTCAACACAATCTTACTTCTAGGCCTGTGCTCCTTTATGTAGTCTTCTTCAAGAAAAGTAGCATTTGTTGATACAAATACTTTGTTTTCTTTAGGATCAAAGAAGTAACCACCTATCGTTCCTTTGGGGTAGCCTACAAATAGACACAATCTTGAACGTGGTTCCAATTTATTAGGATTAGCATCAAACACATATGATGGGCAACCCCATATTTTGAAATGATGTAAACTAGCTTTACAACCATTCCATAACTCCAAAGGTATTCTGGCAAAACTCTTGGAAGGAATGCAGTTTAGGATGTACGTTGCAGTCTCTACTACATAACCCCAAAACGAGTTAGGTAATGAAGCATAACTCATCATAGACCGAACCATGTTCAACATGGTTCAATTTCTCCTTTCTAATACACCATTTTGCTGAGGTGTACCAGGTGCTAAGATTTGGGATACTATTCCATGATCTTTCATATAGTTCTGAAATGTTAAATCTATAAACTCTCTACCTCGATCAGATCGAAATGTTTTAATCTTTCTATTTAATGCATTTTCAACTTTAGCCTTAAGTTCTTTGAAATTTTCAAAGAATTCAGACTTATGTTGCATTAAATAAACGTACCCATATCTTGAATAATCATCAGTAAAAGTGATGAAATATTCATAACCTCCTCTAGCTTTTACATTCATCTGACCACAGAGGTCTGAATGTACTAGCTTTAAAGGTTCTTTGGCCCTATGATCTTTTCCAGTAAAAGGTCTCTTAGTCATCTTACCTTCAAGGCATGACTCACACATAGGTAAAGAATTTTCTTTTAACCCGCTTAGAAGTCTATTCTTCACCAACCTCTCAATCCTATTGAGATTGACGTGTCCTAGTCTCAGGTGCAAAAGCTGGACATTTTCTTTAAGATAATTTTTAAGTCTTTTATGTTGAGTTATTGCAGTTAAACAACTTAGTGTTTTAGAGGGCATTAGTTGCTAACGATCTTAGCACATAAAGATTATTTTCCAGTTTTGCAGTACAAATATCAACACCATTCTTAGAAATAAACACTTTATTAGAAAGAAATTTGATATTATAACAATGTTCAAGCAAACACTTTACAGAAACTAAGTTCTTTTTTAAATCAGGAACTATATATACATCTTTTAAAATAAGAAAACTGTTCTGTAAAGTCAATCAGAGACCTCTCACTACCATAGTTGAGACGACGTGTCCAGTTCCAACTCGTATCGTCATTTCACTAGCATCTAATTACCGCCAGGAACTAATTCCCTGAAATGAAGAATAAACATGGTTAGTGGCCCTAAAGTCAATAATCTAGGCAGAATCATCATTCTCCACTAAACAGGTTTCCAATACAAGCAAATCATATTTACCTTGTTTGGCCTTCTTCTTTTCTACCAAATATTTGGGGCTGTTCCTTTTCCAATGACCATCTTGGTTGCAATGAAAACATTTTTCTTTGTTAGCCTTGATGGGTTTTCTAGCCCTATGAGTAGCAACTACGGGGTTAGCCTTCCTCTTTCCACCCTTCTTTTTCTTCCACTTTTTGGTGCTAGAGGAAGAAGGTACAGACTTAGTTCCAGAGGTCAGAACTTTATGGAACTTTTTAGAAGATGAAGCAACATTTGCTTCACTCTTCTGCTCCTTGCTTGTCAACAATGATTGAAAGGTCTATAGCTCATTGAGCAGAGTGGTCAGGTTGTAGTCAATTCTGTTAAAAAAAGCATTCCTACGAAAATGTAGGAAACTTTCAGGTAAAGATTCCAATCTGATGCTAATCTGATTGGCTTCATCAATACTTGACCCATTCATCTATGCCACGTTGAAGTGGACCATCACGTTGAGAACATATTCTCGAACAGATGCCCCTTCTTGCATACGGGCATTGGAGATGTGTTTTATAACGTCATGCCTAAGCTATGCAGACGGTTGTTCTAACATTCCCTTTAGATTCTTGACCCATTCATATTTGCCACGTTGAAGTGGACCATCACGTTGAGATCATGTTCTCGAACAGATGCCCATTCTTGCATACGAGCATTGGAAATGTGTTTTATAACGTCATGCTTAAGCTGTGTAGACGGTTGTTCCAACATTCCCTTCAGATTCTTGACCCATTCATCTCCGCCACATTGAAGTGGACCATTATGTTGAGAATATGTTCTCGAACAGATGTCCCTTCTTGCATACAGGCATTGGAGATGTGTTTTAGAGCGTCATGCCTGAGCTGTGCAGACGGTTGTCTGAACATTCCCTTCAGGGACGCCATGATCTCACGAGCTGTGAGCATGGGCTCATGCTTCTTGGCCAAGACTTTATTAAGGTTTTCCAAGATGTATGCTCGGGCCTTTTCGTTCACCTATGTCCAATGCTCATATGCTTCCTGAACATTTCGAGGAGCATTGACAACTAGAATAGAAGGACGATCCTCCATCAGGACAAATCCAAGATCATCGATGATCAGTATAGTATTGATTGTGTTTTTCCAACTAGCGTAATTTTCTCCCTTTAACTTATCCATGGCGAGTAAACATAAAATAGCTGTAATCATTTAAAGAAATTGCTGAAAAGAACAAACTATTTTAGTCTACTTGCATTAAACCACTTAACAAAACCAATCAGTTTTTAGCAAAATAGTCTAGTGTATTCTAAGTTACATCTATTTTTCAATGATGTTTTAGTGAGGCAGGAAAAAAGTCACCGTAGGGTGATCAAGTGCCCCTTCACTGAAATGAGACATTCTCAACCATTAGACAGAAACAACAGCTTGTCACTGTAATTAACAGGCACCATTGTTCGGTCCATAATTTGTTAACATCCTTAACAATTCTATGTAAGTGTAACCCCTCATTTTAGGTTCTAGAGTTTCACCCCAATGAGCCAACCATAGGGAAAAACCGATTAGGACATGAAACTAAAGCAACCCTATCCATTTCTAGAGATCGAATAAAGCGTCATGCAATACAACTATTCTTTAGGGGGACACCCACGATGCCATGAGGTGATGCATGAAACTTTATTTAACCTAATGAGAGAGACCGAGGGATATGTTGTCACGCGTCCCGCTCCCACTTACTATAAACACTCTCTCCATTCACTTGTTATTGATCCACTCAAATGCCATCCGTAGGGGGACACCCATGGTGCCTCAAGGATGAGAGTAGATCTCACATTGTGAACTTTTAGAGAGAAATGTGTAGAGGCTAAAATGAAGTATCATATACTTCATTTTCCTCACACTGAGTGTTCTACCTAGGGTTAATTAACTTAGAAAAAATTCGGCTACTGATTTTATCTAAATGTTTGTTTAATTTGCTAAAAAACAACTCTTGTCTTTAATGATTAAACAATTTTGATTGAAGTCTCATTAAACTCTTCAATAGACTTTGATCAAATTTTCATGCATGTAACAAATTTATGTAATTCACCTTTCCAGGTAGGTTCCCAGATAGGGCAACGACGTTTCCATCAACTTAAGTACCCCAACCTAGCCAAAACCTGCCTTAGCCAAAAGGTCCCTTATAGATACATTTGTTACATATTTAATCTTTTATTAAGAATCAATTTAATCCTATTAAACCGATTAAAAGGTTAAACTTAGATTTCTAATCTCATTAGAAATGTGATCTTAGGGGTGCGACGTTTCCATCAACTTAATACAGCTTCGTGAAATACAAGTTTTGAACTTGGCGAATTTCATTCTAGAAATAATTTGATGAAGAGAACTTTTTTGTAGGGTTGTAAAGAAAAATTTGGTGGAGAATTTTTGAATTTTTGGTGAGAAAAGTTTTTGGATAAATTAATTTTAGGTGGAGAATATGAATTAATTTGGTAGGTTGGTGGTTGAAATTGAAAGTGGGAATTTAATGAGGGGCATAAATTGCTCCAAAAACCCTTTGAGGTCGAACCAAATTGGACCTTGAGAAAACCGGTCGCTTAGCTCTATCGTATAGAACATTATCGCGTCGCTTAGCAATCCAAAGTATCGTTTAGTTCCCACGCCACAATCGCTTAGCTCTACATCTAAACGGTCGCTCAGCGCTATCGCGTAGTACTTCATCGCATCGCTTAGCGCGCGTTGTAGCTAAACGATCGTGTAGTGCTATCGTTTAGAAAATCCAACGTATCGTTTAGTTTCCACGCCACGATCGCTTAGCTCTACATCTAAACGATTGCTCAGCACTATCTCGTAGCACTTCATCGCATTGCTTAGCGTGCATATAGCTAAACGATCTTGTAGTGCCATCGTTTAGCAAATCCAATGAATCGTTTAGTTCCTACGCCAATTCTCAATACTTCCACGCGTGCCCCCTCTCTATCCGGTACCCTCCCTCTACCCAGTCCAACACCCGGCCGAGTTGGGATCAGGTGCCACCTACTCCTACCCGGTTTTGCCCCCTTCCCATTCGTTCTTTCCTCTCTTTCCTGCCCATACTCGGTCTAAATACACATTCGGCCCAACCGGTTACCACCGGGCACAATCGCTTAGCGCGCGTCGTAGCTAAACGACCGTGTAGTGCCATCGTTTAGTAAATCCGACGTATCGTTTAGTTCCTACGCCAAAGCTAAACGATCGCGTAGTGCTATTGTATAACATTTAAACGCATTGCTTAGCTCCCGCAAGTACACGATCGTTTAGCATTCAATATCACAACGACCAGCGCCCATGTTATACAATCGTCTAACTTTTCTTCACATCGTGCAATGTCTAAAACTAAACGATTGCTTAGCAACTGAACCTCAAAATGAGAAGCTTTGGTGAATATTCGGTGAAGCCCGACCGGGTATCTTAAAAAAAATACTATTTTTTCATATTTTTTTAAATATCAAATGTAGAGCATTAAAAAAAAACAATCAACAAAGCAAGAATAAATCAAACTCCAAAAAGGTCATTTATTTTTGTCAAAATTTCAGAAATTATTAAACTATTGAATACATACAAAATGAAATACATACTTTCTTACGGAGTGTACAAAATTATAACTTCGTGAAATACAAGTTTTAGACTTGACGAAAGACTTTTCATTCTGAAAATAATTTTGTGAAAAGAACTTTTTGTGGGGTTGTAAACAAAATAAATTTGGTGGAGAATTTTTTGTGTTGGAATGTGAAATTTTTTTTGTCAATTAATTTTGGATAAAATAATTTTTTGTGAATAAATTTTTGAAGTGAAGAATTTTTTGTGAATTAATTTGGTAGGTTGGTTGTTGAAATTGAAAGTGAGAATTTAATAAGGGACATAATAAGAGTAATTGTGCAACTAATATTTTCCATGCTTACATCATTTTCATCATCAAGGGGGTCAAAAAAACTTGTTTTTCAAAAATAGGTCAAAAAAAAAAAAATCAAACTCCAAATAGGCCATTTTTATCAATTTTCCTTTACAATGTTTCATTATTTTCATTTTGAGATTATACATACATACATTATATATATATATATTGATCGATGGAACGAACACATACGCAACGGAAGAATTAACGAATCTAAAGTACTCTAATTAGATTAATTTCAAAGAACAAACATACAATTAAATTAAGAACAAAGGGAAAGAAGATATAGAATCTTTGTAGTCTCGAATTTTCTCCAAATTGCTCCAATCTCCTCACGAACGGTCATAGACCACCATGAGGGTCTTTCCGACTATTCTCTAGCCTTAGAACGGGATGGTGGGATCTGGAGAGTGACTAATTTGGAGAGGAAAAAGTTAAGGATCTGTGTGAGAAAATAAGTTAATAATCTCGTAAAAATCCATTTGGCCAAGAGTACTAAAAATCATAAAACTCTTCTTTTGTAGGTCATATTATGCAAATTTGAATTTGATGAGAATTTGATACTAAAAAATTCATTAACTCAAAATGGGATTAGTGAGGCAAGTGTCTTCAAAGTATATATATATATTTGGATGAGATCTGAACTGAATTTTTATATGGTCATAAAGTTAGAAATCTAACACTTTGATATTTGATATTTAAATTTAGTTTATATTTTATCATTAGGTTTAAAAGTGTCATGTTTGTTTTCTTGAAATTTAAATTTGATTCTTTCTATCGATCTTTGGGGTTTAAAATTAGTTTTTGAGGGTTCTTAATTAGAATGGTCTGCTGATTGAGATAATGAAACATTAACGTGACAGTTTGAATATGCTAACTAGACTTTACTTCCATGTATTTTTAGATTAGTTGTATTTGTTTATTTTTATTTTTAATACCATAGACCATTATATACAAGTTTCAAATTTTATGGACCAATTAAAAATCAAATTTAAATATTAAAAAACAAAATGACAGTTTGAAAGCTAATAGTCGAGATAGAAACTGATTTCAAATCTCAGTGACTAAAATAATAGCTTTGAACATTGGAAACCAATAAGAAAATCTAAGTCACGATCATCTGAAAATAAAAAGAAATACAATTCAAGAACAACCAGATATTTGAATGAAGATTAGAATTACCTGAAACCATTAGACATACTAAATCTGTAGCATGCAAGAATTTGTAGTTTGTGATCTTTCTCGATTAAACTTAGACCAATGTAGATAACACTCACTATCATATATGAGAAATCATGAAGCCATAATCAAGACCACACAATATACTCCTTCAATAGAATTCAAATATAATTATTATTTAATTTGTGGCCCACATATAAATAAATTATTAAAACAACTCTAACCATGTAAACTCATGAACCAAAGAAAAAACTAACATCAAACCTTATAAGTTAAAATTTTATTTTACATCTTTTATTTAAAGCATGAAACAATAGAAGGAGTTTTGTTATACTAGGGTGTTAAAAAAATTCCATGATCACCTGATCAACCTAATCTAATCACGATTTAGGTTATATTATCAACTTATTTAGATTGGATTGAATTGAATTCAAACAAATTAAAAAAAAAAAATTGAAGAATTGGATTAATTCTTGGGTTAATCTAAAATTAGTTTTGAGTTGAACTGGACAACCAACTTCTCTCCTTATTATTACTATTATTTTGCTTACAATGTAATTATGTATGTAGGTATATTTTTATTTTATTTAAGGAATTTTTAAGTTTATGAAATATAATCTTTTAAAATATATATTGAAATTAATTATAAATCTTAATTCAATAATCGATAATAAATAAATAGACGTTTTACGTATTAACATTATATTTTTCGTTAAACAAAAAATTGAATAAATGACCTAAAAAATCCAAATCAATATAACTCAAATATTTTGTTATTGGGTCCAATAATATTCATTGTTTAATAAAGACTATTTAGTCTGAAAAATTTACAACGTAAACAATTGAATTAGGTAAAAAACGTATCTCAACCTAACTTATAAACACACCTAACTAGATGAAGTTTGAAAAAAAGTTGTCTTACAAAAGTCACAAATTTTAAACTTTTTGCATACCTTAAATAATTGAACTATACTTGATTTTACCAAAAAAAAATAATGGTTAACATTCAGAAACAAACAATAAATTCCAAAAATTCCAAAATATCTTTAGTCAATCATACACTTTGATGAATAAAAGAAATAAGTTTTTTTATTGATAATACTTGGATGAATCTCGGGCATTATTCATCTTTTTGCATCCATTTGTACCATTCATATCTAAAAGATATTAAAACATTTCTAAAAAGAAAAAAGCAAAATTTGACTAATGAAAAAATATGATTGGACAATTTGATTTGGTAGGATGATTAGATTATGATACCCAACATGCATCTAAATATTTTTCTTTGTTATTTTTTTTTTAAAAAAAAAAAAAGAAAAAAGAAGAAGAAGAAGAAAACGAAACGGTACCGTTTAGATGTCATGTAGTGAAATGAAGCTGAAAATAATAAGTAGTGGGGAACAGACATGCTTATACTTGGCACCGTAATCGAGAATTCACAATCAACAAAAATTTATAATTTCCTCTGAAGTCCGGTCCTTATTGCTGACACACTCCTTCCCCTGAGCCCGACACTCTCCGGCAGTACAAATTTTAAGCTAATTTTGCTCTGTTTTTAACCTTAACCATAATCTCGAGCTCTGTAATCACACTCACAGAGAGTAGCTTTTTAGAAAGCAAAAGGAGCCGTTGCTGTTCTAAAATCTAAACCAGTAAGAGAAGCTTCAAGAATCCCTCATTCCCATTTCTCTACACAAACGGCAGCAGAGGAAGAGCCAAACAAGAGGGTTTGGCTTTCAAGTGATAACAAGAAGGAGAATGGGGAAAAGGGCTGGATTTAATCTCATTTTTATTGGGATTTTACTGTTCTTCATAGTTTTGGGTTTGTACCTCTCTGTTTCTTGAATCTCTTTCTCTTGTTTTCTAGCTTTACCGCTTGGATTTGGGGTCACATTTTGCTTTACTTGAAGTGGGTTTATCTGATTCTACTTGTTGGATCTTCCATTTCATTTGCATTGTCACTAATTTGTTGTTATAGTCGTTCTTTTCTTTTATCAACAAAGTATATTGTGTTAGAACTTGTTGAATATCACTTTGTTACTGTTAGGACCAATAAACGGTCAGTTTGTGGAGACCCTTTAGGAATTACCATTTAACATTGTAAGGCTTCAGGTTAGAACTTGTGTTGACTTGTAATATCTTCTTAGTTAGTAAAGGATATTGCATAAATGATAAGTTTGGCTTTTCATTTTTCTACAGAAAGAATTGTCTTCTCTAACCAATCTGAACTAAAGTAATTCTTATTCTACCTGTTTAGTAAGATATTTGTGTGCTAGGATTGATAGAAATCATAAAATAGAGTAGATTGGGAGCTCAATGTAAGTGCATTGTAAGACGAGTTGTGTTTCAGCTTTATCATTTTCGGAGGAACGAAGTAAATAAAGAATGAACCCTTCTGGTAGACAGTAGGTTATTGGTGTTTGTATGTGTTTTTCGGTTGTCGGATTCACCATGTTACATTTCCTGAATTTGGTTACAGGCCATTGCCAGGGAAGTAATGTTGGAGTTTGTTATGGAAGGAACGCAGATGACCTCCCAACACCTAATAAAGTGGCTCAGCTAGTCAAACTTCATAACATCAAATATATTAGAATTTATGATTCGAATATTCAGGTTCTCAAGGCCTTTGCCAACACTGGTGTTGAACTTATGATTGGGATTCCGAATTCAGATTTGCTGCCATTCGCTCAGTTCCAGTCAAATGTAGACACCTGGCTTAAGAATAGCATACTTCCTTACTACCCTGCTACGAAAATAACTTACATCACGGTTGGTGCTGAGGTCACAGAGAGCCCCAACAATGTGTCTGCCTTGGTGGTTCCTGCCATGAATAATGTACTCACTGGTCTCAAAAAGGCTGGTTTGCACAAGAAGATTAAAGTTTCTAGCACTCATTCTCTCGGAGTTTTGTCTCGGTCATTTCCTCCCTCAGTTGGGGCTTTTAGTAGTAACTATGCATCTTTCCTGAAACCATTGTTGGAGTTTCTTGCTGAGAACCAGTCTCCCTTTATGATCAATATTTATCCTTATTATGCATACAGAGAATCCCCCAACAATGTGTCATTGGATTATGCTCTTTTCGAGTCATCATCTGAGGTTATTGACCCAAACACTGGTCTGCTTTACACAAACATGTTTGATGCTCAGATTGATGCTCTTTATTTTGCTTTGATGGCCCTAAATTTTCGAACAATTAGAGTGATGGTCACAGAAACAGGTTGGCCATCCAAAGGGTCACCAAAGGAGACATCTGCGACTCCCGACAATGCTCAAACTTACAACACAAATCTTATCCGCCATGTTATCAATAACACAGGGACACCTGCAAGGCCTGGGGAGCCACTAGATGTATATATCTTCTCTTTGTTCAACGAAAACAGGAAGCCGGGGTTGGATTCTGAAAGGAACTGGGGATTATTCTATCCTGATCAGACCAGCGTCTACAACTTGGATTTCACAGGAAAGAGTGTGGTAGACATGACTGCACAGGCAAATAGCACCGCGTCTAATGGAACAGCCTGGTGCATTGCTTCAAGCAAGGCATCCGACATGGACTTGCAAAATGCCTTAGATTGGGCTTGTGGTTCGGGGAATGTCGATTGCACAGCCATTCAGCCAAGCCAGCCTTGTTTTGAGCCAGATACCCTGGTTTCCCATGCATCTTATGCATTCAATAGCTATTTCCAGCAAAATGGAGCTACTGATGTTGCTTGTGGTTTTGGAGGGAATGGAGTTAAAGTTAACCAGGACCCAAGTAAGTTAAGCTTTCACAAGTCGCGAGTCACGACTCATAACCATACATGCTTTATATATTTCAATATCATATATATGTTTTCCATTGCTTTATATAACGGTAACATCTAAGAAGCACAAAGACACTTTAGTCTGGCTAGCATGTCTATGTCCTTGAACACTTCGACACTTGTTGGACACGTATCAGACACTTATTAGTGCAACAAATACATATCCATGTATAGAACACTTGTTGAGTAGCCTAAAAAGACACATATATAACAAAATAGTAAATTTTGACACATCAAACTAAATCTTTTAAGCGTGTGAATGTATCAGTCTATTTACTTTAAATTTTCTTTTAGTAGAAAAATGATATATAGTTCTAAAAATGTATATTTGAATGATCTTTGTCACGTCGTGTCGTGTCCTAAGTTTTTTAAAAATGACATGGACTGTATCTGTGTCATGTTGTATCCGTATCCGTACTTCTTAGGGCTTCATTTTGCATTAAGAATTCAGAGACTTTTAGGTAAAAATATCAGCTTTGGGATTGTATTGCTACACGAAAAGTTCGGTTCAAATAAGTGTTCCTAAACTTGAATTTGTATCTTGACTTTGCAGGCTATGATAATTGCTTGTATGCAACTACTGGGTAAGCATTTGCTTTTGAATTGAGGCAAACTAGATTTCCAAGTTCATAGATTTTGATTTCTAGTTCCTGATGTGTTCTTGGCTTTCCTTTGTTTTTGTTATGATCAAGCAGGAAGAACAAGACGATTTCTTCCAGCAACACTACAGCAATATCCTCAACTTCGCCATCTTCTTCTTCAAGGATTGAAGTTTCTGCTGGTTTATTAATCATGTTGGCTTTCATATCATTTCTTTTTGAAAAGTTCATGATGGGGTTTAGCTAAATGTTCTGAGAAATCCAGATTTTGCTACAAAGACATTGCTAGAATGAGCATTTTTCTTGTTTTTGTAATTGATTGGGAGGAAATGCAAATGTGTATCTACTCTGTATGATAAAGATGTGTAACTTTAAGGAGGAAGTTAATGGAATTGATTGTTGAATATCATATTGAGAATATTATTCACTGTTTTTCTAAATAAAAAAAAGGAAATTGATATACTTTCTTTTCCAATAATATTAACAAGTGATTTGATTAGAAAGGAATCCAAGACATCCAAATCAAATAGTTAAAATTGAGTCTTTCTATGCAAATCAAATCAAAATTCGTAATTTTACCAAACTTTATTGAGTTTTGTTTTTAACTTCGGGCAAAACAAGAACTTTACAAGAACAATGTAGATTCTCTCACGTTCACGAAATTGTCTGAGTGGACAAAAAATATAAAAATGAGAAAAAAGAAGAAAGAAAGAAAGAAAGAATAGAATGCCTTTGAATTTTGGAGATTTTGCCCAAATGACTTATATTTTAGATGGTTAATGTCATTTGTATCAATTTTTTAAAATAATAAAAAATGATCCTCTATCATTGTCAAATTGCACTAACTTTGCGTGCTATTAACAAAGGTTTAAAGTGGTGAGCAAGACATGAGTACTAAGGAAAGAGAGAGAAAGAGCATGAGTGTGAGAAAGTCCACGTAAGAAAAAGTACAAGCGCAAGACAATAAGTGAGCACACTAATGTATGGAAGAACTATTGTATTGGTTTAGTTGAATACGAACATAATAGAGGAATGAAGTGTGCATGTATAAAGAAAGGAAGAACCTTAGTGTGTGAAAGCACCACTGTAGTAGATTAGTTGAACGCAAGCACAAGGAAAAGAAAAAGAACCCAAGCAAATGAGAGTACGATCATATGGATGGACGTTATATCACAAATGACACTGATAATTAACATGTTCTTAGTGTCCTCGGAAGGAATCATCTTCCATAATTTGTAAAAGTTGAAACAAAAAACATCAAAATTAAGATAATCCATACAAAAATTCTTAAATTTATATTTCAAAAGATCAAAGTTTAGTAAGTGTCACACCATTTCATGTCTTAATAATCATTTGATTTTTTTTTTTTGGAAGATTTCTAATCTTTGTTTTAAAAGGTTTATAATAAAATTTTAAAAGGTTTATAACAAGTGATATCGAAACTTTTGAAAGTAAATGAGTTTTTAAAACGAATGGTAAAATTCAATAACGTTTTTTATAATTCAACTCTTCTAATAACTATCTTCAGTCAAATTCAAATAATCAAAATTATAGAAAATTAGGTTGCAAGCATGAACCTTTCCGAAGCAATTTCAAAAATCTATGAGAAATTACTTTTTCTTGAAGCACTTTTAAGATATAAAAACCAAACATATATCCCATCATTAATCCACATTGTACTCTATATCATAAAACTACATTCTAAATTTCAAAATATCAACAAAAAAAGGAGGGGAATAACAATCTCTGGTATTTCTGATCATAAAGATTGGGAACAGATGGGATTTTATTCGAAAGCAGAGTTCAGAAGAAGTCTCTCAAAGCGAAAATCGAGAGTCAAGATTATCGCGATTTCTATCTCCTGCAGAACAAAATTTCCGAATCCAAATTCCTTCAACAAGAAACATAAGCAGGTTACTGATCACGATGCACGAAACAAATATTTGCTTGAGACCAACTTTTTCGAACCTAATCTAATTCTTCAACCCAATCTTAACCTCTTCATGTTAGCAGGCACAATCTGAAAAACTTCAGTGTTAAAGAGGATGGCCATTTTTGTTTTCTTATACAGGAAAGTAGTTTAGCCATTAAGCCGATAAGACCTCCCTCTGAAAGCTCCAGTCGTACCCCTATCATCAGGCACCGCCGCACGTTGAATTGGTGGAGCTCCTATCCTCCATCTTGAGACCAACCTCTGTCTGTTGAAATTGTTAAAGAAATGCTGAATAAAGCAAGGTAACCAATAGAAAAAACCAAACAGGTGAGTATGATGGAAATGTTAAGATATAAGATCAAACCCCAAAGTGTACGACTGTTTACTTTAGTTGGAGGGGAAGCATTTATAAATTTTATTGTTTTGGAAATGGAAGATTATAAGTGAAATAGGCAGACGATGGGGATATGAAATTATAGATGCATGGGCAGAATCAGGAAATTTTGTTGTTAACAAACCAAAAGAGGAAGGATACATCCAAAATGGAGTTCTCAATATGTTCTTTCCGCCTGCCAGTGGATGCAACACGGTCAAAAAGTAGTACAAATGCCCTGCTAGGATTCCAAGTAAATCAGGAACAAGAGGTGAACCAAAAATGACATCCAGTGCTAGCATGGCCCATGGCAGATAAAATGCCTGCATAAAAAGCATTACATTTGAGTTGCAGATATCAGAAACTGAGAAACACAATCCCAGGGGTGAAAAATCAACAATGTGGCAAAACCTAAATCAATGTCATACCTTAAGAGTCACAAGGCCATATATATTGATCTGTGCATTAGGAAATTCTCTACTCCAGACGTAGAGAAGCATAAACACAAGTGATATCCCTAGGACCGGAAACGAGAAGATTGGGATGGCAGAAAGTACCTATTCAAGAGGAAGTATACATAACAAGAAAGGTTGTAACAAATCAGCGAAAATATTCAACCTAAAATAAGGACTCAACAACCAAAATCTCATAGATGGGAGGATTTCATGAGAAAAAGTTCCCAGAGAAACACAAATACAAAAAAGTCAAAGCTGTCAGGAAACTCTTCACCTACTAGTAACTCAATGAAATATTGATACAAAATGCAAAACATTTAGGTGGCATTGTGGCGATGATGAAGCATAGGACTACCTAATAATTTTCTACTCAAACTGATGATTTTACTTCATAGAATTGCAAATGAACAAAGATTGGCAAAAGAATATAGAAACCATTAGGTGCCACCTGGAAAATCTACTATTTTTACAAATAGATAAGACTTAAGAACCACTGGCATCTAATTTTCTATTCCAAAAACCAAACCTTGATGGGAAAAAATGAAAGCGTATAAAGAGGCCAAACGAAAGGCCAGCAACAATCAATACATCTAAATGAATAGCTTAATAGAGATCCTCACAAACCAATAATGTCAAGGCTCCAAATATCATCATCCACAGAAAATCTGCTGTCCGCCTCTGAAATGGTCCATTCTCAAGTTGAACCCCATATCTTGCTCTGTAAAGGCACAACCAAACCATTAGTGCATCATAAACCATCTTGAGAGTTTGAACTTTGAACACAAGCCCTCCACTTTTCATGAAATAGTACCGTCAGTAGTTCATGTAAAAAAGTTACCACACATAAAAACTTACATCATTAATAAACGAATTCCAAAATTGATAGAGAATTTTCCTAGGAAGAAGAAGTTGGTGAATAGCCTCCATACCTGAAAATAAAGGTGACCTTGCATAAATAGAAATAATAATAATTGCAAAAAATGTGTTGGAACTCAAATTAAAGAATTAGTGCAAAGGGAAAGGCATCCACCTCCAAGATCATTTAAAATATTTGGTCCAAAGGTCAAAGAACGTTCTAATTAATGACTACTTGAAAGTAGTCATTTCTGCTGAAAGTTCGGATACAATTATACCTAAATTTCATAAATACAAGGGACTTAACCACACACACAGTATACACACAGAGGGGGAGAGAGAGAGAGAGAGAGAGAGAGAGCAACTTATATACCGTTCTCTTTGTACAAAATCACTTTTCTTTTTATAAGAACAATTTCTTTGAAGAGAAACGATAATTTCCGTTGAAAATTAGTAATAAGAAATAACAATAGCTAAATCTTTCCACTTTAGTATTTAAAATCAGAAGCATAAGTCAACTTGGTTGTGCCCATGATTTTCCTAACTTGGGCTCCATGTGAAATCCCCCAGGCCCATTCTTGCGTCAAACTCCACTACTTTTACTTGCCTTCACCACAGTTCACTTCATGAATTGACATTTGGGTTGACCATTAGGCTTCCTATAGAGCTACCATTACATTAAGAACAAATAATTCATACTTGAACTGGTTCTAAATCTAATTCTAACCCACGTGTTTGAGACAGGGCTTTCCAATATTAATAAATTATATAAGCTCCATGCTTGAGATTTTAGAATATAAAGAACAAGCATGAGAGAACAAACTGATACCAGGGGAGGAGATTTTACATTGTGTCTCAAGCAAAGCGATGCAATGACTTACCGAACAAGATTTAACATAAAAAGAAATTGTATAACATCTAACATCCTAAATGGACAATCACTACGGCTTAAAATCATAACCTTATTTTAGAAAAGCAAAGCAAATTTCATCGATATGGGAAAAAAATGACAAAAACTATCCAATCAATAACAAAAGTTCCTCCGAGAAGCAAAAACCCCTAATGGAATTTATAAAGAAACCCACATCGATTACACTTAGTATAATCATAAGAGGAGCTTGAACTGAAGATTTCCTAAAGCTAATATCAGAGGCTTGAAAAATGACCTCAAAAGTTAAGTTAAATGTTTCTAATGTTCTTGAGAGTTTGTTATCAATTGCATCCTCATTCATAGGTACATACTCGGAGCTATATCTGATATAACATCATCTCCTTATTATTAGATATCTATATCACTCATAAATACTACATTCTATGCCCCTTCGAAAGATAAGAAATGATGGAGAAGAATGTTGAATTTACAGAATAAAAGCCCTAAAGGAAGTAGGAGCCATCAGATGTTTGAAAAAAGTAAAAATTCAACAAATATATAGAAGCACTATTCTGATACCTATGGAGATTGAAGTCCATACCTGGAAATGCTTGAATACAAGTCCGTAATCCAACGCAATAAGCCCCGGATTGTACAAGCCAAGTTGAAAGGCCGTAGTTGCTAAAAGGCACAGAGTTCCATACGCCTTACTTATCGGTGGGAGAGAGTTGTAAAATCTGAATGATGATAAAAATGGACAGAACTCAGGATTGAATATGAGAAAATTACAACATGAAACAGACGAATCGAAAGCTAATACAATTGGAGCATCGAAGAGAAGAGAAAGGAAATACAAAATTCGTAAAATTCAAAGAGGAAAAGCAGCATTACTCGGCAGGAGAAGACATTGTAGAAACAGAAATCAAATTGATTCAAAGAAGCTTTGGAAGTGGAGAGATTTCACTTCTTCTTTAAGAAATGTCACCACCAGAAGAAGAACAAAACTTAGCAAACAAGAAATTGAAAGATGAACCATGGAAATTGCAGAATGGAAGGGCGAAGGAAACCGAATGCGACCCAGAATGTTCCGAATCCGAAGTGGTTTCTTCGCTCTCGCACGTGCGGTTAATGGGCTGGCTTCGTGAGTTGGGCCCATATGAAAATATGGGCTAGGCCCAAATAATACCATTTATTTACAAATTAGGTTGAAATAATTTTAAGTTCTTAACAATATTCCAATTTAGAGACTAGTAGTTGTAAATCGTTTACTAATTGTTACTAGCTCACTAATTTTGTTCATGGGTTTATTCAATTTCTAAATTAACAAACCAATGAAAAACAAGTAATTCAATGGGGCATTTTCATATATAGAAAATTAGCTAAACTATTTATACATAAAATAAAAATTTACCATATTTAATAAATGGACTAATCTTTTTTCTTTTTTGTTATATGTGTAAATAGTTTTATATTTTTTTCATTTATAATAATTTCCTTAATTTTTTTCTTCCCTAGGATATGAATTTCTAGGGTGTCAGTTATAAGGGTGTTAAAAAAATCCGGTAACCCGACCAACTCGGACTACCCAACCCAAACTGCAAGAATTGGGTTGGGTTAGATTTTATTTTGGGTTGGGTTGGATTAAAAATTTTAAAAAATATTAAATTTGGGTTGGGTCTCGGGTTACCCCATTTTAGGGTCGGGTTAACCCGACCCGAATATATATATATATATAATTTAAAAAAACAGTCAAATTAATTTTTTTTTTTTTTTAAAAAAAACAAAACTGGTGACCCAACCCAGAAATTTTGGGTTGGGTTGGGTTGACCCTCTAAAAAAGAACTAATAGGGTTCCAACCCGAATTTTTGGGTTGGTCCACAAAAATCTTCTAACCCGGCCCAATCCGGACCATGTACACCCCTAGTCAGTTATAACATGAATTTCTAAATTAATCAATCAACGTGGACAAATTATTAACAATTATTAACATTCTAATTTGAATCTCTTCACAATTTCTATAGTAGTGTAGCATTAAGACCCTTTAATTTCAACTTTTATATCTTCTTATCATTTTCATGCATATTTGGATAACAATTTAATCTATCACGTCCAGCTAAATTCCTTCTTATTCAAGCAGAGAAGGCAGCCCAAGAACATTCAATTAGTGGGCAGTTGATCGAATGAATAAATGCAGATAAGTTACAATGTAATTGAATTCATAATAATCTAAACTTCAACAAATCAATCCAAAATTAATCCATGAAATCATTCTAACACCCTAAAAATTATGTTCCAACGATTTAACATATGAATAACTATATGAACTATCAAAGTAAAAGAGAAACAGATTGGGACGAGACAACTCCTGCTTTCAAGCTTTTATCTTTGGAGCTTCAATTTAGGTTTTTGCATCATTTTCTGTCTAAATTCTTCACCACTGGTTCCCTTAAACTCGATTTCTTAAGATTCACTACTTTAAATTCATTAAATCACACAATTTAGCAATAACAAGGCTAAACTAATTATAATTAAAGTACTTTTCAAATGCTTTTCAGTATATAAGAATTTCCTTTCTGGAATTAGAACCTTTTTTACGTAGTACATTAAATTATTAGTTTACTAAGGAATTTTTAAGTTTATAATTATTTATTATGTAAACTTCTCTCGACTCTCCGGTAACTTAGTAACTTTTATATTACATAAGTTTATGAATTTTTATTGTATGTTTTAATATTGTATCCATGGTTTCTAAATTTTTTATTTTAAGTCTGTTATTTCACTTTTTTTTTAAGTTACAAGAACTTCCTAGATTTGAATTGAAAGTTTAAGGTGGTATTACACATAAAATTCGATTATAAATGTATATCAATTAATTTTAATTTTTTCTTAAGCATGTAAAGTACCTATTAGACACAAATTCAAAAGTTTAGAAACTAATTTTAGATACTTTTAAATGTCAATGACCTATTAGCCATAAAATTGAAAGTTCATGGATCTATTATAAATTTTTAAAAATTATAGATCTTGTTTAGACAAACAAAAAATATTAAGTATGTGTTTGGTTTAACTTTTCAAGTGTTTAATTTTAAAAATAATTCATTTGAGAAAAAAAATTAAAGCATTTAGTAACCTATCAAAATGACTTTTGAAATATTTTCAATAATGATGAAATTAGAAATAGATATAAGTAAAACCATAGCACTAAATTTCAGGTCAATATCTTCATCGATATTTTTCACATTTTCATGGATCCGACATCGACATAAGGAGTGAATTGATATTTCTTTTGTATAATAGAAAAATTCATGAAACATAAAAAACTATGCAACACAATGTCGTTAATGTAAATATAATGTAAATATAATATAAATAATAGATATGTTAACTTGTTTAAAAATAATAAAATGTCTATTTACATATTTCAATTTATTTATTTGAATTTTTTATAATTTTTTCAAAAGATCCATCGAAATCGACATTCTATCGATATTTACATCGAAATTTTCGTAAAATTAAGACCTCAATATTTCCATCGAAATCAACATTTTAAACTCGAGTAAAGCATATCTCGTTTCTAATATGAAGATTGAGATAACTTCACACCTAGCTTAATCAACATACAAAAAAAGATTTCTTGTTTGCAATACAACCCTAGACGACTTTATATTTATGCAACTTCCAAAATAGAATCGTCTATAATAAGGTAATATATATATATATACACGACAATTGAATTATTGGTCAAAGTGTATTATACCTTTATGAATATAGATAAACATTTGCTACTTGATTTTCTTATTCTCTTTTACTTCTTCAAACGGTCGAAATTGCAGCCAATTGCTTCTAGACAAACAAAAAGTACAAATTCTATTGTTATTTGAAGAATTTTTCGTTTGATCTTGAGTTTGTTGGTGTTATTTGGTTCTCATGTACCTCGTTTCTCCCAACAATTTATATACAATTATGTATAATGTTCGAGTTGCAAAACAAACTACAACAATCATGTTTCAGCCGATATGCAACGAATAATTTTGGCATAATAATAATTTCAAACTATTTAAATTTATCATAAATTTTTTATATTTACTTTCAATTAAACTCACGTGAAAAGTTTTGGAGAGTGGGTGCCGTTATGAGGTGAGTTTTTTTTTTTTTTTTTTCCTCTCTCTTTTCTTTTCTTTTACAAACTTGCAATAGGTCTTCATTTGCAACAAGTAATAATTAATTGTATATATGTACTTCAAAATCTTTATCCTACCAAACAAAAATCAAAATTTGATAGTTTGTGGACAAAAATTAAATGTGTCCTTAATAAAGTATAAATGTGTAGTTATCCCAACTAACTTTAATTTAATATAACTTAAATTGTTATATATGAAATAGGAGTGCATTGAATGCAAAGGTTTTGTGCAATAAGATTTTAGTCACAATATTTCAAACAATATCATTTATAGTCGTTTAATTAGTAAAATGTTTGGGTGCTGTTTTCTAAAATTTCAATTGATTTTTGTACTGAGTTATTCTCCTTTTTCTTTCGTATTCAAAATTGTTTTAAAGATTTATCAATCTCCAACTTTTCAAAAAAAAAAAAAAAAAATTATCACTCTCAAATAAGGTGAAAATAGTGGATATATAGTACACTTAAAAACAAATATTTAAATTTCATTTTAGTCTATAAAAACAAGGTTCATCATTATACTCTTATATAATCAATTCCTATGCTATTTGAATACATACTTATCTCAAACAACAATTAAATTATAGAAATGACTCGTCACCGTCTTAGTCAATCTACATAACTTTATGTCCACGTCAAAATGTATCACGATCAACAACGAATTAAATTTGACATAGAAACAAATCAAAAAGTGTGTAAATTTAAATAAAATTTAAACTTTTAATATTCTAAATCCATAGTTAAATAGATAGCAGAAAATTAAGGTAGGAGATAATGGGGACTAAACCCTAGACTATATCATGTTAGTGTTAGCCACATGCTACGTCCCAAAACTCCTCAATCATAATTAAATTAAAAAATAATAGAAATAATAATGTTTTTTTTTTTTTTAAGTTTTTAGTTTCAAAATGTTACACTCTTCTTCTAAATTTTGATTTTGATTTCAATTTAGTTTTTAAATTTCAAAATGTTAATTTTACCCTCAAGATTTAGGTTTTGTTTCAAATTTATCCATAGATTTCAAGATTTACACTTTTAATCTCAATTTTCACTAAATACTCACCTTTAAGTCTTTGACATTAATTAATCTAAAATAATTATGATGTGAAATTTTAAATTTAATTTTAATGGTGTTGAAAAAGAGTCTTAATTAATTATAATTCTTTTAAATTAACTAATTGACATTACCACTAAAGACGAAAAGTGAATATTTAGTGAAAAATCAAGATTAAAAGTGTACATTGGGGCGAAACTATAAGATTTTGAACATTAGACACTAAATTGAAATTAAACTCAAGACTTAAAAGATTGAAAGTGCATCATTTTGAAACTTATAGGCCAAATAGAAATTAAACCCAAAATCTAAAATAAAAAAGATATTTTTTCTAATATAATATAATAAAATTATAATTACGATTTTATTTTATTTAATATAAAATAAATGACAAAATACACTTTTGATTCTTACGATTTAAAATTAATATCTATTTGATCCTTAAAATTTCAACATGAATGCACTTTAATTTTTTAAGTTTGAGAAATGATTTTCGTTTAAAATGAATGGAAACTTCCTTTGCGGAAGAAAGTCTATTTTAGACTAAAATAAAATTTAATAAAATCCCGGTAATAATTCCCTCGTAGAGGCCGCCGAGGGATGGTGGGGCCGGAGATATACCACGTGGCATGTTGTGGTAAGAGAAACTACGTGTATCGCTGGTAAGTGAAGTGGGCCCAACAGGTGGATCTGGACATGGTTTATCCATGTGGGCTGTCGCTCTCTAATCTTAGACTGGGCCGCACCTATCCGGTCCAATCTCTTTCATCTCAACTTATTCTATTTTCTTTTATTTTCTAATTTCCTTTTAATATTAATACTTTATATATGTTTTTCTCAAATTAATTATTTAAATTAATTTTATGTTAAATTATCGAAGTTTGTGTCAACTGAGTTCCAATACTTTTAAAGGTTGGAAAATTTTTACGAGTAAAAAAAATATAAAACTATTTATAGAAATAACAAAAAAGATACTAATAGACGTTGATAGATTTCTACCAGCAATATAATTTTATCAATTTTTATCACTAATAGACATTGATAGACTTCTTTTAATCTCTATCAAATAATATTAAAATTTTACTATTTTATGTAATTAGTTTTCCTTGTTTTTCTATTTTTGAAAATTCTTCTTAAAGTGTTTAATAAGTTTCTAATTTTTAATTTTGTATTTAAAAGGACCTTGAAAATTTAAATATTTAGATAACTATTTTATCTATTTGATATAAATTTTAATTTTATGTTTGATAGAATTATAATTTTTGATTTCGACTACAATAGATTAGTGAATTTCAGAAAATTTAAAAGGTTAAAGACTAAAAACTTGTTTAGATTGATTAGAGAAAAAAAAAATAATTTTTATTCAAACTCTTTTGATAAAATTAGTTAAAATAAACTTCGAAAGCTATTTTAAGTGGTTATAAAACAATTCAAATTTTTTTCCAAAATAACTTATTTTCAAAATTAAACACTTGAAAATTAAAACCAAACCTGCTCTAAATTTGTAATTAGTTAATTTGTAGGCAATCATATTTTAGCTAGTGGTTAATAAGAGTCTTATGTATGATCTAGAGAAATGTAATTTTGAAAGTTTAGAAACTAAATAGACACAAACGAAATTTAGGGGCTAAATGTATAGCTTAACCTCAATTCGAATATTGTTGAGTGGCTATTTTATTTATTTATGCTTTCAACATTTTTTCAAAAAATAATAATAGATTTAACGTTTAGTATATGTCAATTATAGAGTCGAGATGAAGTTAATTTCACTGTTGCTTTTATTTCTATCACGATGTCTTGAATTTGGCGAAAAACTAAAATCGACAGTTTTTTTTTTTCTTCCTTTTTCAATTCTCTTTGTCACGCGTGGGGTTTTAGTCCCTACCAATTATTTAGAATTTAGAGAAAAAGACAATATAAGTTTCTTTGTTTTATCTTATTTTACCTTTGTTATATATCTTAGTATCATTTGAATCCCATTTATGCCCCTCTCACAGGGGAATATTACTAGGTGACAAACTAAACTAATTGTTGGTAATTTATTATCATATATAAAAAAATGCATAAACTAAATTATATCTAAAATTTTCACTTTTACGTGGTTGAGAAAAAAATAACAATCATAAAATTATCAAAATAATTAAGAGAAGGAAGATGAAAACGACACTGAAGATTATAGTGGTCCGTTTCAAACTCGAGACTACGTTTAATCTTCTGCAACTCTGAATTCTACTGTGATGAAGATTGTGAAACGTTCCAAAACTCGTGTTACAAATCTCTCCCCAAATAGTCCAACACGAACATTCTGTCAATTGCTTAAATAAGTATATCTATATCTAAATATATTAATAACCGTCAATTGTGTACCACCATAGAGTTTTGTCTCCACAATCTCAACACTAATAACACACATGATATGGGTATATATGACAGAAATGTCACAATGGACAGTTCTAGAACTGCAATGCAAACGTTTTTTTTAACATAATAAAAATGTATTTGGATTGACTTTCTAAATGCTTAAATAAGTATTTCTATTTTTTTTTTTTAAAAAAAGTGTTTATAAATATTTAGCTCTAAATCATAAATGTAAAATGTTGTCTAGAAATTTGATCCTACTAGTACTAGAAAAAACGTATAGTGAAATTAGGAATTAAAATGGGTTATAATCAAGTTTGAAAAACAACAAAAACAAAAAGTTTGCAAAAACGAAAAAAAAAGTATAGACAAACTTCATTGTCCTTCTAATAATTTCACCTTTTATATTGAGGCCTGATTTTGTTTATGTCTAAGACAAGGAGGAAATTATTGCCCTATCAATTATTTCATTATATAATTTTCTGAATTTATATTTAAAGAGTAATGGATGATTTAGGTTATAATACGTTTGCTAGACAAAAGTATTGGATTGTTAAAAAGAAAATTAGATCTCACAAGGCTATCAATACACAAACAAAATACTACTAAAATAGAAAAGAAATAAACAAAATAGTGTGTTTGAATAAATTTGATAAACAAAATAGGTTATATTTAAATGGTAATGGATGATAAATTTGATTGCGAATAAATATATCAAAATCGCTATTCAAAGCACAGTGTGTTTGAAATACATTTTCATATGTTTAATTTTAAAAAATAAGTTATTTTGAATGAAATTGGATTGTTTGACAATCACTCTAAATAGTTTCAAATCTATTTTAATTAATTTTTATAAAAAAAATATTTAAATAAAAATGATTTTTTTTAAAAAATATTTTTTTCTCAAGCAAATCCAAACGAGTCCTAAATATCTTATTTACAAGTGTAGTGGTAGAATTAAATATCTATCCTTAAAAAAATTTAGATTTTAGATTTTCCAAAAACTAGAATGAATGGCTTGTATGTATGCAAAAACGTCAAAGTTTTTATTTATTGTTTTAAAATAACTTTTAGTTGTTGAAACAAGAAACTAAAATGCAAATATATTATCAAATACAAATGTTTTCTCTTTTGAGACTACAATGCAGTAAGGAAAAAAAAAAGACTCAAATTAAATTATTTATGCATAATTATAATCATCCTAAATTTGAAATGTATAGAAAATCGAAATATAAATAAAATTTGATGTCATAAAATTGAAATTGATTATAATATTATTTACAACACAAACAATTTATTTTCTTTTTTGTAATATTTTTTTAAAAATCGATCTAGATCCTCCAATTGTGTTGTAAAATTTGACTTATTTGATAACTACTTACAGGCCCTTTTGGATCGCAGATATTGTTTCGTGGATATAGATATTAAATGTCGATTTTAAATGTATGAAATAATTAATGTCTGTATTTGGAATTGTAAGATAATAAATGTCGAGAAATTAAATGAATGTATTTGATTTACCAATTTTACATATAAAAATTAAAATTAAATAATTATTTAATCAAATGCAAGAGAACAAGTAATGTAGTAATAATTTTTAATTATTTAATATATTATTATATTGATTAATTATTTAATTACTTAAAATATCAATAAATGAATATTTTTTTAATTAAAAATTATTTAAATTATTTTATTTAATTAATTAAAATAAATAAATAAATATTAGTTAATTAGAATATTAATAACTAATAATAAAATCTTATATTAAATGGTTATATAACATAATAAATGAATGATAAATGTATTAGTTAAAATTTATTAAGTCTAAATAATATATTTATATTTAATAATTAATTAAAATTTGTTGGATTGTACATCATAAAACTCACACTTTGTAAGATTAAACATATTCTATTTGCAATAAAGATATTATTGAGGTTTTATCCAATAAAACTGTTATTGAATATGTAAATTGCACTAAATCCAATAAATTAAAATTCATGTCTATTACATGAGTACTTGGACTTTATGTGGAGACATAAGAGTGGGTCAAGTTTAAGGTCTATAAGTATACAGATAAGGCTGGGTACCTTATTCTGAAAACATATGCAAACCACTTTGTATTTAGTACAAACAATGTGATCCTGAATCGTTCATACAAGTGGGGGCGTCCTATGCAAAGAGTTTGTATAAAATTGGACTAAGAAATAAATCACTCTTACATTATAACGTTGTTTACTATTTAAGACTGACTATTTCAAAGCGATAGCCTAGGTAACTTGACTTAATCTTGAGCTAACTATGAACTATTGTTTATTCGAGATTATCCGTAGATTTTCATGGGTAAGGGTTGGCTCAATAGCGCCGATTCAATAAGCCTCCCATTTTAGGAGTAAGACCGGATAGATAGTTGGAGACATAAGGTGCTCAACGGAATTCACTCTTACCTGCTTTTAGGGATAATAGAGAGATTGTTCCCTTGAATGCTGAATCCAGGTCTTGAAAAATGGGGCCCCACCCTCTCATTGGCTCGAGAAAGACTCGATTTGGTGATTGAATCACAAACCAAATATTCATTAGAGAATCAATGGGACTTAAGAAACAAGATGTAATCTTGGGGGTAAAATAACTTTTGACTCAACCGTTATTACTAACAATCTGTGAAGGGTTGACTTACTGATTATGGTTATATTGAATGGATAGAAATATATCTACAGTAAGGGGAGTGCGACTGCTAGGCTTTAGTGGTGTGACTCGATGGTTAACAAGTGTTGGTTAATTAGGTTAAAGAGTTTAGTCGGTTAATCTTGGATTGTTGAAGCCTATAATTTGTAGGTCCATTAGGTCATCTTACTAGCTCACAAACGGACTAAACCTTAGAATAGAGTGATGAGAGAATTTGAAGCGTTCAAAATCAAATTATGGGAATCAATAATTATATACGATATAATTACATGTTTAATTATCGAGTTAAATGGAATTGGAGAATTGAATATTATTTAAATTTGATTTAAGTATTAATTACATGAATAAAGATTCATAATTATGGAATTGATATTTTAATATTTTAATATTGGATATTGAATTATTTTAGTTAATTAAATTGTTTAATTAATTAAATAAATTTTACTTAAAATTAATTGTTTGTATTAATTTTAGTTAAAACTGAAAAATTTGAATTTTATCAAAATTCAAATAATAAAATCAATTTTTGTTTTAATTTAAGTTTTGAAAATTTAAATTTAAATTTGAAAATTTATTTTTTAAATAAAAATGGTTTAAATCAATTTTACATTTAGTGGGTTTATTCTATTTTGAACACCTAAAATTCCACTTTCATTTTGACCTACTTGATGTCATTTCTATTGGGATTGGTGTGCTAATTCTCTCGGAGTCTCGTAGTTTGTAAACAGTTGTATACATGGTTATTAATAAAATAAGAGTTATTTTATTTGCAGTTACTCATATCTAATAAACAAATATCCATGGTTATTGTTTGTAAACTTAAGCATGTATATGAGATATACAAATGGATCATGCCTTAAATAATAACCTAAAAAGTCTGTAGTATAAGGACAAAGGAGGAATACCTTATCCTAGTGACACTATGGATACGATCCGCTTTGTAGAGGTTTACAAATGTCGTGAACTATTACAGATGGTTTGATCCTGACCATTCATGTGGAGACATGCGAACGGGGGTGTCCTATACAAAGAGTTTGTATAAGACCGGACCACGAGATAATTAGTTTCTTTATATAATGCCATTGATAATTTAGACTTACATTTCACTAAAACGACCATAGGTAACATGATCTTAATCTTGAGTGTTTTGGGAACCCCTACCCGTGAAGGTGATCCTTTAATTAGTATGGGGAGAGTGGCCAGATTGTCGACTCAACAAGCATACCTTTTTGGGAATTTGTCTGATTGGGGAGCTAGGAACTCAGTTACACAAGACAAAATTTACTCCTTCCCCGAAGCAGGAGTAATTAGATGGATTGCTTCCTTAAGGGCTGATTCCGAGTTTAAAACATAGTGGTCATATCCTTTCTTTAGAAGAGAGGACCGAATCATAGTAGGACTATGACTTATTGTTCCTTAGAGGAATCGGTGGTACTTCAGGAGTTAGATGTGACTATAGGGGCAAAATAGTAAATTGGCCGAATTGTACTTACGAACGATCTATAAATATATCTATAGTAAGAAGAGTGCAGCTATCGGTCTTTAGTGGAGTGTCCGAAAGTTAACGGATGGTGGATTCCGTGACTAAAGAGTTTAGTCAGTTATTCACGTACCATTGGAGCTTCAAGCTACAGGTCCATAAGGTCCCCTTGGTAGCACAATGGATTCAAGTTGAGAATCAGATTTTGGGGTTAGTTTGAAGTGTTCAAATTAATAAGCGGAAATTCAATTATATGTGATATAATTGGGGTGATGTATGATTTACATTAAGTACCATAAAATAGAAAAAGAACTATGGTTTGTATGTTTCATGAGATGAAATATTAAAAACTATAGGATATAAATATAATGTGGTAAGTTGGTTATCATCTTTATTTATAATATATTAATTATATGATAATTAATTTCTTTTTCTTTAATAACCAATTGAGTGGGAGGTTATTGGTGGTTTTATGGTAAGCGTGAGATAAAAGAAAAATTGTTTTCCTAATTTTAGTAGTTACTTCATTCGGAAAGTTACTCACAGACAAGCTATCAAGTGAAAGAGTTTCACTAAGTGATAGCTGATCAGAGACTAAATGATTGTGTATAGTTGACTATACGATAGTCACTCAACTGATCATAGCTAAACGATTGAGTAGCTAAGTCTATACGATAGGCTGCCGTTTACTAAACGATCGAACACATCGTCCATACGATAGATAGTGACTTATCTCCCATTTGCTCGATCGTCTACTCGATCGTAGACCTCTAGTCTCTTCCTCAAGCCAAGATCATACAGAGCCCATAACTTCTGAATTCTCACACCGTGAATACCAAGGTAACCATTATGGTGGTGTCCTCACTCAGTTCGTGGATCGAGTTAGACTCAATTGGGTTCGAGGAGCCGTTGGATGTTCTTTGTGTTCATGGTCGTGTTGTTCCGATCATTGTGTTCGAGCATTGCTATTCTTGGACGCTTGTAGATTGATCGAGGGATTCGTGAAGAATGGTTCTTAAAAGGTATGCATCCTCTATCCCTTGTATCATCGTTTAGCATGCTGTAATTTTGTTTTGTGCATGACTTATTAGTTTCCGTTTAGACTGTAATTGATTGTGTTCATTCGAATGAAATTTGGAACGATCCCTTCCATTGCTCATGTAAATCCTCGTGTTTGATTTTCTTCAATTGGTATCAGAGCCAGGTGTTTTGATATTCCAAATTTCACTTCTGTTTTGAACTTCTTTTACAGTGGTGGTGGGTTTTAAGTTTCTGCATTACGTTTAAGAGTTAAATGCATTTGTGGATGTGTTGATGAATCTTTACGGGATGATTGCCTCTGTTTAAGGCTTTCTTTAAGTTTACAAAGTGTTAATATGTAAGGGGCCTTTCATTTTTGGGCATAATTAACAAGCAATCTAGTCTATAATTCAAAATATTTGAATTTTGTTGAATCGTTCGTGATGGAGTTTCGAAGCATGAAGATGCGGTTCTCAGCGAGGAAGAAGACCAAAGGTTGGTCATATCGTGTAGCCTCAGGTAAACGATCGTTGGGATTTGGCTAAATGATCGTGTAGAAAAGTTCTGCCTGATTGTGTAATATTTACTAAACGATCATTTAGCGATTGTTTAGCTATGTGTTAAAGTATTTACTCTATCGCGTAGCGTTGGTTGCTCGATCACGTGGACGCTGGAGGTAAATGATCACGTAGAGCATTTGATGCTCATCGTTTAATAAAAGGCACACGAAATAAACGATTATGTAGCTCAGCATGCCTCATCGCATAGTAATGACTACACGATGACACAGTATACAATACCTTGCGCTTGCTCAACGATCGTTTAGACGATTATGCTTCACCGCATCGTTGTCCTTTAGTTGATCACTTAAGGCTTGCGTTGCAAGATGTGCGCTACACGATATCGTCGCATAGTCAAAGGTACACGATCATTTATGCTCACACAACATTGCTAAATGATTAAGTAAAGCGTTTACTCTCTCGTGTAGGCTATTACAAAGATTTGGTACACGATCAAGGAGACGCGATTCTTCGTCCCGACAGTTCACGACTCGGTTCGCCTGTTTGAACTGAAGACTCTTTGCTCTTTGTAATAGTTATTTTTTTTTTTTTTTTAAAGGATTTGAGGCTAATTATCCTAGTTCATCAACTTTTATTTAATATACATGAGATGTATGTTAGTTTATATGCCATAGTATATGACATATAGATTTGAAACCCACCTTAGGTTATGCATTTTATTCATGCATCATATATTATAAGTGTTATAATATGGCATGATGAAATTACAAGAAAGCATGCACATGCATCATGAAATATAAGAGTTATATTTATGCATGCAATAAGCATATTCATGCATCATCTTTATATTATAAGAGTTATAGTATAAGGGTGTATGGAAGCATGTATGCTTGGTTCGTTGCTTTGTTATATAAGTGTTATATAAAAATAGTAATGAATGAACAATGCATGGAGCATGACACTTAGGCTTATTTGTAAAAGTTATGAATTCCTTGTATGTGTAGCTTCGCATAGTGGATGATTTTAGTTGTTTCCTGTTATAAGCGTTATAATGGAAATTAGAATTAAAATCAATAAAAAAGAATTGCATGCGGACTTAGACGAACTCATGTTTTAAAATGGTTTTAAAATCTGGTTGAGATGGACCTAAGTTCAAGGTTCTAATGAGATTAGATACCTAAGTTTAATCTTTTGAATCGGTTTAATAGGATTACATTAATTGGCATAAAAGATTAAATTTGTATTATATCTATCTATAAGGGACCTTTTGTTTAAAGCGGGTTCTGTCTAGGCTGGGGTATTTAAGCTGACGAAAACGGAACATCCGTACCTGGGAATCTACTTGGAAAGGTGAATTAGATAGATTTTCTACAAGCATGTGACAGTTGATCAAAGACTTCGTTAAAAGGTTTAATGAATGATGATCAAAAGTTGTTCAACTTTCCAAGGTAAAAATTACTCTTGGGCAAACCTAAAAAGTCACTTAGTTAAAATTCTTAGTCGTGTTTTTTCTAAGTAAATTAAACCCTAGATTATAAAATAATCAGTGGGAGGAAGAGATATATATGATATGTCAATGATTCCACTCACTTTCTCCCTGAATGTTCACGTTTTGAGATTCATGCTTGGCCTCGTGGTGCCCTGGGAGCATCCCCCTTCGAATGATGTTTGCATGAGTCAATATCAAGGTAGACAGAGAGAGTGTTTATAGTAAGTGGGTGAAGGGTCTGTGTCAACACGTCCTGCGGTCTCCTTCATTGGTTTGCACCATGAGATCTTCTTGCACTCCCTCGTGGCGCCCTGAGAGGGTCCCTCTTCAGATGGATTTTGTGCGGTTGATCAATATCAAAGTGAACTCCAGAAATGGATAGAGTCACTTTAGTTTTTGCCCCATTCAAATTTTTTCCTTCGGATTGGCTGCTTGGGGAGAAACTCTAGGTCCTAAAACGACGGGTCACACTTACGGAAAATTGTTAAGTAAGTTAATGATTTCTTGATCAAATCAATGATGGCTAGTCATTATAGAAGCATGAGTTGTTTTTGTATTAATGACTAGTTGAGAATGTCTCAATTCAGAGGAGGGATAAATTGACTACCCTTCGGTGGTTTTTGTTCTAAACCTTTGAAGCGTCATTGTGAAACTAGATGGTTCATTTCAGTTTTGCTAAATCGTATTAGATGTTGTTTTTTTAACGAGTATTTGCTAAAATCTAATGTAGGCTAATGTGTTTCTTTTTTAGTGACATGAATGTTTTTCCATTAGTTGCCTCTAATTTGACTGATTACATACATTGGAAAGAGTTCGTTAAAACATATTTTGTGGTAAACGACCTTGATTTTTTCATGGTTGAGGAGTGTCCTCAAGTCCCAACCCTTGATGCACCGTGAAGTGTTTGTAATGCATATGAGGTGTGGATGAAGGCTAATTCATTGGCCCGACTTCACATTTTGGCTAGCATACTTGATGCATTGGCCAAAAAGGTTGAGAACATGGTCATTGCACGCAGAACATGGACTCGTTGTAAGAATTATTTGAACGTCAGTTCTCACTTTTCGAGTGGATGAAAAAGAAACCAGTAGTGTCGGTTCCCAAAATAATCTATGGTCTTTCTTGAATGTCAAGGGAGTAGAAGAGAAAGCAAGTGTTGCTAACTCTGATGAAGTTCATCGACGAGAAATATTCTCTGAAATGGAACTTGGAGCTTATTTAGGTTTGATACTGATCCCACTACTCTCCAAAAGAGGGAGATATCTACAGACAGTAAATGTGATTTATTTGTCTTGGAGACGTGTTTGATAGAGAATGATGATTCTACCTTGATACTTGATTTAGGTACTATTAACCACGTTAGTTCTTCCTACTAAGGATTTAGTTCCTGGCAAACATTGTAAGAGAGAGAGTTGACTCTTCGAGTCGGTACTGGTGAGGTTGTTTCAGTTGTTGCTGTAGGCAGGCTGAAGTTATTTTTGGAGAAGAAACGTTATCTGTTACTGGATAATGTTTTTATAATTCCTCATATCAAGAGGAAATTGATCTCGGCTTCTTGTCTCATTGAACAAGGTTATACCGTCTCCATTTCTGAGAGTAAAGTTTTTATTTTCAAAAATGGTATGGAGATTGGTTTTGGTTCAATGAAAAATAACTTATTTGTACTAAGATCGTTAGTCATAAAAGCCTTGCTTAGTATTGAAATGTTCAGAATAGCGACAACTACAAAAAGACCAAAGGTTTCTCCTAAGGAAAAATGCCCATCTTTGGTATCTAAGGTTAGATCACATCAACCTCAATAGGATTGAGTAGTTGGTGAAATGTGGACTTCTAAAGAGTTTAGAAGACAACTCATTGCTGGTATGTGAATCATGCCTTGAAGGCAAGATAATCAAACAACCTTTCACTGGAAAAGGTTATAGAGCCAAGGAAGTCTTGGAGCTTATATATTCAGACCTCTGTGGTTCGATGAGTGTTAGGGTTTGAGGTGGGTATGAATATTTCATCTCTTTCATAGATGATTATTCATGATACGGGTATCTATACCTAATGCAACTAAAGTCTAAAACTCTTGACAAGTTGAAGAAGTATAAGGCTGAAGTTGAAAACTTATTAGGTAAGAAGATAAAAACACTATGATCTGATCGTGGTGGAGAGTATATGGACCTTGAATTGAAGAACTATATGATAGAACATGGAATAACATCCCAACTCTCGACCCCAGGTACACCTCAGTAGAATGATGTATCAGAAAGGAGAAACAAAATCCTGTTGAACATGGTTCGGTCTATGATGAGTTATGCTCATCTTTCAGACTCGTTTTGGGGATTTTCAGTGGAACTACAAAATAGAGATTCGACCCTATAATCGTTCATTAGGGGATCGAGGGGCTTAAGGAACAAGAGGTAATCTCGAGGGTAAAATAGAGATTCGACCCAACCGTTATTACGAACAACCTGTGAAGGGTTGACTTACTAATGATATCTAACTAGTTGCTCGTTACCATTGATGGACTGTTTGAGAATGCTTTAATATCCTATATTCGATTCATCTGTTTCTACAATGAGTGATGCATGTGGATTGATGATGGATAAACATGGAAGACTTTTGGACATAATATATCTACAGTGAGGGGAGTTCAACCATGGGCTTTAGTGGAGTGATCCATTAGTTAACAAATGAATCTAATGATTTTAGCCGATTAATCTCGGATCGTTGGAGTCCATGATCTATAGGTCCACTAGCTCAGAAATGGATTAGCTCTAGAGTAGCGTGATAAATTTATTTGAAATGTTCAAATTAGAATTAAATGAAATTGGAGAATTTATATTGCAATATGATTTAAATATACGAAGATGGATTTGTGTAAAATAAATTTAATATTGGATATTAAATTAATTAGAATGATTTAAATTGTTTAAATAATTATTTATTAATTTTATTAAAAAATTAATTTATGAAATTAATTTGTAAAGTTAATAAATTTAGTTTTTTAAATCAAATGTGATTTTAAAATCAAAATTAGATTTTGGAAATAGAACATTACACAAAATGGAAAATTAAGATTTTCCAACTCAATCTTCAAGTAACTCACTAACAACCCACAATCTTCAAGCTTTAATTACTCCAAACATGTGCTGCATCTCATGCAGCTATTCTCTTTGCATGATTATCTGCAATATATTAAAGAGATTGGAGTAATTTTTGAGAAATTGCAACCGATAGAATTTTAGCTGAAAATTCGTGTGAAGAAAGTGTTCTTCATTGGGTTGCTACTGTGAGCATTCTCCAAGTTCTCTTTGATTCAAGCTTATTTTGAGTCCCACAACTCAATCTCGAGCACCAAGAGAATAGTAAGGAAGATCTTGTGGTGGTCTGCACAAAGATTTGGAGAGATTTACAGCTTGAAATCGAGATTTCAAAGGTTCTTCAAAGATATGATTTAAAACCCATTAAATTCTGCTTGAGCAAGTTTTCGCCTCTACCAAAATTAAACAATTAGAGTACTTATGAATCCTCGTCGCTTTTGCTACGTGCTGGTACCATCCAACATCGCAGACTTTACATGGAAGCCGAATACGTAGCCACTTGTGAAGTAGCTAAAGAGGCTGTTTGGCTTACGAAGTTCCTTATAGATTAAGAAGTTGTTCCAAATATGTCTTTACCGATCTTTCTTTATTGTGATAACAGCGGGACTGTGGCAAATTCAAAGGAACTTCAGAGTCATCGTAGAGACAAGCATATTGAACAGAAATATCATTTGATTAGGGAGATTATGCATCGTGGTGATGTGATAGTCACGAAGATCGCATTAGAGCACAACGTTGCTGATTTGTTTACAAAGGCCTTCACAGCTAAAGTGTTTGAGGGTCATTTAGAGAGTCTAGGTCTATGGGACATGCGACATCTTGTCTAGGGCAAGTAGAGATGATACTGGGTATAGAGTATGCCTTAGTTTATTATATAATGTACTTGTTTTTTTTTCATGTATTGTACATTAGTCTCCCGAGGTATTAGGACAAGTGGGAGATTATTGGGATTGGTGTCCTAATTCTCCCAGAGTCTCGTAATTTGTAAATAGTTGTACACATTGTTATTACTAAAATAAGAGTTATTTTATTTGTAGTTACTCATATCCAATAAATAAAGATCCATGGTTATTGTATGTAAACTTAAGCATGTATATGAGATATACAAGTGGATCATGCCTTAATTAATAACCTAAAACGTCTGTTGTAAAAAGATAAAGGAGGGATACCTTATTATGATGACACTATGGATACGACTCGCTTTGTAGAGGTTTACAAGTGTTGTGAACTACTACAGATCTGATCCTGACCATTCATGTGGAGACATGCGAGCGTGGGTATTCTATTGATGACATGCAGAAATGCAGATCATATTAGGCCTTTTATTTAGAATTATGAGGGTTGTTAAGCATAATATGCGGCAATTATGTTAGGAATTCATAAGAAAATGAGTTTGCGTCGCTCATCATCAAGAATCTCGGCTAACCCACAATTATGCGTTATTATGCGTTCAATTGTCAATCTTTGTAACTAACGCAGGAATCGGACGCAGACGCGAAAGCTGGGCCATCGCATAAATGACCGCATGTAGAGAAATTCTCCATCGTAAATGCGAACACATACGTTCAATGCATGGGTGTTGCAGTAATCAACCGCACGCGTCCATTACATAGGAGTTGCGATCGTCAAGCGATTGCGGTCATCGTGTAGAAGTTGCGATAACCAAGCGATTGTAGTCATTTCAAGATTGCGGCTACACGATGATAACCATAATAGCAGGATCACCGCAAGGTTGATGGAATGGAAGCATCAACGCATATCTCGAGAAAATAAAAAGATGATGTTGACATTTCACCTACCACGCCGTTAGCAGCCGAGATTCAGAAAAGAACCAACGTGCCGCTAATGTCAAAATCAGAGCATGTCCATTAATGTTGTCGGTGATCAAGCTCTATAAATAGAAGCCTTTGAGCAGAATTTCAACGGATCCAGGGTTTACACCCAAGGTTTCCTACCTTTGGGTGGATCCTTGTGATTTAGACTAACGTGTTAGAAGAAAGCTTGAGAGTTCTTCATCTCCTTCATCCATTCCGAGTGAGGACCAGGGTCTTCGCCGGGGTTAGATCTCGAGAGAGTCAGCTCCACCACCCTTCCATGGCACAACCGACAACCTTGACACACATCCACTGGAAGCAAGACATTGCTTCCAGCTGGTTCTTTCATTTTCTCTTCTTTTCTTATATTGTATTGTATTACATTTTGGAATAAGAAATTAATACATTGTGTTCAATGCATTTCTATGTTTCCTTTAATTCCATCTCTATCTTTATTACTTAGTATCCTTAACTTTCATTGCATCACTTAGTGAGATTGCTAGAGTATCACATACTTAGTCATGCGGATTAGAGATATGAAGCATGTAGTAAACCACTGGAAGGTATGCGTTGTGCGAGTGTGTGAGAAAACCTTATTTGCTTAGTGTGAAGCTGTAACAACGCCTGTCTATAGGCGGACACAAGGCTTGTCTATGGGTAATGGCTGGTCGCATTAAGCAATGTAAGCCAGTGTTCAATAGAGATAGGAATAATCTTACGTCAGCCAAGTTTATGCGGTTACCTTGTCTTATGAGCGCATCATTCATCATTTAGGCATACTTGAGAGAGTAGTCTAAAAACCAAATCTAAAACTCGAGAGAGCGTATTGGAACGCATAAGCAAGAATGGGGAACTTAGGAATAAGCTCCGTTTGTTATTACATAGCATATGCACCCTATGGAGAGGATATTGCATGCGTCCAAGAAGTAGGATATGGTGGTGGTATGCAGTCATCCCAACATTTCGCCTACACATCGCATACATCCTAGATTTAGGCACAAATGTGTGTAACATGATCACATGGCTTGCGTTGGCTGAGGTTACCCTTGCGGTCACTCTTAAGGGTTGCGATGAAGACATCCCCACATTTTATCTATTTTCCATCCATTTACTTCACGTTAACAGTTGTCGTGTCTCTACCTCTTGTACTTCTCATTGTGCTGTTAGTTAGGAGTAGGAGTAGTTTGTAGCTTTAAACCCTCCATCATTCTTTTATTCAACTGCCGCAAACATATTACCGCATAGCATTTAGTTACAAGTCCTTGAGTTCAACCTCGAATCATCCGAGAAACTTGCGTTCACGTTATACTTTGCGTGAACGCAAGAAAACTTGTGACGGGAACGTATGGTCATTGCATACATTCATTAACGCATAGATTCATTCCAATGCATGACCATCGATGCATAAGTATCAACGCATACCTTAAGACATGCATCGTATATTGCGTCCCTCTAATTTTAGTCATCAAGTCTTTGACGGCTAATTTTTGTCATCAAGTTTTTGGCACTATTGTCGGGGACTTGGCAGCTAATTGTTTGTTGAGTTTTGTGTCTCTGCAGGCAACCTTTTTATCTTGGGAGTATTGTAGCTTGTGTGACCAAGTTACAACCAATATTGAAGTGTAGGCGATGCGCCGAAAGCCAGTATTGACCTCAAGATAGAAGATCAATCAGTCGCATGAGCTGAAGGTAATTCTAAGCACATGGTAGCCAACATGCGCCCAACAATTATCGGAAGTTCCAATGGTCAGGCTAAGCTCCTTGACCCAAGCAGTTGAGAGCAATCTCCTGCATGGGAGACTCCTTGCGATGACAACATTCCAATTTTTCCAGGGATGTCTTCTACTCTATCTTTACCATACTTTCTTAGTTTAGTTTATTTTTATTTTTATTGTTATATTGGATATGTGGCTGCTTCCTTGGTTGTGGTGCGTTTGATCCTTGTAGGTGTGAAAATAATTCTCCTCGGTGCGCATTACAACGGAAGTATTCCCTTCAACCTTCAACGTATGGCTTCGATTGCGTGGATTCCAATGCATGATCGCATGCGTTATTCCACCTAAGGTCCTTTCTTGTTATCTTTTATTCATTATCCTTTTAAAATTCTCCTTGTCTGATTGCGTTCCTTTGCGATGCATTTATGATGGTAAGTATAATTCACCACATCCGCTAACTAAGCATCACAAGGCTCACTTTACTTTTAATAGCTTTTTCAAAATTTCAAAGTCTTAAGTTTTATTATGTGCAAACCTTTGTTCAAACATTTGTTACTGCCTTCCTGTGAGTTTGTTTTTAGCTTTGCAGTGAGAACGCTGCCAACCTCTAAGTTTAGAGGTGGCAGCGGTCTCGGAGAATTGCGTTCATTACATTGCGATCATTTCCTTAAAAAAAAAGAGAGAATTTTGAGAATAACAACTCCACTGTCAACGCAATAGGAAAACCCATGTTGATAAGAGTTAAGTTGTGAAAGGCACTTACTTGAGTTGGATGTCCGCATGACATACGTGGGGGCAAGCTAAAACGAAGGTAAGTCATCAGGATCAACGCATAAGCACAACTCCTCTTTCGGGCGCAAGCCAAATCAAGCAAGACAAGAGTTGAGTTGAATATGGAACGCAACCGAAGTTGGATGCCTGCATGACACACGTGAAGGTAAGCCAAAACGAAGAGCGTAACAAGGTTCAACGCCGCATTCGAATAAGTCATCGCAAATTTTTTGAAGTGTTTTGAACGAACGCATTCTCAAAAGCTAAACGTAAAGTTGCGGTGAATGAATAAAAAGTTTTTGAGCAAAGGCTTGCCGGATTTAAACTTAGAAAAGATCTTTTTGAAGAAGCAGCCAAAGTGGAGGAGAGCATTGTAACGATGGTTAGAGGTATGAGTAAATTATATTCTGAGATGCTGGTCATCGTAATGGAAAGCAAGAAGGTGAGTTAAGAATTTCTTGAGTATAACGCATGCTTAAGGACAAGCATGATTCTAAGTTTGGAGGTATGATGACATGCAGAAATGCATGTCATCTTAGGCCTTTTATTTAGAATTATGAGGGCTGTTAAGTATAATGTGCGGTAATTATGTTAGAAATTCATGAGAAAATGAGTTTGCATCATTTAGATTCAAGAATCTCGGCTAACCCACTATTATGCGTTATTATGCATTCAATTGTCAATCTTTGTAACTAACACAGGAATTGGATGCAGACGCGGAAGTCGGGCTATCGCATAAACGACCGCATGCAGAGAAATTCTCTATCCCAAACGCGAACACATACGTTCAACGCATGGGTGTTGTGGTAATCAACTGTACGCGTCCATCGCATAGAAGTTGCGATCATCAAACGATTACAGTCATCGTGTAGAAGTTGCGGTAACCAAGCGATTGAGGTCATTTCAAGATTGCGGTTACACAATGATAACCACAATAGCAGGATCACCGCAAGGTTTGTGGAATGGAAGCATCAACGTATATCTCAGGAAAATAAAAAGATGATGTTGACATTTCACCTACCACGCCGTTAGCAGCCGAGATTCAGAAAAGGACCAACACGCCGCTAATGTCAAAATCAGAGTAGGTTCATTAATACTGTCGGCGATCAAGCTCTATAAATAGAAGCCGCTGAGTAGAATTTCAACGGATCCAGGGTTTTCACCCAAGGTTTCCTACCTTCGGGTGAATCCTTGTGATCCAAATTAACGCGTTAGAAGAAAGCTTGAGAGTTCTTCATCTCCTTCATCTATTCTGAGTGACGACCGGAGCCTTCGTCGGGGTTAGATCTCGAGAGAGTCAGCTCCACCGCCCTTTCATGGCACCACCGGCAGCCTTGACACACATCCATTGGAAGCAAGACATTGCTTCTAGCTGGTCATTTCATTTTCTCTTCTTTTCTTATATTGTATTGTATTACATTTTGGATTAAGAAATTAATACATTGTGTGTTCAATGCATTTCTATGTTTCCTTCGATTCCATCTCCATTTTCATTACTTCGTATCCTTAACTTTCATTGCATCACTTAGTGAGATTGCTAGAGTATTGCATACTTAGTCATGCGGATTAGAGATATGAAGCATGTAGCAAAACCACTGGAAGGTATGCGTTGTGCGAGTGTGTGAAAAAACCTTATTTACTTTGTGTGAAGTTGTAGCATCGCCTGTCTCTATGCGGATGCAGCGCTTGTCTATGAGTAAAGTCAGCAACAACTAACTGTCCGGGAGGGTAAGTAGTTGGTCGCATTAAGCAAGTAAGCCAGTGTTCACTAGAGATAGGAATAATCTTACATCAGCCAAGTTTATGCGGTTACCTTGTCTTATGAGCATATCATTCATCATTTAGGCATACTTGAGAGAGTAGTCTAAAAACCAAATCTAAGACTCGAGAGAGCATATTGGAACGCATAAGCAAGAATGGGGAACTTAGGAATAAGCTCCATTTGTTATTACATAGCATATGCACCCTACGGAGAGGATATTGCATGTGTCCAAGAAGTAGGATATGGTGGCGGTATGCGGTCATCCCGACATTTTGCCTACACAACGCCTTGAGTTCGACCTTAAATCATCCGAGAAACTTGCGTTCGCGTTATACTTGGCGTGAGCGAAAGAAAACTTGTGACGGGCCACATGGTCATCGCATACGTTCGTTAACACATAGTTTCATTCCAACGCATTACCACTGATGTATGAGTATCTACACATACCTTAAGAAATGCATCGCATATTGCGTCCCTCTAATTTTAGTCCTCAAGTCTTTGACGGCTAATTTTCATCATCACCTATACAAAGAGTTTGTATAACGCTGTTGATAAATGAGACTTACATTTCACTAAAATGACCATAGGTGACATGACTTTAATATTGAGTGTTTTGTGAACTCCTACCTATAAGAGTGGTTCTTTAATTAGTATAGGTGAAAGTAGCCAGATTATCAACTCAACAAGCCTACCTTTTGGGAATTTGTCTGATTAGGGAGCTGGAAACTCAGTTACAAAACATAGAATTTACTCCTTCCTCGAAGCAGGGGTAAGTAGATAGATTGCTCCCTTTGGGATGATTCTAGGTCTTGAACATAGTGGCAACATCCTCTCTTTGGAAGAGAGGACCCAGTCATAGTAGGACTATGACTTATTGTTCATTAGAGGAATCAGTGGTACTTAAGGAGTTAGATGTAACTACAAGGTCAAAACGGTAAATTGGTTTAGCTGTACTTACGAGCGATCTATGAAGGGTTATCACACTGATTGGTTGATATGGACACAGAAATATATCTGTAGTGAGAAGAGTGCAGTTATCGGTCTTTAATGGAGTTCCCGTTAGTTAATGGATGATAGATCCTGTGACTAAAGAGTTTAGTTAGTTATTCACGTATCGTTGGAGCTTCAAGCTACAAGTCCATAAGGTCCCCTTGGTAGTTCAATGAATTCAAGTTGAGAATCCGATTTTGGGATTAGTTTGTGTTGGGATTGGTGTCCTAATTCTCTCGAAGTCTCGTTGTTTTGTAAAGATACACATTGTTTAATGAATAAAATAAGTGTTATTTAATTCTAACATTTACTTATATCCAATAAACAAAGCTCCTTGGTTATCTTATTTGAACTTAATCATGTATATGTGAAGTGGATCATACCTTAAGTGATAACCTAAATAGGTCTGTAGGATAAGGATTAAGGTGGGATACCTGATCTTGGTGACACTATGGATACGACTCGCTTTGTAAAGGTTTGCAAGTGTTGTAAACTACCACAGATGGTAGATCCTGGCCATTCATGTGGAGACGTGCGAGCGGAGGTGTCCTCTACAAAGAGTTTGTATAAGACCTGGACCACGAGATGACTAGACTTTGAATATAACGCTATTGATACTAGAGACTTGCATCTCACTTAAACGACCATAGGTGACAGGATCTCAATCCTGAGTGTTTTGGGAACTCTTGCCTTCAAGGGCAGTCCTTTGATTAGTATGGGTGAGAGTGGCTAGATTGCCAACTCAACATGCCTACCTTTGTTGGGACTTATCTGTTTTAAGAGTTAGGAACTCAACCATAAGTTGGAATTCACTCCTTTCCCGAAGCAGGGATAAGTAGAGAGATTACTGCCTTAAGGGTTGATTCTGGAGCTTGAACATAATGGCCACAGCTTCTCTTTGGAGAGAAGACTCAGTCATGGTAGGACTATGACTTATGTTCATTAGATGGATCAATGGTACTTAAGGAGACATATGTAACTACTGGGGCATAATAGTTATTGGCCTAGCTGTACTTACGAGCAATCTATGAAGGGTCGTCGCACTACTGATTGGTTAAGATAGACACATAATATATCTGTGGTAAGGAGAGTTCATCTGTCGGTCTTTAGTAGAGTGCCTAGTAGTTAACGGATGGTGGATTCTGTGATTAAAGAATTTAGCCAGTTATTCACGTACCGTTGGAGCTTCGAGCTACAGGTCCATGAGTCCCCTTGGTATTTCAATGGATTCAGTTGAGGATCAGTTCTTGGTATTGATTTGGACTATTCAAATTGACAAGAGGAATTTTGATTATATATGATATAATCGGTATGATGTATGAGATACATCTAGTGGAAGATTGATGTAAATGAGATTTACATTAAGTACCATGGAATAGAAAAAGAACTATGGTTTATATGTTTCATGAGATGAAATATTAAAACTACAGGTTATAAATATAATATGATAAGTTGGTTATCATTTATATTTATAATAATATTAATTATTGGATAATTAATTCTTTTTCTTTAATAACCAATTGAGTGGGTGGTTATTGGATTTTCATGGTAATCGTGAGTTAAAAGGAAAATGATTTTCCTAATTTTAGTAAGTTTTACATTAAAAAAAAAAAGTTTTTTGAGATTTCTCTCAGCAAAAAGGATCTCACGAAGTTGTCAAGTAAATATAGATTTACTAAACGACAACTTGGGCGAGCTAAACGATCGTGCAGTGGTGAGCTAAACGATCGTATAGTATTTACTAAACGATCGCATAGCTTTTACTAGACGATCGCTTGCCCAAAGTAAATGATCGTATAGTGTCTGTAGGCGACAGACACTAAGCTAAACGATGAGCTCAACGATCGCATAGCTTTTACTAGACGATTGGGAATGACCTATACGATAGGTCTCCGTCATCTCCTACTTGCCCAGTCGTGTACACAATCGGTGTTTCCTCCTTTGTCTGCCTCATACCAAGTCTAAACAGAGCCCACCCTCTGGATTCTCGCACCGAGAATACCAAGTTAGCCTTGTTGGTGGTGTCATACTCAATTTGACACCGTCAAGGTTCTGTGGAGGCTGTTCGTGTTATTGCTGATGGAGTTTGTGGCCGAGGCAATCGTTGAGGATGAGCGTGAAGTGTTCATACTGTGTTGCGGTCGTATAGATCGAGCGTTCGAGGTTACTGTTGTTCGAGCGGTCGTGCGTAAAAAAGCATGGAGATGCATCTTCAAATGTTCTTAGAGTTTTCCCTTTGAGCATTTGTAGTTATTCATGCTGTAATTTCTGTATTAATTGTATAACCGACTTGTTTCTGTTCGACTGTAAATGTAATATTCATTCGTGATTTACATTAAGTACCATAAAATAGAAAAAGAACTATGGTTTGTATGTTTCGTGACATGAAATATTAAAATTATAGGTTATAAATATAATATGGTAAGTTGGTTATCACATTTATTTATAATATATTAATTATATGATAATTAATTTCTTTTTCTCTAATAACCAATTGAGTAGGAGGTTATTGGTGGTTTTATGGTAAGCGTGAGATAAAAGGAAAAATGTTTTCCTAATTTTAGTAGTTACTTCATTCGGAAAGTTACTCACGAATAAGCTATCAAGTGAAAGAGTTTCACTAAGCGATAGCTGATTAGAGACTAAACGATCGTGTAGAGTTGACTATACGATAGTCACACAGCTGATCGTAACTAAATGATCGAGTAGCAAAGTCTATATGATAGGCTGCCATTTACTAAACAATCGAGCACATCGTCTATACGATAGAAGTGTCTTATCTCCCACTTGATCGATCATCTACTCGATCATAGACCTCCAGTCTCTTCCTCAAGCCAAGATCATACAAAGCCCACAACTCCTGAATTCTCACACTGAGAATATCAAGGTAAGCATTGTGGTGGTGTCCTCACTCAGTTCTTGGATCGAGTTAGACTTGATTGGGTTCGAGGAGTTGTTGGTCGTTTGTTGTGTTCGTGGTTGTGTTGTTTCGATCGTTACGTTCGAGCGTTGTTGTTCTTGGATGCTTGTAGATTGATCGAGGGATTCGTGAAGAATGGTTCTTCAAAGGTATGCATCCTCTATCCCTTGTATCATCGTTTAGCATGTTGTAATTTTGTTTTGTGCATGACCTGTTAGTTTCCATTTAGACTGTAATTGATTGTGTTCAGTCGAATAGAATTTGGAATGATCCCTTCTGTTGCTCATGGAAATCTCACCACATGAAATTACTTTGCATGATAAAGTTGAATAAAATGGAATGGAAATGGCTGAGAATAGAGAGGATGCAAAGTGTTTCTTCTGGTTTTTGAAGACGGAATGTTCTTTAACTAAAAATGAAACCAGTTCTATTATCCATAAAATTCCCTTCAATTCCAACTCATTTGGGTTCCACCACCCAATCTAAGGCCCTAGAGGATAGTAGGGAAGACCAAGTGGTGGTCTACATCTTGTTGAAGAGGAGATTCAAGCTAAATTTGAGGATTGAAGAATTCTTCAAAGATATATCTTCAAAACCTTATTTTTAATTAATGAACTTGCATGTTTCTTTACAAAAATTGATGGAATTAGAGCATTTAAGATCATAATTATTTTCGCTAATTGTAATGTTAACTCCAACAATTGGTATCAGAGCATGATTTAAGCACTCATTCGTGTTAATTTTAGCTTGATGGGTGATTTTCATAGCTTGTATGAAAATGGGAGCTGATATGGATAATTTCAATTTTGGCATTAAAATTCCCTTCAATTATTTTGTAAAGGTTGTAATTGGCTCTTTATTTATGAACCTTAATGTCGAATTAAGTGTCTGTAAATTTGTTAGAGTCAATAGAGTTGCAATTAAGTTGTAATTAAAAGAAAGAAGCAAGAAAGATCAGCTATAGAAAACCGGTTTTCAAGCCACTGCCATGCAACATTGCAACGCTGCTCTTCGTTCAGCCTAGTTTTTGAAGAACATCTCGAAGCATTGCAACTCTACTTTGAAGCAATGTTGCAGTTCATCCATTCTAGAAACGCACACGTGCGACGCGGATGGTTCGAGGGTGGATTGGTTCGGCCGGTTAGGTTTGTGGAGGTCCGATTCAGCATTGTTTTGACCGGCTTAGCCCATTTTGGAGCCTTGGAGGTCCAGTTCAGGTCGGTTCGTGAAGTTTAGAGGTAGTTTGAAGATGTTTTTAATTATTATTGTAATAATTTAGGATTGGAATGCCAAAACTGGTCCATATCAGTATATGTTTCATTATTTATGCATTATGAATGTATGTTATAATTAAATAAATCTTGTATGTGCATATGGTATGCCATGTAGATTTGAAATCCCACCATAGGAAACATGTAGCATGCATTGAAAGTATGTTATAAAAGTTATAATATACAGTATGCATGTTTAGGGTTTCAAGTATTTAATATAAAGTGTTATATTAAATCTTTATATTAAATTCTGAAATGCTTGATGTATGTTATGAATGAAAAGCATTTCTACGATTTTATAAATTGTTATAAAATAGATTTGACATTTAAAATCCATAATAAAGACATGCATGCTCACCTAAGGTTAACGAATGAGAACTTATTTTAATAGTTAAAATAGGTCGTTATCTTGTAAAATTCTGGTTACAAACTCAATCGATCTATAATCCTGTCTAAGGTTGAAGGTTTTTAAGTGGACGGTTTACGGAATACCTGCTACCTGGGGATGATAGCCAATAATTGAGCGTCGTTAACCCAGTTTATGAGCATGCGTGAGCGATATGAGGTTTTAAAATTGGTTTATTACCTAGACATCGTAGGTTAAATCCAAATATAATCGTTATACTTGGATAATCACCTAATCTTAGGTTGTTTTATTAGTCGGAATATATCTAAGTAAATATTTACCCAAAACAAATAGAACACTTTAATGGGAGATTAATAACATATATGATATGTTAGTCTCAACTCTCACGTCTCTAAGACACACCATGAGATCCATGTTCAGTTTCGTGTCAATTTTACCTCGACTGCTCCATTCGAAAAGTGTTTGCATGGGTCAATAGCAAGGTGAATAGGGGAAGTAGTTCATAGTATGTGAGTGAAAGATGTGTGTCAACATGTCCTGCGGTCTCTTCCATTAGTTTGGACCGTGAGATTCCTATGTTGCATCTGCTTGTCGTTTTTAGGCGACATAAGCTAGTCATTTTACAACGGATATCCCCTCGAAAGGTTGTACATAGGATTTGGTACAACTCAAACTCCATAAATGGATAGGATTTCTTAGGTCCATTTCCCATTTTTACTCTCAATTCGATAGCATCGTTAGGCTGACCTTTGAGGTTTGAAAATGGAGGGTTACACTTACGAGAATTACTAAGTGTTAATAAGTTTATGACAAAAAACGGTAGCTAAATGACTATAGGAATAAAAGTTATTATGGAGTTAGTATTTAGTCAAGAATGTTAAAATTTCTAGATAGAACCTTTATTAATGAACAAGTTCTGGATATGTTGAAAGTAATAAACACGAATGTCATAGATGAGAAAACTAAGAAAGCAAAAAAAAAAAAAATGATTTACTTGTCATTGAGACATATTTAGTGGAAAATGATAAATTGACCTAGATATTAGATTTAGGAGCCGTTAATCATATCTGTGCTTTCTCCTAAAAAACTAGTTCCTGGAGGCAGCTTACAGAAGATGAAACAACCTTTAAGGTAGGGACCGGGGAGGTTGTCTCAGCTAAAGCAATGAGAGATATGAAGTTATTTATTGAATATAGATTCATTTCACTTGAAAATGTTTATTACATTCCTGTCATGAGGAGGAATTTAATATCTATCTCATATTTGCTAGAACAGAAATATAAAGTTTCTTTTGAAGATAATGAAGTGTTCATTATTTCAAAAGGTATTAATATATGTTCTGCAAATCTGGAAAAAAAAACTTATATGTGTTAAAACCAACTAAGGTAAAAGTTGTTCTGAATATAGAGATGTTTAAAACAACTCAAACTCGAAACAAAAAATGTAAAATTTCTCGTAATGCCTATCTTTGGCACTTAAGACTAGATCACATAAATCTCAATAGGATTGGGAGAATAGTTAAGAGTGGACTCCTAAATCAGTTAGAAGATAACTCTTTACCACCTTATGAATCTTGTTTAGAGGGTAAAATGACCAAAAGATCTTTTATGGGAAAATGTCCTAGAGTGAAAGAACCTTTAGAGCTAGTACATTGACCTCTGTGGTCCGATGAATGTTAAAGCATGAGGAATGTATGAATATTTCATCAGCTTTATAGATGATTCTTCTATATATGGTTACATTTGCTTAATGTGTAATGAGTCTGAAACCTTTGAAAAGTTCAATGAATATAAGACAGAGGTTGAGAACTTATTAGGTAAAATGATTAAAACACTTCTATCAGATTGAGGGGGTGAGTATTTGGACTTAAAAAATTCTAGGACTATTTGATAGAACACGGAATTTAGTCTCAACTCACATCACCTGGTACACCCGAACAGAATGGTGCAGCAAAAAGGAGAAATAGAACCATGTTAAACATGGTTCATTCGATGATGAGTTACGCTCAGTTGCCTCAGTCCTTTTGGGGATATGCAGTACAAACTGCAGTGTATATTTTAAACATGATTCCCTTGAAAAGTGTTTCAAAAACACCTTACGAGTTGTGGAAAGGGCGTAAAAGTAGTTTACGTCACTTTAGGATTCGAGAATGTCTAGCACATGTATTAGTGTAGAACCCAAAGAAATTGGAACATTGTTAAAAAAATATGCCTATTTGTAGGTTATCCTAAAGAGACAAAATGTGGTTTTTTCTATGATCCTCAAGAAGATAAAGTATTTGTATCAACATACGCAACCTTCTTAGAGAAGGACCACATAAAGAATCATAACCTTGCAGTGAGCTAGTATTAAATGAAATAACCACAGAAGTTACAATCAAATCAACCAAAGTTGTTGATCAGGCTGGTCATTCAACAAAAGATGCTGATGAAACTGGTACTTCATATCCTTTTCAAGAGTTGAGAATGTCTCGACGTAGTAGGAGGATTGTTCAACAACCTGACCGTTACATGGGTTTAACGGAAACTCAGGTCGTCATACCTGATGATGACTTAGAGGATTCATTGGCTTTAAAACAGGAAATGGAAGATGTGGATTGAGACCAATGGATAAAGCCATGGACCTCGAAATGGAGTCTATGTACTTCAATTCAGTCTAGAAACTTGTAGATCAACCAGAAGGGGTGAAACCTATTGGTTGCAAATGGATCTACAAGAGAAAATGAGACAAAGCTAGTAAGGTACAGACCTACAAAGCAAGATTCGTGACAAAAGGATTTACCCAAAGATATGGGGTGGATTACGAAGAAACCTTCTCTCCAGGTTCCATGATCAAGTCTATTCGAATACTTTTATCCATTGCTACATTTTATGACTATGAAATTTGGCAAATGGACGTCAAGATAGCCTTCCTAAATGACTATTTTGAAGAGATATCTATATGTCTCAACTAGAGGGGTTTATAGAACAGGGTTAAGAACAAAAATTTTGTAAGCTTAAAAGATCCATTTATAGGTTGAAACAAGCATTCAGATCCTGGAATATGAGATTTAAAACCAGATCAAATATTATGGCTTTGTACAGAATGTTGACGAACTTTGTGTCAACAAAAAGATTGTCAACAAGAATATAGTTTTTCTGGTTTTATATGTTGATGATATTCTACTCATCGAAAATGAAGTAGAATTCCTTGTTGACGTTAAAAGATGGTTGGCATCGCAATTCCAAATGAAGGATCCAGGAGATGCATAGTATGTTCTTGGGATTTAAATAATTCAGAATCGCAAGAACAGAACACTAACATTAGCCTGAGCATCTTATATAGACAAGATGTTGTCTAGGTATAAAATGAAAAATTCCAAGATATGTTACCTTTCAGACATGAAATTCTTTTTTCTAAGGAATAATGTCTAAAGACACCTCAAGAGGTCGGAGTAATGAAATGAATTCCTATGCATCAACAATTGGAAGTTTGATGTATATCATGTTGTGTATACGGCCTGACATATGCTATGCATTTGGAATCGTCAGCAGATATTAGTTCAATCATGGATATGATCATTGGACTGCCGTTAAGAATATCCTCAAGTATCTTCGGAGAACGAGGGACTATATGCTCGTGTATGGTATTAAGAATCTGATACTTACATGATACACTGATTTTGATTTTTAGACTAACGTGGATTCAAGGAATTCAACTTTAGGATCAGTATTCATCTGAATGGAGGAGCTATAGTATAGAAGAGTATCAAGCAAAGCTTTATTGCTGACTCCACTATGGAAGTGGAATATGTAGCTGCATGTGAGGCAGCCAAGGAGGCAATTTGGCTTAGAAAGTTTTTGACCGATTTGGAAGTGATTCCAAATATGCACCTTTCGATCACCCTCTATTGTGATAATAGTGGAGTGGCTGCAAATTCCAGAGAACCTAGAAGCCGTAAGTCCTGAAAACACATCGAGCGCAAGTACCATCTCATCAGGGAGATCGTACACCGAGGAGACATGATCATCACATAGATAGCCTTAGAAGACAACGTAGCTGATCCTTTTATGAAGGCTTTCCCAGCTAAAGTGTTCGAGGTGTTGGGTTTTATGTCCTAAAACTCATGGTTTGTAAATAATAAAACTTATTCTGAAAATTCAATATGTTGTTATTGAATATATGAATTGTTTATTTTGTTTTTGAAATAAATCCAATAAACTAAAAGATTCATGACTATTATATGAGTATTGAAACTTTATGTGAAGACATAAAAGTGGATCAGATTCGAGTAAATAGTCAAAATAATCTATAGTATATGAATAAGGTTGGGTGCCTTATTTTGGTAACACTATGGGATGCGACCCACTCTGTAGTTGTTACAAGGAGTTGTAAAGTGCTACAGACGATGTAATCCTAATTCGTACATGTTATGACATGAGTAGTGGGGGTGTCCTGTGCAATGAGTTTATACAAGATCGGACCACGAAATCAATCACTTTTATTTTAAAACCTCGTTTACTGTTTAAAACTGACTATTTCAAAACGATGACTTAGGTAACTTGACCTTAATCCTAAGCTAACTATGAACTCCTGTTTATTTGGGATTATCCTTAGATTTGCATAAGTGAGGGTTGGCTCAACAGTGCCGACTCAATAAACCTCCATTTCAGGGGTAAGAACGGGCAGATTGCTGGAGACATAGGGTGCAAGATGGAATTCTCTCCTACCCACTTTTAAGGGATAGTAGAGAGGTTATTCCCTTAAATGCTGATTCCAGGTCTTGAACAAGGGGCCCTACCCTTTCATTGGCCTGAGAGGGACTCGGTTTATTGATTGGATCACAAACCAATTGTTCATTAGAGGATAAGTGGGACTTAAAGAACAAGAGGTAATCTCGGGGGTAAAAAAGACATTTGACCTAGTCATTATTACGAATGACATGTGAAGGGTTAACTTACTAATCATGGTTATATCGAGTGGATATAATATATCTACAGTGAGGGGAGTATAACTATGGGCTTTAAAGGAGTGACCCATTAGTTAACGAATGGAGGTTAATTTGGTGTAAAGAGTTTAGCCAATTAATCTAGGATCGTTGGAGCCCATGATCTGTAGGTTCACGAGGTCCCCCTACTAGCTCGTAAATGGATTAGCCTTAGAGTAGCGAGATAAGTTAATTTGAAATGTTCAAATTAGAATTAAGGGAATTAGTAATTATATGTGATATAAGTACGCGTTTAATTTTGGAATTAAACGGAATTGGAGAATTAATTAATATTTAAATATGATTTAAATATTAAATTCATGAATAGAGATTAATGAGGTGTAATTTGTGTAAAATTAACTGACTCTAGGTCTTGAAAAATGGGGCTCTACCCTCTCATTGGCCCTAGAGGGACTAGATTTGGTGATTGGATAAAAAACCAATTGTTCATTAGAGGATCACTGGGACTTAAGGAATAAGATGTAATCTCAGGAGTAAAACAACTTTTGACCTAACCGTTATTACGAATAACTTGTGAAGGGTTGACTTACTGATTATGGTTATATCGAGTGGATAGAAATATATCTACAGTAAGGGGAGTACAACTATTGGGCTTTAGTGGAGTGATTCGGTAGTTAACGAATGTTGGTTAATTAGGTTAAAAAGTTTAGCCCGTTAATCTCGGATTGTTGGAGCCCATGATCTGTAGGTTCATTAGGTCTCTCTACTAGCTCACAAATAGACTTAGAATAGAGTGATGAGAGAATTTGAAGCATTCAAAATCAAATTAAGGTAATCAACAATTATTTATGATATAATTACATGTTTAATTATCGAATCAAATGAAATTGAAGAATTAGATATTACTTAAATTTGATTTAAATATTAATTACATGAATAGAGACTCATGGTTACGGAATTGTTGTTTTAATAATTTAATATTGGATATTGATTTTTTTTAATTTAAATAAATTTTATTTAAAATTAATTGTTTGAAATAATTTTATTTAAAATTGAAATTTTGAATTTTATGAAAATTCAAATAATAAAATCAATTTTTGTTTTAATTTAAGTTTTGAAAATTTAAATTTAAATTTTAAATTTTATTTTTTAAATGAAAATTGAATAAAAATGGTTTTAAATCAATTTTACATTTAATGGGTTTATCCCAATTTGAACACCCAAAATTCCATTTCCATTTTGACCGACTTGGTGTCATTTCTACATGAAATTACTTTGCATGATAAAGTTGAATAAAATAGAGTGGAAATGGAATAGAGAGGATGCAAAGTGTTTTTTTCTGGTTCTTGAAGAAGGAATGTTCTTCAATTCAAAAAGAAAACCAGTCCTATTCTTCATAAAATTTCCTTCAATTCCAACTTATTTTGGGTTCCACCATCCAATCTAAGGTCCTAGAGGATGGTACGAAAAATCAAATGGTAGTTTATATCTCGTCGAAGAGGAGATTCAAGCTGAATTCGAAGATTGAAGAGATCTTCGAAAGTATATATTCAAAACCCTATTTTTAGTTTATGAACTTACATATTTCTATTCTAGATGGAATTAGAGTGTTTAAGATTCTAATTGTTTCCGCTAATTGCATGCTAACTCCAACAAAATTAATAGTAATAATTAATTAATCAGACGTTATTCATCTCCCATGCATAAAAATCCCATATGGAGAGTATTAAAATTTCATGTCAAATGAGTTTTAAAGTTCACTAGATAATAATATTGAGTTTTAAAAAGTGAAATCTTGTGAAAACACATATATTAAATATTTGACTGAAATTTCATGGCAATATCTGTGAATCAAGCAGACTCTTGAGGTTTAATCATTTAGATGTCATTTGATAACCATTTTATTTTTTATTTTTGATTTTTTGAAAATTAAGCCTAGTAATATTCTTTCCATCTCTAGAATTTTTTTTTTTTTGTTATTTACTATATACCAATGTTTAAAAAAGGATTTTTTTAAAATAATATATTTTTTAATATATAATGACAAAAATAGGGTTGAAGGGAAAGTATTCCCAAAAATAGGTTTTTAAATCGTGTACCGAGTACACGATGAGCTCTAAATTGTGTACCGGGTACACGAGTTCCTGTCCATCTGGCACACGCAGTCTGCCGTGGCAGTCATGCACGGTTGACTGAGGTAATCGTGTACCCGATAATCGATACACGATCACCTTAAGTTGTGTACTCGGTACACGACTTCCTCTCCATTAAATCTGTTGTGCCTCTTCTTCTTCCTCATCTGACCTTCTGCCTTCTCTTCCCACTCAAGCTTTCTGCCTTATTTTGCCTTATTTTGTTGCGTTTCTCCTTTCAAAATTCTGAAATCTTCCTCATTTTGTTTGTCTTGTGCATCCAAATGCCTTCATTTGCTCGTCTGTCCAAAATTGTTCGAAATCATCCGAACGCTTTTGTGGTAAAATTCTTTCTTTAGTTGTTTTTCAATATATAATCTTCCTATATATATCATTTTGTTTGCATTTGGGCTGAACTGAATGTATAGTTTATGGATCCATGATTTATTTGTTGGGTTGAATCTAGAAATATATGTATATATTTGTCTATTTGTTGGGCTGATTTTGTCTAATGTAGTTTATGAACTTAGAAATTAGATTTTGTTGGGCTATTTTTCTGAATAATTATGTTTGTTTATTTGTTTGGCTATTTTTTTTATGATTAATTCGTTGGATGATTATGTATTTGTTGGGTTGAATGTAGAAATATATGTATATGTTTATAAAAATGAAGATTGGTTCATACATATATATTATTTTGTTTGCATTTGGGCTGAATTAAATATATGATTCATGGATATATTACTTTGTTTGCATTTGGGTTGAATTAAATATATGATTCATGGATATATTATTTTGTTTTTATTTTAGCTGATTTAAATGTATAGTTTATGGATCTTAGATTTGAGCTAATTTAAATGTATAGTTTATGGATCTTAGATTTGGGCTGATTTAAATATATAGTTTATGGATCTTACATTTAGGCTGATTTAAATGTATAGCTTATGAATCTTAGATTTGGGTTGATTTAAATACATAGTTTATGAATCTTAGATTTGGGCTGATTTAAATATATAGTTTATGAATTTTAGATTTGAGCTGATTTAAATGTATAATATTTAGATCTTATATGTTGAACTTAGAAATTGGATTTTGTTGGGTTGACATATTAATATATATTTTTTTGTCAACTATAATAGTTGAAAAAATCATAATAAATATGTCGATGCGTCCTGAAGATTTAGTAATTCTTGAACCTGGAAATGATGGAGATATTGACATTGACGTTGAAGTTGTTGAATTATTTGGAAACGACAATAGTGGGAACATGATCTTGAGTTGGTACCATGTTCACCCAAATAGATTAGGAAATGAAAAATTCAACGTGTGAACTAGGGTTTACTTTGGAAGAAAGGAATGTAGATGTAGATAACTGTAGTTTAATATAAAAAGGAATGTTGTTTAATACCAAAGAAGATTTACAGCTTGCTGTAAAAAAAAATATCATGTGATAGAACATTACAAAATTGTTGTAGTGGAATCAAGTCAGGATTTTTGGTATGTTAAACGTAAATCATGGAGTGAAGGTTGTGCTTGGAGGTTACGGGCATGTAGGTGTAAAACTCATGGGATGTTCGAAATCATCAAACTTTAAGGAGAACACTCTTGTTTGTTTTCAGAATTGACACAAGATCATTCACAGCTTGATTCAAATTTTATGAGTATTGAAATTCAAAATTTGGTTAGAGCTGATCCGGGAGTACCGTGGCCCTACTCCAAGAAACCATTAAAAAACAATATGGCTATAATGTTAATTATAGATGAGTGTGGCAAGCCAAGAGAAAAGCATTAGGTCGTTGTGTTTGGTGATTGGGAGAAATCATATTCGGAGCTTCTGTATTGGTTGAGTGCTCTTGTTCATTACAATCCAGGAACACAAACAGATTGGTTTTTCCTTCCCTCTGATGTGCCAGATACGACTATTTTTGGGCGAGTTTTTTGGTCCTTTAGTCCTGCAAAAGAAGGTTCAACCATTGTAGGCCATTAATCCAAATCGATGAACTCATTTCTACGGAAAGTATAATGGGAAATTATTGACAACCTTATCTATTGATGCTAACGAACATATATTTTTCCTTGCTTTTGCTATCGTCGAAGGTGAAAATTCGTCCAGTTGGTCATGATTTTTGTGGAGATTGCGTGAATATATTACCCAAAGAGAGAGTATTTGCTTGATTTCTGATAGACATAAGGGCATTCTTGCTGTAATTAATAATGAAGAAATTGGTTGGAGTGAACCCATAGCATACCATCGATATTGTCTTAGCCATGTTGCCAGTAATTTCAATACGAAATACAAATCAAAGCAACTAAAAAATTTGGTGTTTAAGGCAGAAAATCAACACCAAAAGCTTAAGTTTATTTAGTACATGAAATAATTGAAACAATTACACCCTGAATGTCTTGAATATTTTTCAGACATTGATTTGGAAAAATGGACTCAATCACACGACGGTGGGTACCGCTATGGGTGGATGACAAGCAATGCAGCTGAATGCATGAACGGTGTTTTCAAAGGTGATAGAATGTTACCAATTACTTTTTTGGTTAGGCTAACATTCTATCGCACAATACTGTATTTTGAACGTCGGAGACAAATCAGTGAAGCATTCGATCATAGGGACATGTATACAAAATATGCCCTAAGAAAACTTAAGAGGTGAGAAAAACGAGCATCTGCACATACGGTGACATCCATTGACAGGGAAAGTCAAACTTTCGAAGTACAAACTGACATAAATATGATTTCTCCCTATAAAGGACATCACACTTAAGTTTTGAGCTTGAAAGAAGGAACATGTTCTTGCAATAAGTGGTAATCATTCAAGATTTCATGCTCTCATGTAATTGCAGTTTGTAATTACATGTGTATGACATACCTACCACTTATTGATGAATGTTACAAATTATCTAATTTCAAGCATTATTATGAAGGCCGCTTCCATCCAATTCAACACCCAGATTATTGGCCAGAATTATCATTTACAGAAGTTCATCCAAATATGGACTTACTAAGAGAACAAGGTCGGCCAAAAAGTACGCACATTCATAATGAAATAGATTGGAGAGAGGCAAGCCAAAAAGTGCGATGTACAATGTGCAAGAGAAGGACATAACAGACGCACTTGTCCACAATGTCACGAGGCGATTTATCACACCTGACGACACTTACTATTACTGCATGGTAAGAGATTTAAAATTAGACATTTTTCATATATATGATATGAATATTGTTTAATATTTATTTTTTTATTGTACAGAATAATTTTATCGGTGATGTTCAAAATATTCAGTGCAAAACAACTTACCAGAATTGGGTTCAATGTGTCAGCAAACATTGATCAACGTAGAAGGTATTATTCAACAAACAAGACGACTCAATGTTGCTGACACCGATCGAAGACGTATTCGTCGTAGACGACAGCGACAACAGGATGAACCTAATTTAGAGGAACACAAAGACAAAGAGCCAAGGGGTCGTTTTTAAATTTCATGTAAACTTTCATTTTCAAATTGTAAATTAAAGAACTAATTATAAATATTCTTTAATATCATGACATTTTTTTTAATATGAGTGCAAAATTTTTTCATTATAGGTTAAATATATAATTAAATTTAATAATAAAGAAATTTATGGACCAATTCCTAAAGTTTTAATATTGTTGTACATCTACACTTAATCCACGAGTTTGCGTCTGACCGATCAACCAGTCAGCCGACGTGGTGCTGACTACTCGTGTATCGGGTACACGAGTTTGCCACATGGCAATCATGTACCCAGTACACGATTTCACTACCCAAATTTTATAAATAGTTTTCCCAAACACCTATTCTTAGAAAAAATTTCCCTCCAACCCTATTTTTATCATTATATTTTAAACAAATATTATTTAAATTTTTTTAAAAAAAGCTAAGCCAAGTTTTAAAAACTAAAAAAGTAGTTCCTAAAATTTCTAATTTGACTATTGTACTTAAGAAATATGCAACCAATTTTAAAGAATTAAAAAAAAAAAAAAAACAAGTTTGATTTTCAAAAACCAAAAATTAAATGGTTGTCAAATATGACTTAAAAGTTTTTTTTTTTTCCAAAAATTTCAATTTTTTTAACTTAGATTTTAAAAATACTCCTAAAATGTTGACAACAAAATATAGAAATTAATAGATATAAATAACGTTAATAAACTTAAGTTTAAAAACTAAAAACAAAATATAAAAATTAATAGATGAAAAAATGATTTTAAAAATTCACTGTTTTTTATTTTTTTTTTAATGTCCAAAAACTTGATAACAATAGTTAGAACCATGTTCATAAGTTTAACGTTCAAAAATTAAAAATAAAACACTGTAATAATTATCAAATCAAAGATTTTTTTTAGTAAACGAAGAATCGAATTACACTTCTTGATTTCTAACGCATTTATATGGAACCAAATCAAAGTTAGTCTCTAGCGAATATTATTATTTATAAATTATGACTAATCAAATATAGTCTAATGTAATCCGTAAATCATTAATTAATTATTGAGATCTCATTCAATATTTCACAAATTTATTTCCATCACAATGTTAAATTCGATATCCATTCAAAACACATCAGGAAATCAAAACTCGCCGGAGAATCAAATGAAACCAAATCGGCGAACAAAAAACAATTAGCCAAACATTTCATTAATCACTAATAACAAACCCATCTGAAAATTTTGGTGTTTTTTTCTTTTTTCTTTTTCAACCTCTCTCTCTCTCTCATGGCGGGGACGAACTAAGATCACTGTCTGTTCTTTCAGCCAATGTCCCACAAACCAAAGGCTTCACAATCGGAGGTATTCTAAAGCAATTCAAACCCCCACCAGGAATCACAGAACATTCAGGTCGAGGCCTCTGCAAATCCCTTCCCGGAATACAATTTCCCGAGAAATCAAACCCCAAATTCCCAAGAACATGACGCGAAGAACATTCTTGACTTAACCCAGAAAAGAAATTGAAAGACACCGTCAAATTCACCAAACTTTTCAACGAACAGATCAAATCCGGAAGAACCCCAGAAAGCCGATTATGCCCAAAATTCATAATCTGGATTTGATTCAAACAAGACAGAGTATCGGGCAAATGACCCATTAACGAATTGAAACTCACATCAAACACTTGCATTTCAGAGAATAACCCAATTCCTTCAGGAATACAACCTGTTAATTGGTTGTTTAACAGCAAGATTTCTCTAAGTGTTGAACCCAATAGACCAAACCCACTTGGGAGATTCCCATTCAACTTATTATTAGCTAAATTGATCACAGAAGCAGGGGTATTCCCTAGATTTTGAGGAAGTTCCCCTTCGAAATGATTGTTATTGAGGAAAATCGCATCGAGTTTCTTGTTGAAGAGATCTTCAGGAATAGGGCCGAAGAAATCGTTGAATCTGAGGTCTAAATACATCAGATTCGGAATGTATAATGTGGGAATCGGAAAAGGACCTGAAAACAGATTGTTGCTGAGATCTAATTCTTGGAGCGAAGACATTTCTCTGAAGGATTCCGGTACGGTGCCGGAAAATCGGTTGCTGTTTAAGTGTAACAGAGTGATTTCGGTGAGAAACGAGAGCTCTTTCACTAAAGTACCTCCGAGATTGGCGTGATTGAGGTCGATTCCGGCGACAATGTCGACGGGGGACGACGTCGTTTCGTCTTGAACTTGTGCACAAAAAACCCCTTTGTAAGAACAAACATTCGGGCCGACCCAAGTGGTTAAAATCCCCAATGGGTCGCTTGTAATGGCGGATTTCCATGCTTGAAGTGCAGTGTAAGCTCTGTTTAGCCTTGGCATTGGTGAGCCGTTGTTTCCGCCAATCCAAACGCCGCCTCCTCCTCCGCCGACGCCGCCGCCGATGGTGACGCCGACTCCGATTCCGCCATTGACGGCTACTTCGAAGCTTTTACTTGCAGGGAAATTTGTGAGGAGGAAGAAGACGAGAGGAGTGAGGATTGCGAAATTTTTCATTTTTTTGTTTTTTTGCCGAAAGAACGAAATGAAAAAAAAAAATGGTTGTGTTTGTCAAAAGAAGGGTGCGGCCTTAGAGCGTATAGCCATGGAAATGAATTGACCGTGAAATCCAACCTCTGGAATAATTATGAACTTTTTTTTTTCCGAATTAAATTTTATCTTGGTTTGTTTTTTCTAACTTTTTAAAATGTCTAATAATTTTGATTCTAAAACTTTGGTAATTACTCAAAATTTCAGTACCTAATACTTGTGTGGATTGTATTATACATGCTTGTGTTAACATATCAATATACATATTCATAGTTATATTACTATTTGATAAAAAAAAAAAAAGATGAAGTTTAAACGTAAATATAGAGTAAATTTAAGAGTGTAAAAGAACCAAATTGATGTTTTCAAAATTAAAAGACGTCAAATAGAATTTAAACCTCATTTAAAATTCAAAAACCTAATGAAATGTTTGTTCTTATAAAATAAATGAAAGACATTCCAGTAATTTTAACCTAACAAATTTTTCAAGTTTATAAGAAGTTAATATATATTGGATTTGTTAAATAAAGAAAAAAATATTAGATAATTTAAAGTTCAAGAAATTATTATAGACAAAATTACACACAAAAAAGTGACTAAATTAGTGATGAGTATGTTGGAGTTAGGATGTGTATTTGGGTTGTAAATTGTAGTGATAAATTTTTTCAATAAATATGAAAATTAGAGAAAGAAAAAAAATCATCTTTAAATATGCAAATTTTTATAGTGTTTATTATTAAAGTTGAATTATTTAAAATTAACTTACTAAGTTGGTAGACGAAACACCCTGAATGAGTAAATTATTGTGCTTGTTTGGTAGAAAATTTGAACAATGAAAACATTATGGTATTTTGTGCAAAATATGTTCGATAGTAGATTCAGAAATTGAATTCTAATTTAAACAATTATTTAAAATGTGTTTGATATATACTATATGCTTATAAATCATAGAACTAGTTGTAGTTATCTACTAATATTTAGTTGATAATAATAATAATTAATTTATTTATGAATATAATTTATATTAAAAAATATATATAATTATTATTTTATAATATTTTATAATTTATAACCCAGTACATAATACATACTATATTTAAAAAAAAATAAATTAAATTTATAACTTGATATATCATATTTTTAAATATTTTATTTTTATTTTATATAATCCTACATTTTATATTTCAAATTTCAAAATATGGATACAATCAAAACATATCAATATTGTTTTTAGAATTTATCACATAATTCGAAATCAGTTTTAGGAAATATATTGGGCACGAATTCCAAAGACGACCTTTGTAAATGATTAATATATATATATATATATATATATTATCGCTATTCAATTATTAATCTTCTTTTATTATATCGGATTTACAATTTGACTGATTGTGGATTGATAGTCTCGTGAACCAGCTCGTTTTGTTTTGGATGGCTATATTTTACATACGTTGGCCTCAACCAACACCTACACTCATGACTCATGATTATAGTTTTTTTTTTTTTTTTTTTTTTTAATATATTTATTTATTTACTTTACTCTATTGGTGAATCATAGATGTAAGTACAATAATTGGGAAGAGAAGTTTAATTGCTTTTTAAGTATGTCTATTTAGGCACTTAAATGTTTAAAAGTGTGTAAAACGTCTCTGATATTTTCTATCTAATAAATGTGTAATCAAAATTTCTAAATTTTCAATTTTTATTCAATATATTCATGGATTTAAAAAAACAATTAATTGCAATTGTTTTTGTTTAATGAGATTTAGTGTTTCAATTTTATATCGAGTAGATAGGTAAATTTAAATATTGAATAAGTCAATGAAAGTTTTATGATCTATCAGATATTTTTTTTTTAAAAAGTCAAGAAACTTAATGGACATCAAATTGGAATTTAGGAATATGTTAATCACTTTTTAATGTTACCTATTAAACACAAAATTGAAAATTTAAGATCTATTAAATATATTCTTGAAAGTTTAATAACCAAATAGGCATAAATCTATAAACCTACCATTCTAGAGACTAGGCCTTTTAATTTTACCAACTATTTTAGAATTTTGTTTTTAATTGAGAAAAATATCTAATAAGATGGTTCTTTATAAAAGAAAATATAAAAATAAAACAGCTAATGCAGGGTTGTTCCTTCATATCAAATTAAATTGCTTATGGTAATGGTTTCCTTTTAGGAAAGAAATGGAATAAATAAAAAAGTTTTAAAACTTCACTAAAGTCAAGTTTAAATTTCCAAAGCTAAATAAAATTGGTAAGAAAATAAAAAGATTCATCGACATCTCTCCTTTTAATTTAGCACAAATGACAGATAGGTTAAGAAAAAAAAAAAAAATCTAAGAATCTCTCTTTTTTGATTTACTAAATACATGGAACAACTTTCTTATACTTTATTTATATACATGCATATAACTACATGGATAATTGGATTGACTAGCACTTTTAAGGATAGTAATCAAGTATATAACAACAATTTTAAAGAATTCTAAATATAACAAAATTTATCAGTGATAGACTTTATTACCGATAGACTCCTACCGGTAATATGGTTTATCACTAGTAGTCTCTTACTAGTGATATAGTCTATAACGGATTGATTTCGAAAGCATAATCTAAATTTTGTTGTATATGCAAATTCTTTTGTATTGTGCTGTATTTACAAATACTTTGAATCTTATTGCTATTTCACAACTGTCCCATTTTTAAGAAATTGAAATGAGTAGTAGTTTTGGATTAATGACTAAGTATGTGGCAACATTTTTAAAAGATTGCTAGTAAAATTTATCAATGATAAGCTTTATCGTTGATAAACTTCTATTAGTGATAAATTCTATCACATATAGACTTTGAGAGCTACATCTAAATTTCGTTATATTTACAAATTATTTTGTATTGTGTTATATTTACTAATATTTTGAGTGTAATTATCATATTTGCAATTGCCACTCATTTTTATTATGGTTGAAACCTTAGTGATGGAGAATTGCCTAAATATAGGTTGCCATGTAATCATAAACTTTTCACTTTAGATGAGGAATTTGATTGAAATAGGATAAAGAAAATATTTATTAAAATTGTAAATGATGAGACAAAAATAGATAGAACTGGAAATTGGGCCTGCGCCTAGCTACATGATCCGAGAGCCATAAGAAGGCCCAAAAAATGACCTCCTAACATAAAAATATAAAACATTAGGGGAAAAAAAACTATTGATAAATGTAGCCAAGTCAAATTAAATACAACAGCACAGAAGTTAAAGCTATAATTTCATTAAAGCTCCGACACGACAGCAAAATTAAAAAAAAAAAACATTTATTCCACAAAATATATAAATGAATTTTCATTTTCATTTACTTTTGAATGTTTTTTTAGGTGCGCATAATGAATGTTCTCCACAATAATGGGGAAATGGAACCCAAATATTATCAATTATTTCAGCTGTAATAATCAACCACGGCTGTTTTTTCTTTCTTTCTTTCTTTCTTTTTTTTTTTTAAAAAAATTAATATAGAAATTTTAATTTTTTAAATAAAAAGATAAAAGTTTTCAAATTTATTAAAAGAATATTATAATTCTAGAAAAGGGCAAAATAAAAAAAAAAACCGACATTTGTTAAAAAGAAAACAACTAAGAAATCATAGATTTTTTTTTTTTAAATGATAGTAGATGACATAAAAACACGACCTACTTAAATCTAAACCCTAATTAAAAAAAAAAAGAAATAAATAGATTGAATATTTAACATCTGACCTTTTTTTTTAATTTTTTTCTTTAACAAATACCTTTTCTTTTTTTTTTTTTCCCTTGCGAGTGGTTTTAGGAATTAGACTATAGATCTACTTTAAAATTACAATATTCTTCCGATAAGTTTAAAAACTTTTATATATATATAAATTTTTTTCAAACTTGCAATATTTAAAATAAAAAGGAAAAAAAATCCCACCATATCTGTTTGAGCAATAAAAAGCACACATATTTAGTACACACAGAGTTTGCGTATTCATAAGTATTTTGGGTAATTAATTCAATGATTTATGATCCTCACTCGTTTTCCCCAGCCCACTTTCCATTCAACTTTATTTCATCTTTTAATTTTATTACTATTTCTTTTTTCTAAATAATATTATTGTTGCCATTGCCACTTTGCCAATGTAATTTAAAAAGTCTAGTAGTCTCTTCTAATCAATATATATATTATTGTCGGTTTTTAGGAAATATGGATCAAGAGAAGTATACAAAGAGTCAAGGATGTTTGTGGATTAGATCGGATTCAGCCTAATCATTCGGACAGTAAATCTATTCAATTCAAAAAATATTTATTAAATAATAAACTCAGCTCAATCCAACCATAAAATATATGTGTTAGATTGATTCGAGTTACTCAAGTAATTTATTTAAAATTTCATTCTAAAAATAAGTAAAATTTAAATATATATAAAAACTTTATTTAATTATCTTCATGTATTAAATTAAGATTAAGAATTCAATCTCCATCTATGTTATGAAAGTTTTCTTTTTCAAAGTGCTAAATTTTTTTAAGAGTAGTTGAATAATAAATTATTAACAAAAAAATGAAATTAAAAAAAAAAAAAAACTTATAAATATATGTATATATAATTGTATCATTAAAAAAAGACACATTTTTTAAAATTAATAATAAGTTGGGTTAATTTGGATTATTTTAGGTGAATCCATAAAACAACCTAACCCAACAAATTTTCATTTATTTGAACCAATGAGTATAATCCAACCTAAACCGACGATTTAAGTTAAATTGATCGACTTTATTGAATATTCCTAGAAAGAGTTATAAGACACCCATAATGTTGAGCGGAAGACTACCATTTTTCTACTTTATTTTCTTTGGACAAGAAAACTTCATGGAAACATCGAAATCAAGGGACAATATGGTTAAAGTCTAATTTGTTTAGATATCTTTCACGTAAAATCATCCTGTGTTATTTTCTCCTTTTTTCTTTATTGTTATTCGTAATATGCTGTTGCTGCAATCTTATTCTATTTCATAATTTCCATACAACATTAATTAGTTAAACCATATCATTGACTTGATTGGGCTATTAATCACAATTTAATAACCCATGTGAATGATATATTAATAATACTTTTTCCTCCTCAAACAAGATATGGATATCAATCGGGAAGAGCTCTCTTTTAATAAGCAACTGGCTCACAAACATATAAATGAACAAGAATGATGTGTCTCAACCCCCAACAAGAAGTCAAATAAACCCTATTAATGAGATTAAGTGTGCTATTGTTTTTTTAGGTGATTCATTTTTTTTTTTTAAATATTAGCATCATTAATTTAAAGGTTAAGCATATCATTTGATACATAGTAGGGTGTTTTTATTAATAATGATTTTATAAGAGTTAGGGTTTTAAGTGTTTATAAACTTTTTTTTTTCTCACTTAAAAGAACTTTTTTTTTTCACTTAAAAAAGAACATTTTTTTTTTCATTAAACACATAGAAAGTTAATCTAAACATGCATTTATTTTGAAATTAAACTTAACATTAAATTTCGATATTAATTTTTAATGATAAATTTTTATTTATTTTACTTTTCATTCTTTTTTATTTTTTATTTCATTTTTAAAAGAAAATAAAAAGAAAAGATCTTTTTTCTTTCTTTTTTCTTTCTTAACATTAACAAAATAAAGAGAAACAAAGAAGGCTTTAAAATTGAGTCAGATCAAATATGGTGTCTAAATTTTGCCCCCATTTGTGTATCTTTGAAGGATTGAAAGGGTAGACAAAGTATTGCGAATGCGAATATCTAGTTTGGAAAAGTAATGGTATTCCAGTGGAAGACCATCAAATGTTATAGGGTTTTATTTGAGCGACATAATAAATAAATGAACCTAGCTCGACCAGGTTTCAACCTCAGCTAAATAGCAAGTTGGTTCAATTTAGCCAACAGTAAAATAAACAAACCTAACTTGACTAGGCTTCGGCCTCAACTAAATAGCAAGTTGGTTCGATTTAACCAACATTAAATGAAAATAGACATGGTCTAACAAGGCTTCAACCTCAGCAAGATTTAATTTGATAAACAATAAAATAAAGGGACTTGACTTGACCCTCGGCAAGATTTAATTTGATAAACAATAAAATAAAGGGACCTGACTTGACCAGACTTCGACCTCAGCTAATTAACAAGCTGGTTCGATTTAACTATTAAAGAAAATAGACATGGCCTAACAAGGCTTCAACCTCAACTAAACAACAATATTTAATTTGAAAAATATTAAAATAAATGGACTTGACTCGACCAGGCTTCGAGCTCAGCTAATTAGCAAGCTGGTTCGATTTAACCAACATTAAAATAAACGGACCTAGCTCGACCAAACTTCAACCTCAGTTAATTAGCAAGCTAGTTCGATTTAACCAATATTAAAGAAAATATAAATGGCATAACAAGGCAAACCTTAACTAAACAGCAAGGTTTAATTAAAAAAAAAAGTAAAATAAACGATCCTAACTAGACTAGACTTTGACCTCAGCTAATTAGCAAGCTGGTTCGATTTAACCAACATTAAAGAAAATAGACATGGCCTACAAGGCTCAACCTCAACTAAATAGCAAGGTTTAATTTGACAAACAGTAAAATAAACGGACTTGACTTAACCAGGCTTCGACCTCAGCTAATCAGCAAGCTGGTTCGATTTAACCAAAAGAAACCGCTTAAAAGGTTAAACTCTTTGGAAACACATTAGATCAACCCCTTCTTTTTAGTAAAATTTGAAACTCATTTATGATGATATTTATATGCATGAAATAAGAAAACTAAATCGCACTCATAAACAGTACTCAAGATTGAGCAAAGGTGCGAGCTTTAGTTAAAACATTCATGTGAGTGCAAGCTATGGATTTATGCTTAGATGAACTACACATATGAGTTAGACGAATGCAATTGTCCCAATGTTACGAATGGAACATGATAGACACAGGTTTTCTTATGTACGCCAAGTTAGTGCGACTCAAGTAGGTTCTTGCTCTACATAGATTATTTCAATCTTGCAATTTGACTTCATGGCCTTTTCATGATTCTCTCTCTCTTTTGTAGCCATTTTTCCATTTTTTATACGTATACAACCGGTCTACTTTGACATGATTTGGTAAAATGGCTCAATTCAATATTGATCTTGTACATGTCGTCAATAGCTTCAAACATCATTTCATGTAGCTTTTTTGTTGACACCGCTGACTCTTCTTGTTACCAAGTAGAGGTCATCTCTTGAGAGGAACTCGTTGCAAGAATTGAGATATTAAGATTCATTCTCAAATCACTGACTCCTTCATTCTCAAAAACCATTATCTTCAATCTTAGAATCACAATCTACTTGAAGAAAGAGAAAAGGACAAAGGTAGGAATGAAGACGAAAATCAAATGGAGTCAAAATAGAGAAATGCGTGAGATTACAAGTCTTAGTTATGAAGCAGTACATCTAAGAGTCCAATACTATTTCATTACCCTTGAAGACCTCTTGGTTTGGGTGGATAGTTTAAAATTTTGGCCCACATCTTATCGTGACAGGCTAGCAAAAATCTTTTATTTAGATAAATATAAATATTTACCATACAACTTCATGTGGTGAGATTTGTAGGTTTTATGAAGGATTGGTAAAATAATGGTTTCCTTAGACTCAAATATGAGAGTTTATTAGGCGCAAAGTTTTACACATTGAGTCATTTTTAGGTCCCCACCTTAAGAGGAGTGTTTGCTCCCATGTGAAAACTTTGTTTGGAAGTATGGTACTAAGGCTCAACACGTGAGAATTATGAAGGTCGAGGTAAAAATGTCTCTAAACAAGATTTTAGCTCAACAACGATCTTTATTTTTTTCCTTTTTTTCCCCACATTTTCTCCAAATGACAATAGAACAAGTCGTTGAAGATTCTTGCTATTTTTTTTTTTTTATTGCTAACAAGAATGGTTAAAGTGAACTTAGAAGCACTTCACTTTAAAAAAAATATTTGACATACTAAAGAAGTATGAAATTTTATTTTATTTTCAATAAAGAAAATTTACAAAGAAATCACTTTTTAAGCAAAGTCACGATGCTTGAATGCACATGCATAATGAAACCTTGATCTTTTTTAAAAAATAGTTCAACTTCCACATATTCATATTCGTTCAAGTATTTAGCTAAGCCATGGTTTGATATCTCTCTATTGCTTGTTGGATTTTTATAAAGAACTCAAAGAAATCAACTTTATTAACAATGAAAGAGAATCAAATATCTATATTTATTTTCAAAATCAAGTACAGTAAACATAAAAAGAAGGAAAACCATAAATTCTAGTGTTTGCCACTTGAAAAATTTAGCCAACCTGCCTTAATCAGAGTTTGCACTTTACGTTTTGTTGAGTGCCCTATAGCTCCTGCATGGTCCTCACAATGGGTGTTTGGGTCATAACACATCATATAGGGTGGTTGCAATGGCTTTACAGACATTGGAGTAAAAAGGCGGTTTTGAAACAATTGGGGTAAAAGCTCGACATAGGTAATTGGGATTAGACCATAACTTTTCTCTTTTTTCTATCTCCTGGCTTCATGATTGTGAGGAGCAATTCATGTCTTTGATTTTAAGTTATGTTGACAACATGTGGGTACGCAAGAACATATGCATTAAACTTCATCTTAGGATTTGAAGCTAATATTGTTAAGGATGCCAACATAGGCAGCCGAGTCACCAAAGGGAAGGCCACTCAACAACCCAGTCAGCAAGGAAAGTCCTCATAATTACAGCCTTACCAATTAATAGAAAGAATATTTTTAGTTATAGAAGGACCAATCAGGTTAGAACATATGTATCATTATTATTCCATTCATTTATCACTGAAATCCCAAAATTAGGGATTTCTATTGTAAGCATACAACCTCTGTATAGGGACATACATCAAAAAAATTACAAGGCAAATTTCGGCTGAAACCTTTCATCTTCTGTTGCCTCTTCGTCTTCCTCACTAATCGGCTGCTGTCTCTTCGATTTCCATTCCTAACTTGGTATCAGAGCTACATAATGACCAACGTCAATCAAGGAAACCTGGGAAACACCCTCGACACAACCAACTTCAGCAGCCCACCCCTAAACCAACTTCTCAATCAGAAACCTCCATCAAACTCGATCGCAGCAACTTCCTCCTATGGAAAAACCTGGTGCTTCCAATCCTTTGGAGCTACCGACTCGAAAGACACCTGACCAGACAAAAGGTATGTCCCCCAATGTTCTTGCAATCTGCAGTTGGTGAGAGTATGCCGACTGGAACGACTGGAGCAGGAGCTGTACCGTTCAGCTCAGAAGGGAGTCCCGGTAGTGGAGCTTCCAGTTCGTCGACAACACATGAGGTAAATCCTCAATACGAAGCATGGATGGCTGTAGATCAACTCCTCCTTGGCTGGCTATATAACTCCATGACACCAGAGGCTGCCATTCAAGTGATGGGGTGTGAATGTGCAAGGGATCTGTGGACCAGCATCCAACAATTGTTTGATGTTCAGTCTAGGGCTGAAGAAGATTATCTGAGACTGTATTTCAAACAAACAGAAAAGGTAACTTGAAAATGGAAGATTACTTATGAATTATGAAAATGAATGTTGATAATCTTGAGCAGGCTGGTAGTCTAGTGCCACCGAGAGCTCTTATTTCGCAGGTACTATTAGGACTTGATGAAGAGTATAATGCCATCGTGGCCACAATCCAAGGGAAAGAAGACATATCGTGGCTGGATATGCAATCAGAGCTTCTTCTATATGAAAAAAGGCTGGAACATCAGTCGAACTAGAAGACAACGGTAGGCTTCAATTAAGTCAATAATGCATCATTGAATATGACAAATACAAGACATTTCAACCAAAATAACAAATCCAACAACAATAACCAGTCGACTGGGGGAGGACAACGAGGTGGTGGTGGCCATGGTAGACGTCGAGGCAGGGGAAGGAATAACAACAAACCTGTATGCCAGGTCTGTGGAAAGATTGGGCACATAGCATTCTACTGCTTCAACAGGTATAATCGAGAATTTGTCCCCAACTCTCCCCAAAACAAGGGACAACCCTTCCCCAACAATTAGACCAAGAACATACAGCCTCATCCAACAGCCCTAGCCATTGCCTATGGAAGTAACCCCTTTCTGACAAGTCAAGAAAACATGACTGATGCAAACCGGTATGCTGACAGTGGTGCCTTCAATCATGTCACCTCAGACTTCAACAATCTTGGCAACCCGACTGAATACTCAGGTACTGAAGCAGTCACTGTAGCTAATGGTAATACTCTAGAGATATCTCATGTTGGGACTGCCTGTCTGTCTAGTGATGTCTACAATTTGAAATTGAATGATATGTTATGTGTGCCTGCCATAGCAAAAAATCTGGTCAGTATATTTAAATTAACAAAAGACAATAACATGTTTATTGAATTTCACACAAATTACTGTCTTGTTAAGGATAAGGGTACGGGACAAAAAATAATGAAGGGAGTGCTTAAAGATGGACTATACCAGTTAGAAGATGCAGAAGTTAGCTCGGAGTCAGTAGAAAATAGAGTATTACCGCAGCTAATGTACAAAAATAAAAATATGTCTGCTCTTACCTTATCTTCTAAACATAAGGTGTCTAAGGTTACATGGCATAGAAGACTTGGCCATCCATCATAAAAAACACTAAAGTTTATTATCAAGAACTATAATCTTCCTATATCATCTAATGAAGAGCTCAAATTTTGTGATTCTTGTAGCTATGACAAATCGCACTCTTTAGCATTTCCTAACTCTAACTCGAGTGCAATCCCTATCATCAGTGAGTATTTTGAGATTGGGTTGGTGTTCCGTGTACCGTCAGTTGCAACTTTTGAACTCATACGTACTGATTTGTGGGGTCCAATCCCTCTCTTGTCGATAGATGGTTACAAATATTATGCTATCTTTGTTGATGATCATAGTAGGTACACATGGATCTACCCTCTAAGACTAAAAGTGACACACTTGCAGCATTTCAACATTTTCTCATCATGATACAAACTTATTTCAATACCCTAATCAAGTCCCTACAGTTGGATAATGGTGGAGAATTTGTCAAAGTACACAAGGTCTGTCATCAACTTGGCATAGCCTCTAGGTATACCTGTCCATACATTTCAGCACAACATAGAAGGGCTGAGTGAAAGCATAGACACATATTGGAAACAGGATTAACCCTACTTGCCCAAGCACATCTTCTCTTACATCATTAGTGGGATGCATTCCTATACTCAACACTACTGATTAATGGTCTTCCTACCCCTGTCCTAAAAGGACAATCCCCAATGGAAGTAATATTTAAAAAGAAGCTCAAGTTTGAGGACCTAAGAATATTTCGGTGTGCTTGCTTCCCCTGCTTAAGGCCATACAATTCACATAAACTGAATTATCACACAGAAAATTGCATCTACCTAGGACCTACTGTGAATAAAAAAGGATATAAATACCTCAGCTCCAATGGTAGGCTATCCATCTCTCGACATGTTGTTTTTTATGAAACTAACTTTCCTTATCAAGTGTCTCTTTCAGCTTGCAGGACAGACAAGCAAGAAGCCGCAGTCCACCCGATTTACAGGCTGCCCCTCAGTCAAGACACACCACATAGTGACTCTATGCCCCCCACATCCACATCCTCACCCTCACTGATAATCTTACCATCCCATACCCAATCACCAACTGATAATACTACATACAACCCAACCTTACCACTTCAATTTATTGATCGTTTACCATTATGGTCACCATTATCTACTACCCAATCTACTGATCGTTTACCATCATGTTCATCATCATCTACTGCCCAATCTACTGATAGTTTACCATCATGTTCACCATCGTCTACTGCTCAATCTCCTATCCAAAAGTCTCAATCCACATCCACTGTCCCAATATAAACAACCTCACCTGGTCAACAACCGATCATACCCACCATCACTACTACACCTAATACAGTCCCAAAACCTTTACCATTACCAACTTATCCCATGGTTACCCGAGGAAAAACAGGGATATTCAAACCCAAAATCCTGTCCTCTCACACCCAAAAAGACTGGTCCCTAACCAAACCTACAAGAGTCATTGATGCGTTAAAAACTACTCAATGGAACAAAGCTATGAGTGAAGAATTCACAGCACTCATGAAAAACCATACCTGGACGTTAGTTACTCCATCATCGTCGATGAACATTGTAGGAAATAAATGGATATTCATAATCAAAAGGAGTTCAAACGACTCCATTCTGCGCTACAAGGCACGACTCGTAGCAAAAGGCTTCCATCAAAATCTGGGCATTGATTTCTTCGAGACGTTTAGTCTAGTGATAAAGTCATCAACCATCCGGATTATCATTAGCCTTATTGTATCCAAAGGGTGGCAACTGAGACAGTTCGATTTCAACAATGCTTTCCTCAATGGGGTCCTTGATGAAGAAGTTTACATGTGTCAACCGCAAGGATTCGTCAATCCCCAACTACCAAATCATGTATGCCACTTACACAAGGCCATATATGACCTAAAACAAACACCAAGGGCCTGGAACAACAACTGAAGACAGCACTGTGCAGCTGGGGATTTCATAATGCTAAATCCGATACAATCCCTATTCATATATCGAAGTACTTCTATCTTGATACTATTATTGGTATATGTTGATGATGTTATTATTACAGGCACCAATCAGCAAGTGATCAACAAAATTGTAACAGCCTTGGACTCCAAGTTTGCCTTAAAAGATCTCGGCCAACTTAGCTACTTCCTTGGAGTCTTAACTTCAAAATGCAGCCAATGGAGTTATACTGAGTCAGGAAAAGTATGTCGAGGACCTACTAACCCGACTTGACCTTGGAGACTTGAAATCGGCACCCACTCCGAGTGCACTAAATAAGCAACTCTCCATCTCAGATGGCACGCCCCTTGAAGATCCTTATATCTATCGGAGCACGGCGCCTTACAGTACCTAACCACGACAAGACCAGACATTACGTATGCAGTTAATTATCTAAGTCAGTACTTAAAGCAACCAACAGACGTCCACTGGCAAGCGGTAAAGAGAATACTAAGGTATATAAGTGGCACTAGACACTTTGGCATCTACCTTCAACAGGGATCAAATCTGTCCATTTCGGCCTTCTTAGATGTAGATTGGGCAGCCAATATAGACGAACGAAAATCAATTGCTGCATATTGTATCTTCCTTGGTGGAAATCTTATCTCTTGGTCTTCAAAGAAATAATCCGTTGTAGCCCGATCAAGCACGAAGTCTGAATATAGAGCACTCGCTCATGCCTTCGCAGAAATCATATGGGTACAACAACTACTGCGTGAAATTGGTGTAAAACAGCAGTTGGCTCCAGTTCTATGGTGTGACAATCTAAGCGCGGGTGCTCTAGCCATAAATCTGGTGTTTCATGCAAGGACTAAGCACATTGAAATTGACATTCACTTCGTTCGTGATCAAGTTCTCCGTGGTCAGCTCGATGTTCGATATGTACCATCCTCCGACCAAATAGCTAATTGCCTCACCAAGACACTAACACACTCACAGTTCTTCAACCTTCGATCCAAACTCGGAGTGGTAGAACTACCCTCTCGTTTGAGAGGGGATATTGAGGATGCCAATATAGACAGCCAAGTCACCAAAAGGAAGGCCACTCAGCAACCCAGTCAGCAAGGAAAGTCCTCATAATTACAGCCTTACTAATTAACAGAAAGAATATTTTTAGTTATAGAAGGACCAATCAGGTTACAACATATGTATCATTATTATTCCATTCATTTATCATTGAAATCCCAAAATTAGGGATTTCTATTGTATAAAGCATACAACCTCTATACAGGGAAATACATCAGAAAAATTACAAGGCAAATTTCGGCTAAAACCTTTCATCTTTTGCTGATTCTTCGTCTTTCTCACTAACCGACTCCTGTCTCTTCGATTTCCATTCCTTACTAATACTAGAGTTCTATCTATTTTCTTTGTTGAACCCTCTTTGCTCTTAAGGATTGATTGAGTTGTGACCTTTTTTAAGGTGTTGACATTTGCATAGTTAGATCTCTCTCTTTAAGTTTTTTTTATGCTCTTCTCCATTTCGTGAAGGTACAAATTGTCCCGTTCTATGTTTTTATTATGCTCACATCCTTGGAAACAAATTTTCTCACTATTTTCAAGCATTTTGTTGGAAATAACTTTTTTAGGATAGTCTTTTTTGTTTGCTTTTGCTGGCTCCTCCTTATGTAATGAGTATCCAAGTTGATAGTTTATAGTTTTTTCAATATTCTGAAAAGCATTAAGGACTTTTGCCATTTGATCTTGAATCTTGTCAATGTCTTGTCTCATTCTCATTATCTCTTATTTTTGAAATCTTAAGACTTGCTCTTAAGTTTGACTTAACTTTTCAAGCTCTACATTTTGGATCCTTGTGACTTGCTCTTGAATTTGGTCAATAGCTTGTCTCATATTTTTTAGCTCATCATTTTGTTCTTCTATGGCTTTGCCTTTAACCTCATATGAATAGAACATATGGTTGTTAAGCTATTTCTTTTAAAAGAAAAGGTAAAAGAACATGTGCATGTTTTTTTTTTTTTTGGGACAAAATAGGAATGTATTAAAGATGTGATGAAAAAATTTAAATTATTTTTTGTAATGCATGTATGTATGCACGATAATGAATATTCATTTCAATTTTTATGCATGATGAGATGATGTTGTATATTTCAAAAAGACAATGCATTCTCAAATTTTGACTTCAATCGATGGGGAATCATGTATGTAGATGTAATTTAGACCCTAAATGTATTATGAGTGAGAGACTTTATGTGAGGGTTAAAATTCATCTATAACTCTATATGAAGTGAACATAAATACCAATGCATAATCCTTCTAAGATATGGGTTTTATAGTTCTCCTTCTAAGGTATGGGTTTTATAGTTCTCCAACAATGAATGAATGGGAAGATATTGTGCCTACTTGAGGATACTAATGTCAACATCTTATATTAAAGTGTCCTAAACCTTAGATGTGAATGATGAAGGAAGATGTTGCCAGTTATAATGTGATGACTATATATATATATTTATTTTATTTAAAACTAAATTTTAGAAAGACCAATTGTTTCAAATTAGTTCAATGTTATAAATTAACAAATAAATTAACTGAAATGAATAATACCCCAAAGATGCTATATGTATCCTGATATAAGTGAAAAACTTGATATCAAATTGACAAAAATGCAAGCACAAAGAATTTTTTTAAATCAATATTGAAAATCCTTCTTTCCTAGAGACTCTCCTCTTGAGGGAAAAAAAAAAATTAAAACTTTATGGAAAACAAAATTTGAATTTTCTTTTGGCTTTTTAGACCTTTTTTCTTTTTAAAAATATTTTTTTACAAGACCCTTTTAAAAAAAAAAAAAAAAAACTCTTTTTACTTGTTTTTTGTTTTTTCTCTTTTAAAGATCATTAAATTTATTTTTCTAAATACACTTTTCTTTGAAAAAAAAATTCAAATTAGAAAAAACCCTTTTGTAATTTTTTTTTCAAATACTCTTTTTTAGAATTTTTTTAAGATCATACAAAATCTTTCTTTAGAACAAAATTTGTACTATTTTTTTTTTCGCTTTTTAAGTCATTCTGTGAAAAAAAGGAAATCTTTTTTTTTTCCTTTACTTTTTTTAACTATAGAAAAAATCTACTTTTTCTAAAGATTTTCATCTTGAGCAAAAAAAAAAAAAGATTTTAAAAACCATGATATATATATATATATTTCAAAATTTTGGTTTTTCGAGACTTTTTTTTAAAGAAATTTTTCCAAGACCTTTTTCTTAAAAAAAAAACTTATTTTGTGTGTGTTTTTTTTTGTTTTTGTTTTTTTAATGTAATATAAAAGACTCTCTCCCGGAAAAAAAAAACAATCCATTTTAAAACCCTTTATGAAATATTTTAAGACTTTTTTAAGAAAACTTTTGGATTTTATTTAAGATTTTTTTAAAACAAAATTTTTTTTAGGGAAAAATGAATATATATATTGTTTTACTGTAGAAAAAAAGATTTATTTGCTAAGGATCATCCTCTTAAAAAAATCTAATTATAAAGACTTCCTATGATTTTTTTCTATTATTTTCCAAAAACCTTAGAAAAAAATCATTATTTTTTATACAATTTATTTTTTAATAAAAAAAACTCTTTATGTAAAACTTTTTTTTTTTACTTTTGTTTTTACTAGGTCTTTTAGAAATATTTTTGTTTTGTTTTGTTTTTATTTTTTATTTTTGGAGGGCATTGAGATTTCTTTTTCTAAGAAAAAAAACCCAAATTCGAAATCCTTATGAAAATTTGTTGAGTTTTTATTTTTTTTAATAATAAAAAAATTAAGATCTTTTTTTGAGGAAAAACTTTTTAATATTTCTGTTTTTGTTTTTTTTTTAAATTGCTTTTTAAAAGTCAATCCTTTTCAAAAGATTACGTTCTTAGGAACAAAATCCAATTTCAAAATCTTTACCAAACAAATGTTTCATTTTATTTCATTTTTTTTTTTGGTTAAAACACCCTTTCTGAAAGATTTGGAAGACTCTAGAAACTATTTTTCCTAAAGATTATCATCTAAAAAAAAAATAAAACTCTTTACTAGAGGAAAAAAATCCCGAACTTTTTTAAACATCCTTTTATTATTATTATTATTATTATTATTTTAAATTGCAACATCAAGGATATTTACAACAAGTAGATCATGAAATATTAAATGCAGGTCCTAATACTCCATCGGAGAAAGCGAACCCCTATCAATATCAATTAAACCATCCTAAGATGACAGAAATAAGTCCTAAATTTTTTGCGAGAATTTACACTCCCACAAGACATAGTTCGTAGACTCTGCATATGATTTGCAAAAATAGTAAAGAGAGTTAGAAGGAACCCTTTAGACTGTAAATTACAAATAGTTGGGATTAGATTATTAGAAATACTCCACTAGTAGATTTTAACATTAGGTTTGACCCTCGCCCTACAAAGCTATTCAAAACTTACAAGGCTCCGTAGAGCAAAAAGAAGAGAGAGATGAAAAATTATTTACCCTAACACCGAGGTGATGAGCACTTTTGACAATGAACTTCCCTCAAAATTACAACTTCTATAGAAAATAAAACTCAAAATAAATAAACAAATTAATATTTTAATCTAAAATCAAAAGTAAAATAGATCAAATAGACAAAAACTTCTAGATTTATGTCTAACACGATAATAGCTCAACTTGACGTGCAATTCTATTATTAATTTTGAGACTTGAGGTTCAATCTACCTATCTAATCATATAAAAAAAAAAAACAAAAAAAACACTTCCAAATTTGTTATTTAATTCCAAGAAATATTATTGGTAGGAAGCAAGTAGTAAGTACAATTATGTAGGCAACAAATGGAAAGTTGTTGGGCAGAGGGAAGGGCAGCTGGACCAGAGAGGAGATTGAAGGTGACACTTGACAGACAGCCGCCCTGCCCAATTGATGACAGTTTACACGTACGCGTAATGCTAACGTACGCCACAAGTTTCCAAATTGCATAAGTAACCCTCCTTCCCATATTTGGGCTTCATATCCTTAGCCCATATCCACTAGGCTGGGCTTTCCTTTTGGACCCATACTCTACTGCTGGGCCGTTGGCCATTCTGGATAACTACACAATATGGGCTAACTCAAATATGTTTGCTTCCATTTGTAGGGCTTTATACATGTGAGGTCTTAACTATAATCCAATATTACACTTATGTCTTGAACTTTCTATTTTATTCAAAAAAAAAAGTAAATGGTCTTTTACTATTTAATCTTTCAAGTATTAAAAGAAAATAAAAAAATATAAAAGAGAAAGAACTTTTCATATCTCACTCACACTCTATTAAATGATTTTTTTTTTAATAATTTCATTTTTCTCTCTCATCTTTTCATATCTCACGCATGATTCATCTTCTTCAATTTCCCTCTCAAAACCCTCTCTCTCTCATCTTTCCGTTGTCGCCCTCTCCCTTTTTCACCCTACCACCATCGATCACGCGGCTGCCAAGATCCAGCCGCATTCTCCTTCGTTTGGTCACTAACCAGCTTTCATAACCTTCCTATATCTCATTGTGGGTTTGTTCCTCTGATGATTTCACTGTTGTGGGATATTCTTCCTCAGATACTTCCCTCTTTTCTCCTTCCTCCTCTCTCTCTTCTATCTTCTCGGCGGTGGTATTGCAGTGGCTGGCGAAGAGAGACAAGACGACGTGGGTAAATCTTCCCACGCGGGGAGCAGTTTTCGGGACACATCTTTTGGCATGTGGCGAGTAGATTTGGCGCGAGACGATTTTTCCGGAGTGGGTCTAGGAGACCCGGTGTGGGGTAATTTTTCCAGCATAGGCAGCAAACAGATCCTGACGTGGGTTATTTTTCGTGCTCGTGAGGCTAAGCAGAGATTCCAACATGGGATGAACTGACTGCGTGAGATTTTGGATGATGACGGTCCGATGGAGATATACAGTGTGGTTTATATATATATATATACACTATGATACATATGGTGATTTTATTTTTTATTTATACTATCGTATGGTGATTTTTTGTTTTTGATATATAGGGTGATTTTTTTATATATATAAAATTTTTCGATATATAAGGTGATTTTTCAATATATACTGTGATATATATCTTTGATTTTCTTATTGAGACTTTCTTTATTATGATATATACACTAATATATATTGAACATTAAGTTCATTTGTGATTTATATTTATTCGTTTCCAATCTTACTAGTATATTTCATATATTGTTTATAGTATTTACAAACATCTAACGCAAATGTTCGGACATATATTTAAAAATAAACGTGAATCTAAACTATGGTGTATATATATGTATATAATCATTTTACTAGTATATTTATAAATATGTTGGAATATTTAAATTTT